>NC_071539.1:13522693-14722693 GCF_026979565.1 Vidua chalybeata
ATTTGAACCAGGGTCTGTGTACACCTGGGAAGCATGCAGGATGTCAGCTTTCTGTGGCCTAATTAAGTGTACTGTGGTGTAAGACTTGGCAAGGAACAAACATTTGCAGGAAGGTTGTACTGTGAGAATGCTTCATACTCTGCATGAAGAAGTAAAACTTGGCCTGTATCACTACGATTTGCTGTTCTGAAGACTTGATTATTGAGATGCTAATAAATGAGAATTAATTGTATTCTGACAGTCAGAGACAGTACTTTTAAGTCTACAGGTTGATTAATTTTATACCAGTGTATAAAGAAGAAGCTGAAGAGGTCAGCTTGCAAGAGATGGGTAATAAACATTCTGTACCACTCCATTGAGTTCCATGTATCTGAATTGTCTCTGTACTATAAATGATATCTGCACATTTAAGCAAAGAATTAACTGTTAAATGTGGATATTAACACTGGAGATGAAGTAAAGCATTTCTAGTTACTTAAATCCTACTGCGAAAACAAGCAAAACATTTTCTAAAATACAGACTGCCCATTGTGCTGCATTGAGAGCATGCAAGCAAATTTAACATGGTTCCTGCCTTTGCCTGCAAGATGGGAAGCAAATTCTTATTGCTACATTTATTTGGCTTTTCGTCCTCTGTATTCAGCTGAATAAACAGCAATTACAAATGCAGAGAGTGTTGAGGCTTCTTGCCCTTTAGGCAGGAGAAGGACTCACTTGGGCAGTGCTTCTCACCGCCAAGGCACAGGTATGTCTCACTGTGGTGACTTTTGCTGTGTACAGCTCTGGTACCTGGGCTCCTCCTGCCCCAGAGCAGGAGCACGGTGGGCAGCCCTTCCCCACTCAGGACTTGGTGTTTTGGAAAGCTCGTTCTCTTTCACATTGGGCGGAGAAGGTTCAGCTTTACTTTGCTGGTGGAGGATCAGGTTACAGCATCTGGTGCTGCCTCACTCAGGGTGTGTTGCTTTCCCCTCTTTCTCTTGCTACAGGGGCATCTAAATCATGGTTTGTGCTACTCCTGACATCTGAAAAACCTTGTGGATAACTCAAAGACAGAAAAATCACTTCCTGGAGGTTTATAATGTATATACTGCATATTTTGCTATGAGGAATGTTGGTCACTCACCTGTGGTTCTGTCTGGCTATTGCTATCCCGGGTTTCATTCCATCAGTGCCTCTGCCTGCTTTACAGAAGGATCACTCAGTTAACAGAATCCATAGTGATCCTTTTCCCCATGTGCATTTGTCTGAGCATACAAAACAAACAGGATGGAACTCAGGCAGTTTCTGCTGCCTGGATAAATTGGGGACAAACTCAGACAGAGTGAAGGAACAAACAGCCCAGAGGATTTATGGGTGAGGAGGTGGCTTTGCTTGGGCTGTGCTGTGGAATGAGCTGTTGTGTTGGTTAGAGGTGGCAGTGTCTCCATGGTCCTGGACAGTTCATTGTCCATTCCAGAGAGCTGCCGTCAGCAGTGCCATCCTGAAACAGGTAATCCATGTCCATAAATCCCCAGATGTTCAGCTCTGGGGAGCATTTCTCTCCTTACTGTGGCCCAGCATTAAATAGCAGTGTTCCTCATATGCTGCCTCTCACTTTTATTAGTAATTACTTAATTAAACTCTTATTTTTGAGTCTCTTGTTGTCATTGTGGCCAATCTCATAGTGATATCTTCTGTGACATGAAAGCATGTTAAGGCTCACATACATAAAATACGTGCTGCTCCAATACTGTTTTAACAATCAAAAGAACATTGGAATTAAACAGAGGACAGTCGATATTATTGGTTTCTTTAAAAATATCTAGTAATGATCCAAATCAATTTCACAATTTTCATTAATCACTAGAAAGTAAAGCAGTTTCAATTTCCATTGTAAAAGTTTATTAGAACTTCTCCTAATTTTGAGAAAATAAAGGAGTGCCTCTGGGAGAAGGATTAAAGCAGCAGTGTTATACTTCGATAGGTTTTAAAGCCACTGTTGAGGAAACAAAGAGCTACTCTTGTGGTCACTTGTAGGTCTTGATCTTCCGCTCACTGGAGTCAAGAGGAATGTTTCCACTGATTATAATAGTGCTACAGTGGACAAATATGGCTGGTTATGGGAGAAGAGTTGAATTTCAGAGAGGGAAGTTTCAACTGACATTGTTTCAGAAATTTCCCTTTTAATCAATGCAACTTTTTTCCCCCCCAGCCATCTCTTCACAGCTTATGCATGAGGAGAAACATTTCTGTAAATGAGATTAAAAAACAGAGCAGCATTGAGTGGATTCAAGGCTCACATATTAAAAACAACCTCATTTTACAGCATGAACTATTTTAGACTTGAAACATTGGTGTGTTGTTTCTACATTTAAATGTAGGTTATGATGCTAGATTTATCTCCTCACTCATCTTCAGTTTGTCACACATAGAGTGATCCTAAGAGATGCAGAAATATTTTTATATAAAGTTCACCACATGATTGGTGTCTAAAGACTTTTCTTTCTTCATCCTTACTGCTATATGCTTCAGTGCAATATATTGGTGTCTAAATATTTGACTTTCGTCATCTTTACTGTTATATGATTCATGTTACAGCAATAAATTGTTGCCTAAGCACATACTTATGTACATAATTGAATCAGGTCCACTCTGTGGCTTGGCTTTTGAAGTAGTGCCAGTGTTTTCTGTGGGACCTGTGGAAGGCCAGGCATTACGTGATGTTAACAACACCCTGGGAAAATATTAATGTACATAACTGTATCAAATGGGTGAATTCACATTTTCAAATAAACCTGAACACACTTCATTACATCTAGAAGGTTATTAAAATTATATTTTACAATTTTGTTCTTAGCTTTTAAAAATCTGAAATGCTTCAGATCAGTGTTAATGCATTAACACCACAGAGTTCTTGGAATCCCATGTGAGAGATGAGCAATATTTTGCTGCTCTAAAAAGCTGCCAGTACTGAACATGCAAACATTCAGACACCTGCTTTTCTTGTAGATTGTTATTGGAAGTGCTCACTCACATAAAGCATGTAAATAACATCAGGGTCTTACCTACAAGCTTGGGGACTTAGTTGTTTGTATTTCTCTATTTAGAAGAGTGACATTAAGTGGACTTGAGATATAATTTTACCAGAATGTGTTGCATAGCTATATTAACTCCTGGGTGAGATTTAGGTTGTGACCTCCCAGCAGGCCCAGGCGTGTTACCTGTAATCTCTCACATACACACAGTCTGTCATAGACAGGACTCCCCTTTTCAGATCAGTCATATTTTAGGTCTCACAATTGATATATCAGTCACAGCATAAAATGCAGTCCTTCCTGTAGACCAACTGTTTACCAGAGTATAACACAAACTCTCCTCCTGTGTCTCATTTCATCACACTGTTCCACGTAGCGATGTTTCAATGCAAAATGAAGTTTTTTCATGCTGTGCTTCTGAGTAGAAAAAAGACAGAAGTACATGTATGATAAATGGCAAAGGTTCCAAGAGAAACCTTGCAAAACAATACAATTTGGGAGCATTACATTTGCTTAAATAATTTAGTACATAAATGGATCTGTTAAAGTTTTATAACCAAATACTGTTTATGTGGCTTTGGGTAGAAAATTG
The DNA here is from genome assembly GCF_026979565.1 of Vidua chalybeata. Lineage (NCBI taxonomy): Eukaryota > Metazoa > Chordata > Aves > Passeriformes > Viduidae > Vidua > Vidua chalybeata. Next base: position 13,526,300 of record NC_071539.1, read on the forward strand.
GTTATATTTCTACTGAATCACTTAATCTTGTATCTTATTTAGAAATTAGGAAATATAACTAACCAGAGAGATATCATTGTAAAGCACTTTTAAAATCAGTAGCATTAGAGAAATATTATTTTCTTTTAATTAACTTCATACACTTAAGTTTTTTTCATAGAAATAAATGTTTTAAATTTCTCTGAGGTTGAGTTCATGTTCTGCTGGTTTTACAGCAGAAGAAACTGCATAGTGTAAGTAGGTAAGCTATTTGATCCCATGTACTAGGAGTGATATTTAGATCTGATATTTGGATACTAAAATATGAACTGAGTTCTCTGGGATATTTGTGTTTGCACTTTATCCATAAGGTAGTTTTAAAAATGAGCAGCAATATTACTTTTGCTGGCATTAGGACTGGAGCATTCTGAAAATCAGGACTAATACCATTTGATCTCAGAAGACAGATAATTTGCTGGGATACCCAAAATTAGGCACCATTTGAAGATATGAGTATGTCCATTGTAATTTCCCCCTGGAATGCTGAAAAAATGGAGAATTCAACATTTGCTGACAAACCAAAACCTAGCCTCTGTCAAGACTCTTTAAAGAAAAAATTATCTCCAGGGCCAAATATGATCTGGGAAGCTTAACTCCACTTTAAAAGAATGTGTGTCTTCAGAATTGTCCCTGTGTCTAGACTGTATAAACATTAAGCGCAGGTATATAAATCCTTAAAATGAGCACATACCCAAGCATTTCCAAGGTGAAGAACAGACAGACAGAAAAAAAACCCTGTTGATAGTGAGGCTCTGCAGGGATTTTTTTTTTTTTTCTTATCAAGCTTGCTTTTTCTGTGAGGCATTTTTTAGCCTGTTGAAACTTTCATAATAATAAATGCTGATTCCACCATTCCTGTTTGAGTATGAGAATTGTGGTCCCCCATTCCTATTCCTAGAAATGCATCCTGCCTCACTACCCCTTCACTCAGAATTTAGGATTTATAACAATATTTACCTTGCAGGTATTGTCAACAGCTGACCAACAGGCAAATCAATTTTTTCCAGCCATGAAGCTCTGTAGCTGTGAGTTCTTGTGTGGAATATCTCTTTTTTTGTCTCGGAGCATGCTATTTTATGGTGGGAAATCTTTTGATAAGAGTGTATTTTAAGGCTCTCGTGTAACAACTGAGGAGTTCTAAATTCTTAACTGGGAATTTTTTATAGCTCTCAATTATGCTTTTAAAATAAAAAGCAAAGGATATTGCACTAAATGCTGGAGGAACTCAATGCTGTCATGAATTTTCTTAATTAAAAATCTTTTAATGTTTTCCTTTTTTATAAAGCAGTAATTCATGGTAGCTAAGTAACAGCAATGAAACACAATCTTTTTGTGACATCAAAGCTATGAAATAGTGTGAAATACAAAAAATCCTAGGTAAAACACATCTACTTTTATTGGAGATGGTTTATAGCTTTTCCATGGTAACAGTCAGTTCAGCTCAGTATTACAGAAAGATCCAACAAACACACAACTGTTGTCAAAAATTATTTAACAATACATACTTCTAAAGAGGAAAAAAAATAAGAATTGACATTTCAGTAAGGAAAAGAAAGGTTTTATCATGCTGGGGACCTCATTCCTCATAAAATATTGGTTTAACTTCATGGAAAGGAAACCAGTAGAAAATAGTCTGAAGTCTGCAGAAGCTGTATTTACAGCCCCCCATTTTGGTGATACAAAATCAAAGGAAATTGTCTAATGTGTAATTTGTTGTGATTAAGTGTTTATACAGAACTGTGAGTACAGCCCTAAAAATTGCAGAGATGGCATTTACATCTAAAGTTTTTATTGCAAATGTTGATTTTTAAAAATAACTTTTTTTGACACCAGATGATAAACACTGATGTATTAGCAATGTAATTTAATATTTATAGTATTTGTCAAAGGTCAGAATTGTCAGACATTTTATTAACTAGGCCTTAATATTAAGTGAATGACTTGTGGACCCCATGTGAGAGCATTTGGAGTAGTGCATGATCTGTCACATATAGAAGAAAAAAAGACAATGCAAAGCATGTTTATTTTGCTCACTAAAAAGCTTGAAAATCATGAATAGCCATTTATACTCAGAATTCAATATTTCAAAAATTCTTCCTGTGTAGAGACAAGACAACCATGCCAAAACAGAAGTGGAAATTAAATGGAATTAAAATATTACATTATTAATCATACTCTTCAGAGTTCAGGCAGGAAATACCAGCATCTTAAATATTTTTTTAAATTCCAGATGTTTTTCCATCTGGGTGATATTTGAAACCCAAAGATGTGCCCACCAGTACATATGTGACTACAAATGAATAATATTTACTTGGCATGATACTTTTATTTATTCATCAGCAGCAACTTCCTACATGCCCATCATAAACTGAAAATAAGACTGGATTAGCATGCAATCTGTTTTCGTTTGTTTTATTCTATCAAAGAAAATCCAGATCTAGGCAGAAAACATACTGTGGCAGCATCAACTAAAGCTCAAAGCTGTTATTTTTAATTCAATGTATGCTTTGAGCCATCAGAATTTTGTGAGTTAAAGGTCTCCAAAAATTGTCAGGGTACATTGAATGATGCAGAAACCCAAGTTGAAACACCAGATCACTAATGTTAGTTGGCTAAGATTAGAGACATGGATGAGGTGACTGAAAAGCAGAGGAAGCACTGAGTTGAAAGAGAGAAGAGAAACACTCAGTTTCCTGGAGTATGTCCTGGGTGTGTTAGATCTGCAGCCTGGTCTTGAATCCTCATCTGCTTCTATTTACTCTGATAACAGCAAACCCCAAGAACATTATATTAATCTGCTCCTGGCAAAAAGTTTCTCTCAACTGCCACTTTTGCCATGTGTATTTGTGATTTTTGTCAGCAAGACTGAAGGTTATTTTTGGGCTGTGTGTTTGAAGGTTTTATTTTGAACACTTCAGAGGAAAGTGCAGGATGCACTCACCTACAGAGATTGGTCTGTCCTGCAGAGCACAAATTTCATATATGATTTCTGTGCCCCTCATTCAACTCAGCTTGAAGGAAGCTTTCCCTCTGCTCCATTCTCCATAGATTAAACTGATTTGGTGTTAGCCACTCACATAGATCTGGTCCTCTTCACATATTAATTAATTGCAATTAGCCATCATGTATAAACAGGTTCTTCAGTTAACAGTGGCACTAGACTAGCAGTTTTCAGTGAAGTCTCTTTCCAAGGAACAGCACTTTCTGATCAGTGTGTAAATCAGTGTGATAATTCCACTGAACTGTGCCAAGGATCTGGCGAAAACCACTACTGGCACAAAATATCCATTGGAGACTTTAGCACACAGTTGAGCTGCCTGAATTTCTTGTACACTGTGAAAGAGATGAAGTGGGTTCAGTCATAACTGTCAGTAAGAGGAGAGACTTTTGCTTGGACAGGAAAAGTGGTGTGTCTAAATACCCTACACTGAAGGCTGCTTAGGGCAGTCCTTCTGGTACTTGAGCATTTCAGGGAAATTTGATTCTCTTTAGGTTCATGGAAGCTTGCTATTGCCTTCAGCAGAATCCAGAATTATCCCTAGGCATAAAATACTCCATGGCATTTCACTCAGTTTAGAAACAATACATACATGCCTCTGGTTCAGACATGACATAATTTGCATTGAATTAAACCATGAACTGCGAATATTCACTGAATATAAGTAGACAAGCCTACATATTTCATTGCAACATTATATTTGTGCAGAAGGAAAATTATATGCCAGACTAAAAGGATCACCAGAAATAAGTTCTTATCAACAAAATAAAGAAGATTATAAATTATTCTCTTTAGCTTGAAATTTCACTAGAAATATATCACCAGTAACAGTAAAAATGTAATACAAAGATTTCAGTCTCTAACAACTTCACAAAACATTGTATTAAATCAGAGAACAGAACACAATAAAAACATTAAGCAATTAGTTCTAAAATTCTTGAAAGAGTCAACACAAGGCTTAAAATCCCCAGGTCTCTACAAGATCAAAGAAAATGGCAAGGGTCTTACTGAGAGTTGATCTCTTTCTGAGATGGTAGTGGTAGAATGAAACTTTGATGTTTTATATACTTAAAGACATAGATTAAAATGTTTTAATAAGGTAAAAATTAACTATGGAGTGGCCAACCTTAATAAAAATAGTTCAGTGTACATTTCTGTGCTTGATTTGCTTACCAATGCATGCTTATTTTAAATTGGAATTGAGTATCCAAAGATCTGAAGTGAATGAACGCACAATTATCTTCTTTTATTTTAATTTGGTCTTGTTGATCCTCTAGGCTCTTTTAAAATCACAATGACATAGATTAAAAAAAAAAATCTAAGGTCATGACCTTTTATGCATCTATGAAATAAATGTAGAGTTCATAGCTGGGAACATGATCATTTTGGTTGATATAAATTGAAGCTGACAAGAGGACAGGCTCTGAGGGAGCAAAACCCACTCTTCTGTGAAAACCAAGACCAATAAGTATATTTCTGTATTAAAAATGACATATTTTTATAAATATCAATATCGATTGACCATGGCCTCAAACTGTGCAAACCAAACCTGGGTAAATGGTCTAAATATGCTAAGAATAATTAGTTTACTACCTTTGCAAAAAATATAAGAATTCTTATGCATAAAGTTAAGCACCTCATTTTAGAACCCTAGAGCGGGTGCTGACCAGTAGCACCGGTTGTTCACATGGAATAGTACATGGTCATTAAAAACCACAGACTGAATCTTCAGAAAAGAAAAAAATTAAAAATTACTCAGAGGCAACTGAAAACACTAAAGCAATGAAGGTGAGAAAAAAATAGTCACTTTTGCTTTTCAAAGAATCAAACTTCCTTCTCTTAAATTCCTTCCTGCAGCAAAATGAATTGGTCACGAGGGGTGATGTGGTGCCTTTCCCGAGCAGCATGTGAGACCTATGCTTGCAACTCATTCCGAGGGTTCGTTTGCTCTCAGAGGTTGAGGTCAAATTCATTTAACCTGGGGGTTGCCTTGCTCCAGGCCCTTACTCTGTTCTGGGTCCTCTTGGCCACCCCTGTGTGGAGCCAGACATCTCCCCAAGGGTGTCCTCTCCGTGGATGAACGCACAGATCTGTAACTCTTTGGGGCAGGAACCCAAGGAGCTTTTATTTGTGCAGTGGTTTCCATACCCAGCAGTAACAGCCATATCCTCATAAAATGCAGCACTGGAGATGGTCAAGGAAATAGTCGCAGCATGACAGAGAGAGATTACAACTTCATTTTCGGTCCCATCCAAAATTAACATGAAATGATATTGCCAAGCAAAACAGCCTCAGCACTTAATTTGGGGCATTAGTGATGCCATTATAAAATATGAGCTGCTGATTCTCACCCTGCCTCAGAAGCTTTTTATGCTTCCCAGATCAGCTTGCTTGGTGAATTAATCAGATGAAAAAGGCTCAGTTCGCCTGCACGAGAAACTGAAAGGATTGTCTGATGGCTTATGAAGCTATGTGATTTGTTTCATGGTGTGGAGACACTGAAAGGGAATTTTTATTAAAAAAAGAGGTCTTGGAACATAGTCCTGCATGTGGTCAGCTCAGTGGGGTATTATTTGAAGCAGAATGTGAACAAGTAGAATTGAAATGGAGGGATCTTTGAAGAGTAATGAAAAAGGGGATTCAGTTGCCAATAAAACAACTGTTTGGGATACTGAAGGGAGATTCCTCAATCATTTAAAATCATCCTGCACAAGAAAATGATTGTATTTTTTTTTCTTAGCGAACGAGGGGAATAAAAGGTATATGAACTCTTCAACAACCTAAAGCAAATTTCACAACTTCCTGGAGAATTTGTATGTGATCATAATTTTCTCACAGCAACTGTCTTCAGGAGCAATTTCTTTCTTCTTTGCCTATTTATACTTTAGCAATCTCGGGTTCAAATCTGCTGCAGGCCTTTACTGTCTTCTCTGGTTCCCAGAGAAGGGATAGGGATGTCATGGCACAATGCCTAAAGTAATGAATGTTGCTCAAAAATGTGCCTTAAATTACACTAATTACAAAAGATAACCCTTGCCCCTCTTAACTCTAGAGCAGGAGAAAGGCCCTGCAAGGTATTAAAACTAGTGGGGATACAGCTTTTCTCTTCAAAATCTGTGTAGTTTTAAGATCTCAGCACCTAGAGGCACCTCCTCTTCCCTCGTGTGGGCTCTGCTTGCTTCTTATTTTCCCTTTTTTCTCCATCTTTTAAGAGAGGGAGTTGAACTCCCTCACATTAAACCTGGGTTGAGTGCTCAAACTAAACTGTCACACTGATTAATGGCAATACTTAGTGCACAGAAAAATTGCCTTGTTACTTGTACAAATATACATGTAAATTATTTCAAATTCTACACGTGTTTTCTATATACACATTAAATATGTTTGCATGTATAAATTGACATTTAAGTGATATGAATTTAAATTGTGGATATTATTTGGAAATAAATATTGTCATATAAAAATCAAATAATTTTGGTATGTAGGAAAGACATAGCTTTCTTGAATTCTCAGAATTTTTTTTTATACCGGATTGGTGAAAAAGCTGAAATTACAATCCTTATTGAACAATCAAACAAAAAAGTAGAGTACAGAAGTTTCTGTAGATGCTTTGAAAATATTTTATTTTGGTTTCAACTTTCTTCAGTCTGTTTCTTTCTAAAGTTTTAAAATGCAAAATTGCTTGGACTTTGTTTCTTTTCTCCTCCTATTTTGCCTAATTTCCTAATCTGAAATATTGAAAAAGAACTTCTTGGCATCTATACTAAAATGGTTTGGGATAAAAGATTTATGCTCTTGTTTCACAAGCAGTTTTGGCTATTAGAAATAACAGTTCTCTGGAAAAAAAACCCAAGCAGATCCCCCTCCAGTCCAGCAAGGGTGTTCTGAGGCATCTCCAATTTGCCCATTGGAGACCTTCACAGAATTGCCTCCAAATCACCACGGCAGCAGATCACTGAGAAGCTGTGGAATTGTACCTGAGTCTGTCCTTCACTTAGAACATACTTAAACAAATGGCAGGGCTCCCTTGTCAGTCTACACTGATAATTATTTTAAATGCATGAAGAGAGAGGAGAAGTGAAGTTTGGATGACAGGTTTCTATATCAATCCTGACCCTTCATCTTTCTTCTACACGTCTCTGAGGGTTTTAGCTTTATTTTTTTTTCTGGATTACACTATGGCAATATGATACCTCTGCAAGTCAGGCTTCTCTGGAGATGTGTGGTCAGTAATTAACAATGCATAACAATGCACAGTAATTTACTGTGAGACAAAGTTAAGATGAACACCTCATTCAATTAAAACTTGGCAAGGCAATGCAATTATCCACTCTGGAGTTTTGCCAGCATGCAGTAGTCTGTACCTTATCACGTGAAAAAAAGTGATGTGGGATGTACAATCAGTATAAACCTGTAAAAACTCTTGGGTTTTAATTAATTTTTTAAAGTCAAATTTGGAAGGTAGTGAAACCACACAGCTTACAGGGCTCTAATTAAAACCGATTCATTTTTCCCAGCTTCACCAATAATTTCAGAGAATGTTGCCCTTAGATAAAGTTATTTCAAACCCACTGTCTAAAAGTTAATCCATATCTACTGTCTGCTTGTCTAATTGTACACCTACTGACTCAGGTGTAACACCCAATATGCCTTGATATGAAGCTATTTCCATGAACAGTACAGGTTTTGCCAGGACATCATATTGCTTCATTTTATACTCATGTGCTCCTCTGTCTGACCGTTGCTCGTTGCAATGAGCAGGAATTCACCTGGGTAAAGACTCCAGTCTGCCTGGTGTCCCTGATAAAAACTGATCACCCAAGTGATACACTTGGTCCATATTTACAAATGATTTCTGTCTTCCTCCCACTTTTGGGAAGTTCTTTTGGGAACGTTTATTGGCAAGAATTTTAACTTTTCTACCTGCTGCTGTTCCCTGTGAATTGCCCTTGAACTTTGTTTAGTGTTGAGAGAGTAACACCTTTTTCTCATTCCTGGATGCAGGGCGTTCGGGTGAAATTTCAAAGCAGGGATAAATCTTTGCATAACTCTTATGGTTTCTTGATGAATGATATGTTCTGCTCTCTGGTTCAGTACTTTCAAACACATGATCACATTAAATAAATGTTTATTAACATGGCTTGGTGAAACACAAATCTACCCAGGGAAGGGAAGTATGCAGCTAATGCTTGTGAATTGTTTCTGCAGGTTGAAAGCTAGAATTCAAGGCATATAGCTATTGTCCAGACTAAAAATTCTTTGGCAAAAGTGTGCAAAACTAAATAACACTGAAATATAAATTTAAAGCTAATAAATGGAAGTTCCAGTGTAAGATCCAAAGTGGTGTCCTTAGGTTGGCCTGCCTGATATCTCACAACAGTATGGAGAATGGGGTTAGAGGGTGAAAAAGCAATTAAGGGAGCAGAGACAGAAGAGGAGGCTGAAATACGTTCAAGAGAGATTTTAGTGTAAGTGCAACCATGAGAAAACCCAACTCAAAGGACAGTCAGAGAGCTGCTGAGTTTACATAGGTCTAACATAAAATTTGCTTTATCCATCTGAATGACAGTTTTTAATCCTTCCCTCTGTAACATCCAAACTGGGTAGTGAACAGATTTTTGAGGCCAGGCTGTGATCTCTGATATTTCTTACTGGCAGCAGTGAGGGTCAGAACCTGTGTAGAACATCCCAGACAAAAATGTTATTTCAAAGGGGCTAATGCTATTACAGCCTTTAGCTAGTAGACAAAAGAGAAATGAGTGCCAGTTCCAGAAATTATTAACTTCCTTTCTTATGGGTCTTCCAATGGTCAGTGGGTGTTCTCAGGTCTAGAAGGACCAGTAATGAGCTGCCCATTTCTCATCTGGAAAGGATAAGACCTACAGTGGCAGTAGCTCTGCCCAGAAGACTTCTATTGCCTTCTCTGGCCCAGTATAGACAGAAAAGGAGTATCAAGGTTATAGATGACAGAATTATGTGGAAACCAATGGAATTGTAGTAGCTATGGCAAATTATATGCTGCAGTCTGAAACTCCTTGTAGAATGTATGTTGTCATAAGAGAGGAAATGGCAGTTATTAACAATAATGCAAGGGAATGCCAGCCCCAAATTCTTGGGAAGTGTAAATTAATAGTTAATTTATCTTGCTTTATACCATCTAAATATGCCAGTTGTGTATAACAAGCATTGGTGAAGGATCTGCATTTTTTAACTGACTGAAAAAAAAAAAAAGAATGAAAGACTAGAATTTCCCTCTAAGAAACTACAAAGAAAAAATTATCTATGACCTTCCAGAGGATGTTGGGTAACTCGATCAATGAGAGAATAGGAAGAAATGGGTTATGACCTCAGCAAAGGAAATGAGCCCTGGTGGAAGCTTTCTCTAATGCTCACTAATACTCAGGGAGTTCAAGAAACCTGATATCAAAACAGATGAAAGTTTTGATGCTATAGAAAGATACAGTGAATATTTTATGCCACAGAAGAAGCTGAAAACCGATTTTAGCAGGCACAGTTGATGATTCCACACAGTTCTATTTTGCATTTATGTCCAGAATCAGTTCTCAACTTATCATAGTACTCTAAATCCCTAGGGAAAATATGTCTTATTTACCTCAATATTTCTTGGAAACCTCCTGTTCTGTGAAGATAGTTGTTTATCAGTAGCCAAAGAGAGTGCTGGGAAAAAAATGAAACTAGATAATAGAGAATTGTATCAAATAAGTATTACACACATGGTTTCTACCAAAATTTTCTGAAATCTTGAAAAAATACTGCACCTAATTCATTACAGCTTTGTCTTGTAAACTGGCACTTCCTCTGCAGATGGCAGTTAGTTTCATTAATCTTGGCACTATTAAGGGCCAATATTTTAAAGCAAATTAATGTTCTTGGAACATTTCTTCCACAAGTTTTACATAAACAGACTTTCTTTCAGTAGGATTCCTCTTTTCAGTCTTTAGTTCCACTGAAGTATTTTAAAGAAGGGAGAGGAGGAGAAGCCCAATCTTAACTTTGCCATGGCTTCTCCAAGCAAAGAAATACCCTCTTTATCATCTTTCTTTCAAATAAAGAGGTATGAAAGGCAAGCCATTAAAACCTTTTCCTTCATTTTTCTCTGAACTAAGTAAATTAGGAGAGGAATGGTGAGAAATTGAAATAATTGTCTTAAAGATCTGAAATTTCATTTGTTTCCTTTCCCGAGAACTTATGCACTTCCATTCACATACAGTGTCCAGACTATGCCTTCTTTACAGTTTGCAATAACACATAAAACTGTTTGTTTGACATCTTGATCACAAGCAAGGCTACCTGTGCACAAGGTAGCAATCAGTTAGGAACCCAGTAACAAAGCAGTGCCATCACATTTTGTGGTCAGGGGCTTTAAAAAGCCAGCATTTCATTTATTTTCTTCCTATGTGGCTTTTGTTAGACAAAATTACAGATTCAACTAGAGCCTGTGTAGTTAAGAGCCAAATAGTGGAGCTAACTCACAGGAGGCGTAGGTCATGCTGAGGGTGAATGGACAAATAGGAGATAATCTGAGCTTCAGGAACAGTAAATTATTCCTTTCCACACTACCTATGGCGACCCAGGACAGGTCTAGCAGCTGATGATGTAAGTTTCTCTCAGAAGGAAATTTTTCCACGCACTGTTGAAGTTGAAAGCCTCTGGCCATGATTTAAGCCTGTAAAATGAAATGGAAGAGCTCATCCATAAAGGGGAGGGGGCTGCACAGTTTTGATTTTCTCACTCCTATAGCTGCAAAGTGGAACCACATTAGCTCTGCTGTCTGGGCTTCGACTCCTCTAAAGACTTGTGTGTCAGGATTTGTTGCACAGTGTGAAAACCAGACATCAAACTAGCATACTTGTTTGTCAGTGAGCTGATATTAATTAAACTTGTTCAATTTACAGTAATAAAATAAAATAAATTTTTTCAAGTGCCACAGTTTTAAACACAGTCTAGCATCTGAAAAACATCTTGTTTGTTTTGGACTCACACATCCCCACCACAGAGCTGGAATTTTGCTAACAGCTCCTGATACATGAGCCAGAAGGGAGTGGAACTCTGCCTTCACTGCTTTGCCTTTTTCTAGTGCTAGCAAATTGTTAAGAACATAAAGGTACGTGTGTCAGCAAGTCAAGCGATGTTAAACCCTCACCTGGGGCTGAGGAACAAAAAGATGGCATATTTCACAGTCTTCTTCCTGATCAGAACCATGGTTTCAGGCGAAGTTTGTATTTTATATAACATTTAATATCTTGGTTGTTGCCAACTGCAATGGGGTGAAACATTGTATACCAACTGTCAGCCTCATGTGAACATTTTAAAAACAGATGCTAAATCTTTGAAGTCATTGTTAAGTTTAATGGCTTCAGAAAATCATTACTCAAATCCATTCCCTAAGGTCTTTTTGTCAAGTTCCAGAGGACCTAAACTTAAAACAAAACTAAACAGCCCTCCAAGAATTTATCTGGCAATTAAGCAGATTTTTTGCTAAAGTTTTTCTGTGGAATTAGAATCTGATGATTCCTAGAAACTGAATTGCTAAATCCTATCAGGGTATTCTGAACCCTCATGGAATGGTCTCCAGGTTGCCTGCTGGTCACACATACTGCATAAAAATGCCACTTGCCATGTTTTGCATTTTGTGGGCATTCCCTCTAGACTATAGCAAAAGCACAATGTGGTAACATGCAGTTAAAAACTATGTGGTAGCCTGAGTCTGGCTAATGCTGAAGCTGCAGTGCCAGCAGAACAAAATAGAAAAAAAAAAAAAAAAAAGAAAACAAAAAAAAGAAAGAAAAAAAAGGTAGTCTGAAATGATTGATCAGTGGCTACTAATGGCATTTTCATCAATACCCAGCTGATTTTCCTGTTGCTCTTTCTTACATATTTATACTACTCACAGTCTGGCAAAAATTTACAAAAAAGTATCCAAGTGATAGTTTCACAGCAGGTGCTGGATCAAACAGGTCTTGTTCTGTGCCCCCTTGGGAGGCCTACATGGATCACAGGAATCCTGATACTGCCCTTCAGATGACCTGTGGTAAAACTGCGGAAGATATGCTCAGTTTCTTCCAATGAATAAACAAAGTGTACATGAAATATTTGTATAGCTATGAATAGGGGGTTTATTTTTCTATATATACTGCTTGCCTGTGTAGTTGATTGAAAATGGCATGAAGTAAATCTTGCCTAATAGATACTTATATAAGATTTTTATTTAAATGTCCAGCAGTGTAAATGTCAACATTTGTACTTTGATTGTTATATGAATATAGTGGTTTCAACTGGATAGTGAGGGAAAAAAAAAATGCAAGCATATACGTGGGCTATACAGGGAAAAATATATAGCAGGCTTATAAAACACAGTTTGAGAAAGTCTTACTAAGCTTTGAAGGCCAAGACCAAAAAGTATTCTGTAGATTTTGGACCTCATCCACTGCTCTTAGCTCCAAGCTGCAACTTGGAAACTAAGAGAGGCTTTTTGTAATGTATTCATGTCATATTTAGGCAATGCCAAATTATTTCTCATTGGAGCTGAGGTTCATTGCAGCCGGATTATGATTTTTTGACTGTGCAAACAATGAGCTTGAGGTGTCTGTCCTTTCCAGAGTCATTAAAATCTTGGTCATGAATTACAAGAATCAGAAATCTGGGGGTGCACTGAGGAGAAACACAGAGGAATATTGAATATGTAGCAGACTGCTTAGAGCAAACTGGAGTACAGCTCACAGAAGAGAACTGTCTGAGCAGAATGCCTGAGCCCTGCAAGAAACAGTGTTGGAAAATCATAAAACGCAACATTAATTTATTTTCATGACAAAAAAAGAGTGAAAAATAATAGAAATACTGTTACAGTGAGCCATTATTATTAAAATGCTAAGCACGCTGTTACACATGCACTTCTGCAGTAAGCATTTTTTGTTTGCTCAAAGTTGAAGTGTAGCCATCCCAGTTTTGAGTAAAGGTGGTGCAAGTTATCATATGAAGCTCTGATCTTCCTGCCCCAAAGCTGGCACCATTTCTGGCACAGTCTGAGGGTCCACAGGTACAGGCAGTGTTAAACAACTGCACCGTGTTACCAACAACACAGAACACGTTTTCTATCAGAAATGCAACAAAATTAATCAGACTCCCTTAATTTATCCTGATTATACTCAGACACCTCATCTAGGTAATTAAATCAGGCTCCTTTGCTCTGCAGTCAGACTTGCCCTGTGGAGCTCTGTACCCCCTTACATAGCTATGAAGTGAGGAACTGCAGTTGTTCTCCTAACTGAGGTATGCTGAGCCTAAGTCAGGGCCAGCAGAAACATGAGGACTGGACTGATTTACAATCAAAACCAACTGAAGTGTGGCAAATAGACTTCTGTTAAATCCAAATTGGTTTTATTTGATATGAAGACATATGTCTGTTTGCTTGTATTTTTTAAATGATGATTTAGCAAAGCTTTAAAAAAATCCCAAACCCTCCAAAAACTTTAGTGTCACATTTTCCAAGCAAAGGCAAGATAGAGCTGAGCCTGCATGCTGACACTGGAGTTAGCAGAGTTAGCTGCACAATCCCCTGTGTTACATGAGTAGTTCATACACAACATATGATGTTGATCTGAAGTACTGGCTGTTAGCTGTATTATTTCCACATGGAAAAGTATTATAATTTTTTTTTCTGTTGTATCCAGCAAATTTCTCTTTCCTTTGAGGCATATTTTCTTCTCCCTGCCCCCCTCAGGTTTTATTTATCAAGAACATTTTTAATAAATGGGAAAGAAGAAGGGAAAAACCAATCTTTCTTATGGTTCAGTTTTCTGTGAGTCTAAAACAGATACACAGCTAAAACAATCAGAAAGAAATAACCTGTTTTTATTTAATGAATTACATTTCTTTGCCTGAAAGCTGATTGTGATTGTGATCGGTGTATTAATTATTCAGATTTATTAGTTTTACTGAGATTCAGCACTGGATTTTCTTGGCTCTTTGCCATAGAACACATCTGACTTCATGTCTACATTTGCACTTTTGAGACCCCACTATTGATATTACGAGGTAAATTGAGACCTTTTAAGATTGCTCAAACTTAAATCAACTCCTAGTATTAAGCAGAGATTAGAAATGTAGCCCAATTGCCTTGATTATATTAAACAAAATAAGGCAATTCCCAGGATGAACACCTTCCCTCTCTCAAAGTTTTCTTGACAGTAAACAACTTGAGAAATTATTCCCTGTCTTGTCATGGAGAAAAATAATATTTCTTTTTAACCTACCATTTTCTGATCATCTTGTCTGTAGAGAATGTCCACATCCATAGTTCTTGTTTTCTAGGACGAGAGCTCTTAAACATGCTGCTCTTCCTCTGATGATCTCTGTTTCAGTGGCGCTGCTCTCCCTGGGCTACTTGTATTGATGAAGAGCCAGAGTTGGAGGGTGATACACAACAGGACAAAGAATTGTTCTGCAGAATCTGGCTAATAAATCTGGCCAACGCCAAGCCTGGAAGTAAAAGTAGCAGGATTTGGCTTCAAAAGGAGCAATTCTACTGAAACTCTATTCTAAATTCTCGGATTTTACATATGGAGAAAAGTTAATAAATGGCAATAAAATAAATGAAATTACTTGCTTTAATTTCCTCACGTAACTGAGCAATGTTTCTTTTGGGCAGTAGTTATTGCATTGAATCCACAAAGTTATTTTCAGAGCACTGGACGCAAATGCCAACAATGAAATAATAAAACTGAACACTGTGAACACCTTGCTAACCATCTGTAAACCAATTTTCAAAGAGAAAATCACATCACTAGAATATTTGACCCATACAGAATTTTGCAGATGTTTTCCTATAGCCTTTGGGATCTACCTCATTTCAAGGTCTATATAGTAGAAACAAATTGTGCATTTACACAGCAAAAGTCTAACTGAATTCCCATAAGAACATTTAAAGGCTTTTATGTTTGACCAGGCGCTGTGTTCTGCTACTTTGGCAAAGAGGTATTAACAATGACTTGTTAATAGTAATGGAGCCATACCTTCTCCATAAGGGTTCCAACACTTCGAGCTGTATCACCTCTCCATATTTAAAAGCTCCACCTTAAAAAGATGTTAAATGAGACCAACTTGACCTGGCCTTAGACCAAGGCATGTATTAAACAATTTCTTTCAGCTTGATGGGGTTTTATTGAGGAAACCTGCTAAGTAAAAGCTGTTCAGTCACAGTGCTTAAGTATCAAAAGGGTGTGCATGGAATTTGAAAAACACTGCCAATGTGCCAGCAAGACCCTGAGTTACAAAGAGGACAGAGACCAGCTGCAAAGGACACACAACGGTGAACCTTTTCTGGATTCCGAGGAAGTCACATTCTGGATTCACATATTTCAGCATACGCATCTCTGAAACCTGCAAACTCTTAGAACTATGTGCTCCTTTTCTGGAGCAAAGATGTCAGAGTGTGTGTGTGTGTATTTATGTATATGTAAGCAGAGAGGGGCTTTTATCATTAATTTGTGACTCTACCCCACATTAGTATTAAACATAAGCAGCCTTTAAGGAAGACTAGATAAGTGAAAGATACCAAATGTAGTTTTTAAGGTGAAAAATCCATCAGGCAATGTAAATGAAGTTTTGATCTTTCATTTATTATTTTCTGTTCTATAATTCTCTCTTTTAAGACACTCTAAGTTACTTTGGAGCCTTCCATTGTAGGCTTATGGTAACCTGGTTTTAGAATGTTCTACACCACTTTGGGTCAGTGCTGCAAGTTTGTGCCTGCCTCTGACAATGGGTTGAAAGGAGAATTTAAAAACCCTAAACACCAGTGATGAATATTAATCTGCTAATGTGACTGCAGAGACATTTTCATTCAGTTTTTGGCTCTGTCTTGGGGTGTGAAGGTTTATCACACATACAGCATGTCTTTGTAATTGCCATGAGGTTTTTGTCTTAATGATACCTTCTGCTGTCTAATGAGTTTACTCTTTCACACATTATTATTATACATGTTCAGTGCAAACAATCTGTATTGCTATTTTAATAAAAATAACAACAAAAGAAAGAGCAAAGTCGGGGCTTGGGAAGCACACAGCATGTCACTCTGTACAGCTGGTCTAATCTGATGCTCGGCATTGCCATGGCAACAACACCAGAGGAGAGCAAGGGGTGGCTGGAGCCTCCTCCTCCTGTTGATCACAACCAATGGTTCCTAATGCAGAACCAGCACTTACAGGATGTGATTTCCACCACTTTTGCAGCAAAAAAAAAAAAGACCTCAGCAAAAAATAAGACCCCAGACTCTACCCCTTTTTAATGCTTCAAAATTCTGTGTAAGTGGACTCAGCACAAAACTGTTCCTCAGAATATAATTTGTTTAGAAAGTTTTTTCATTGTTCAGAATTGTACTTTTTAGTCATGCATTAGAGAAACTGTGATTTTTATCATTTATGTTAATGATTTGACTAGCAAAAGATTTATTCTGTTAAACATAAAGACAATCCCAGGCAAGAAACTACTGGAAGGGAGAAAGAAAGATTTTGCCATGAAGAGACTATGATAATTCTCAATCTTCAAAGTGGAAATTACCTCAACATTTTAAAATATTTTTTCTGATAAACTATAATTAGAATCTAAACTTCCTTTAATAATGTCTCTCAGAATTTGATTTTTCATTATACATCTGTTAATTAAGAAAATTAAAATTTATCATAGCTTGGATTTCAGCCCTGCCTTTAAAGATCTGGAGTATTTTGCTGCTTGTCTTATTATTTGTTGTTCTCATTAATGCACCACTATTAATAAAAGATTTTTATTCATCCATCAAAAATTTTGAGGTGAAGACTATCAAGAATAAAACACCAACAACTGGTTTGTAGGCACACAGTCTGTGGTAATTGGGATGGGGCTGGCTGAGCCTCATCCCAGGTGAGCAGCACTGACAGCCATGGAGTGCCCAGGGGCACTGACCAACCACCAAAGGGAGCAGAGGGCACACAGTGCAATGCTTGAACATGAGGGTAGAAAAGGTTGGGCTAAAGAAGATGTAGGTTGGATGCTTGAAGCCTGCTGAAGTGGTCTGGTGCTCCTGTGTATGGGTTGAAGCTTTCTGAGGTTGATTGACGATGCTCTGTGTAGCGTGGCTGTCTCATCTGTAACACGTTGCAACGCTTGCTGCTGAATGGAAACCATTTCCAATGATGTGAAGACATGAAGGTGAGCAATTTGCATTGAGTTATAAAGTGGAAATCATATTTCACCAACCTAAGGGCCTTGTATGGTGAGATGACTGGTTTGGTGGATCAGGGGACAGGAGTCAATCCTGTGGGTTTGGAATTCAGCAACGGTTTTGTCACGGCTTCCCACGTTGTTCTCACATGTCCCATGTTGTATGGGCTGGGAAATGGGACAGTGAGGTGGATGGAAATCTCAGGAGCTCAGCAGCACTACAATGCCTGGCTGAAGGCCCATAGTGTACCCCTCTGGTCAGTGCTGCAGTGGACAGTGTTCAACACCAGTAATCTGAGTGATGGGACAGTGCACCTTCAGCAGGTCTGAGGATGGTACAGAACATAGTGGTTGATAACCAGATGGCTGTGCTGCTCTTTCCCAGGACATCAACAGACTGGAGAAATGAACTGACAGGAATCTCATGGAGATCAACAAAGAGAAATGTAAAATTCTGGCCCTGTGAAGGAATCACTGCACCAGCACAGTCCAAGCAGCTGAAAAGAGAAGACCCTAGAGGTCCTGGTGGGCACCAAATTGGGCATCAGTCAATAATGCATTAGGAAGGGTGTTGCCAGGGGAGGGAAGGAAGTGAGTCTTCCTCTCTGATTAGTACTGATGAGGTCACATTTGGGTCCTGTCTTCAGTCTTGGGTTCCCCTATTCAGAGTAGTGTCAGGAAGTGAAAAACTACTCAGTCTTTAAAAAGATGGTATTGTGTCAAAATGACTTAAATTGTTTAATTTTGGGCAATGCAAACAAGGTTAGTTGTAAAGGAAAATGATTAATGGATGCTCATTTTTGCCAACCATTGAAAATATCTTCCCACAATCATTTTCATTTCAAAATCCAAAGATTTAGATGTCCACTTCATGCCACTTAAATGTCACCACTTAAAGTAATCACAGCAAAGATTCCATCAAATGTCCTCAAACTGTGGAGCATCATTTAGCCCTGCTGTGCTATGAATATTACCTGGCAATGAAAAGATAGAACTTGTGACCTAAAGATTGACCCATCTGCTATTTATTTAGCCTTGGAAAAAAGTAATTCTATATCAGAAATCAAAACAAAAAAAAGGAAAGAAAATTGCAGTTTGAAACCATACCACTGATAGGGTGATTTAATTTTCTAAGTATATTGAGTTTGCTTGTGATCTGAGACTCAGCTTCATGTTTGTAAACTAATATTGAAATATAACTGAAGGCGTAAGTAAATTGAATTTCTTTAGTGTTTAGTCAAGCCTATCTGTACCTTTGTGAGCTGAAAATGTAAAAAAAGTCTGATTGTGAATAACAGAAAAAAAGATCTGTAAGATATTAAATTTATGGTGATCACCCTCTATCTGCATAATAGAATTTTCTGAAGATGCTTGGCAAGTGAAAGATTTCAGAGCTGTTAAATTCCTCATATATCAGCTGGAGTCTGTGGTTGACAAGCCATGTTCCATCCTTACGTAACAGCGTCCAGAAATGAAACGTTCCATGCTGATCTGCATTCTGTTAGGGAAGGTCAACCAAGGCAAAGTCAGTTCCCAGATTGCTGGACAGGAAAAATTAAAGGAAGGTCTCTTTGCCTCTCTATAGCTAAGCCTTCAGAAATTCTATTGTGTTTGGTGTCCTGGTGTACCTTGGTGTCCCAAGCTACTTTTGGCTTAACAAACTGGGTCTCCTGCTTGTTTTCAATTATGAAAAACACCTTTGAATCTTCTAAAAGGTGAAGTACTATTTTTAAAGTTTTTGGAATTTGTATGTATAAGGATTTTCAAGTCTTTATCCTTCTTCCCTCTCATGTAATGGGACACGTAGTCCTTGATATGAAGAAATCCCTAGGACACCCAGCTTTTCATGATGTCTGGCAAACCTCCAAAATATTTCAGCTTCTTTACAACAAGAAATAAGCTTTCTGATGAAACCCATCTTTTTGGATGTAGAGAGCAGTTTATGTTGCAAAAATCTGCTCTTCCCTCCAAGACAGGAAATACAGAAATATACTCTTCCCTCCAAGATAGATTAGTTCCACAGTTATGACTTCCAGTTTTATTATTAATAAGGCATGATGTTGATCATCTTCTTGTCTCTTATTTAAACAAGATGGCCATACAGTTCTTTCTAGTACAGCTTTGTGCTCTTTTTTATTATGCAGTATCTGTTTCCTGAATACTTATTTCTTTAAATACCCAAGCACTGCATTAAATTTCAAGCTGCCATTGAATATCATTCCTTGGGAGACTTTTTGCAAGGGTTCTGTGCCATTATATCACCTGAAAGAAATAACAAAGATCCAGGACTGAAAAGACCCATACCCCCAAATGACCACATATCTGAGAACACAAACATCTTTAAATGATGCTTGGAAATTGAATTAATTTAATTTTTCTCTAGAGTTAGAAGGGATCCTTTTTGCCTGTAAGGCACAACCCAGTGAAACTTGAAGTTCAAAACACAATGCCACAGCAGGAACAAATGACAGTGTGTCTGGATTTGGAGGAATGCAGATGAAAGCTATCATTTCTACCATTTGAGCAATGAAATGGGGTCTGTAGAGCTTTGGACTCTAATGATCCAGATGATTGTCTGGATTCTGTTTCAACACAGTCTGGAAATACAGAGAAGAAGGTCTCAAACTGCAAACTCCCAGTGGTGGATATTACTGCAGAACTGTTACCCCGGATTTGTGATGTGTGTGAGATGATAGTGAAGAGTCTAGAGATATATTCTTCCTTGTCGTCTCTACTTATCTGTATTAGATCAATCTCACTGTGCTCGCATTTTAGCTCAGTGGTTATAATTGTAAGTAGTTACAGACTCTATTAAGCAACTTCAAGTAGTTGCTTAGGTTTTATATTTAAATTTAATCGACTAGGACTATTCTAATAATTCATTTTCTTGTGTAATCAAAACACTTCTCCCCACCTTGTAAATTCTGATGTGCTGCATTTAGCATGTCAGCATCTCTGAGCCTCAGGTGACATGTATATGGATAAACTTGGTTACTCTTGTACTTGACACAGTGCACAGATGAGAGTCCCCACTTGAGTTGCTCCTTACACAGGATTATCATTCAGTTTGGACTT
Source organism: Vidua chalybeata (assembly GCF_026979565.1). Lineage (NCBI taxonomy): Eukaryota > Metazoa > Chordata > Aves > Passeriformes > Viduidae > Vidua > Vidua chalybeata. Next base: position 13,546,629 of record NC_071539.1, read on the forward strand.
ACAGTATCCTAAGCCTCTTTCTGAAGGTCAAATCTGTTTTTTCTTTGTGATATGTCAGAAAGATTTAACAGCATCTGTGTCCAAAGGGGAGCTGCTTGCAAAAACAGGCCTGAATTTACTTCCAATTGTTTCTGTCTGAAATTCAAATAATTTCTCAACTTCTCTTAGGAAGCATACGGTTCCAGTGTGGGGTAATTGTTTTCCATCTGGACACTGTCTGGTGGTGGTATTTGCTGTAGCTATAAGTAAATAAATGAAAGAGTCAAATAAATGAAGACATCTGTAAATAATTTATTTGCTGATTGATGGCTGGTAAATAAACTCTAGCTTCTTTCTTTGGTTAGATTCACAATCAAAACTGTGGAGTGAGATATATACCGGCTTACTAGAAGTTTGAAGTTCAAAGGTAGGCTATGAGAAAACCTCTAGAGATTCCCAGAAACACCAAAGAAGTGGCAGACAAATTCCAGTTAATGCTGCCTCTGACCTCAGCAAGCCCCTCGCTGAAACACTTTAAAGCATGCTAAAGCCTTTCCTGAAATCCTGCCCTGGTTGTCTACCTGCCCTCTGTTTTGATCAGCTCTCTGTAGCCAGTCTTTCAAGGAGAAGAGTGATATGGCAACCCAGAAGAAGTTCACTTCAAAAACTGATGATTCTGTCAAGGACAGACAAGAGTAAATAAAGCAGAGAAGGAAGAGGGCACAAAAAATGAATGTTGTTCTGGCTCTGTGGCTCTGTGTGGCTCAACTCAAAGTTTGCACTTTTTCAAGGCAATATTTTTTCTTTCCCTACTTTGTCCATGTGAATGCTCAGTAATGCAAAAATTATCCTATGAACATTCTTATTAGTCTTATTGATATATGCTTTCATACTAAAGTGGAATGTTTCTGCCCATGAATACGTTGATCTATGTATTGCTAAGGCTCATTAGAAGAGGGGAGCACTGTCAGAACTCTATGAATGGGCAGCCTTGTATCCAAATACTTCAAACCCATCTTTGGATCACTTGCACTGAAGTAGCAAAAATGCCTGTGAAAAATGACTTTTTAGCTTGAGCATTCATGCACCTACTGGACTGAATTTCAAATAGGACTCATTCAGATGCCAGACTCTTCCAATTAAAAACTGTGCTTGGCTAGCTAGTTAGTTCGTTATTACACACTTTATGGTGTGGGCTGCAAATTAGCTACTCAAAGTCCACAGTTCAAAGGATTTGCAGGCCTAGAATTATTCACTGAACAAGATTGTGAATAATTTCAAATAATGAATAAATTCAATATACTTTTTGTTCTGTCCATGCATAGCCTCTGAAGACAGAGAGAATAAAAAGGGGAAATCAATCAGATAAATTATTCATTGAGAATTATTTGTTCAGCTCTAATGCTTATGTACTTAGACAATATTTTCATTGGAACAGACTCTGAAGAGCTCTTCAGCCTGCATATATCTCAGCTGCAATTCATCTGTAAAAAGTATTGAGGTTCTTGTTAAATGCAGATGCCTAGACCTAGCTGTAGACAGTAGGATTTATCTGATTTCATCTCCAAGTTCTTGACTAAGTTTAGGTACTTCAAGAATTATTTAATAGGAATTGTTGTTGTGAAAGTAGCTCTGTGTCACTGTCTGTGTCTGCATTTAGAAATAGTTTTAAGTGATCCTCCCACTTCTACTTGCTGCTGCTACTGTCTGATTTGGCTATTTCCAGTACACTGTGGCAACTTAGGCGTTTTCTTTCAGAAAGTAGACCTTTCCATTATGAGTTAAAGAAAAATATCAACATAAAATCTAATCCTATTGGAAGAACTACCTTTCTGTACTAATTGTTTTTATTTTAAAGGAAGCTAGGATCAAGGAATTCAGTGAGAGGTGCAGCTCAAATTAATATGCTAAGCACCAAATACAGTTCCTCTAAAATATGTATTGCTAAAATAGCTTTTCATGATAGTAAGAGATTCAGCTATTTTTTTGCTATGTAGTTGATGCTGTATCTCTTAAAAAGCAGAGGGAAAGTATGGAAAGGGATTTTTTTTCATGCTTAGGGCAACCATACCTCTTTTAATGTAAATATCTTTGTTGCTTCACTGGGTCAAGAACAACAACGAGCTTGGTTTTATCTTGTCTAAAATGAAGTGAGAAAATAGGGAAAAACCACTGGATCTTGGATACTGAAAAGGGAAGAATAGATACTGTAGAACAAATACTTGCTCTCATATTAAAGACTTTTTAACTAATATAAAGAAGTTTTAGTTTTCTCCTTCCTGTTAGTAAGCATTCCATTACATTCACTTTATTTCTGTAAGGCAGAGGTGTCAGTCCAAAGGGACAACTCAGATATCTGTAAAATAAAAAATGAAATGAATTATTGCAAAAAAAAGTTCTCTCATACAGTTTTTCCCATTGTTCTTTTTACATCCTTGCTGACTGGGGGCAGGAGTGGAGAAGTTATGCTGATCTTGGCTCTGCACTGACTTGCCATCATCAATTGACAAAGTTCAGTGTTTTACACTATCGTAAGATGTTATGATACCTGACACCTTTCACTTCTATTGATGTAAGCATTTGGAAAAGGATTATCTTTTATTTTATAATGTACAGAGTTTAACACAGTAGGGGCATAATCTTGATTAGGGCCTCAATGTGGTACTATAATAGAGTCAATAAATAATACTTGACAGCAGTCTAAGGATGGAGGTATGGAATAAAATGAGGCATAAATTTTGAATAACCCTTAATTCAAATATCATAGATGCAAAGGAAACCACAAGGTAAAGTCAAACTTTGTTTCACAGGACAATTCCATTATCTGTGTGACAAGAAGAAATACAGCAAAGCACATCTCTATGGTTCTACAGACCTTAATGTCTGGTGTAAAGATATTTTTCTGTGAAGTTAATAGTCCAATTAAAGTTTAAGGCTCTATTATGGCCCCTTGATGGTCTTTTTTTAAAATTACTGTATATATTGCTTAGTTTACCTATTGGCTCCTTACAAATCTTCATTTAATGAAAGACATGCAGAAAGATTGTCTGGCTAATATATTGTGAATTCAACTCTTCCCTTATTTGCCTAATATCTAGGGAAAAAGTTTTAATATTTTATTTTCTTATTGTTTCTTTCTTCCTATTTTTTGCAGTTCAGTATATCAAGTTGGTTTATTTTATTCCATTAAATAATTTCCCAAGATTTGCAGAAGTTGAAATTGAAAAATAGAGAAAAAAGCCTTTTTAAGTATATGATTTCCCACAAAACAGAAAGTGGGTGTTTCCTGTCAAATATGCAGTAAGATGTTGGATTTTTGCATAAATGCACAGCTGGTAGTACTCAGGTCATGCTAATATTAGTATGAGGTTACTGTGGGAACTCGTTTGTGTTTCAGTGCAGTTGGCAAAACTGCAGTCATGCCCATTTAACAAGCACTAGGTCATGTTAATCAGTAATAAACTGCACTTACTTATACAAGAATTTTGAATGAAATCAGATCTGAAGTTCTCCAACTGTTCATCAGGCATTTAACTAACACTTTTTTTTTCCTTTCTTCCTCATTCTTGCCAAAATGTGGTGTGGTGTGTTTTTTTTTTTTTTTTTTTTTTTTTTTTTTTTTTTTTTTTTCCAAACTATGAGTTGGAAATGTAGTCAGTTCCATGTATAGACTGATACATGGAAATCATCTGGTTTAGGCTGCACATATTGTGCATGACTGTTTCACTCTGACTTTGCTTCACCAAGGCAATTTCACAGTGGGAAATCTAGAAAAAATCCCCAAACAAGGAAAAGATAACACAAGACACTTTAAACTAGAACAGGCCAATTAAAAAACATATTAAGAATCAGTTAAGGCTCTGTAGTTGCTGCATACAGTATTCAGCAGGGAGTTAGTGTCCTGGGTCTTCTCTTTCTCTTGGTATCAGTTACTGTAAGCACCTGAGGAACACCATGAACAGCAGAGACTGCTCCAAAAATACTTGAAAATATCTGAGTCATTTTTCTGTGTAGCAAAAACCTTGAATTTGTGGATTAGTTTGCTGTAACTGTGCTATCGGTGAGCAGATGGTGTGAGTAGATTGGTTTTAGTTTAGTGCTGCTCTGCAGGGTGATAGAACAGGTCATTTTGTGGGGGAACCAGTGCTGGGAGCTGGGGTGAGCTCAGAGCTGGTGGAGGAGTCAGTCCCAGGCCAGGAAGGGCTGCCCAGGTACACCCCATGGGACACTGCTCATGGGAAAAGAGTGAAAAAGGCACCGAGGAACTCAAAATTGGATTGTTCTCCAAAGAGCTCATTCTGGTTTTCCTAGAGTACCTGGGAGACAAGTCACCAACTTTAACAGGGGCAGGATTAGATGCTAAAACCAGGCTTCCCAGTCTCACAGTGAAGGTTACACCAAGGGACAACAGCACAACGCTTGCACACCGCCACATTTCTGCATGATCCACCTTGGAGGAGCAAGTGCAAAATATTTGCATTTTTGCCAGCCTTGTAGCTACCCTTGGTCCAGCTGTCTGGCCAACAGACAGCTACTGCTTCTGTTGTCAAGGAATGTTTGTGGCTGCAGAAGAGATTCCAAGGTATTTCTGTGAGAGAGTGACTGCAAAGGACCCAGTTCCACAGCATACACTTGGCCAATGTCAGACATAAATTCTGTTGGACCTGGGCCCGCAAATACAAGTTGATTGTGTCTTTAGTTGTTGTTGGTAAATGAGATGGAATCAATATTTTTCCTGAACCAGACACATTGGTTGATGATGCAAAATTAAAATTTTTAGGGCTATTCCAATTCTGGTCACATATTTAAAGTATTGTAATGGAAGTTTACAAAACAGCTCAGCATTGTTTTAAAATTATATTCCAGCTGCTATGATACCACTGAAACTTTGAAAAATGTCCTTTGTGTGTGGCCCTGATGTGTAGCTCCTGCAATATTGCTTTCATACTAGAATTAGATATTAACTGTGTAAAGATTATGAAGGTGTTTGGGAGCTGAATGAGAAAGAAGATTATTTGTTTCAATATTTGGCAGCTTGGTCAGTGTAGGCAAAGGGTGTTTGTCATCAACAAAGATCCAATATTACGCAGTGCAAATCACCCAGGAAGAGAACTCAAGAAACAAAAAAATTCTTACCTTAAATCAAAATGCAAAAAGGGTCAAGATTTGTTTGTCAGAGACCCAAGAAAAAGACAACAAAAAATACATTTTTAAATCTACCATGGGAAATTAATACTGAGGTGATTTTCAGGCTAAGGCTGGGAACATAGCAATGCCATTTTAGAATAAACACCAAAAACAGATGCCACAATTTCATAAAATAAACATGCAGTGAAAGGGTAACACAGACATTAGCAGCAAACTGAGCCAGTAGCCAATACAGTATGATGAGAAGGAGTACTCAGTATGGTGTGATGTGCTGTAGAAGCCATTAGCCATATGGTACCATGTGAAGAGGGCCTCTGTGACTAAGTAACAGTTGTATGTTATGTGGTTTATAAAATAATTATGCAATGGCAAGCAACTCTTTTATAATTATTGGCTGTTTCAAAATATTTCTGCTAATCTGGAGGCATTTACTAAGTTGATGGATGCAGGCAGTCTGCTTCCTCTGTCTGCCTGTTTGTAGATTGTATGGGGTATCATCCTACTAAAGGCAGTGGCCATTTTAAACTTGGCCACTAGAGACTGTATTTGTTTTTCTTTTTCTGAAAACTCAGGGAATATCCACATGAATACATCATTACTTGGTGGGACAGCTACCAAGGAAGGGCCCACTAGTTACCCTTCCATTATTCACTGACACCTCTTTGCCATTATCTTCCTTTATCCATTGACATCTCTGAAAATTGAAAGTGTATCACCAGAAACCCTATTGCTCTGTCACTGTTGATGGCACTTGTATGGTTTTTTATACTTTGCGGTGTCTTTTGCGCTTATATTAGAGGCAACAAAACTATCAGCAACTGAAGAACATAAAAAAAATGTCTTTGGTTTAACCAACAAGAAGATGACACTAATTTCCTTTTCCTTTTCTACTGCTCCTCAAGCAAACATATGGAAGATAAGTGCCTGTTAGACATTTGTACATTGCAGCACTTTTGCTTTGAAATGGGAATAAAGTAATAAAGAAATAAGGTTTTGGGGAAACTCTTCAGCTACAAAATTTGCTGGCAAGTGAGGTTTGGGACCCAGCATAGCTAGAGGCACCCAGCTCCTGGCTGTCCAGCTCTGATAATGGAAGGTGAGAGGGTCCTGTGACCCTGCAGTACCTGGATCAGCTGGCTAGGAATAAGGTAGGGGTGTGGGTCTGAACTGCTGGGACACCAAACATGATCCCCAGAAGTAAAGCAACATGCACAGCCTGGAGAGGTCCACAATTCTTCCTTTTCTATCCCTTTGGCACATGCTGTAGGCCACAAAACACTTCCCATCTTCCCCTAGTAAACTTCAGATCCAGTGTAAAAGACTGATTGTAAAATATGACAGGAAGAGCACAGGAGAGATCAAGGGCTGCCAGTATAAAGGTCTTTGAACATCCTCTGTCTGTCCCACCCACATGGGTCAGCTCTAGCTTGGTCCTGGAGACATTACAGATCAAACATGACTTTTACTATATACATGTGGTGTATTGCTGTGAGTGCTCTAGAACAGCACTGGGATGATCTCCCTGTAGCAGGTACAGATCTATGTATCTTTTCAGCTTTGGAGTGGTTGGTCAATTGATGTTTTGATAGTGCAGGTAACTGATACAAATTGTAACAATTGCATTGGTCTTATAATAGGGAAACATCATTAGAAATGCTGGAAACTCCATCTGCTATGAGGCTTCTGACAAGACAGTGCTCTAAAATGGAATTCTGATCTATTCTGCAAGCAGTGCAGGTGCAATGAATTTTTTTGTACAACTAAAAATATTTTGCAAAGCTGCAATCCAATGGCATGGTTTAAACCACATTTCAAATGCTGAAAAGGAATATGTTGTTAAGTCCAATACAAGGATGTACATTAGAAATTTTCACTCTACAGAGTAATACATGCACACATACATATATACATGTTTATATAATTTTCTTAAAAGAAAAAGGCCATTGTTCACCAATGATAGCAGCTGGCATGACTACTAACCAGTTATTTTATTTTATCTGGTATTACTAGGGAGGGTACTACTTTCATTTTTGCCAGCATTTGTACTGTAAATGAGGAGCAACCTATCGTAAAATGTTGCTACTGAGATCAAAGGAAGCAGTCCTTACTACCAAGCTAAAATCATTCCAGGGAAATGTTTTTGATTATGGTTAATGATGTAATCAAGCCACTCAACTGCCTAGAAGTTGGAGTTGCAGCAGGCATACAGCCTGCCCATTACAGAGCAGCCAATCGACAGTAACACTGAGGGGAGAAGGTGTGATGGAGCAAACAAGACACAGTTAAATGTTTACTCTAATGGCACACAAAACTGGACAGATTTGATTAGAATACTTATGCTTGTCTTAGGAGAAGAAAACTGAATGGCTGAAGGTTTATTACAGAAAAAAAAAAAAAAAAAAGCCAAAAAGCCAAAGGTGGAGAGGAAAGGACCAAAAGGTAATTTTTTAACATCTTTGATTTCTTTCTTTAAAGACCAATTACTTTCCTGTCCCCTGTGGGAGAAAAACATTCTTCTTCTTAATAGCAGAATCATTCTAAGACTTCTCTGATTCATTTTATATTTAGCAGATTACAGTTTTGGAGTCATCAGTAGGAGAGAACCCAGCAAACTGACAGACCTGAAATCATGTCCTTTGATTGTAATTGACAGGGAAAGCATTTAAGGTAAAGAAAAAAAAATATTTTATTCATCTTTGATTACACTGTGATGTGATTTGGTGACATAATACAGCTGTGAACTGTGGCAAGAAAGGCAATAATTCCTACTTGAGGCTTTGACATGATGTAGCCCTTTAGTCTTCTTCAAACCAATGCCTCCAGCTACAATAGTGCCCTTGATGGAGTCTAGACAAATAGATATACAGACTGTTGCAATTAAGGAGGCAAATAGCTTTAAAATAACATTTCTCTAGGCCATGTATTTTTGTATTAAATGGCTAAGCTGACACATATTTTTCTTTACCAAAATTAAATCTAGATGATCTATTAAATAATCAAGCATTGGATAAAAATTATTCACTTCAGAAGGGTTTTAAGAGTACCATGAATAGAAACTTTTTGAAATCTACAAAACTGTTGAATGAGAAGCACCCACTAGAAGTGAAAAGTATATTCAGTGAAGTCTCATGAAGAGGACTATATATGTCTTGTGGACTTCTTAACTTTTAAACTTATTTTCTTTGTATTTAATTCTCAAAATATCACTTTAATACTCCTAACAATTTACTGTGTCAGGATCTTCAAAAATATGTAGCAACTGCTGGTTTACAAAATCCTTGGGTATCTCTAAGAGATTTCTTTAAGGAATAATCTCAAGAAAAGTAAAAAGAAATTCATGACAATAAAAATTGTATCACCAAACTTTAGCTATCATTGGAAAGCAATTTCATGTACTCTGTGTGCTCTTGGAGTCTGGCTTACATCAATCACCTAACCTAGACAGGAACCTAACCTGATGGGGTTAAACTGGGTGTCCAAAGGGAAGTATGAGAAGCCACACGTCCCTCACTGTTCTGAAGTTTTTCACAGTGCTGTTCCAGGAGATTTAAAATGTCTTTCTCATGACAGAAATGTTTCATTACAACTACAAGATGTAGACAGTAATTTAGAGATCACCTATTTCATCATTACAAAATGTGTTGATCACTTCCAAAAGTAAAAGTGCAATTTCATGATCATGGTAGTTCTTGCAAATGATTCAATTCCTGCTAGCACTCTGGGCTTTTAGACATAAGCAAGGGCAATAAAGAAAATGTAAGAAAACTCTGTCACATCCTCACTATGTGTTTTACAAACATTTGAAAAAAGGGATTTGGTAATCCTCACCAATATTTTCTGATGAAACTGCAAATTCAGTAACACCCGCAGAATACAAAACTCATTTTTCATGCTACTTCACATTTGTCTTAAAAAAGTTATTTCTAAAATACTTTGAAAGCCTTTGTGTTTTCTGATTTAATCTGCTATATGTGGTTATGAAAATAAGGTAGCATAAAACATATGTTCAACAGAATAGTGTTATTTCATAAGAAGAAGCCTCAAAATTCATCACCAAAATTAATCACCATATTAGTGTATTTTGAATGTGCAAAGGACTGCTCTGAAGCACTGTTCTTAGGCAGTAACAGCAGTTGCACAGACTGCATTTCCTGCTACATGACGAGCTCCATGACAGCAGCACGAGCTGAGCTTCCTTAATCTCTTCCTCTTATAATTGTCACCATGTCCAAACTCCAGTGACCAGTTCTATGAATTAAATCATTCAAACTCTCTGGCCTATATACAGACATTGCCAAAAATTTTCTAGTTCAAATAGTGATGATGAAACTAAATAAACACTACTAACTTACACTAATCCATCAGAAAGCAACTGGATACTGTTAGGAATTGTCCCTAGATATTATTGGTTCTGTGCCTAATACCACAGTTAGAAAAACACTGACATCTTTCCATGTGTATTCTTCTATGACTTGGGATGTTCAGAACTTCAGATATATGATGTTGTTAAGGCAAAAATGAAAAACAATAAACCCATTAGAGGACTTCAGGTGAGCTGGAAACAGTCATGATAATTTCAAACTTCTATTGATCAACACAATTTAATCACAGCATTTAAGAATTACTAAAAGCAGGGTAGTGTCTGCATTCTGGAATTAGCCTTTCAGTGCTCCCAGGTCTAAAAAAGGTAAAATAGTACACTTGAATGTCTTACTCTCTTTTTTTCTGTTTTTCTGTTTTTTTTTTTTTTTTTTTTTTTTTTTTTTTGTGTTTTTTTTAATTAATTTTTTTTCCTTTTTTTTCTTTTTGATCATTGATATTACAGTTTCCAAATGCTGAACCAAACCCCTGTGACAGTGGGCTTCAGCCTGAACACAAATAATAGGACAAGAGAAAAATTCAATATCTAAGAAAAACATAAAAAAAAAAAAAAAACCCTAAAGGTTTTGTGTTCACACAGACTTGGATGCTAATATTTTTACAGTGCTGTACTCTACCTATTGCCATGAATAGGCTTGGAGATTCCAGCTAGCACTCGTGAAGGAAATTCTACTCACAAGGAGGTATCTCACTTTACTAACAGTGTTGCAAAATTTGACAATTATATATTAAAGTAAGACATGCTGATTAAACTGCATTACCATACTTATTATATCTGTTGCATTTTTAACAGTGAGTTTTCTGTTTTCTTTGCCGTACCAAGTAAAGAAAAAAAAACCCTAAAAATAAATTTCTGATGAAATTTATAAAGTTATAGTTAAAGAAACATTATCCCTAAAATTACCATTTGAATGATAAGCAATTTTGGGAGTAATTATAGTGCACACTCTACATTCAATGCATTCTGATATATGGATAATTACTCCTGGTAATATGTGTTAGTTAGATTTTATAACAACAATAACAATTTATTGCAAAATTAATTCCTTGGCACAATTTAACATTTATTGATGTGAAGTCAAAGTGAATTGATTTTATTGCAGACCACTTGTGATACGTTTTCCCTATGCTCCTGCCCTAATTGGTTATTATAGGTCATTTTGGTATTTAGTTTTAAAAATAAATTAATTTGGTACCAAGGTGCATTTAGTAAAATGGCAAGATATTTACAGCTCATGTGGCTTTATTTAAATAAAAAATGGTAAGGTAATGCAATCATCTTTGGTTATAAAGTGATGGATGAATTGAAAACATTTCTGAATCAGGTCAATGGTAGTGATGATTAGTGCATTGTTAATCAAGTTGCTGAGATTGCTATCAAAAGCTTTATCTCTTTCACTCAGACTGGTGAGAGGATCATGAATATTAAACAGATTCAAATAGATCTGCACTCATGTAATATGGAGCACTACAAATGAAAAGGCTAAATGAACCCAGACTGTGACTTTATGCACTGATATATCTCTTAACCAAAGAGGAATGTCTAATCCATTTCTGTACTTGTATGAGGCTACATACATTGCAAGAATACAAAGACAAAGTATTTCATGTACCATATTCATTTTATGGGGTAAGTACTTATTTACAGCCCTATCCATGTGAAGAAAAAATAGTTGTGGAAAGGATTGTCATGTTTGAAACAATACTACTATAGGTCAGATTTTAATTTCTACAACACCAGTAAAAATCCAAATACTGTACTTGAAATCAGCGGCCTCATCTCAATTACATTGCCCCTATTTTATTATTGCTGACTTGAATTTATGATTTAGGCCAGTGTATGATTTAATTATATATATAGAATCCTTTAAATCACTTCAAACCTTAGAGGAGATGTAACAAATAATGTATGTAATCACAGATGTATGGTGCAAAGAAGTGGACAGTGGAGGCCTGAAAGCTGCACACATACAGGTATGTGCTTAACTGAAAAATTTCACAGATGTTCAGCTGGATTAACCAGGGACACTAGGCTAAACTGCTTCTATTCTGCAGGTACAAGGCCTTTACTAAAACCTGGTCAAATATACAGAAAAAAAATCCCAGATGAACAAAACCGAATGAAAAATCTAACCTTGTGCTTGTGTCCATTTGATAAGTAATATGTTAAAAGCCAGAACAGATCAGATGACAGCAGCTGTCTTGCCAGGGAAAGATACTGACTCTAGACTGAGTTCTTTTAAAGCTAGTTTAAATAGGTTTAGAGGCTATTTAATCTTACATGAGTGTTGAGTCTGTACCTTTGCAGTACAGCAGTCTGTAGTCCAAACAGACCCTTGGATTCTCTCAGATATGCTGCTTTTCCATAAGCAATGATGTAGGAATACAAACCTACTCATGGCTGCTAACTATGAGAGGTAAATTCTTATAAAGCTACCATTTTAGAGTAAAGACTTAGAACTAAGGCTCAGTGAGGTAATAGCAATGCAGTCTGAAATAGTCACCTATCTAAGGAGTAGTTTTCTATACACTGTGGTCATTGGTAAAAATACTCTTTTTATTGATATATAGTTTCAAGGGATTTATATAGAATTTAGAAAAAATTTACTAATTAAACTGGCAGAAATACTGAAGTTTTAAAAGTTCTTGAAGATAATGTTTGTTTTGCACCTGCACCACAAAAACAAAGCCATTTGGAAGAGGAGGAATGTATACTGACAAATTACATAGTAAGTGTGTGACTGTACTCAAACTCTTGTAGTATTAGACTAGCAGAGCTTAAAAGCAGCATAATAAAACCATTACTTGTCTTTGTATTTCACACACAACCATGCTTTCCTCTGTATAGGCCACATATAAATTAAAATATATGGCAGAGAAAATATCACATCACAGCTTCTAAATCTGAAAATTTACCTTTTAATCTGAGAGGCAATAAATGAAAAACATCCCTAGTCAAAGCTGATGCTGCTGATTTATGTAGACCACCCTGAGCATAGTGCAAGATGGAGACCACCAAAGTCACTTGTCACGGTTAAACTGCAGTGAGCCCCAGTCCTGCATCCCTCTGTGTCTCTCTCCTGTTTAGTCTCTTCCCAGCACAGAGGCTGCCATCAATGACCCCCCTGCCTGCTGGGGTGGTTTTGTTGCTCTCCAACATTGTACTGTGTGAGCACATTCCAGACTGGAAAATAAACACATTAAAAAGCTCCATAGCTCTCTCATCACCTCCTCGACAGCAGGATTTTTTATCTTTTATTCTCAGGGAAGACCATGTTAAGGGGTGAATTTTATACTTTGATCTGAAGAAGCTGGATTCCCAGAAGAGCTCATCTCTTTGAGGATGGAGACACATTGTGGGTGAGTGGTCAGGAAAGCTCTGTCTTCCATAGTCCTAACTTCAGTTTTTATCTTTGACTCTGGAGAGCTCAGTGGACTGGAGATCTCTTGGGAGGTCATCCATAGCAGCTTAGGCTAATCTGATGGATGGCTTTGAAACTGAGGAGTAAGACCTATAATATAACCAGGTATTCAATGAAGACTAAGGCAGGCATACCTGTAGCTTGTCTTTTTAAGTCAGATCCTAAATTTTAAGTAGCTGGAACTATTCAGGTAACCTCTCTGTTGGCTGCTGTAACACCAGAGGCTACAATGAATTTGCCCTTTTTTTTTTTTACCAGGGCTGGATGTAGCCCAAAGCATGCCAATTTTTTCCCCAGAGATTTGAATTCCAGATCTGAATCCACCAGCGGGGCCTCACTCATCTGCATTCCCTCCCTGTCACCTGGTAGACTCTGTTCTAATTGTGGCAAAATTGTGTCACCATGCACCTGAACCTTGAGAAAAACAAAGACACTTAAAAATGAATCAATAGAATGATGAAAATAAAATGCAATGAGTTTTCTACACATAAGATGCATTGCTGAGAGTGATACAAATGCATTACAGAACAAAAAGCAGATATGGGCTTTAGCACTTTAAACCCCTGTGCTGAAAAGCCCTCTGTCCTTATTGCTGGCTCTTAACTAGCTGTCAGCTGACTGAAATTAGTCAATCTCACTGTCTTGTGTGATCTTTTTAATGGGGAATACCACAACCATCACTGTAACTGCATGTGAGGACCTACACTTACCATTACTATATATATAATAAAATATGATTGTTATTTTTTCCTGATTTATCCTGGTGCCTCACTCATTCGGAAGTTTAAATCAAGGTAAACTCTGCTAAAGTTGGCAGAATTAAAGCAATGTAAAAGTGATGTAGATGAATGGGAGGAACTGTGTGCCCAGTCTAGAACATGCTAAATTGACATTTGTGTGCTATTCTGCCTGAAGAACACTTCTGGCTCCTAAGTGCTGAGGTATTTGAAGTCTTACTGCAAATCCACAGAGCAAGAGCTGGCTTACATTTAATCAAAGAGTGGAAATAGATGTTGAATACAGAAGCAGCAGTGTGCAAGAGGAAAAGGAATGGAGGGAGCCGATATGACAGTTCCTCAAGGCAGCCAGGACCATCTTGGGTGTTTCTGGTTAGAGCTGTGTTTTAGTGTATCATTATTTTAAATCAGCATATTTCATATATTTGACTAGGAAAAAAATCTCAAAAACTCCTCTGTGTCCTGCAGAAGGATCTTAAAAGATGAAGAGCAAAATACTCACAAATCTAAGCTGAGAAGAAGGATTATTAGGAGATGCAGTAAGCTGATATTCAGTCAAATTACAAAGCCCTACAGACATTTCAGGATGTCTTTGAAATCACTACAGTCATAGAAAAATGAAAGAGTAGCTAGAGAATGTTGATAGTGCTGGATCAGCTCTGTATGCATGCAACTGAATTTTGAAAAAAATATAAATTCTGTAATTATACTTAGTCCATAGAGCAGTAATTTAAATCTGTCTGCAGGAAAGGTGTTTCGTTTGCCAGTGGCATTCCCTTCTTCCATCCAAAAGAGGAGCTTAAAAAAAAAATGTTACAGTCCACCATCAGGGACATAGAATTAAAACCATCTTATTCTATCATTCTCAAAGCAATGCCAGTGTTGTTAAACAAAGCATTTCACAAGATGTTGCACAATTATTATAGTCTATCATTAAGCATCTTTGGACTGAAGGTATAATCTGGCATAAAATAAAGCACCATGGAAGGAATGAAACTTGAATGACTCATACTGAGAGCTGAAGTCATATATTTACTTTTCAAATTGCATATTGCTTAAGTAAATCTGATTCATTCTCAAGGACCAAGTTCCACTTACAGAGAAGAGTCTCAATTTTTTATTTTTTCACAAAGAAACAAATGGCATAACTGAAGGAACAAACAGAATACCTAAGAAAATTAGTTATGTCTTCTAAATATAATTCACTAGAAACATACTGCTCTTGAATTTCAGAGGGATAATTTTCAGAGGAATTGGCTTCATAAAGGTGAAAGATTGGATGTAATGAGTGGCACTACCAAGCTTCAGGAGATCATGTTCTTTTATGACATATTAGTATTCAAATGATACAGAACACCTGTGAAACCCCTCAAATACAGTCGCATGTGCTAGTCAATCTTTCTGAAAAGTATATGCCCAGCAGTGCAGCAAGACAAATGATTTTTAATAGTTTCTTTGGGTGGAAATGTCAAAAGATTATGCCACATAACGTAGTTCTAAAACTTGGCTTAAAAATAGGCATGTAATAAGTTCAGAGTTTCATGTAGCTTATGACTTGGCCAAGTCATTGTACTCTGAGAAAATGAATGACAGTATTATTCTAGTTCAATATCAGTGTTTTTCTAGTTGCATCAAAAAAAAAAAAAAAAGAATTCATTTAATTTGAAAGGAATTTTCAAAGAATAATCTTAACGATGACACAGTATCAAAGGAAGTCTAGTGTTTAATTGTTCAGTGTCCCAAAGTTAGTAAAACTGCAAAAGTTTTTTCTTTCTATCTGGTGTTCAGACCCATGGTTTGTGAGCTTTACAGCTGTCAGAGTTATGGGGCACAGCCATCTTAACCATTAATCCATCCTCACCCACTTCAGCACCAAATTCCATCTTTTAGCAACAAAGCAGCATTTGCTGAAGTTCCACTGTTTGACTTGCTATGAGCACCACCATTTTATTACTGTTTTCTCTTTTTGACATTGTTCGTTATTTGTTCAGCATTATATGTGTTTATAAACATCACATTCTTCTTCCCATGTACAGCTTTCTCATTTCCTTTTTCAGTACCTTTACTATGCTCTCAGAGGGGTTGTGTGAGTACACCTTTGATAGCAGCCCTCTTGCCATGGGAGCCTCAAATCCAGTGCTTGTGCCCTCGACTTTGGTCTCACTTCCATTTGTACAGGAAAAGCAGTCATACTATCTCCACTCTTCAATTCTAAACTGCTATGAAATGCAAGGCCCAAAAGCTGTGTGATGGCTCTTTTACAACAGCTGCTTTGCTGGCTGGATCCTCAGCACTGTGGTTGCAATAGCTCTGGTGTCGCTGGGCGTTTCTAGGGACACTGTGGCTGAGTCCTGAGGGTTGTGCTGGCCTGGAATGGTGGTCCTGTGCAGCCTCTCTGGGCTGTTCCCCTGCCCAGCCCACGACTCAGGTCACTATTTCACTATTCCCTAGGGCCACCCATCCTGGCACCAGTGACATGGCAGTGTTGCCAACCTCCAGCTCCCACAGCCAGTCCCAGGGCTGCTGGATACTGGGCTGGGGCTGTGCTGGTGCCCCCCAGCCTGCCCTGCTCCCCATGAGACCCACCCTGGCTGTGAGGTCTGCCCCTCCTCCGTGGGGCATTCCCAGCTGCTCCCAGCCCCTGCAGACCCCTGACCTGTGCACCCTGAGTGATTTGGATTTCAGGTCCTGAAGAAAAGCACAATTTAATTTCCAAACTGCTCTTCCCTCTTTCAGAGCTTTGAGGAATACCAGGAATGCACAAAGGGCCTAGTACTGGATGTGACTGAACAGCAGAAAACGCCACTGGGGAAGGTGGATTTGCAGTAAAATGAATGAGAATTGAAGGAAATAGCAGAAGTGCCTGAAGTGCTCAAGTCGCAGGTCTGAAGAGAGGGGTGTGACAGTGGGCGCTCCTGCTCTGGCACCGCCTGTCTGCCTGCCACAGCTCTCTGCAGGAGCTCAGACCTTAAAGGGCTTTCTCTTCCTTGACTCTAAAGCTAGTTTCTCCTGAATGTGTGTTTTGCATGAATGTGCCCATTGCCTCCTCTATTGTCTTGGCTCCAGGAGAACAATAACATGCAAAAGTAGACAACACTAGACAGATGAAAATTCTATCTACTTCCTTGGGATTCTTTCTGTCCCTCTGTGGATCTATGGACAGGACAACTAAAGATGACAAAGTATCTGGAAAAGCAGCAAACAGCAGCATTCCTCTCTGACTCCCAGCCATGCTGCAACCCTGCTATGGAGTAGACTGGAGAGAATCTTCCTTCCCAAGACAGACCAATAATATTTATAGAGCATTTTGTTCCTCAGCACTCCTGTTTTGCACAGAGAAGCCAAACATCCTGTAGATGAGGAAGAATTGGAGGCAGCAGCCAGAAAGCAGCAGCCCAAAGGGAAAGCATAATCTCCCAGTATGGACAATGCAGCACTGCTGATAAATAAAAGCCACCAGGATACCTGTCCCCAGCACTAAAACAGCTGATAATGAATGGGCAAAGAAGGAGCAAATCTGAGCATGTATTGAAATTCTGTGGAACATCACAATGATATTATTCTTCCAGGATCCAATTCCAGTTGTGAAAGCAGTCAGACCCCATTTTCAAACAAGGAGTATAACATTTCCTTGATCACGAAAATCCATTCTTATTCTTCTATTTTTTTTTTAAATCAAAGCTTGAATGGCCCATATATTTTACCCAAGCCTTTGAGCAATTATTTTCATTAGCAGATGATGTCATCTCATCAGTAGGTATTTGTTGAGCATCAACAAAGTGAATAGTTTACAAAAGCTGGACTTCTTAGTTTAAAAGAAAGTGTAGAACTGAGGCCTTTTCTTTTTTCTCCCACAGCATTGGCAATACTTTCAAACGTCTGTTTAATCCATTCTGTCAGCAGTCTCATGAGCTGATGCCTCTGCTTTGGGTTTGTGCTGATTCTTTGGCCAAGCCTTAAAGCTTCGTGCTTTTTGATACAGAACTGAAAGAAAACCTTTGATGCTTGTGAATGTTGACTGCATGAAGTAAATAATGTGAGGTGGGTTTAAATGTCCTCATTTTTTATTATGCCTTCTAATCACATGAAACTGAAGGTAAAGAAAAGTCCCATGAAAAGGAAATAATATCCTATGAAGTGAAAATATTCTTAATATTTCTAATCCTCATATCTCACATCCAGAGTCTGTTTCCACGCCATGGGAATAGTTATCCTGATGCTCATACCTCACTATTTCTAAAAAATAAAATAATTCTGTGGCAGTCAGTCTGCTGATTTGAGGATACATATTCAGCTTTTATTGCAAAAAGGTAGAAGTTGCAAAAGGCGAATATTTAGTTTATCTAGAGGGAAGGAAAAGCATTCATGCTTAATGGATAAATCAAGAGATCAGAATTAAGTTTGGAAACTTGATGTTTTAGGAAACCTCACTTTTCCTCAGCATCACAAAAGGTGTGTTTTTGACACATGGTTTGCATGTGGAAATCACTGTCAAAAGAACTTAACTGAAGAGAGATTCAAAGTGAGAGGGAGTATTTGGAGAGTTAGGAGACTATTATGACATACAATGACAAATGTGTTTTTAAAAAAAAACCCCTTATGAGAAACTTTATGCCTCACAATTTGTTATGTTCTGTCTGCTGCAGTTCAATAAACACCTGGCAGAAACTTTGAACCAAGGACATCATCAACAAACAGCAAAAATCATCATCATGAACAAATCTTGGCTAACTTCTCTGGCAAGTACAAGGTGAACAGAGAAGTCCTAATTTTCCTGATAGGGAGTAAAAGATAGAAACAATTAAAGATTTTCAAAAGCCTTTGTAAAGAAGTGGCTTTGAGGGAGGAAAATTAGGACATGTTTTAAAAAGTGTGGACACAGATTTAACTCTAATAATAGGAAAGAAGTTGCCATGTCTCTTGGGATTTGAGATGAAAACAGTGGCAACTGTTGTGCCTTCCCAAGTGAAAGGAATAGAAATGATACTTTAAATACCTTTTTTTAAATTCCTGTACTTTAATTTTTATTTGCCTCTTTTTTTTTTTTTTTTTTTTTTTCAGCTGAAAGGTAAGGGGATATTAAGAGAAGTGAAGTACAAAAAATATTTTTCTCATACATCACTCTAGCTTTGCTTTGGGGTGCATAGGAGAAAATGATGGTTTTCTTGTGATGGACCATTTCTTTTCCTTCATGTCTCTCAGAAAACTGAAATTTTATTTAACTGACATTCTCTCCAGCTGATGGTTCTGCTCTGACACATCTTTCTATTTCCACAGGCCTTTCCCAACAGTCCAAGGGGTTAATAGAAATCTATTAAATGCCTTTAAAATACATTTCACATGTTGTTGTAGCTGTTTCCTGGTGTGAATCTCTTATTATTTTACTGAGCCTTTTAGACATCAGCTGCTCCCCTTGCACTGAGCATTTGTAATCCCTCTGATTTGCCTGTGTCCCTGGCACAGCAGTTAGATTACTGAACCTCGGGGTTTTGTCTTGTTTTATACATGACTTACAAATTCCAAAAGTTAAATATTGCAGCCGGACCAAAATGGGTCTGATCTTGCTTTTGCTGGTGGCCAAGACACATTCCCTGCAGTGACAGGAGACTCATGAAGCAGGAAGGCAGTGTGGGTTTGCAGAGCTGGCACCCAGAGCTGGTTGCTCAAGAGAGGAGGATCACTAAAAATGTTTTTCTTGCTTTATTTTAATTCCTGTTCTTTTTAATTAATTAATTTATTTTACTTTATTTGCCTGAGGCTGCGTTTCCTTCTCGCCACAGCTGCTCTCGCTCGCCCTCCGGCGGCGCCGAGCCGCGCTGCACAGCCGCGCCCGACCGCAGCCAGGCGCGCCTCGGGCTTCGCGCCGCTGCCGTTCCCACGGAAAGTAACGCACCGCGCGATTACACTTGTGCTAGACACACATCTCAAAACACTCGGATATTCTCTTTCTGGCTTATGCCTCCTGGCTAAGATAAAGCCTGGCTTTGCCTGCCCTTTTTATGGACTGAAGTCCGTGGAAAACACAAAGATTGTTTCACTTTAGTGGGTGTTTACGAGACGAAGTTCTAGACCTGTAGGATGAAAGGGTACTTAGGATGTACAGAAGAGACAGGATATAGCGAATTAAGAGGAAGAAAAACAGTATCTATCATGTGGAATGTTCAAAGCGTTTTTCCACAGCTTCCTGAATGTCTCTATATTTGCCCTGTTTCTGCACTGAGGATATTAGATGTGATTTGATCCACAGCCCACTATAGTTTCCATACCTTCACTGTACTTGGAAAAATTAGTTTTGAAAGCTTTAAAGTTCTTTGTACTCAAGTCTTAGTTTACATATGAGGTGAAGAAGCAACCTTTGAGAGCAGAATTTGAGTGGTTTTGTTTATTTGTTAGTTTTAAATCAGGAAATTACAGTAAAGCAATAATATTGGGAGGAAAGGTAAAAAAAAGGGAAGGCTGCTGAGTAACCACATAGCCAATGCAGTAGTGAAGGGCCCCACATCCCATCATGGATAAGTCAGGTGACATTATGGTCTGAGCAGCTGAGATACTCTGCTTCAGATGATCACATGCACAAAAGATGTAACAAGCTGAGTACCTTATTATTACCTATTTCTATTGCTTTGTTATTATTTTTTCTAGACAATTAAGACTGCATCGTGGGCTTCAGTGTTATCATGAGAGAGAAAAAATAAATACTAATTTCTACAGATTTTTAAATCAAACCCTTGATCTGAATTTATTATTCCGCATCGTTGTAGCTCCAGAAACGCTTCTACTAACTTCTTTGAGTGCAAGACACAGTGTAGAGATATATAAATACTGTACATTTAGAAAGTAAGACTCTACTTACTAAATTTAATGTTTCATTTATGCATTGATCCAGACATCTCAGTTAAGCTCAGGAAGTCATAAAATTTACTTCCCTCAATATAGCAAGGTACTGTTTTTCTTACGGAGTTAGTGTTGCATAAAGAAAGAACTCACAAGCAAGGGCAAAAAGCCTGTGTATCGTAATAGATCTTTGTCTTTAAATTGTACTGCTAAGCTTTGCAAATGTAAAAGGCAATCTTACAAACAGGACATCCTGAGAAACAGTTATGTTAACTCAGTGGCCCCAGAAATCTTCATTCCTAGACACCTTATTATTAGCTGATACCACTGTGCCCTGTGAAATGAATGTTGTGGCTCATTATCTAGTTCCTGAAGCATCTTTAATATACAAAAAAGCACCCCGATGTTGCAAATACATGGGTTAAGTAAATAAATTTGATCACAGTGATTTTTCTGTTGTTACCACCTCAGTTTGAAGAACATCAAGATCATGAGGACAAAATCAGAAGGTGTTTTGTCCTTGACCTTAGTGGGGAAAAGACCTCACCTAGAACCTTTCCCTCTTAGGGTATCTAAAAAATTCTGTGTGTGAGCTGAAGCTTCTGAGGCCCCTGTCAAGACTGTGCTTTTCTGCTCCTCATGTTTTCCCTGGCTTTTGCAGAGAAGGTTCATGCACTCTTTCCTGCTTTTTTGTATTAGGACAAGATTTTCTTTGCTTGTACTTCCCTCAAGAAAAAAAGGTTACTTTTCTACTAGGGCAAAGGTCAGTGTTGTCTGTCTTCTCCAATATTCCCAGAAGATTTGTGCTTTCTTACACTTACTGATCCTGATTATTCAAAGCATTTTTCTGGTCTCAGTGTACCAGTTTTAACAAGTTTTCCAGAGTGTATTATGTTGAGTAGGCAAGTTGCATATAATGTAGCTTTTCCTCTATAGATACCACACCACCTCATCGGATGCTTCTTTCACTGTCACCTTTGCTGACTTTTAAAATGCAGAGGTAAGAGTTTAAAGCAGTAATTTATTATTCCACTTGCAAGGAACAGGGCAAAATAAAACTTTTCACTAGAGCCATGTTACTTTTAAGTTCTGTCTGTCTGAACCCTTTAAATGAACCACGTTTGGCATTAAGAATGCACAGGAATTATACAGCAATCCTCTCGTCCTGGCAGCCCTAAAATAGGGTTTTAGTGAGAAAGGGAAATAGTGTGTTCCTGGATCTGTCATGGGGTGGGAGGGGATTGAAAATGTCAATTCAACAAACTTTTCTGATGGCCAGGGTATGTCAGGGGACCCAGTGACCATCACACTACTTCCCTAACTAACAGGTCATTTTGGTCAATATTGATTCTTTGGTTGAAGTGCTGTCTTTGTGTGCAGGTCTGAACAAATGGAACAGGAAACCTGAGTGCCTGTGCATTTCACACACAGCCCCAGCCTGTCTACATCTCTCTGGTGCTACTGTTTTTCTAAAAAACATATGGACTGTCTTGCTCTGCAGGGCAACTCGTGATCAGGGACAAGACAACACGTCAAATGTGGCTTTCCAAATTTAGCTGAAGGCACTCCTGCTCATTTCCACCATTGCTTTGGTGCTTGTGTCTCTGTGACCAGGGTCACGTCCCAGTAACTGTCCCTTCCTCTTCATGCCTGAGCCATTGCCTAGCTCATGTTCACTCAAAAAGAAAACAACAACAACAAAAAAGAAGCAGTACTTGAGCAAGCCAACCTAATCTGGGACCTCAAGGGAGCAATTTCAACTTTGTGGTAATTTAGATAGCCTAGTGTGGGATGACAGTAGCAGAGAACATGTCATATATAGCCAACTTGCAGTTTGTGAGAGCAGAAGGTACATTCTCTCATTAACTTTGACTTTATAAATGAAGACTTCATAAAAAAATATTTTGACATGCATTACGTGATTCAATTAAAATCTGACAGGAACACTTGCAATTCTGTGTTACAGTAATGAAACCAGAATTTTTATTTGAAATTTCAGATAAAGATGTGAAGGTACTGTTCTGAGGTGTATTTTTTTCCCTAAAAGTCTTATTTTAGAAAACAACTACAAAAATCAAAGTCTATTTTCTCCTTCAAATCCACTGAGGTTAGAATAGATTAGCATTCACTTAGTTCTCATTGTATACCAAATAACTGAGCACACTCTCTCTCAAACAGCAAGGGAAAAGTGAAAAAAAACACAATTTAATTACAGGGTTACTGTTAAACCCAAACTAGTTAGGAATGAATAAGTATTTCTGTTGAAATTCTCTGGGTTCAGAGATTTATAACTTGGTGATAAGATTCTCCTAGGGCAGAATCCTACTGCACAAACATAGTTCGGAAACAAAAGACAGATATTTTTCAGAAACTGAGATGTAATAACTGCTAAAACAGCAAATGAGAAACATATTAATTTTATTGCAGTTTCATGATTTCAGATCCATTTTATTATCAGAGCAGGAATTTGAATTTCTCTACAGGCCTTCTGTGGCAGTCAGCATTGACTCAGCTGCTGAAAATTGCATTGCTCCACTGAAGTCAGTAGACCAATAGTGTTTAAGCTGCAAATTTAACACAGACTTCCAGAGTATCCAACTACCAGATCCTCAAGTGGCTTCTGAAAATCCCAGATGTTGTAATAACCTACTGATTATGTGGCCTTCTCATTTTGTCAAGTAAGTACTCATTCTTGAAGAATCTGCAATGTGGGATTTTTCTAAAAGAATCTTCAGTTATTTTCTTTCTTTTTTCTTTTTTCTTTGTTTTGTTTGTTTGTTTTTTCCCTCCAGGGCAGGGAGGAAACCTTACCTAGTATATCCTTGTTGCTGAGGAGACCTCCCAGCACAGAAGGGAATGGAACATATATTGCAGTTCTTCAGGAGGGGCTCTGGCCAGCCAAGCAATGCTTTTTGAGGTAGTGTCTTTCTTTAGAAGCCAGATCCTGAAATAGAATTTAGACAGACAAGCACCTAAATTGCACAGACTCTGAAGTAGATGGGTCACTATTAAGACTTATGTGTACAAATAAATTTAACATAACAGCAATACATTTGCTATTCTTAATGATGGGTCTGCCCATTTCTCAAAACTTGCAAATATTGGTGCAGGTTCCAAACTTTCAACTTTGAACTATGCACCTGGAAAAACCAACACTTTCCAAAAGTGGCAGGACCCTTTGTTTGAGGCATGATGGTTCTCCTATATAGGAAAGATATTTTTCAGCAGCTCCAATGCACTGTTACTCCATGCCATTTTCGTTTTCCCTAGCTAAATAAATAATTGCCCTAGTAGAAAATAAATAACCTGGAATAAGTGGAATACATTTTTCCTCTCTGGATTGTTCTATTTGAGCTAAAGTGCAGAGAAATAAAGATTAGATCAGACTCCTCTTATTTAAAGAATTATTAAAATTTAAATAAGTTACATCAGCATGGTTCATCAGGAGCTGAGGAGCTAATTTTGGCTCTGGCAACTGTGGAGTCAGCCTAAAGAAACAAGTCAAAGATTGTTCCCTTCAACATCGCAGTCCCTTCTTTATCTAGATGGGCAGAAAGTGAAAGGGTAACTCATCACACCAATAAATTCTACAGTCTTCTTCTTCTCCAGGTCACTTTTGTGTAAATCTCTGCAAACTTGAAAAGGCTCCCTCTTTTGGGGTCCTGGAGAAGACTGGAAACCCTGCAAAGAGCTGTTAAGAGATTTGATTCCTTTGGAGGGTTGAGTGGGAGGGATGACACCCATTCCAGTGTGAGATAGACTAGACTTGCCATTCCCTAACAAGTCTATTTAGGCTTGTCAGAAGCTGATGAGCTAATTATGGCTCATTAGATGTAGAGGAGTCTATATTTAAGCTCATTTGGGGTTGGTATGGGAAAGTTAATAATATAGGTGGAAGTAGAGGGAAACTGCTAAGGCTGCAGAGAATCTCTTTCTAAACTCTGAGATTTCCAGGTAATCCCTGAAGCAGATTGGGAAGGCAAGGTGAACTTTTGTTAGAAAATTGGAAAACAATGGTGTTACTTCCTCAGTTCCCTCTTTTCAGAATTTAAATTAGAAATAATCTAGAATAAAATATAAATAGCATAGAACTAAGTTCATCCTCAGAAAATTATGCCAATTATGTTTGTATAACCTTCAGGCTGCTGGAAAATGAGCAGGTTCAGTGAAAAACATTGTCATTTTTACAACTCTACCAAACTACATTAAAAATCTTCCCATTCAAAATATCAATATTCTGTGTCAGAAAAGCCCAACACAAATAATGCATTTATCATTATTGTATAGCTTCAGAAATATTTCACCTTATCAGTACATACTACAGATCCTTATAAAAGGGGTTTTGCTGTGTTTGGCCTTTGATGGTCTTCCATTTTCCACAGGATAAAAACTTTTTCCTTTGTAATTTCCACAGCAGACAAGTTGTCTATTGGGGCAACCACATAAGTATTTGGTCTTGTCTGATTCTCTGAGTATTCAACATTTCTGCACTGCAAGCTTCCAGTCCTTTCTGAGAGCCATAGTTGTTGGGTTTTTAACATCCATCCTCCTAAACGCTCACTAAACAGTGGCATTCAATAAGTATTATCAAAGTGAACCAAAACAAAGAATAAGAAGTGATCTGACTAAGCAGTAGCAAACCAAACTGAGTTGGGTGTAGTTGCTGAAACAGGTGAATGCACTCAATAGTCAGGGTGAGTTAATTTACGAGGGGCTGTGTTGACTTCCGTGCTTTCACATTCCCTGTCCACCAAACCTGTGTTGCCCACTGCACCTCTCCAGGCTCCTCTGCATGACATCCAGAAGCTGCACACAGTTCACTTTTACCTCATTTTACAGCATGACTTCATATGTTACATCAACTGCACAAATGACAGAATCTGGAAAACGTAAAGAAAGAACCTGGCCTTAATTGGCACTATATTCTTTTCCCTTCTTGGGGTATGTGAGTGTTGGCTTCTGAGTAATTTTTATTTTAATATGAATAATTTCAACAGATATATTTTCTCACTTGACTCTTAAGTGAGGTAATGCATCCTATAAGTACAAGATATGTCTAGACATTTGTGCTTTTGCTTTCTCAACTGCTATACTACTGTACTTGATGTGGATGTCCTCAAGCAGATTCATTCAAACTGGTAGAAGTCTATAAGCATAAAAGACACTGTGTCAGGGTTATCAAGTAATTTCTGGTGGGTTTGTTTTTCTTAATGAACAAGTTAAGAAAGTGCAATGTAGATGGTTGCTCTTGCTTGCAGCTTTAACCCTTTAGAAAAGTGCATTAATTTAAAGCTACAAAAGCAAGATTCAGATGTTTGGAGAGAATTATATGGTAGAGAATTAGGTATATTTCATGTTTTTGATGTTTGTGTTTATATTAAATACTTATTCACAGTTTCTTAAAGATCAGTGAGGAAGATTTAAGTTTGAATTTGTTCACAAAATACACCATTGTGCTACAATATCATAGGAATTTTAATAAATATATCAAGTGAATGACTGAATTTCCTCTGCTAGCTTGCAGGAAACGCAAAATGAGATCAAATCATATAACTACAACTACAAAAATGTGCAGTTTTTTGTAGTAAGCATGCTTAGTGTGTATAGCAAAGTATCCATACATTCAGTCTGATTTCCTGTTACTTTCTAATAAATCTGTACATCGCCAGTAATACTGCAAATATTTTCCTTGGATTTACAGACTAAACTAAAATAAAAATGCCTACCAGAATATGCATAATTTTCCCAAATCAAGGATTGTTAGTGCTAAAGCATTCAGCAATGTATATAATTTAATAATGTATTTCTCACTCTTCCCACTTGTGTTATTAAATTTATGTGCAAGTAAATTAATAGTGAAATCGGTGGTTTTCTAATCTATTTCTGAATTTTGAGAGAAAGGTTTTCTTAATTTATCATGTTGTGGATATTCTGTAATCTGGTGTATGTATAAATTATCTAATAAGGAGCTCAGTATTTTGAAGGTGTCTTATGATATGAAAAATGGCCATCTTTTGAAATTATGGGATGCATTATCACAACGCCAGACTCTAATCTGCTACCAATTTGTGTCAGCTTTCTGCATTCAAAAAGGACTCAAATCCTCTCTAAAAGTAGGAATCAGCTGAAGGTTTGTCTTGGCTTCATGAGCCCACTGCAATTAGGCAGCATGTGAATGTGTGCCATATGCATTTATTGCTCTTCTAAGCATGTGTTACTTTGATGTGTTAGGTTAGAAATCTAACTCTTTTTCTTGGGCAGCCTTCCTCCTGGGTCTTTATACTGCTTAGCAGTTGAGTCCAGACTTTGAAACACAGCCTAATTTAGAGGCGGATGCTGCA
This sequence comes from Vidua chalybeata, assembly GCF_026979565.1. Taxonomy (NCBI): domain Eukaryota; kingdom Metazoa; phylum Chordata; class Aves; order Passeriformes; family Viduidae; genus Vidua; species Vidua chalybeata. Next base: position 13,573,470 of record NC_071539.1, read on the forward strand.
GCTGCTGCTGTCATTTCAGCTGATTTTTTTCCCCCTTTGATGTCAGCTTAGAGTCTCGGTGGCTGCATCAGTCCCGCAGCCGCCGCGATTCACCGAACGGCCACCACAGCATTTTAAAGGTCTCTTCGCCTTTAAATCTAATTTGGGGAGCTTGAGCCTTTCACAGTGCACTGCTGGCTTACTGAAATGCTGAGTTCTCACAGAGTATGTCCTTCCTGATCTGGAGGAAACACAGAAAATGTTTTGTGTTATGTTTAATACCTGATTAAATGCTGATTACACAAGAAGAGGGATTGTTTGTTTTTGGCAGGAGGATGGGATGCCTTGCCCATTCTGCCCCATCCTCTGCATTAGCAGCTCTACATTCTGAAATGAACTTGCTCTGACAGTTGCTCTCTCCCTTTACAAGACATTATATTAACTGTGTTTGTCTCCTTCTCTGTAATTTGTTTCTGCAATGATAATATGTACAAAGATATTCCACCTCAATTCCTCTTGTTCTTGGACCATCCTTGGCTTTCCTTTCTGCTCTCTCTTTCTGTGGCTGACATGAACTCAAGGAGTGCAGAAGCTTTGATCCTTTCTGATGCCTTTGCAGAACAATTTCTCTCAGTGAGGTTCCCCTGCTCAGGCCAAGCCCTGCCCTCAGATGTGTATGCATTTTCCCAATGATTCCAATGAGCCTCACAGCCTTCTGAGGCCCCTCTCTGGCTTTTAATCTTTACCTTAAAAGACATAGGCAGATAGTAGTTGTCTAACCCTTTTTAATAACTGAGGTCCTTGGTTCCTTTACTGTTTTGGCTGCTTTTTCTGTATTGAAATGGTGTTCCATATCATGCTACAAAAGGAGAGCAAAGCCCTATCCAGATATGCTCATTTAAACGTTATTTCTATGCTTTTATTTCCTGATTTTACTTCTATTGTAGCCACTTTTCTCTGTACAAATTACATTTTCTCAAAGATGCAATGAAGTCTTTCCTGTACTTTCCCTGGTATTACTACATTTTGTCAAAACAACATTTTGGGTAGACTATTTTTTGCAAGTTTTTTTATTCTTGCAATAATGGAAGGGGCATTTTTTTCAGGTTTGATACTATTAGCAAATATAAAAGACACAATGGGCTAGAATGAAACAATTTAGAAGGAGATTTAAAATTTAGTAAAATGAAAAATGAATATTTGAATTCTGAAATTTCAAGGATTCTTAATGAGACTACAAAGTGATACTGAGCAAAGGCAATAAAAATCACAATGATTTCCAATAAGTATAATGTTTACAGAAGTAAATTTACTCATTTGAATTCACTCAATTTTTACAGAAGTGAATTTACTCAGTGTTGGTATTGATAGTACTGGACATTATTTAAAAATATGAGAGAAAAAATTCTCCTGCTCATATAATTACATCCATGAGAGACTTTATGCATACAATTTGTCATGTTAAACTCCAGGAACTAAACCTTTGTTTAGGAGCTTTTCAGGCAGCATCCTTAGATTGCTGACTCTTTCTGTTTTTAATGTGGGTTTGACAGTAGAGCAGGGGGATTGGGAATGTTTTCTTTGTAGTGACAGAAGCTCCTTGCTGCTCAGTCTGTTAAAGAGAGAACCATGTAGAAGTCAAGATATCCTCAATCAAAACTTTAGAAAACATGTTTCAAAACTTGAGAAATGAAACAAAAAGTCTTCACTGCTGCTCAAAAGCCAATTTGGTCTGATTTAATTCAAAAAGAATTTTTACCTTCACAATCAGAAGGCTGTTTGCACTAATTGAGCAAAGAAGGATTCTGTATGGTTCTTCTGTGAGAGCAACTGTATTATTAATTCCAATGCACTACCAGAATGATGAAAAACTGAGCAGCTGATATGTACTGTAGGGATGACAAATGTGATATTGGAGGAATTCTGAATGTGATGGTAGGTAAAACTTTCACTCTATTGCACAGTCTGCTGCAACAAGACAGGTGAGGAATAAAAACATATGCTGAGATTGCTCAAGTTTCTTTTGTTACACTTTGCTTCAGAACAGCTGGCTGTTTCTGAGAAATTCTGTTTTCATACAAGACACCACAAGGAGGGAGGAAGGCTCTGGCACAGGGTGAGCCCTGTGAATTCAGATGCTCTCCTTGACAGCCTGACTTGAGGAGGGGATAAAAGTTACATCACACTGCAGCAATACCCAAATCACAGCTGTGTGAGCCAGCAAACTGTGAAAGAGGATTCCTGTGCTGCTTCTGAAGCCTTGGCTCTGTGCAGACCCACAAAACTTGGTAGGCTACAGTGGCCTTTTTTGTAGGGTGTCAGGTGCTGAGGAATATGTCCAGTGCTGGTTGTGCCGCTGAGTAACCAGAAGGCAGAGAGTGTTCAGGGCAGAAAATCATCCTTGCAATGGTGATGTTAGCTCCAGAAAAACTAGACAATAAACAGCCACTGATGCATGACAAGGAAAATTTGTTAGAAAAATGATAATAGGATTGTGTTTCTTGAGAATCTGCTGTTTCATTGAGAATGAAATGCCTTAAAATAAATCTGGTTTCAACATTTTTAGAGTCTAAGTACTTCTGGTTTAAAAATATACATGACGATTAAATATACATATAATGAGTAGTAGTCAAGACAAAGCATACTGCTGGGAAAAATCTAAATGTTCATATTCTGAAATCCTATATGAAATGAAATTACTATGTTCTGTTCTGCTGCAATCTCAGGCAAAATTGTCTGTATTTCGCAAAATTGGAACATAAAATCCATTAGGAACTGGCTTCAGCAAGGTGTGCAATAGTTTCCATTCTTGATGACATCCCAGGAGCTACCCGGAGCCTTGAGAGATCAGCCCTAACGAGAAAGCATATGACCTTACCATATCAGGGCTTCACAACAGTCAAAATCTAGCTTGACCTTCAACAGTAAACCAGGTCCCTCAGGCTAAAGCCTAACAAGTCCTGCCTTCAAACCAAGGCAAAAGTCCAAAAATGCTTATCCAGGGAGCAGCAATAGAGTTGGAAAATGAGAGGTTCTTTTTTGTTTGGCAAACATCATAGTTTGACCTCTGTGTTCTCGCTGTGCCAAGCCATCTAATCTCCAGGAGGCAGTCCTTTTTAATCTGCCAAGTGCCAAGCTGGCTCCACTCCTGTCAAGATCAGTGTGCAGTGCCAGGCATGTGGATTAAGGTTTAGATGTACAAGATGGCAAACCTCTCTCCTAAATCAGCATTTCAGTGAGTCACAACCCATGGTTGGGTGCTCCAAGACCCTCAGAACCCACTGTGAATTGGACTTGCTCGCTGAGCACCAGGGCAGCAGCTTTTCAGTTTCCAAAGCTGGGTGTATGGAAGGATGCAGGGAATGTATGGTTTATACAATAAAAACAATGAAAGGAAGTATAACTAATGCTACATTGGCCACCAGTAAGTACAAAATAACAAACAACCCTGTAATAACAGGAAATGACAAATTTTTTTTGCATTCTGTTTTTTGTTAGCTTTTATTTTTTTAGACAAAGTCAGATTTTGAAGAACTGTTTGATAATATAAAAATAATTAAGAAGTGATTTTAGAAAGGTTGCAATAAGAAGAAAGGATTTTTTTCAGTCAGAGATTCTTCAATCAAAAATTCTTTAAAACTAGCAAATTCATTGTAATTAATAAAAAAAAATCTTTTCTAGTCACTGATGGCAGAAAAATTAGCTGGAGCTTATTACAGACACTGCTTCTTTCTGAACAATCTGTCTTTTCCTCTGAACCTTTTTTTCCCCCTTATATTAAGATAGTTATTTAAACTTTTTATTTCACTAGGAAAAGTAGGTTTTCCCATATGTTAATTTATATGGGTTTTCCCATATATTAGCTTAAAAATAAGCTAATGAATAAACCAACTATTAACCTCTGGAGGAAGAAAATAAATTGCAGCATTTTTTATTATACAATTCTCTCAGGCACATATTGTGACTCTTCAGGTTGATGCTGTGCAGGGCTAGATGATGGACTCAGTGGTCCTTGTGGGTCCCTTCTGAATATTCTGTGATTGCTAATGTAAAGATTTATTCTTTTGAAAAAAATCATAAATTAAAATGTGTATATATTTTGTGGACAATTAAGATATATAGTCTTTTTCTCAATATTATTCTCCCTTGAGAGCTATCATTAACCTGTTGAGACAAAATAGGAGCATATCTCTTTGTGAAGAATAAAAGGCTTGCTTTGTCTTTGGAATGACAAAGTTCAGTTGGTTGGAATGAGCCATTGAGTGTCTATTACTCATTTGCCTTCATTTACTTTTTACTAAGGTCGCCTTCAGTGTGGTTAATAAACAGCAAGATCATCAGTCACTTCAAAGTGCTTTCACATTCCATAGCTTGCTTTTTCTGCAGTGAGAAAATGGAAGTATGATCTGGTAGAAATCAGTTACATTATGACTCATCTTTTATGTGACCTTCTTGAGAGGCCTTTGGGTAGCACATGGGCTTTCCATAAAATTCTACGTAATAGTTGGCTAACAAAGTCATTAAAGTCATGAAAAGTAATTAAAGGCTTTGTGTAAAGAAGGCTTCAAACCCAGAGAAGTAAAATTTCCTCTGATAAATGTTTTCTTTTTCATTTGTGTTACAGGCAGGTTATTTTGCATCCAGACTGGCATCTTCATGAGGAATAGCTGAATTGACTTCAGATATGGTCTTGATATCATGAAGACTTTTCTTTCTACTGTCAACCAAAAAATGTCTGGACTGCAAAATTAAGGCCAGACATCTAAAAGGTGAGGAGTTTCTCCCTCTTTGCTGTTACACATAATATCTGCTTTCACTGGCCCAAAAACTATATAACCATTGTTTTTCACTGGTGGCAATTTGCTATGTCAAGACTTCTCATTTAGGGTTACTAGCCCAGGAATAGAAGCAAAAAACTCCTGATCCTGGTAGGCAGAATTGCCAACGTATCCCCTGAAAAGTACAATTTCTTCTTAAAGCACTCTTTGATTTACTTTGGTCAATGAACATAGATTTGTCTTCTTCTTGAAAAGTATAAAAAGTACATCCAGGCTCTCTTGCAAGGAGGACGAAATATTTTTCCTCCCAGATTCACAAGATGTTGGATCTTCTAGAGAGTACCGACAACATTTCCTTGTCATTTTGACAAGATGCTATGTCCAACACTGCTTGTGTATCCCCTTCTGTTCCCACCTCCTCCCTGAAGCACTAGTGGTGGTCTTGCTGCATGTTTCACAGATGTTTCTCCCACTCAACTCCTCAGTTGTTTTTCAAATGGCTTCTTACAGCAAATGATTCCATGTGTGTATGCTCCTTCCTTTCTGCTGACACCTTTTCTTTCTATAAAAACAATCTGCTGCTGCCTTTCAGATCTAGAGAGACACCATCCCATACCACAGATGCCGTGTTTTTAAACTCTGGCATTGGTACACATGGTCAGCAGGCAATACCTCCCTCCTGTCTGTTCCTCATGACTAACAATGTTGATGTTTTGTTCTTTCAATCTTATTTCCCTCTGTTACCCTTATACACTGCATTTTTTTTTTTCTTTTCCTGTTACTCTGCTTTCTTTGTACTAGTGGCCCATATGGGATCTCTTCATCTCTCACTACAGCTTGGAGGAAGAAAACCTCACACACTGTTTTAGCCCCAGTAACTACAGGCAACATGTATGCCAACTTTTTCTTGTGCTCAGGAACTGACAAAAAATCGGCTTTACATTTTCTTTATACACACATACACAAGCAAAATTAAATTCACTTTCTACAGCTGCTCACAGTACTGGTTACTGACTGACTCTAAAGAGACATGCAGAGATCAGAGCTACCATTGAGCGGACTGCCTTTTTAGTTTGCATGTGATAAAAGTTGAGCTGAGATTATCTAATCATTCCATTCTGAAAGGTGTTCTCATTTGCCTACAATAATCCTTGCAACCAAAATTTTTCATATCAAGTCATGACTGACCAAAAGGGGACTGTGATCCAGCTTGCTTCAGCAATTTCTTGAAAAAATGACAAATGAAAAACCCCCACAAAACATCTTTCTTCCTCCTTGTAACTGCATCATTTGGGACTGAATTTGAAATTGCTCTAGTACAACTGAAGAAAGTGGCACAGTATTTTGCTGAATAAACCCAAGATTTTGTCAAAAAAATTGTTAAACTAGCACATACTAGAGAATACATCACTGTCCACCTTTGTGCATGTGTGCACATTACACACACATATATCTTAAAGCTATTTTATGAATATGGCAGCATTCACCTGGATAATTCCTTTTCTATTTTAACTATCTTTAATCTTTTATATGCAACAATACTTTAATATTTCCTCACAAAAAGTCGCGTAGCATACAGTCAGAACATTTCTAGGATTAGTATGGGAAAATACTATGTTCTTTCATTCTACAAAAGAAAGCAGGTTATCCACGTAGTTTGTCTTTATTTTCCTAAAGATGCTGGGTATGTTCTGAGAGAAAATTGCCATGATCTTTATTTTGTCCAAATCCACTTGAAGTGGATTTGGTTTAGAAGTAGATCAGTGATGGTCCATGACAATCATATCTATAAATGTAGGAAAATTTTTGTTCTTTTCATATATATGCATCTCCACAGAGATGCATGTACACTGTCAACAACATCAACAAATTTGTATTTCTCCCCCCTCTTAATCTCTCTCCAGGAACATTTGGTTGACCATATTTTTATAACAAAAGTCTTTGACAATATTGAAGTTATTTTTTTAATGTAAGGAATTGAAACAATATTACATGATTTTCCTAAGTCACAGAATGCATCAAGTCAGTGATAGGTACAGACTGTATTCTAATTTGTGGTCTGCACTTCCAGGTCTGTGGACCAAACCATGTGACCTGGTAACATTAACACAGGGTGTCTTCACTTTATGCTGTAGTATTATTTAGGATTCATGTCAGTCTTCTCAGCTGCAAAGATGTGTGGTTGCTGAGCAGATAAAAGCTACAGCTGATAGCACTTTAGGAAAGGCATAGAAGATGCAGCAGTCATCTGTCTTAGCCTATATTTGGAAAAATCTAAATAGTGCAGAGTGTTTAGATTTTATATAAGCAGACCATATAAAGAAAAGTGTATTTCTGCTTTTAATGGAGGAGAGGGAGTGACATGTTGATAGCTGAATCAACACTTTCATTACTCCCTTTCAAGTGAAGCATGAGAGTTTCTCACACTATGCTGGCAAGACGTCCAGATGCAGGAGAAATGCAGCCTCAAAGATTTTCCTTTCCTGGTTCTGTTTTTGTCAGAGCCAGGCCACAGCATTTACTGGATGGAAGACCAGTGATCCTGTGCACTCTTCCAGCACCTGTTGGGCGTTAGGTTTCTTTCCTTTTATTCCTTTTAACTTATGGAATTTTTTTCCCATAAGTTGCTAGGAAACATTAACGACTGGTATGTAAGAAAAACACAAGAAGTAGCAAAGCTCAGGGGAGGAGGGCATCTGGGTGCACTCCTCTTATCTGGGTGTTTCTCTTCAAGGGGCAGAGGTACTGCAGGAATTGGGCAGGTAAAGGCCGGGGCTGGGGCAGCTGCTGGCGCTCTCTCTCTCTCTCTCTCTCGGCTTTGGAGGAGGACGGTCGGAGCTGTTGCTTGGGGAAGGGAATTTGCTGCTCCTGCTTGGGGAAGGGAATTTGCTGCTGCCACTGGAGCCCAGCCCAAAGCTGCTTCTTCTGCTGTGAGGTGAGCCTCTACTTGTGAGAGCAGCCACAGAACCGGGACCTTATTAACACCCACCTCACTGACAGAGGGACCCGTCCCCACTCGGGCTCCTGGGGATCCTGAGCCCGCCTCTCCCTGCCTTGCTGGGAGCCGGCTCGCTGCTCTCTCCACCAGCTGCCCTGCCACTGCCGCTTCTTCGACACTACTCCAAGCTTTCTCTGCACTGTAACCCCGCACCCCCTGCCTGCCGATACATCTTGCTGTCCCAGCTTGCTGCTTCCAAGAGTCCTGCTGGGGCACTGGGCTCGGCTGCCCCAGGGCTTGTGGAGCAAAGCCTCTCTCCTCTCCTCCACCCCTTCCCGTCTGGACCGAGCCGCCATTACCGCATGCCCCCCGAGCCCGCCCCACAGCGCCCCCTGCAGGCGCGGGGGAATCCTCACCTGCCCTGCCCGCCGGGAGCCAGCAGCGCCCCTGCTGGCCGTGCCTGGAACTGCACCGGCGGGGCACGCGCCGCGGCTGAGAGGCTGGACTGGGTTTGTGGTTCTGGTTAATGCCAGAGTTGCTGTTTGTTTGCTTTATTGCACATACTAGTAAGGAACTGTTATTCCTATTCTCATGTCTTTGCCTGAGAGCCCTTTATTTCAAAATTATAATTCGGAGGGAGGGTTTTACATTTTCCATTTCAAGGGAGGCTCCCGCCTTCCTTAGCAGACACATGTCTTTCAAACCAAGACAGCACCATTACTGATATGTGCATTATGACTCATGTATCACTTCACATTAGGCTTAGACCTTCCTTTGCCAAGAATCCCTTCAAAGTATTGAAAGCAACAGCATGAAAATTTGGGATTTGAAGGATGAACATTTCTATTCTAAAACTGCTTAGACTGAAAGTGTGTTATTTTCTTACTTAGTTTTATTGTGTGCACATAAAAAGATATAGCACTACATATTTGTCCCCACCTTAACCATGATTATCTCCATGATTCTGATAGCTTTTAGGAGCCTCTTCAAGAAACTGCTTAGGAAAAGCTCTGTAGAAATGTCATACAACAGGCAGCCTCATCTGCCAAGAGACCAGTAGTAAAACATTGTCCAGCTTAAGGCTACTTGTAAAACCTTGACTGATTTCTCCAGGCTCAGGATTTCCCTTGAGGTGATGAGGACAATGAGCCAGGTGGGAGATACAAGGGGAATGCATGTGCTTTCAGAAGAGGGGAACAACAATAGCAATGAAAATAGACACAGTTTAAGCAAAGTAAAAAAAAAAGCAATGAAAAGAAGAAGGGACTGAGTAAAAAGAACAGAACTGACAGAGTATTACTTGCCTAACCAAAGATATTTGCATCAATATATAAGATATGTAAATGAATCTACGAGTCGTAGGAAACATTTGCAGCTCTGGAGGATGTTAAAATTTGTGTTTTATTCGATGGGATGAGAGAACAATGTGCAGAGAATAAAAACAATTGAGTTTCAAGAATGCTTTGGCAGCATTCAAACACTGGCAGTTGTCATCACCATAAGAAGATAAAGAAAAAACAAGTTTTTTAAAAAAAAATTAGTTGGTTCTTTTTACAGTGAGATCTGTTGTTATACAAATGCATATTTTTCTACTAGTATCTTTCAAATCAAAAGCGATGTTTCACAACATATGTAGATTTGTATTTTTATGGGTAATATAGTTTCCCTAATAACCTTTCCAAGTGAAAGATTCTGCCTGATTTAGAAAAAGAGACTATTTTTTGTAAATTTGATTAGACACCTAAACTCATCAGTCCGTCTCTGAGCCACGTACCTGATTATGCAAAGGTATATGCAATACATTATGCGAAAGCTGTTTAGCTGGGATTGTATCGTGGCTGTAACCAAAGTGGGTTTAGAGATAATGAGCTTGCATCCCCGAATACTTAGGATCGCAGTCTACTCTCTAAACTGATGATGCAGCAGCTGCATAATGCAACAATGTAATTTATTCATGTAATATGTACAATATTGCTGTAATAAAAAGCCCATTGGCGGTTCCTCTAATCCTCTGTATGAGCACCCTGTTATTAGTAGCAGTGTAAGTCAGTATTTCAGCATTTTCAAATTCTGGCTATTTATAAGTTTCAAACCACAATATTTTAAAAACAGAGAAAAATCCCTAACGACCCAAACAGCTTTATATGGTGTGAATTGTGAATCTGCTCACATTGAACTGAAACCTGCAGCTTTTTTGATCAATGCAATCAGTAAATATAGCAGAAAAAAAACTCTAAGCATGCCAAAGTGACTCTAGTTACAGAACTTCTTTTTTTTTTTCCACAGATGCATGTCATGATGTATATGAAAAGAAGTTAAGATGGAACAAGGAGGGAAAACAAGTATTTGGGGAAGAAAACTGTAAGTCCCCTGATCTCGCCACCTTTTTCACTCAATGGTGAGCATTGTTTATCATATGAATGTTTATATTGAATGTAGATTTCTCTGAAGTAAATTTTAATGGGAATGTATTAAGTTTCAACAAGAGCCTACATGTAAAGATAGTGAAGAAGAACATTGCAGTAGACTGCTTGGAAATTAATCTGCCAGTTTAACCCAGTAACCGACATGCATACTAAAACACTGATGTGAATTGAAAATAAAATAACCACGCTTGACAGATATAATAGTTTAAGTGATTTCAAATTAACCACATCCCACTGACCGCAAGTGAAAAATGTGTTCATTCTCCTGCAATGAAACATGCTCTAGGGACTCATTATACAGAGTGGAGTAAGTAAAACCAGAGTGGAGTAATTGGTGCTGAGGAGGAAGGAAGAGTGACAGATATTTAATGATTTTCAAACTTATACATAAAGATATCACAAGCACTTAATATATTATTTTTCTCTTTCCAATCTAGAAATGTTATAGAGTTAAATCTATATTGTGCAGTAATTGCAACACTTGATATAGCTGTTAGGAATAATGAATCATGACAAAGATGCATCAGGCAGTAGATGAAAAGAGTGAATAACAAGCAACCTTGTGCCAACATGTGTGCATGAATTATGGCTGCTCTGTTCCAGGAGAACAGGTGAGATGAAGTCAGGGCATATCTATTGTCTTAACTCTGTCTAAGATTGCTTTTTAAATGGCAAAGATTCCTTAAACATTTTGAGCATCATGAAATCCAAATTGACATGATTTGCTCCTTTCTTTTCATGTACACTGAGGTCTTTATTTGTAGAAAGTCTGCAGAATAGAAGACATACATGAACACAGTGATCCCTATCCCTGTCTGCTTCACAGGGAAGGGGAACAGTCACACATTCTATATCATCTTTATGCTCTGTGGCAATTTTGGTTTAATTCTTTAATCTTCTGTATCTCTGAGTAACAGCTAACAGGCAGCATGGTGCTCACAAACTCCAGGTTATGAACAGCTGAGAAGTAGTTACACAGTCATCTGGCAGTTAGTGTTCATCAACATTTCTGCTGTGGCTGCTGGCACAGGGTGTAGCATCCTCTGTTACAAAGCCAACAGAAGCAAGTACATAAAATTCTCCGTCCAGAAATCCCTCACAAACTGAATTGTTTTATGATTTTAGGGATAGCAGAAAGTAATTTGCACTACATATAGTAAGGATGAGGAATCACAACACAAGTCCTATCTTTGTTACCTACGAGGTCATAGACAAACGATAAAACTTCATTAATGTGCCATTGCCACTCACTAACTCTACCCTTTTTACTTATTTTGGCCACCTTAGCTATGTGCTGTACAAGGCAATCTCTTCAGCCAAAAACTGTGTTTACAAAGATGGTGATTATATGGTATCTTATATCTGATCACAGAAAGAATACGACTGAGGAACCATTAAGAAAGGTTTTTTCAGTATGCATGGAAATTGTCCTAACTGATCCCTAGAAGAGGAACAAGAAAGCATTTGTACTGTGGGTTTGTGATGTGCCTGTCTGTGACAGTCATGTGTAGTCTGTTGAGGATCCTGGCTTTAGAAAGGTAACTTTTTGTGATTGGAGCTGGATGAGAATGTGGGAATCTGTGTAACTGCACTGTCAGGACTGTATAAAGGCACTTACTTGTAAAGGCTGGGCTTCTGGGTTTTTCTGCAACAATTAACTGCTGCTAATACCTCCAAAATTGTGGGCAGGTTGCCAGCTGAGATCCACTTTTGACAAGAGAACTCTCCTCTTCCTTTCCTGGCCCCTGAATTGAGCGACCCTTCAGGGTTTAAAGAACTATTTAAAAAGGACAATAGCCAAAAAATGTTTAGCAAGTGCAGCAGGACACAGATCCTAGCTGATTAAGGCCTTAATTTTTCCATTGTCTGAATATCGTACAATGCTTGCTTGTTGTTATTTCCTTATCCAAACATAGCATCACCATAATGGTATCCCCGCTCTCCATCAAGTTTAGCATTTATTCCAAGACTGATTCAGTGGGAATAGAACCAGTCATTTTAGGCATTGTCTATTTTGGGATATAAGCAAATGGAATGCATTTTATATTGGGGAGTTTATACCTTCTCTAACTTATGAGTTGCCTAGATGGATTAAACTATCACTGTAAAAGGACCAAATCTCCTGCTGACACTTGGTTTCCCTCCCATGTTCCTAATCAGCAAAATTAGGATAGGAATGCTCTGATTGGAACACTCCCATGTTGTGATGTGCTTCTGCAACTTGGAGATCTTTCACAGGCGTGCTTGTGAGACCTGGGCATATGTGTGCTGCTGTGAACAGACAGTGTGGGAGACTGATCCTTCATCGAGAACTTACAGCTCTCTTGGCTACCAAAATAAAAATCCAAACCAAAATAAGAATAAAAAGAAAGAAAAGTGTGCATGGGATATAGTTCCAGTCCCCAGAATAGATGAAACGTACAGTGAATAATGGTTTCTTTACCATTTCCAGGCTGTGATGTTCTGCAAGTTTCTCACCTTAAATCTATTTTATGATTTATCAAGAAGAAAAACAAACATGTTTTAGGCTTATGCCCAATGGTGATGGACTTACACTGATATATGGATATTAATTTTGTGCTAAAGTCACAAAGATGGGATGGTTTTCTTTATCTTTAGAAGTCACAATAATTTTATTTTTTTATTAGAGAAAATTTCAGTCATAAACCAGCAAAATAATTAAATAGAATGCAAATAATCCTCCTAAGTATCATTTAATGCAGGTTGGTAGAAATATTACACTGAAGGTAAACACAGGCATGACTGCTCAGCAAGGAAGGGTTTTCATAACAATAACTTCAAAATAGTCAAATAGAAGCAAAATGGGAGGAAACTGAGTTCTAGTGATTGTCTCTGCTTAAAACCTCAGTACCAGGGGTCATGTATTGGTGTCTCTGACTCAAGCCTTGCTTAGCAATCTTTTGCAGAAGAAATCAGAAATGATGAAATGAAACCACAATTAATGGATTGTGTAGCCCTTACCAGTAACCCTGTCTGTGAAATGCAGCCCTCTCATGCATATTTTCAGCCCTTTCATAAAGTCTGTTCATTCAGCAATTATTATCCAGCCGCATGCCTAGCTGGGGAAGGGAGTTCAGAACACAGATGCTGCACCTGCCAGAGGGGCTGTAGGCAAAATCCTTCATTATGCACCAAGGAGAGTCCCATCTTCTCTACATTTGACCCATTCTGAGCAACACTACAGAAGACCCAATGCATTTGGACATGAATTTGGACGTGAATGCAACACTGCAAACAAATCAGTCGATTATAACAGCACATTATAGAAGCACCATCTGTGCCTGTGTTTGCAGGTAGAACAAACTCAATTTTCAAATTTAAAAAAGCCCCACACCATAAACCACAATAAAAAACCCCTCCTTAGTTAGGATTAAGGCTCTGCTCCTGTTTCCTCTCATTATTTGCCCATTCCACCAGCGTTGCACACCTTTAGGCCAAACATGAGTTGTGGTAGGCTGTCATGCGGTTCGGATATTATAGATGAAATCCTTCCAGAAGCAGCATCTGGCTCGATTTGTAAGCTCTGCAGTCATTTGTAGTGATGGGGTTACATGTGCCCTAGGCTTTGTCAGATGGTTTGGCTGCTTTTCTCCAGGTTTTTTTTTTTTTTTTTTTTTTTTTTTTTTTTTTTTTTTGTTATTAGGTGTTGATGGTGAGGTATTCATACTATGCAATATATGCTCAACTCACCAGCAATTTGCATGTTTAAGTAAAAAGGCATCTCATTTATAATTAAAGCATTTTGAAACCTGACTACTAGAATGTTTGAGATGTGTAAATATCAGGTGTAAAATGATTTATTTTCCTCCAGTGGTTTACTTCTGAGAAAGCTGTTGCCTGGTTGCCTAAAATTTAGTGGTAGGAATGACCTTCTTGGCTATCTTACTAGTCTGTACCTGTAATACAGAGAAATTTCTAGAGAACTGTAGAGATGATCAAGATATTCCCAAGTGTTTTTTCTGTCACATTCGTTTTGTCACTGCATTCAGTCCTGACAGTAAATAAGGCAAATTCCCAAATAGGATTTAATGTGTTAGACCAAGTGCCTAATTAGTGCAAGCGTGTTCCCTTTTTACTTTGGAATCTTAGTGTTATAAAGGGCCTTGCCTACCTTGCTGAAAGGCTTAATTTAGATAATTTTTATACCTCAGTGTGGTATAAGGTAGCATACCACAACGTGTTAGTTGTCCAAATAGCTGTTTTTCTAAATAAAAAAATTAAAATGCAGGATACAGTATGAATTTTGTGAAGCCTAATAAAAAATATGGTTCCTAGGGATTTGTTTAAAATATTATTTTCAAGGTTTAGAGGCAATCAGAGGACAAGGATTCAAGGACTGTGGGACTAATGCAGCTGTGCAGAAAAGAGGACAGCAAGATTTAAATATTTACTAGTACCCAGAGATATAATCCCATACTGCACAACTTTGCTTATATACCGTTCTTCAAATTCCTGGTCTACCCTTTACTGCATCTTTTCCCCTTACTTGTGCTAATTTTGGTCTCTGAAAAGATGTCATTCACATATGAATTAAATAAATATTGAGCAAACAAGGATGTTGATAATTACATACTTCTACTTTCTTCTGTCTTCATGTCAGGTGACAAGAAGGCTATAATAAAAATTAGTTGATGTACAGTGCAAAGTAAAGAGCATCAACATAAAGTGAATCTTTGATCAATAAACCCTCTATGTCTGCATGATGTTTGTTCACAGATGCTATTTATTTTTGAACACTAGTGAAAGAACAAATTCAAACTTGATTGCTGAACCAAGAAAAGGGTTAAAGTCACTCTCTTTACTCTTAGCATTCAACCATATCCATTGAAAAATTGTGCTGAATTTTTGTAATGAGTATGTTACTTATGTACAGTTTTCAGGCAAAGACTCCAAGAAACATTGGAGGCTGCTTTAAACAACTTACAAACTGGTTTTGACATGGGTAATAAGTGCATTAAATTTTGCTTCTCGTCCTGCAGTGTTTGGAACTCCACCTGCAAGTGCTCTCAGGGGCCACTTGAAGAAGGAAGAAAGGATTGGGCTAAAGCTTTTCATGGAGATTTTTATTTTCTCATGATCAATCATCCAGCTGAGGCAATGCATGGTACAGAAATGTGGGAAACATGGCTTGGGGCCTTAAATAGACTGAAATAGGTTTCCATATTTAGTTTAAGTTATTACAAATACACCCAATTTTAAAAATCATTTGTTTGTAAGTAATTTATAATTAGAAATTAGAATTTAGAATCAGACTGAATCTTTTGAAAAACATTATCTGTTGTAACCAGCACATTCAACTGCACTCTTAATTCATGTCATTCAACTGCTGAAACTTATTTTTCCAGAGTTTTTATATCATATGGTTTTGAACCCTATGTTTAAGTTTTCACAATCAATCAAGGTCAAATTTATCTTTGAAGTAAAGCAATTTTTTCAATTTGCTAGATCTTAAATGTGATTAATTATGATATCTGAAGTTTTGATAATTTTCTCATCATCAGCACTGATCTAAGGGTAGAAGGTCTTTTTGAAGTCTCCATCTCTGAATACTTCGGCCTTACATTTTCTTTTGAAATATTTCATTTAATGCACACAATTTCATTGCAGCCTGCTGTCTTTTGTTCTCTACCTGGCTGAAGATTTTTTAGGTTTGCTGATCTTAAAATCAAACTTGTGCTGTACCATGACACTAATTTCTCTTATTTTGTCTGGCTTGGCATCTCACATCATTTCTGTACTTTAGGAAAAGAGATACATAACAAGATTTGAAGTTTGCTTCAATCAGTTTTATGAATTTCTGCAGTGATGGCTTTGGAATGCTTCTAGTTACTCTGTTTTGATTTTGGTACTTTGATAAATAATGTCATAACTCTTCATCTGATTTTGTGCATCAAAAATGATCTCAAATGATAAATTCCTGTGAACAGATAAACTCAGCCCTTCCAATCTAGGAATACAAAACATTTTTTGCCTTTTAAGGTTTGATTTTTCTAAAATTAAAATGGTCTCAAGTTGTGGTCTGGAGTTGCCTAGATATTTACTGCCCGTGTGTATCCATGTAGCTTGTTCACATAACCAAAATAGTTATTTTTGTCTTCACAAATAGACCTCATAAAAATATCTGTGAAGTCAGGCCTTTTTATAAGTGAACTAATGAGTTATTCTCATCAAGCAATAATTTACTGCAGTTAGGCGGATTGGAAGGGAGATAGCTCTGGAGAGGGTAAGAAATGACAGCAGAAGGTTCTGCTATGTAGTTTCAACTTTCCAGAAGACTGCCAAGATGAATGGATGGACAGGAAAATGGGGGAGAAAGAAAGACAGAACTGAAAGTAGAGAAAAGCTAATGAGAACCAATATTAAAGAAATAGTAGTACCCTGGTGTCAGTGAGGGAACACTTTGGAGCTCCACTGAGGACAGTCACCTGTACAACTCCCAGCAGGGAGATGGGTTATTGGGCTGTTATCACTGAGCATAAAAGTCCCACAGGACAACTCTGCTCTTGCTCATATCCTTGTACCCCCTGGGCTCATTTCAGCTAACTGGTGGTATATGATTAACAACAGAGAAGCAGGATGGAAAGAGCCCAATATTTTAAACAGAAATTTTGCCCTTTATTTTGCCATAAGTTAGTGATTTATAAATGGATGTCTTAGAATTTTCTGCAACTTGTTCCATGTGGGAAAGAATAATGGCTGAACAGAATTTTCTTTTTTATATGAAGAAAATGATCAGGAAAGTTGAACATAATGATTTCATGCCGTGACTATAATGCAAACACATACTTAACCATCATTGTCTCCTCTTCATATAATAACTGAAAACATCTGTATTGTGCACTGAAACATTATATGCTGCATTACAATTAGAAATGTGCTGAAGTGTTGGATTGGGTGTTTATTTATGGGCCATGAAAAGCAAGATTTTCTGTGCTTCTCATGTACAGCTAAATAGCCATAGGTAGAGTACTGAAAATTTTGGAACCCAGCAGTCACTGTGGGAATGACTTCATTATTCACCGAAGGAGGTTTTTCCAGCAGAGCTGAGTTGCTGACAAACAATAATAAACATTACTGAAAGTTGGAAACAAGAACTCAGGCATGTTGATTCTGACTGTAAAAAATGCTCACAGGACATGGAGGGCAAGGCGCTCTCAAAATGACAAGGTACTACAATGGAGGGATCCCATTAGAGCTGTGCACACACATTTTCTCTGTTGACACAGAAGTGTTCTGACAGGCTCAGCAAACAAGCAGCTTCTCCTTGCTGCCGAGCCTTTACCTGTTGCCACAAGTAGTCTAGAAGCAGAAATGCATTTTTAATGGGCACACGAATGTTTCAACGGTGCAATACGCTCTGGTGGGGACATAGCAAATGTCTTCTTGTTGTAGCTTCTGAGAGCTTTTGTAGCATAAAAGGTATCACAATGTCTTTTGCTGAAGCACTTGACAGTTTGTGACCATAGCACAAAACATTATTTGAGATTAATTATAGTATATTTGCTTTGTCTGCCTGATATTTTACTGGTATTTGAAACAATGTGATTGCTTTAAAGAACTCACTCCACAGTTAATTAATTTTGTAAATAGGTACTAAGTTTCTTCCAACCTGAGCAGATACAAAATGCTCAGTAAGGTTTTGTCTGGAGCTTTGTTTTTTCTCTCTCCTCTGACTCTGGCTCAAAATTTAAAACCAAGAAAGTGTAAAGTCCAGGCCTGTGCTCGTGATGGTGGTGTTCACAAGAAGGACACAAAGAGTTTATGGAGCCAGTTTCTCACTGAGCAGCAGAACGAGGAAAACCTATGCCAACTGGGGATTTAGGCTGTGATTGTTATGTGATCCTTGCAAATATATACAAGAAAGAATGAATTTTACCAGTTGATACCTGAACTTCTAAATAAATGTAATTTATTATTTTCTTTGTTATGGCTGAAACAATTTGAATGGCTTACATTTTCTCTGGCCATTGAATATGTCAGTTATTTACTGTCGCAGGTTTGAATGCCTTTGGCTCTGCCAGAAATTGTTGGTTGACTTTCAAAGTGGATCCAGATTTCTCTCAGAGAGGTCAACAGATATGCAAGATTTCTGGAAGTGCCCCAATTAAACATGCATCATTTGCACTGATTTTCCACATGATTATCTCAAATAGCCATGGAAAGGCACAGTTATCAATCAGGAGACTGAAGGATTCAGGTCTGTACAACAGAGTAAGCTCATTTTTCTTTGCTCTCTCTGTGTTTACTGGGATCATAGTTACGATGGCAAACCAAGTGTAGCTGTGAAGGCTGATTATGTCTTTCTTTATAGTGAGAAACCAACAGGTTTTCAGCCTGTAATGCTGGAATTTTTTGAACACAGGGTAGAGGAAATGAACTTTTAAACCAGAGGAATTCAGATCAGCTGTCTGAAGTTAAAATAACAGACTGAAAAACAGTTGTTCACCCTGCCCACAATGTCTTTGCAGGTTTGATCCTTTTCTCTAACCTAGTTTTCACTCCAAAAATTTTCAGTGGCTTCAGGAGACAGAATAAACCAAGAGAAAATGCATCTCCTCTATGGTCTGTCTGTGTATCACATTCCTTTCTGAGGTCTCTTGGTGTGGATCTGTATGGGGTCCCAGTCTTTCATCTGCCTGTTGGCTCCTAGTAGGCTGACATGTTTCCAACTGTGAGCACTAACTACTTTAGTGAGCTCACCTCTTTGTCACTTGCACATGGAGCACTCTTTTATTTTAATTAATTTTTTCCTGCTCTGTTCCCTAAGAGAAAGCTGAAAAGGTGTGATGATCCAGAACAGTAAACACAGCTGAAACTGGATGGCCAACATGTGATCATCCTTCATTATTTGTGCTCTAATCTCAGTGTTGATGGCTGCTTTGAACCAGAAGAGGTGGCCAGGAGCATTTTTGTTCCCAAAATATGTTGCTCATATTTTTTAACACTTACCTACATGTAATGAAAAAAGTAAGCCAGAAGTAGTCTTAGCAGTAGATGAAGACCTGAAGGGACCTTCCTTCTCTATTCTGGATGGTCTGGAAAACAAATCCCAGGCTGAAGTGCAGACTGGCATGGTTGTAATATCAATGCGTCACTAACAGTGCAGCCCTACAGCTTCAAGAGACTCATTACTGCTAATAAATCAGTTATAACTGGCTCATATTCCAACCACACACACCATGGTTGTTCTCTGGAAGCCAATCTGTAGTAGATACAAGGGTGATGGAAGCTCCTTGTCCTTCCAGGTAGAATCTGCTTCTCTGTGGTCGCTTAAAATATTTGGAGGGAGTTTTGTGGAAAAGTGAGAAGATGATGCACACACATTTTCTCAAAGACAATGCTGAGTGATGTTTCCATCTGCCAGGACTTCAATGAAGATCCAACAGACTGCTGGCAGCAGCAGTTCCTCTAAACATACTTCCTTTCCCTGCAGATGCCTACCTAGATTCCTACTTATAATAGTAGATATATCTGTCAAGCTTGGGTTCTGCTTTCCAGGACTCTTTTTGTCCCCTTGCACAGCAGGGAAGAGCTCCAACTTCCTGGCTGTGCAGCAAGAAAGGTGTAAGTTAAGATAAGGTAAAACTGCTGAGACCTGACCAGGAAATTACTGGTTTATTCTATGTTTAGTGATTTAGTATTTAATAATATCTTAAAAATTTCAACTAGAGCTGAAAAATGGAATTTTCATGTCAGTAAAGGATTACACTGATTTAGCTGAGTCTGATTTATGTGAGAATCACAAAAGTTAAATATGTTGTCATTGCAGTTTTTGTCACCCCATGAGAAACATCCTTTTCTCCATTACTGCAAAGAATCAAGGGGTTATTTGGCTCTTCAGAATATAATAATACAAAATATAAAAGTAGATTCTTATCATGTATATTCAATCCATGTATTCACAGGAATCAGATTGTACAAATCCCATTGCTTAATTGGTCGTCTTAATTATCTAGTTTGCATCAGTCTAATTCATGTAACAAAATCAAGCTGCTCCATATTTCCCTGCTAGTCTGGGATAGAATAACTCCAGCAAACCCAGCAGACCTACGTCAGCATACGCCAGTAAGGAATTTAGCTTTAATATTCCAAGGAGCAATATGGCACATAATTCACTTTGGTTCACATTTTTCCCAAGGTCTTATGTAAAATAAATTTATTTTTAGTTCAGAAGAGAAATGTTTGTACAGACAGAATTGCATGTTTGTACAGACATTCCTAGAGATCCAAAACCGATCTTTTTGTCTTCAAAAAGTAAAATACAAACTAAACATCCTCAAAAGAGAAAACAAAAGGGCAAATGCTGTGCTTGATCCAGCATCATATTGGATGCTTTTGTGTTGATGCAGCTGTTCCAGTGTCTTCAGCTCCTGGTGATGGACCAGACTGAAGTAGAAGTCAGTGGGCAGATTTTGGTTATTCTACAATCTCATTTTAGTGTATAGAAGGAAAATAATTTTGAAGACAACAGATTCCGAGAAGCTGAATTTGATTAGGACAGATTTTTATATAAGACTTTTAACATTCTAAAGTTGCTCAGTTTGTTAAATTGAAGAGGCTCCTTGGCAGATTTTGGACAAAGCTTTCATTGATCCAGTGAATTGAACAAACAGAACAAACAGTTAAGAAACATTAAAGATTTGGATTATTGCTTGTCACATTTTTTTGAGGAGGTTTTGGAATTTCTGTCAAAAATTATGAGCTATAGATTAGTTTACAAAAAATATTTCTGAAACTGCTGTGTTAGGTCCTCAGAAAATGTTCAAGACCATGATATTTTTAAAGTAATTATTATTGATGCAGCTAATGATCCTGAAATGAAAAAGCGTTAATGATGAAAGCCAAGTTTGCAAGAGAAATGTCCATATAATTCCAAGATCAAACTGTACAAAAATGTTTTAAAAATATATTCATGGTTTTCTCCCTCTAGCTCAATGTGAAAGTTCAATTGTAATTTTGTTTTTTCTTTACTTTTAAAGTTCATTATTGAAAAATAAGGTGGTTTTGGTAAGTAAATTTCAAGGGAAATGAAACTTGTAGATTAAAAGGATTTGATAAAAATTTGTAATTAATTACTATTGTATTTTGGATTATTAGTTTTATTGTTCTTGGAAGTACAGGGCAGTTTCCACCTTTTTTTTATTACCTTAGAAATATACACAGTCACTATTTGTGAACTTGTCTATGACAGGTTTTTCATTTCTATAAATGTATGCAAACTTTTCACTTTTCTTTTTACCCAAACTAATTCTAGAGAAACTGTGTGTTAATTTTTGTGAAGAAAAGAAGTACAGAAAAGAAATTTATACTGTTACCTTTGGTCAGCATTTCATTATGCTGGTCATATACCAATGCTAGGTATCTTGAAAATAGCAAGCAATACTTTCTTTGAAGTCTAGCAAATAGAGAAATAGCTTCCAAGACTTAGAATGCACCAGCTGTAAACACAAGTTCCTACCCACAGGCAATTAGTGCGCATTCAGAGTGGCAGTATAGCTTTCTGTGTTATTAAATAACTTTCTGAAAACCTAATTTGCAGGGCAGTTTTATGATGTGAAAGGGAGAGGAAGAAGGTTAGGATAAAACCTATCTCCACTCAAGCCACTGGTGGCTGTGGTTTTCAATACCCATAAATATCTAGACAAGAGCCTTTTGCCTCCGCACGCGCCCATGGTTAATGTGCACAATGTGCCCGTGGTCACGGGGCTGAACTCCAGCCCATTAGGGCACTAATTTGATCTCTGGCACACCCTTATTATAACCACCACAATGAGTATGCCTCTGTCAGGAAGCTTCTACACCTTATTTCCCATCTGATGTGAAGCTCAATAAAAATCCCTTAAAAACAT
Source organism: Vidua chalybeata (assembly GCF_026979565.1). Lineage (NCBI taxonomy): Eukaryota > Metazoa > Chordata > Aves > Passeriformes > Viduidae > Vidua > Vidua chalybeata. Next base: position 13,595,461 of record NC_071539.1, read on the forward strand.
TCACTAATCTATTGCATATAAACCAGTTTGTAATACAGATAGAAGCCCCAAATTAGTGCTAATTTCATAATGTTTGTTACTGCTAAGAAAGCCATGTTAACTCTGGTGATGTGTCAGGGAATAGAATAAGTGTATCTGTGTTTTTATCTATTGAAGATCACCTAAGTGTTCTTTTCACTTATCATGGGTAAGCATGGCACAATCATGGGCACAATAATAGTTCAGAAGAAAGGAAAGAACACTCAGAAATGTTGATGAAAATGAAATAAGATAACTTCTAAATAGAAGGAGGAAAAACTGTGGAAAAAGCTGCTGTCTCTCTTTCAGACTAAAACCCAAATAGTTACATTCAAGAAATATTATTTCTCTAAGATGACTGTGGAGGAACCAACAGAAAACACATCCCAAGGAAAACTGGATGCAAGATGTGGGAATAAAGACCGCAGGATTCTTTCCATCACAACTTCTTGCTCTGTCAAAAGTTGTTTTATTCATATTATTAAGTGGTATTATCTGCCAAACTACAGGAGGTCTGGGAAGCCGGGAAGGGCTGGGAAATGTACCTCCTACTAGTCACTGTTTCCTTCTAAAGTATCAGATTATGGAAAGGACAGCTGTAGGAGTACTCTTGGAATGAACTGAAGAGTGAAGAGATATTCTATTAAATGTAATTAAGAACTGAGTGGGGGAAAAGGTATTTCATAAAAGGAAAAAAAAGAGAAAAAATGAAAAAAACATATGAAAAAGGATTGAAGGAAGCAAAAAAAGAAATCATGTTACCTATTACGCTTTTTCAAATATTGTGTGTATGTAGATCACCAGCCCTAGCAAATATATGGTATTGCACCTGCTCAGAATACACATTAGACACTATTACAAAAGGAAAATTTGGTGGATGTGGCATCACGTGGCTAAGAAAGGTAAAAAAAAAATTCTCATCAGGAGACAGAAGAAAGCAAAAAAATTTTGAGATGTCTTTGCTACTATTGCATTTTAGCTCTCCTTAGAAGGAGGTGAAGGTTGATGACAATCCAAATGAACAGCTCTGGCCTAATGCCACAATTCAGAGGAAAGCCTGATAGTTGTAGGCGTGCTAAAAACACTGGGCTTGATTCCACACTCTGTCAGAACAGCTCTTGGATGGTTGGAGGCGTGGGTTTCCCAAGGCTGGTTGTGAATCCAGGACTCGGTGCTTCATACATGTGGCTTTAATCCACAACATTGGCACGAGATGCTGCAATGACCTCATGGCTGTCAAATGCCCACCATAACAGAGTTTCCCCCATCCCAAACTGCCCTGGCAACCTCTTTTTCTCATAATACCAGGGACAAAGAACAGGGTGGCAGCTGAGTACCTCTACACAGGAGAAACCCCCAGCTGGGGTTAACCTTTGCTATTCAGTGGTCAGAGTCAATCAAATGCTGAAAAATGATCACAGCAAAGCAGAGGATCTTATCCTTTGCGCTTCATAAAGGATTCTTGTCCAATCATATATTTACTTACATACCTGTTATAAATCTTTTTGCATGTATATTCATGCATTAAAAAAATGGCAAGGCTTGTATTCCACACAAATAAACATTAACTGTTCTAACATCATGACCCTCCCCCTACCCCCCCCCCCCCAATTCCCCCTCTACCTTTGAGAATAAAGTAATTTTATGCATTCTCTCCTATCCTGGGCATGAAAAAGTAAATGCTGTATTACCCCAACTTAGGTAACCCTTAGGATAATTTTTTAAGCAGCAGGAAACTAGGCTATCTGACTGGGTAGATAATGATATCAGCTGCTTCCTTCCAAAACAACAGGTGCTTTGGCATAAAACTGTATATCATCATACTGAGATGATGACATCAGTTCATACTTCAGCTTAATTATAAACTACCTCCATTAATCCTCAAATAATTAAACATTTTGTGTATGGTGCAAGGTGAAATATAAAAGCAAAAGGTGCCTAGCTGTTCGTCACAGGGTTAAAATGGCAGTTTCTGAATAATTTGTACTTGTGTCTGCCTATTTTAATGTAAACTTCAAGCTGATTTTAAGAACTTGTTTATATTTTAATATTCCAGCCATGAGGTCGGTAAAAATAAATACTGCTAAAATTCAATGGAAACTTGATGAAATAACAAAGATATATTGATTGGAATCACATGGAATATATATGGACATAAATATCATGCAGAAAAAGCAAAGATGTGAGGGATCAGACTTTGCATGTACAAGAATAATTGGGGGATAAGTCATGGTTCATGGCCCAATAGCAGAATAAACATTGCAGCATTCTGTGTTTGCAGATTTTATGCAAGAAGATCTTAGACGCACATTCAGAAGCAGCACATCTAAATAAAAGAAGCTCTGGACAAGCAAGCACCATTTATTGAAACAGGTTGATTGAACTTTGTAAAAAAGAAGTATTAATGAAAGCAATATTAACATAATTGAATTTATTTTATAAATAATTCAGTTGACACAGTACACAATCACTTGAAAACTATACATTAATTCCTTGCATCTTCACAGTATCTGTGTACATGTTTATCATTGTTTCAAAACTCAACAACAGATTGTTCATTTTTTTTATTTGATATAAAAATTAGTAGAAGAAAGTGAGAGCTGAATTTGTAGGCTAAAAGAGTAGAGGAGCACAGCAGATAAAAGATTATGTTCTTCTGCCTTTAAAATATAGCACTGACCTTCTTTAAAACAGATGCTATCTTCAGGAGCCAGATGTGTCTCCAAGCAAATTAGTTATAAGAAATACATCCAAGGACATAGCCATTTAAGAATCAATAAATTATGCATTTGTCATTTGTTATTGTTGAGGCTTATGCTGACATCTTTGACATGAACGAAAGAGTCTCTGTCCACAGTAATAGCATTAACAATTTAACAGAGGTGGTTTTATACCAAAAGAGAAGTGGTTTGAAGAAATTACTGTTTATCACAATGTACATATACACACCTTAATTATTCATTGCATGTCCACTTACCAGCCTACTTCCTGTTATGTAAGTTGTGCTAGATTAAAAAGTTAGAGGTTGAGCACAAGTGCTGCACTGCTGATATTTCTACCCACTTCAACCTGAAACAGAGACAACAACACTAACAGTTATTTTCTATTAAAACAACCAAATCAAGAAAGTTTTGTTTATTGGTGGTACGTTATGAAAAATTCCTACCAAGGGGAATTTTATTTTTCTAAAAGCAAAAGCCATGGTGGAATTTTTTTTGTGGGTTTAGTTGAAACATTTGGATGACCATATGGAACTCTTAGTGGTGCCATGGGACCATGCAGCTATGAAATCTGATCACTATCTCCCTAGTGACAGCTGGAGCCTTTACACCATCAGAAAATTTTCAGACTTCTAATTTGTCATAACTACCTCCTGTGGAAAGAAAATATGTTATGTAGTTAGGTACAAGAATCTGAGTCTACAGTATTACACATATCAGCTTCTCTTCCTTTTAGCTTTCAAGCCTTAAATTAATTCCTTGCATCTTATGACTCATTGATGTAAGAAATAAAACATAAACAAAAAAAATTTAAAAAATATGGAATCTTGTGAAGTGGTGGTTACCTCTGCTGTATAGTTATAGTGGAGAATGACTTATTTTCAAAAACCTACTTATGTAACATATGTTGATCCATGCACTTCAAAGTTTCTTTATATTTAAGTCTTCTCTTCAGTTTTGCTGTTTAGCAAATTAAAGTGTAGCTTTAAGTGTAGCTGTTTCCATTATTTTTTAATTTTTAACATGCATTCTTTCATTGTCACATCATGCCAGAAAGGAAACAAAATTCAGAGTAATTTTTATTAGAGGAACTCACAGGAGAAGGGGATGAGATCTTCCTGCCCACTACAATCACACACTGGAGAAGAAAAAGCTCTCAGCTGTACCCAGAAAACAAGTATCCTTTTGGCACTCAGAAATATAGGTGTCCACCAGACAGTCACTTTTGAAAATAGTGGGAAATGTGCTTCTGTGTCTCTGTATATCTGTCTATAGGGGCAAATCCAGCAGAGCTGAGAATCATGTCCCCATGTTTGTTTGTTGTATAGCCTTGGCTTGGTTTCTGGTCTTTCAGGGCACTTTCAGAAGTTTGTGAGTCATAGCTCAGTGACTGTGAGCAGGATAAAAATGTAAACATATGTTATCATTTGCTTTTTTTTATGGTCATTCTGGTGTCCTTGCTAGCTAGGCATGAAAAACACCTCACTCTGGGTATGGATACTGCTGGTTCATACTGTGGATACCATTGGTTCGTCCTTGTGATGGATGTAGAGAAGATGTTGAGTGCTGTACAGAGAAGAAGCTGAGTGTTGTGTAATCTTATTGGCGAGAAGATAACTGCTGGGTTACAATCCTAATCCTAGTGCTGCTTATGACTCTTGAACTTTCAGCTCGAGTCAGTATTTCACAAAGTTAATGAGCAAAAATGACAGCAAGTTTCTAATAAGGGATCCAACAGTATCTCTCTCCCAAGTCTTAAAAACGTCAGTTTTTTCTATCATATCTAACTATTCTGGACAATGTAAAAGAAATCTAGGAGTACTGATCTGAGACAACTGAAGAAATCCTGAGATTATTTATGACTATTGATTACATTAGAAAGCAAAACTGAGGTAGAGCCTAATTAATTCCAGACTGATTTTCTGTAAAAGAGAACTGGAAGAAGAGAGGCTGTGCAGTCCATGTGACAGAAAAAAACCACTGGTTAAAAGGCACTTACTGTTCCAGTATGAACAGTGCAAGACAGTGTTAGGAAGATATTTGCTTACATTACCAGAAATGATAAAAGACTTTCCATTAAAAAACGATGAGGAAAAACTGTGCATACCCTAGGAGAAAGGAAAGAAACGGCAGGGATAGCATCATGCTATGTAGCAACCTGCCACCAGCTTAGAAATGGACAATGATGACAAATGGACACGGGATAAAACCCCAAACACACTGTGAAGAGTTATCTTGGGCAGATGCACGATGTGTTGTGTCTGTTGCTGACAGTTACCCAAGGTTTCTGCTTTTTCTACACATTGACAGTGTTTGTACTGTCTGGCATGCCAATAAAATATTTTGATTTGAAGCTGAACACTGTAATTGTTTTTTTCTTAGGAAACAAACCATGATATGTAGGTTGACTTGGAAGCTCATATTTCATGATATCTTGTTCCCTCTCCATCTTGTTGTTGCAAAGCTTCCTTTTAGTACCAGGGCCATTCCCAGATGCCCTGGAGCCCTGATGCACATCATTCATACCATTTTTAAGGCATATGAGGTACCAAGAGGGGTTGGTAAAAGGAAGAAATTGTGTGGAACATGGACAATATAGCTGAACATTTTTCATTCACAGAACTGCAGCTCTAGCTCCACGTTTGGCAGATTAAATCAATGCATTATTAAAGTAGTCTTAGGTCCAAAATGAGCTTAATATGGGTTTGAAATATGGCTGCTCTGGTCTCCTGAAGTCCTGCCATGTTGATCATAGGGTCATTTTGCCTTAATGAGGTGGTTGTTGGTGGTGTACTCTGCTTGTTCAGCTAGGATGTCATGTAGCAGCACCTCCAGGGCTCAGGCCACAGGAAGATGTTCCAAACAGAAATCCTGTGGGGTTTGCTTTTGACTTTGGTCTCAGATGACTCCCTTACCCCACTTGCCTGCATGTGATTCATGAACTAGTCCCCTGTGGATACCCACAGGAATGAGCATTCCCATATAAAACCAGCCTTGGCTAGCACCATTGCCTCAGTCTTGGTCCTTGGTAGAGAGTTAAAATATTATTTCTTGCCAAATTATATGCTAATTTTTTGTTGCAGACAAAGATTAAATAAGGATTCATTTTTTCACGTTGAGTTCTTTCCTATTTTTAGTATGCTGGAGTTTTTTTCACCATCAACATTTTTGTTACCTCTTTTTGTGTGCCTCTTACATGTTTTTTAACCTTAGCCTTATCCATGCCAATAGCCAGATTTTAAGGTGGTATCCCCACAGAAAACTTTGGTCAGTGTATTAAAGCTGAGGATTTGGTCTTTTACACAAGCCTATTTCACAAGAATATGAAAAACTACTGGACCCCAGTTTACCACTGTTTTTTCCAGCTACAGACAGGCGAAAGTTAAAATAAGACCCCATTTAAATGTTAGAGAGTGGAAAGCATCACGAAGAGCAGTACTTGCACATCTGCTTTTAAGAAGTTTCCTTAATTCCAAACTGACTGAATAGATGGACACTGATTTATAGTATCTCTATATATATTGTCTGTTATGTCACCTTTTATTTAAGTAACTATGTAATTGCTGAAATCCAAAAAAGTGGACTGTTCCTTTTTCTTAATAATTATTGAAATGGGGAACCATCCAAGTGAATATTCCCTGTTCTTTGTCTTATAGCAATAAAAGGAGGTTGAATTTTGTGGTTACCAGGGGACTGAGGGCCTTAATCACAAGGAGCAAAAGATTTCTGGAAAGGCAGATAAAATCTATGCTGCCTATGCTGACTATTTCTAGTGCACTTTGTGAGCTGAATGAAAACCAGTGTAACATTGTTTAATTAATGCTGAATTGCATGATGGCTGGCCTTAGCTCTCTAATTACTATTGGTAGTAGCTCTTCAAATTTTGATTAGTGGAGAGGTGAATCACTATCTTTGATGTGGTGAGGCAGCTTCTGCCACAAATTAAAACCAGGTAGTGAGGCTATAGATTAATTGTGAGTATGTGGAGCAATTAGGACAGTCTACCTCCTCCTGTCTTCTGTCTGAAGTTTGTCGCCTGTGGTAAAGGTCACAGAAATCAAACCTGAATTGTATCAGTTTTGGATGAGATCTCTCTCTCTGTCTATAAATGCACTGTTTTGGGGAAAATCTGTAGTCATTCTAATTCAAAACATGTTAGATGTCATTTTCTTCCTTGCCAGCAGACAGAGCAAGTACCAGGAAAGCAATCTGCTGCTGGGGAGGGGCTGGGGAGGCTCCTCGGGCCACACAGGGAACAGCAGCATCCATCTGGAGAGCACTTGCAGGGGGCTCGCGTGGGGAACTGCTAGCTTTGACTAACTTTGTGTTCTTGCAAATGTGTAAAACCGGTTCTAGGAAGCGGAGCAATGGCTCCCAGAATCTGCACTCCTTGAAGCAGTTGCTGCAGGGCTTGGTGAGGGCTTTGCTGGGTGGAGCCCCCAGTCACCCTGCTGATACTGCAGGTGCCACCGGCACAAACTGCCTCTGGGAGGGCCTGCAAAGACTTTGTCTTGGTTAGGTGTGAACCTGAACCAAAACACAAGAAGATATATTGTGCACTATTGTGAGATTTTAGCAGCTTTTCTTCATGACAAGTTAGTTTTCCTAATCAAGTCAGTGCCTGGGTGGCTTATTATGGTTCTCTTTTTTATTTTGTAGGTTTCTGTCTATGCTGTGTCACCATGTACAGGATAAACAATCTGGAATAATTGGGAAAAAAGGCAGTTAAAAAGAAAATATATTATTGCGGGTAATTTCTGTTCTTCAGATATGATTATGAATGAAAACAATCTGATTTCAAGAGGTTGTAATATATTCATTTTTTATGCTCTACCATCTTGTTTCCTCCATATATGCTGCTCCATTTTCATCTGCTGTCAGAATTTACTGTTTGGGCTTGGGTTTTTTCCTCTATTTATCTCATCCTCCCTTATCAATTCTAATTTACTCCCTTCTCTACATCCTTTGCTCCTACCCCGTGACTTACTGTCATTTCTTGCCCTGATTTGTTAGTGGGAGCATGAGAAAATAGTTTCTTCTGAAGCTGCTAAATATGTCTCTCATTTATTCAGCTGGTGGGAGAGAAAGAAGAAGGAATGAGGTTCAGCAAAGTAGCCTTTGTAACCACAAGATTGTTTGCACTTTACTGCCGGAACATGCTGAGACTTGAAACCTTTGTATGATTTTTATAAGTAGAGAGGCTGTAATTGAACATTCTTGCTAGACATTAAGAAGAAATAAAATATTAAAATATTTATTTTCTTCCTTTTTTTATACATGCAGCTTTTGAAATCATGTGAGTGGGTGCAATTATATAAATCTCTGTGCAAATAATGAGGCCCCTGTGAACAATTTTAAAGAGAGCAAAAGCAGCCTTTTGCGTATTCATTTCAGGGAAAAGCAATCTGGTTGGAAACTTTTGCTGGGGAGTTTCACTCACCTACTGTCAGAACTGCTTTCTTGATGTCCACTTCTGATGGGTGTATAAAGCTGAAACTCTAAATAAGTTTAAATAGCACAAGATCTAGGCAAAAAATGAGACACCCCACTTCCATGTTTTGAGCTTATCTCTGCTTTTAATGAATAAAAAGTATAGATAACCATTCAGAAAAACAGGTATCCTCAAGTACTTTTTCAAATAAAGCTATCTTCTTTAAATCAGAAGAAAGGAAATTATGTATTTTGGCACTAAGGTTCAAGCATTTTCTTCTGTAAATAAAAGCGAGAATTTCATAAACACAAAAACAACAACAGAATCAGCACAGAGAGCTTTGGATGCAACAAACTACCAGCACAAAAATAACTGAAAAGGAGACAAAACTGCATGGCAGGAGTCATTGCCAATTCAGTGATCCTAGAAATGAAAAGGAATGAAAGCAGGTGAAAATAAATGAAAATGACAATATGAACAAATGTATAGGATTGTATATTTATATATTAGCTGTGTTGATATAAACATAAGTAGAAAACACATGGCAATAGGAAATGTGCTACCCAATAAGTGAAAAGAAATAGAAACTAGAAGCTCTTATTGCTGGATAGTTCAACAAGGGTACAATGACACAGACCTGCACGTTACCAAGGGAAGAGGAACTCGAGTCTGTACACATAAAGAGTCTTGTTTTCTATTGAAATAATGTTTGACAGAAGAAAGGCCAGTTATAACCATTAATCTGGTTCAATTTTGCTACAATTTATAGCCCATGAGAACAAAATAAGTCTATTGAAGTACATGACAGCAGCAGTACATGAGTTCGTGCTTAAAAATATTATTCTCAATGTTGGGACATCTGGGCAGCCAGATCTAATCGTATTTCTTTTCTCTGCCAGAACTAGAACATCTGACATTGGAGTTGTTTGCTCAGACATTTCTAAATAGATAGTGCCAGATAACTGACTATAACCAAAATCTTTCCTTTTTTGACATTATTTGGATGTGCCTCCAGTTCTAAAAATCCTGTAATTGTTAAAGAAAAAAAAAAAAAGGCAGAAAGAAAGAGGCATGTTAAGTGTGAACAAGAGCCCCACAGTTAGACTTCCTGCTTCACTTTTGATCCCCTTTGTGTTGCCTGTGAGGTGCAAAGGAGCTGGGGTCTGTTTACAGCTGCTTGCTCGAGGATCTTCCAGAGGTGGGGAGGTCTCGGGCAGGATAAAGGGATGGAGCTGGGTCCTGTTTGCAGCTTCCCAATCCCTGCCCAACAGCACAGGCCATGCAGTGCGCAGGGCACGTTTCTGCTGACCAAAAGCCCCTCTTGCCCTCCCCTCTCCCTGCCTCTGCAGTGTACAGGGGCTGAAATGTGTGTGACTGCACCCTGTGCCCTGCTCCTGCATGGGCTGGGCTGTACCATAAACCCTGATGGGATTTTAGGCTCCCTATTTGCTCTGGCTCTTCCTCAGCCACCTTCTGGGTTTAGACCATTTTTGTCAGTCCGTTTGTCTTATCACACTTCATGTTTTCCTGAGAGAATTTAATGGAGTGTGGGAGTTCTCATAATAATCTCCCAGGTTCCACATTTATTTTCCTTAGCTTGCGGGAATGTTAAGGCCAACAGAGAGAAAACAGAACTTGATCTATTTAAATAATGCTTAGTATAGACACGTTTTGATGCACATGGAGAGGAAAGAGTAAAAAGACAGGTGAAAACCAAGCAAAATGAAGCCTTGTGGAACACTGCCTGCTCCACAGCCTTGCCACATGCTGGTCATTAATAGATTTTACTGATACTTTATGGCCAGTTGTCTAATTTGTGGCATTCACGCTACTCTTTATTGCCTTACCAGAGTGGCATACAGGTTTAGTGTGATTTTCTTCTTTGGTAACAGTATTGGAAGTAGTTTCTGATTTGTAGTATTCCAGGGTAGATTATTCCGAGGAATGTGAGTTAACTCTTTGAAAACATTTTACAGTGTCATCCAAGGTGGATTGACAAATTTTGGACTTAATTCTTTAAAAATCTGAATAGTGCAAAACTTTTTAATGTTTCTTAGCAAGATATGCTCATTTTTCAACCCATTCTAGTATTTATTCATATTCAAAATATCCATCTATTTTGAAGAAAAATGAAAAGTGAAAAGGAAATTTTTTCTTTTTTGAAAAGCTCCATTACCCTAACTGTTTTTTATCACTAGTGAGAATTTTTCACTCAGCTTCCTACACTTTGGGTTGGACCAGTGCCAGAACCCACTTCTATATGAAATAGATATTGTGAGTATGCAGAATAGCTTGCTAATTAATCAAGAATCAGGGAGGTGTTGTAGTCAGACTTCTTTCATGGAAAAGGAGCTGGTAGCAGAGATGCCTCCCAAAGCTGGTTCAAAGGAGGCTTCTAGATGATGGAACCAGAGACAGAAAGAGGCACCTTCATAGCCTTCCTGTTGAACAGAAGGTCTCGTGATGTATGGAGCTGTGTGTGATGGTGATGTTCCCTGTGGCTTGTTTTCTGGTTACAGATTAATTTGCTTTATGTTCATCTGTCTGGCATGTGACAGTTAATTCATTTTCTCCTCAAACAGAGGCTAAAATTCTGCCACACGACCTAGGGTGAAATCCTGAACCAACTGAAGTAAGAAGAGCCTTGCCTTTAACTCCAGTGAGATCAAGATTTAATCTTTATTCTTTACTTCTTTGGGGCCAAGCTGTCATCTGAATGACTCACAAATACAACCCCCTCAATTTCATTGGGATACAGAGTGAAAGTCAACTTAGAATTGAATGTGCCAAGATTTCTAGTCTGCACTCGCTTAATAGCAGCTATACAAAAATTATAGTCAGTTCACAGACATTTTCCAAACGTCTATATTTATTGCTTTAGTATGTAAATGTATTATTTAATTATATTTTCTCTTTTTTCAGGGGAAAATCAAGATAAAATTAATTTTAAAAGTAGTATGTTGGCGTACAAAAAACAGTGGAGGGAAGGGAGAAATATAAAATACGTGCTAAGTCAATTGATATTTTACAAGATGTTTCAATTTGGCCCAAGGATTTTAGACTACTTTAATAAGATCACAGCTGGGCCCTTTGCTATGAATAGCCTTTTTAGGTTAATTATTATAAAATCTCTCTGGCCTATTATAACAGAGGAGATAGCACATTCTGTAAATGAAAGTGGTAGGCTGATAAGATACATTTTTTGGCATTAAGTAACCATGCCTATCTTAATTACAGTAAAAATCTTTCAGCTGAAGGCAGATTGGCTTAACTAACAAGCAATTAAAACAGGTGAAACTATTTTTGGGAGGTGACACTTGGCCACCTGACAAGTGTAATGAGATCTTTCCATCCTTGCAACCTTTTTCCAGAAACCTTGAAATACAGAATGGATGTAGAAAAATTATATGTGGCTTTTTCTTTATATAGCACAACACTGTTAGGTTTTTTTTTTTTAAGAGGTGAAAGGGAGTAATATTGTACTGCAGGCATCAATATTGTGTTTTCATCTTCAGTAGTGACTAGGGAGAATAACCATCTTACCTTTTAATGAAAATTTCAAGTAAGTCTGCAAAAAAAATTGAGACTTCTCTTACAAAGACAAAACTTCATCATAAAGAACCCACAGATGATCTGAAATAGGTATGGAGAACTCGGAGGGGAGAGGAATCCTAAGAAGCACATTTTCTGAAATAAATGGGGAGATTTGAAGGAACACAAGGTCTAAGTTTGAAGGTGATGTGGTAGTGAAGATCTGGAGGGTTATAGAACAGTGAAACTTCTTTTGTTGTGGTCCTGTGCGGGTGGCTGGAGTGGGTCTGGCTCTCAGAAATGTACCTGACCGAGCAGAATGGCTCAGGGAGCTGGAGCAGCTGGTTTAAAGTTGTTAGCAAAGTTCAAATAAAGTGTAAAGCTCAGTACTTGCAGCATTTGTTTAATAGTAGGCCATTCCAGTATTTCACAGATAAAGTATGTCTTGTTTAGGATTTCTAACACAAAGCAACACAGCATGAACCAGAGCAGGGAATACATTCCAGATGACTAAAAAAATGAAAAATAGCATGGTAAGCAAGGATGAGGCTATGACTAATCAAATTGGCTAGTGGAGACTATTTTACTGCATTAAGTACTGAAATATTATGTACCAAAAGAAAGCTGGCAAGGCTGAATTAGTAAGGATGAGTCATTTATTAAAACTCTCAGGAAGAGGAGGTAAGGCAAAGGGACATAAGGTGAATGGAGCATAAAAATTTTTATGAAAATGCAATTAATCTTATCACTGAAATAGGACAGCAGAGCCTTCTGTTTTCAACTTCTCTTTTGCTACTGTGGATCAAGACACTTTATCCCTTTTTTTTCCTAAATAGGTAGGAGGAAAATTAACCCAGTCTCCCAAAACCTTAAAAGCATCTTTAAAATCTTGAAGCACAAATTAGTGATATATAGTTCAGTCTGTTTTCTGATTTTGGACTTTACAAATATAACTTTTGAAGTGGGTGCTAATCTTGTCATCATAACCTGGTTAATAATAAACTGAAGCCATGAAGCTGGCAATGCTGGAGCAGTGGTGACTCAACTAAATAAGTCCTCTGATATTCCTCTTAATAATGGTAACAATGGGCTCACAGTGAAAGACTAGTAAGTGATTTGCAATAATGTAAATATGAGAGTGAAACATAAGGATGGTGCCTTATGAGAGCTCCTGGCAGCCTGTGTAGATGGGAAAGCTGGTGGCACAGGTTCTCCCCTCTCCCCTGACATCTTCAGGCATAGCCCAAAGCAGTGCTGAGACTGGTCTCCTGGCACTAACTGATGGGGCTGCACGTGGGACATTGGTGTGTTTTGATAGTTGGTAACTCAGCCACAGCTACTGTTAGCAGAAAGAATTTAGTCTTGGCAAACTAGTGGGGATTTCGGCTGTTTTGTCTTCAAATCAGACTCTTGGCTATTGCTGCAAGTATTGCTGTGCATAATATTTCATATTGTTCTGACTAGTATCCTTGTAGAGAAGGAATAGAGACATTGTTACCTGGTTGAGGTCTACTCTATATAGTAATACAACATCCCATCTTTTAAAAACAGTCAAGACTGAGTGCTTTTGAAGAGGGTAACCTGCATTAGACAGTGATGGACTGTTTACTGGAACCTTTTTTTTCCCAATCCCTTAAAGGGTTTATTTTTTATTTTTTAATTGCAGATGGCAAAAGACACAAGTAGCACATACTTTTGATCTGCAGGTAAATAGATTGGCATTTTGAAGGAAACCAGTTTAAGCACTAGGACCCCACCCACACTGTAGGAGGTTGTTCTTTGTTTCTCAGCTCATTATTAATGTTTAAGGAAGCAAAAATTTAAAAGACTGAACTCCAACCCTAGAGAGGAAGAGAGAATATACTACTTCAACCAATAGGTTCTGTGCAGCTCAATTAACAAGATAACAATATATTTCATCTGTCAGAAATGTTTATCTTCTCACTAATTAGCAGAGCAACACCCGTTTTGAAAGGAATGGTAGCTCATAAAAATGCTTGCATCCAGAGATGCCCTGTGCAGATTGCATCACTCAGTCTGCTTGGGACATGGGTTAAGTGTAGGACAAGGGAACAGGGGAACATTGCTTTCCCCCTCTTCCACAGTCATTACCTCCCTCGCTGCAGTCTTTTGTTTCCACTCCCTGGAAATTTGAAAGGGTGGAGGGAACTGCTGCAGTAGGCCTTGCCCTTGCCCTCTTTGTTTCTGCTAGCCTTAATTAACCTCTCCCTAGGTTCACCAAATTTGTGATTAGAAATTTTTTTAAGTTGGGCTTATGCTCACTAAGCAGGTTTTCTCATAGCTCTACTTGAAACCCCATTATTACCATTTTGAATGCTGCACTGTTTGTTCTAGAAACCCATCTTAGTAATTTATCCCATATCTCTATTTTCCCCTCATGGAAAATACAATTATTTTAATTCTTCTAATTGTTTTTCATTTCCTACACTCCAAATTTGTCTCTTTCCCCCAGGCATCTCTTCATCTTAGCTCATTGACTGGAAAGGCCTTTTTGGCTCTTTAGTTCCTTATCTCTATTCCAAATGGACTAATATTGTACAGCGTTCAATAAAAAAATAATTTAATTTGTTATTTCTTTCATGATGCAGTTGTAAAATTGGCAGGCTTTTAAGATGATTCTTTAGGTTTGGGGGTGTTCAGTGCATCTCAAATTGAGATGTCAGTTTTAATGGAAAGTTATGTGGAACTTTGGGTAAGAATGAGCATTTGAACAGTAACACACAGGTATAAACCTGCCTTGTTGTTCAGCCCTGCGCACAGCAGAAAATGTAGAGCACCTCCTTGCTTTGTGCAGGAATAACTATCCCATTGTTCCACAGCTCCCATGGAGAGTAATCAGAACATTATATTCTCACTTTCTTTATTCTTTTAGTTATTTTGCTTAATCTCATGTAATAGGCAATTAACTTGATTTGCCTTCAGAGCTGGGGAAAAGTATAAATAAACCTGGCAGAAGAGCAAAGTGGGAAGCACAGAGGCTGGAGTCACAGAGATGTCCTGTGTGAGCAACAGGAAATCAATCGCCATATGGCCAGTTATAAATAGGGCCATCCCACAGCCTCGTTGCCTTTGACAGCTCCAGGTTCTCTGCTCAAGGTTTCTGTTTGCAGATTTTCTCACCTAAGACAGTTCTTTAGGGCAGAGCTGGAAGAGGTTTTGTTGGAGGTTCTGGAAGCAGCTGCTTGTGTTCTGCTGAGAGAAAGAGTGAGGTGCTGACAGCAAGGAGAAACAACCTGCTGGTGGGACAGGGCAGGAGTGGGCCATCACCTGAAAAAAGGGATGGAGGTCTTAGGGTAGAGTCCCCCACAAAGGCCATATTTCTTTAGAGATGTCATCTTTTTACCTAGAGATCCTTTCCTATTGGACATTTTTGCACATGGTTGCCAAACCAGGGTCATAGCAGTCTAGCTCAACTTTTGTGTCTTCAGCTCTGTTTCTGTCTGAAAAAATACAGCAGCTCTGTTTGGGCAAGTGGTTTGGAGGGAAGTGGTGTGAGTCACACCATCACACAGGCGTGGGGACCCTTAGAGGTCAGGCTAATGCCAGTGTGCAAGGTGATATTCCCAGCCAGGGAACTCTGCTCTGGCAACTGCACCTTGCGTGTGCTTTCCCTGGCACCACTGGTTCTTTTCCCAAGGTGTAGTAGTCCTGCTTAAGATGGAGAGGTGAGGTATTATATGTGAGAGCAAAAGAAAACTATAAGGATGTGGTAAACACAAAGGTCAGAAATTATGATCTTTTGTCCTTAGAAACGCTCAGCGCTGCGAGGCAGCTGAGTGGGTGTTTCCAGGACTGCAGCACAGATTGAGTTAACTGCATTGCCTTGGTCCTTTGGGTGTGAGCTGCTGGATTTGGCACCTGTGAGCACAGCTAAGTGACCAGGTTAATAGCAGGACATGCAGGTGAGGTTCTAGGTCATAGAAAAATGTCAAGGTTTACTGAACTTTACAGCTTTTTTGTGCATCCTCTTTATTTTCTACATAGCCCTGGTCTCTTTTATTTTTCCTTTGGCTCACACGTGACTTTTGTTGATTAACTGAATATCTGGATGTCAGGGAGGCATCCAAGTGCCCTCACACAAATGGTCACAGGATCCTACTTTCAGAGCTTACAGGCAAGCTCTGACTTTTCTTTTGTTGAGTGGCTTGGAATGCAATCTCTGCTTGGAGACTTGAAATGGAATTACACCCACTAACTATATCATCCAAATTTGTCTTATATAAATATAGATATTGAGATGATTAAACACATTAGCAATTTTCAGTGGTTCTTTAATTCCATCATTCATTATTTTTATTTGATGAACCACTTTCTTATGAAACTTATTAAAATGTTGGTATAAATCTATTCTGAATTCCCCTGATGACTATGTTTATACCAAATGATATACATAATGATCTACTTTTGAGACTGCATTAGAAATGTGCACTGGCTTTCAGTTTGTGAGAGACTGTGTATCGCTCCCATAAGGAATAATGACTAAGATTTCCTTTCTACATTAGGGAGCTGCAGCCACTCAGGCATGGGCTGTACCTCGCTGTCTGCCTCATCCAGTGCCTAAAGACTCCCATGGGGTCGTTACAACTTGGGTCAGATCTGCAGCAGTACCTGCAGGCAGCCCTCCCTTAAACAGATCAGGAGCACTAACGTGAAAGGAGGCACAGTGGGCAGGGGCTGCTGCTGAATTCTTGTCTGACTCTGGGATCATTTCAGCACCCATGTCACCAGGAACCTCTCAGCTTCCTTTCCAAGGTTGCCTTGCTCCCTGCATTGACCATAGAGAGAGCCTAGATAATTGTGTGAGGTTAAACACCCAAGTAATTAGACAAGTAAAGTAAAATTAATTGAATCCCTTCCTGAGGGATATTGCAGCTCTCTTGACCATCAGCAGTAAGGTTAGTTAGAAGTAGGGGCTTGACCTTGTCTTTGGGTTTATACATTTACCTTTAAAAAGAAATTTGGCTTCTCTCATACCTTTACAGTCTTATGAAAGGCACTTGGCTTTCAGGTATTTGCTGAGCAATATAGTGAAGTATGCAATTACATATCAGATAGGATTTAAATATTAAACAAAAAAAATGATATCAGTCGATAAGTGCTTCAGGTCCTACTTTATTTATAAACAAACCCTCATCTTTCTGAAAACAAACAAACAGATATCTAAAAGCTTCTGCTAAAATGGAAGACCATGGAAAATATGTATTTTTTTCATTATAGCCTTCAGAGCTTTGCTGAGCTAAAAGTTTTATCTTTGTCTATAATAGTATTTTATTAATTGTTCTTGATTTAATTGTGTCTAAATGCCTTCTTAGAGACATAAAGACTTCTGGCACCCGCAGTGCAGCATGGAATAGGATAATCTAATCAATTTTCCAAATAAAGTATCCCTAACTATGTCTTTGGCAATCCCACTTTGAGCAAGTCTATCAGAAAACTGCTTCTGTGTAATTAACAAGATGGAAATGCCAGTCTAAGTGGATCCCTTAGATAGCAAAGGTGCAGTGCTGGTGTTACGTGTCTCTGATTTGTGTCACTGAACTGGATGTTCTACAGCCAATGAGGCATCATCCACAACATTCCTGAAATCTACTGTGTAAAAATATGGGTTGTTTCAAATGTGTTTGGTTTTCACAAAAAAAGTCACTTTTATTTGGACTCTTAAAAAATATAAATGTCTTTGTTAGAAGAACCATTTAGTAATCTTGCAGACAGATACTGATCTAGCAGATCATAAAGTTGGAAGAGTGATGTCTTCTGCTATTACGTCAGCTACTGTGCCATCCCATTAGTGGTGCTGACAGCTCATATAGCCTGGCTGACCACATATTTTAAAGAAAAAAGATGTTTCCTTGTAAATATTTTTTCTACTAATTTGCTGTATTGCTGCTGAAAAGTTACTGATTAGTGTATCCAGAAAAGAATTTATTTTCCTGGTAATAAGTTTTTAATACCCTGTGCTAACACTTTCTCTCACTCTCTTTTCTCCCTTTCCTTCTGGCCATGTGATAGGAAAAAAACCCCTTGTACAATATCTGATCTCTGCGTAGAATTTTGTGAGACTTCTTTTGGTTTTGTTTTCTTTCCTTTCTCCTGAGGAAGTGTAGATGAGGAGGCAAATATTTTGTAACATGCACTCAAGGAAGTAAGCTAAATCAGTGCTAACACCTTTATATCAATATGTAACTGAAAAACCCATAAAGGCCCTGTTTCCATAATAACTTTCTGAAGTCCATGTAATTAAAATGGAGCAAAAGCTCTATTTTCTTGAAGCTAGAAGCAGTGTATATGAATTAGGAAAAAGAAATGCCAATCATACTTTTATTAAACTCTGTATTTTTTTGTCTTGTATTTTGTTTTATGTTGTCTTTCTAAACATGCTCACATAGGCATTCAAAAACACCCCTGAGCCCTGGGTTATAATGGATTGAATGAGGATTACTCAGTGAGTCTTATATAAAAATGTTCTTAAAATATCCACCTTGGAGAGAAAAAAAGAAAAAGCTCTCTCTCTCAGGAGTATCCTCTCTAATTATTCATAATTAATAAATAAACAAAGAACTGTGTAGTTCTACATCAAGTAGTTATTAAAAGACTCTTAGAACTAAAAAGACTTCCTGGTCAGAAAGCAGATATCCAGCTGTGCTGAAAGAATGTCGGACTGAATCCAGAAGAATTTCTACAGAGCTTTTTTTTGGTGTTTAAGTTCAAGACAGATCATTTAGGACTGGAACATCACCTTTTAAGTGGTTTGAAGCACACAGAGTTTCACCTTAGTGATCCAACTTGGTCCCAAATTTTTCATGTGAAGCTCCTG
Source organism: Vidua chalybeata (assembly GCF_026979565.1). Classification (NCBI taxonomy): domain Eukaryota; kingdom Metazoa; phylum Chordata; class Aves; order Passeriformes; family Viduidae; genus Vidua; species Vidua chalybeata. The sequence continues at coordinate 13,613,996 of NC_071539.1, forward strand.
ACTTTAGGGCATCAAGTGGAAGATGTCCTGGTGTAGGCTTTGATTAATAGCAGTCCTTGTGGTTCGGGGCAGAAGAGATCAGGCTGGGGCTGTGGGTAGCAGTGTAGGCTGGAGGAATTCACTGGGTATTTTTTCAGTTAGATTTTCAGAGGGGACTTGACAAAATGCAGATAAAGTTGGCCAGGGACCACAGGCCAAGGCTTGCAGAGTCCCTGCGTTGCTTGGCACTGTGGGACAAATGCAGCCTCCACGGGAGGCAGGAGAGCAAACCTATCTTTCCTTCTGCTGCTGAGTTGTAATGCCAAGAAAAAGCTTTCTTTACTCACTGTGGCTGGAAGTGTGTCACTGTAATAGGTGGAAAATGGTCTCATGCTCTCCCTGCGAGAGCTGCCCGTTCCTGGGGCATCCCTGTTGCACTACAGCTCCGAGGTTACCCCTCTCTCCAGAGCTGTGACTGGCTCAGGCTGCCTCTCCTCTTCCAAGAGACCCTCTAGGGAGCCCAAATTTTCCGAGTATTCTCATGATTTGCTGTAAATGTGCCCTGTTTTGTTCGCAGAACCCCTTCTCAGCTGTAATCAGCTCAGTGTTGCCAAACAACTGGAATAAGGGATTATTCAGACTCCTGTCCCTGCAGAATAATAACTGTTAGCTTGTTTGCTGCTGTACTGGACCTTCCAACCCCTACACAGCACGGCGGAGAACTAAGGTTTTCTTTATTGATTCAGACACTACTGTTTTCTTTTTAGGATTGTTATATTGAAAATTCCCTTGATATCCTTTGCTTTGTTATTACTTATACCCACAATAAATAAGCCCTTGGGATTTATGTAAAAATCTGCCCGTGTAGCAGGCAAAAAAAAAAAACCAAAACCAAACCCTTGTAGACAAAAAAAGACATAGGAACCATTTAATGAAACAATACACATTCTGACCTTAAGATCTTGCTTCCTGTAGAATACTTTTTCCTCTTTCACCTGGATTGTGGTGAAACCAGAGCATTGAACTCTGAAGTGTGATTTTCAGTTCAGGTGCCTAGAAATGTTTGTCCCAGCACTACAATGTTTCAAAGAACATTAAGAATGCAAAAAAAAAAAGAATATGAAAAAACAAACATGACTTTGTATATTCCCCCTTCTCAAGTACCATTTAATCAGAGTGAAGACTGATGTACTTATGAGAACCACCAGCAATTAAATAAAGCCTTCTTGTAGGAAAGCAACAGGCATCCATTGGATGCAAGAAGGATTTGAATTTTTGTGCTAGTCAAGACAGATTTAGAACATGCAGGACAAGAATCAGTAATAAATCCAGAATTTTTTTTCCCCACAGAAGTACTGAGCAGTGTGTAGTATTCCAATCTGATGTCTGTAAACAGTCATGACATGAAAAAGATACATGAAAAGAAAATAATGGAGGAAGTCAGGGATGATATTTCAAGCATTGGAAGCTTTTTCCTTTTCTTTTAAAAGAAGAGATCTTTAACATAGAGCTGCTGGACCTTTGTTTGAGAACAATGTAATTACACATCCTAGACACACCTGTTGAGAGGAATTTATTGGTACTTCTGGAAAGAAAAATGAGGAGATGAAGGTGTTGACCTTTCTCATTAAAATTGACTTACTAGTGTTTGCACCACCTGTTACTACAGTGTTTAATCAGTATTTTTAGATTGGATAGGAATTAGATTAGTACCAGATGTTTCCAAATTTTGCAGTTATTTTAGTCTTTAAATCGGACCTTCTTTAGAAATCATTAAACAACATAGCTCAGTACCTTCAATTCAGTTAAGTGCTGAGCAGAAAACTTACAAGTTACCGTCTCCTCATACAATCAAAGAAGACAAATTGTCAAATAGATCAGAAGAATCTTCTTTTGAGCTTGGCTATTTATATACCAGAGTCCTCCTCAGGAAAGCAGTGACATAGTAGGATGATGAGTCTGAAAACTCAACAGAGGAAATACATGTAAGCACAAAAGGTCAGCTTCATAGTTTCAAAGAGAAAAACCTTGTCACAGATGGTGAAGAAAGACTGACGAGATTTAGGAGTGTGGTTTAACCAGGCTGCATGTGTGTTAACTTAACATCTCTGAGAATCCAACTTGTTCGTCTAAAACAAGCGCGCTTCCACAATCTGTCCTGCACCAGGGAGGTCCCTCTTCCCAGCCCTGAAATGGTCCCAGGATTACTGCTGAGAGCCCAAGAGCCTTCTCCTTGAGCACACTTCCCTTCTCTGTGGGCAAGGGATGGGGAGAGGCAGTGTGGCTCTGGCACAGACAGGCACCCCTTCCTCACCATCCTGAGCTGTTTTGACAGTGATTGTGGATTAAATGCACTACACCAGCACAAACACAAAGTGTTTGTACCAGTACAGGTGCTAGATGGTGTTTGGAGATGCTTCTGAAAGGAGGGAAAGGAAAGAGGGAAAGGGTTCCACAAGGGCACTTCTGATATGGTCTCTCTCCTAAAAGCAGCTAAAATGCAAGTGCTAGATGGTGCATTTCGGTCAGCTTATAATCCACAGCCCTCCTAACAAGGGCTGACTAAAAAGGGGAAAGGCAGAAGGAGGCAATGGCAAACCCTGGTTTGCCTGGCTGCTGGCCCAAAGTTAATATCCCTCAACCCACAGCTGCTTCGAGGCATGAGAACTGGAGTGGAACCAGCAGTCCCTCATCTGTGAGTACAGTGTTTGGTCCAGTCTTTGATCCTAGGTCCCCAAAAGACAGATATTAATAGCAAATTATTAGTAACAGATCCTGTGAGATGCAGGTGACTGCAGGCTGCAAGTTGTGTAGGACAAAGGACAGGAGTGGTCACCCTCTGTTTTAGCAGGAGGCAATGCCTATTGTTTTCTAATGCCTGTCACAGCCTGGCAAGCCTCACCTGTGGTGTGCTGTAGATTATGTTTAACAAGCTCTACAGAAGGATTTTTTTTTTTTTTTTAAAGATTGAGACACACTTGGGATGTTATTTTCTTTCAAATTAAGGCACCTTCACATTGCAAGGGAAGCAAAAGAAATACTCGTGCCTAAAATTCTTATGTTCTGAGTCTTGCTGTTTGTTCTTTATTTGGGCCACAGTATGCTGAAATAAGAAATACATGGTCATGGAAAAAGTTTTATTTTAACAATGAAAAACACTTTTTTATTACTTGCTCATGTGAAGTATTTTCCTTCTCCTGCTGCTTTTAGAGTGGACTTGAATTTCCTTTTTTACACATAGAATAAAAACAATATAATACTGTAACCAAAATGTATCAGGATTAAAACAGGAAGTAGTGTATCTTCACAGTTTCCATTTTTTAGGGAAACTAGAGACAAAAATGTAGAAGGACTGAATAAATGAGCCAAATACAAGAATGATTATGATTATGTTCTGCTTCATGTTAAAAGAAAAAGAAGCTACTAGCTATTGTCTAGGCCATTTGTATTTTTCCTGAATGCAGGATTTGGTATTTTTCTTGTGGATTAGCTCCTCTCACAGCTAAACAACATGTCTGTGAATGAAATTTTGTTTGTCTTTGAGATATTACCTGCGTGAACATATTTTTCTTTGGTATGTCCTTAGTCAAAGCTTTCTTCAGGCAAACTTTTCTGATGCGCTCATGGAGGTAACACGTGAACTGAAGCGGCTCAACTTGAAATTATCAGGAAATTGTTCTGCCCTCCCTGCCATTCCCCACCAAGTTCTTGGTTCAGTTTGTTGATGGCACTGGTATGTAAGAGTCAGTAATAGAATTTTCCAGACACTAATCTTTGACTTTTCTATATTTATCTGAGCTATTCAATGACCCCTTTAAATTCAATTACATTGGTTTTGTTAAACACAGACAGAGATGTTTCCCACTAAATACTTAGCTAGAACTGAGAGATGCTGACAAACTTTTAAGATGGTATATTTTGAGGGACCTGTGTGTCCTAAATTATATATATCCACTTAGGGAATTGTTCAAGAGGGCAGTAATAGTGTAAGTCCACAAGAGTTACATTAAGTACATCCATCGTGTCAGAACAGTTGTATTTAATAAAGCTTTATTCCCAACTTCAGAGAGCTTTTAAGATGTTTTCCACTTGGGTGACGGTTTTGTTTTGTGAGTTTAAAAGATTCACTTATTAGTTTAGGGAATTTAAAATTACTGTTAAACCCCAAAGTGTAAAATATTGCATCAAATATTTAGAGTGGTGTGAGTTGAGTTACATGGAGACATGTAGTAATATTTCTTACACAATGGAGAACAACTGTTTTGGCACCACTGTTAAATGGAAGGTTTTTTTTTTACACAAAATAATCAGATTTTAGGAATATGTTTAACTTTGGATGGTAAGACTATACAATGCTTTTTATTATACATTGCCTAATTTTAGCAAGACACGATTTCATGCCGTGTAACTATGTCTTTTACAATATGAGAGAAAAATACAGAGGTTTAATAAATTAATTGATGCAATTAACTTTTTTAAAAAACCTGAAGTTATTGGAAATATGGAAAACTGAATTTACTGGAAATATCTGTTCAGCGATTCAGTAGGAAGCTGGCTGCCATTCAGCTCCAATATATCATAAATAGAAAGGTAAATGTCAATCTACTTTTCCCCTTCCATAAACCAGATAAGGGGAAATAAATGTAAATGGAGGAACCAGTATTAATGACAGAAATATTTGGACACTTTTCCTAACAAACTACTTCTTATCAGGAGCATTGAGGGTTTGGTTTGTTTTCCAGATTTGGACAGCAGGGCTCCATCACAAGTAACAGTGACTTGGGAAGGCAAATGCCATAACTACAAATGTCCTTCCCTTCTTCCTTCGTCCCCCAGCCTCACATGCTGATCAGGATGCCATATGGAATGGAATGTCCCTTGGATCAGCTGGGGTCAGCTGTCCTGGCTGTGTCCCCTCCCAGCTTCTGGTGCACCTCCATTCCCCTGGCTGCTGGGGTGTGGAGCAGAAAAGGCCTTGGCTCTGTGTAATCACTGCTCAGCAATAACTGAAACATCCCTGAGTTACCAATGCCATTTCCAACACAAATCCAAAACACAGACCCATACCAGCTACTGTGGGAAAACATAACTATACCCCAGCCAGACCCACTATACCCCAGCCAAACCCCAGCCACTATATGGCAAACTATTCTTTGGTTGGCAGCTCTGAAGGTTTGGGGTAGTCCCTGGTGAATACAGCCTGCAGATGCTGTGGGCCACCTGAACAGGAAAGGTGCACCTGGCCACTCCTGCTCAGAGCTGTCCTTTGCCAAAGGGCAGGTGACAGTCCTCAAGAACCTGCTCTGTGCATGTCCCCAGTGGGCTGTTTGGTGAGATAATATGTTCCCAAAAAACTAGTAGGAAATTCCTGCTGTAGGATTTTCCTGAGGAAAATCCCTCTGGTGGACAACACATCTGTGTGTCCCTGCTCTCTTGGAGCTAATGTTCCTCTGCATCAACTCATCTTGACTCTCAGGTAGCATCTGAGAGTTGGGCATTGCGAAGGGAAAATACAAAATGGCAGAGGTCTTTGTTTTTACCCCTTTCTCTGATTTGGGTTTCCTCTTTCCTTTTCATCGAATTGATATTGGACTGAGGTTACCCTGTTTTCTCAAGATTTCTGGCACGAAGCAAAACAGCAAAGGGCAGCTGTGCCACAACTCTTATTGCTTCAAAACTGTTTTCTTAATTTGGCTGTAGGCAGAAATATTGAGAGTGGCATTCATTGTGATATTTTATTCTATTTCTCTACATGAAGGCGGTACATAAAATTTTCATCCATCAGGCTTTTTATAAAACCAACAACAAACAAAATATCTACATAATAAACTGTGGTTTAGAAACAAGGATTTTTTTTCTTCTCCCCTTCTAGTTCATAGATAGGGTGTCAGGCTTATTTGTCATTTATGATTTGTTTAGTTGTTTTATATTTTATAAATGCTTTTTTAAATTATTAAAGAAATTACTAAACTGAGGACTAAGTATTTTGGGTGCTTTTTAGGGAATAAAATAATCAAAGGAATAAGACAGGGAATATGTTTATGGCATTTTTCTCTAATGTGCCAAGAAATCTTTCATTATAGGAAAGGAAAGAGACTAAAATGCTTTTTGCATTGTTTTGGATAAAAGCAAATTTAAGACTTTAAAATGTGTTTATCAGGAAATGAATTTGGCTTTCTTTAGGTAATGACATCTTAGTTTAGTACTGAAAGTAGATTTCATCTGAACTTAGTAAAGGTTAGATCTCTTAAAAGCTTTCCTCTCATTTCCACATCAAAGTACAAAACCAGTTAATTCTGTGAGATTTTGAGAGCACAATGAAAGTATATTTGTGAATTGATTCTATAGCTAAGTATCTTTATAGATAGTTCCAGAGGTTTCACGACACTGTGATAGAACTGAAATCTCAAATGAAACAAATTTGCAGATATCATAAGTAATTTTGAGATTTCACTTTTTTTTTTTTTTCATTGAATGGATATAAAGTAAGTACTGTGGAAATCATGTTGTGAAAAATCTAAGGCAGGCTTATTTCTCCAGAATTTCAGTCAGGATGTGGGATAATAGCAGTTAAGTCTTTCCAACTTCATTATTAGAGGCCGGAATGTCTAACTTGTGTGCCAAACAATCCACTATTCAGTGGAGGAACCTCAATTCAATTGTTCTGCTACAGAGCCAGTCCTTGCTCCCAAGAACAGAAATTAATCTAACTTGGGAGAAAATAGAGACAAGACTTAGATAAGTGACAGTGCTGTCTATGAAGACTGTGGGTCTGGACATTCTCCTGGAATACAGAAGAGCTGGATTCAATGCCCTTGGCCTGAAGCGCTGCTCTGCATCTCTGGTGAGCCCTGTTAACAGCCTCTGGTTTATGCAAGGGTCATGTGTTATGTATTATCTTACTTTCCTCATCACCTTTATCAGCCTTTTTTTCCTGAATCTAATAAAAACTTGAATGTTCTAATGCTGAGAGATAGAATTTTCCAACATAAGTAGAAGTTTCAGGATCTCTGTTCTGGATGTGTTTTCTATTGAATTGAATTATTTTCATTCCAATTAAACTTCTTCCATCTACTTCACTAGCACAATAATTCTGGGGAGGATTTGCCTCTAGCCCTCTGCTCTCACTGTGTATCAAAAAGATAACATTAAAGAATCACCCACAAACAAATCCCCCATAAAATGATTTTTTTGTTTATTTTCTAGGTTACTATGTAATTTTTTCATGTGTGAGAGAAAAGATTGTTTTGGATGCACTAAAATAAGTCCATTCTCTTGTTGTTTGGCTTGCAAGAATTTGATAGCATTTCATACTCTATCATAATATCTTAAAAAATAATAAAATTATTTTTCTTCCCAACTGTTCTGTTTGAATGTGATTGCAAAAGTTTTCTAACAATACAAAAAATTTGGATGAAAAGAAACCAATTTTCTCTCCCCAAAATCAATCTAGCTTCTTTTATTGCCTTCTGAAATACTTAATTCTTGCAAACAGTAGTTTTAAAGTGGAATTTAAAAATTTTGATTTTCATAATTGTCTTGACTTTTTGGTCTTTTTTAAGGGGCATCTGAGGGAGACAGGTTCTTGTTAGGAGAAAACAAAAATACCTGGTTCATTGTAAAAGATCTTACATTTTTCTATAGACTGGAGGAAAAATAGGATGTAAATTAGGGGCTTAGTTTTTATATGATTTCAGTCACCTATGGATCAATAGATGGATGAATACCATTCAAAAGGACATCTTACAGTGGTGGTACAAGAGTCATGGCAGAGGCTCTATTACAAAAGTTAATCCTTTTCACAAATCACCTCAGTGCTTTCAGTGTCCCTCTGGTTTTTCTGTATTTTCCTAAAAACATGATCTGTTTCGGGGTGGTTGCAAAATACAGAAACAGGTATGAGCACAAGAAGTAACTTTGGCTATTGACCTGTAGATATTCAACAAATGGGGTTTTGTTATTAATTGCTTAGTACATGAAAGTACCTCTCTGACCAAACAGAGACTGTTCTCTACTCACAGTCCAAATGTCAATGAATGACAGTGGTGTTTGGAGCAGGTATTATACAAATTATTGAAAAGAGGTATAAGTCAAATCATGTACATGGGCATTAAAATAGTCCTTAGTTACAGGAGTTTATCTACTCCCATTGGTTAAATGCACATCAGACTTTATTTAGTTACTGTTTCTGGAGGTCTGGTTGGGGATGAATATTTAGAGAAAAGGAGTAGATAATTAAAATTTAAGATAATTTTAAGATTGCAGTCTAGAATTTTATGGACAATGATGGAGTGAGTTTTTATAGGAATAATTTAAATATGTTGAAGCCAAATATATTTGAAATAATTTTCATACATGAAGATTCACAGAAGGAGGCCTTTGGGAAAGAGATGAAAGGGGCATGAGAGCTGGCATGACTGGCAAAGCAGAAAGCATGAGAGGAATGTAAAATAAGTGCAAGACAGTTGGGTAGAATGGCTGGTTCCTGCTGCCCTGAGTGGAGGGATTGTGTCTGGTCCAATGAAACCACCTGAGAAGTTGATATGATTGAATCTGTAACTGAGTGGGATGATTTCGGCTGTCTGATTTTTGATGCCTGCTCCTTTCCAAGAAGTATGTCAGAGAGAGATAGAATGGATACGCAGATTGCAGTATGTATTTTGGGAACAATTTTATATTTGAGTTTTGAGAATATTACATGGGAATTGTGTAAAAGGAAGTGAGTGCAAGGCATTTTCTAAATAACCCTTGTGAAATCATAGATGATTAATATTTAGACAGGACTGTCATAAGTTTGACACTGTTCTTATTTTTGACACATATCCTGCATTATTATGCAATGTACATTTTAGCTCCAGATGAAAACCAACAACAAATATTTACTATGAAAGGTGAAAGTAAGAAAGTGGGAGAAATGGACAAAGAAGGGAGTAGAGAAGAGACTGAAGTGGGAAGCCAGAGGTAAAGCACTGCAGTCCTGAACATCAGAAGGCCAAGGCTCTGTATTTCAGTCAGTCCTTGGACCTTTTGGGTAAGAAGCAGCAGTCAGAATTTGTCCTTTACCTTGTGGATGATTGGCAGATTATTTAAAGGCAAAGCAGATGCTTCTACCTAGTTGAATGCAAAACATTAGTTTGAAAGGTCTTTCCATTGCCCTTCCAGTTTTGGTGGAGGAGCAAAGGGTAGTGATGTTGAAAAGAACATGCATATTCCATTTGTATCCTCTCTTCATCTAATGGCAAAACATAATTATTTTAGTAGAGATAAACTTTTGTGCTCCCAGGAGTCCTTAAGTAATTTTTGCATTAAATGGCTATACTTTGTTTTCTCTTGTAAGTGGTGTCACTCCACTCTCAATTTAATTATAGCTTGTTTGAGTAAGCTTCTGTGTAATGTCAAGTTTCCCCCAATGGCTCGAGAAGGTCAGCAAAGGTCTGCTCTTAATACTTTCCACAACAACTGAAAGGCTTTCCTTGTTTAAACAACAGTCAGGAAGAACACAATTAGATAAGATTACCTAATTCTTCTTGTAGTGCTCAATGGCAACTGTCTGAGTAGTGGAACAGTAAAGATTAGAGCTTAAGAAAGATGCTGCTTTGGAGAGAAAGATTATTGAAACTCTCAACACAGCAATTGACCTTGCTTAGCTCCCTTGCATGCTGCAGAAGTGTAAAAGCCTAAAAATGCAGGAAGAAAATACTTTTAAGAAAGCACAAGCTGGAAAAGCAAGAGATATGTTTAGAAATTCTAGCAAGATTATAATTAAAAAAAAAAAAAGGCATTGGCGCAGTGGATAGGACAAATGAATCCCTGTAGTCCCGTACCTGTAATTTTCTACAAATGATATGTATGCAAACATGTGACTTATCTATCAGACCTTATGTTCTAAATAATCAGATAATTATTTTGAGTAAGGCAGAGATGTTTCAGACAAAGGTGAGAGAAGCTCCTAAAATTCTGACTGCTCTAGGCTGATTGGGCTCTTTGCTTAATTTGACTCTTAATGTAGTTGTCATCATTGATTATTATAAACTAAATTAAACCAAAGGAAGATGAAAAACCCCCACAAATATAAGAACAGTCTTGGAACAAAATACTTCAAGTCAAAAAGACATGTTGTTTTGGCATAAAGCAGATATTACTTTTCCCCTACTTTATGACCATTTAATGAAAGCAATTTCTATGCCAATGTTTTCTGTCCTTTCTAGACTCTGTCTCAACAAACACTTGTGACCCGCCCCTTGTGAAATACTGTTGTTTTCCAGTTTACTCTAGATTTTTTCTGAAGCATTAGTTTGATTTCCTTTTTAAGTCTTTATTTTCTCATGCACCTTAAAGTGATATCATTAGTGATATTTACTTCTCTGGATTTCTCTCACAATCTTTTTCATAATATCAGCACTGAGTTTGTAGAAAATGTCTCATTTTGTGGTAATTTTATGTCCCCTGGGTCTTACATTTAGGTAAATGCTTTCTATATTTCTAATAAAAATAAATGGGGATAAAGCAAATAGTTTCAAGTGAAGAGAAATCATTTGTTTCTACGAGGATGTTATAAGATTAGGTATAGTTTTCTGGGAATTTGAAGAAGTCAACAGTTTTCCTTTTTCTAACTGATCTTTTTTCAGTAGCATTTTTGTGCAGTGTTTCGCCTGATCACTTTGGGATTACTTTCCTTTTCTTCCAAACAAGTCCTCCTCGTGCTGCTGGCCACAGCAGAGAGAGAAGCAGAGCCAGCATGCCTCCCACGTTTTTCCCTTCTGACTCCTTTGAAGGCATCCAGCTTCCCACAGGGAGCATGTAAAAAAGCTGTCTCTGGGCTCCTTGTGATGAGGAGCTGTTTGCCACTCCAGTACTGAAAGAAAGCAGGCATGATGGTCTCCCACAAATAATTACCAATTCAGGTTTTTATACATATTTCTTTGTTAAGATTATCAGGATGATGTGTAATATTTACTCAACGGCCCAATGATTTTTGTTTTTATTTTTTTTTTTTTTTTTTTTTTTTAATTTGGATGCTAAACTCGTGACTGATAGCACAGAGCCAGCTGCTGTCAGGGAAAGTGCAAGTGCTTGTTTAGGAGTGCCACACATGGAGTGAAGTCCTGAGCTTTCCTCTGTGATCCTGCCCGCGTGCTTGGACCGTGAAATGGATGGACCACCTGTAAGAGGGAAGGCACAGCCCGTGCTCCGTGTCTGGGCCATTGCTGAGCTCTGTCCCGAGGGCAGCCTGGCCCTGAGCGTGCTGCTGTGTGCAGACACCTGCCCACCACCAGCCGGGCCTGACACACCATCTCATTTCACATGGGCTGCTGCACACCTGCCAAACGGCAGTAATTTTAATTTACTGTCACCCAGAGGCATGAGCTGGACACACAGCAAGTGACCCAGCAGGGCAAAGCTCCAGATCACCTTTCCAGTCCCACGGGCCAGCTATTCCTTAGCAGTGCTTTCTCTGCCTTTTAAAGACGTTGACATGTGTTAAAGAAAACCAAATGGAAAAAATGGCATGTGAATGCAAACCTCTTCAATACTCATCTGGCAATACTTTTCAGTGTTGTGATTTAAAAGGGAAAAGGACAGATAACTTTAGTAGTATTAAAATTTGTGCGGCATGCTGATGTCTTGGGATTTTAGAGATGAATATTTCTTCTTCCACATAGTCATTTGTGAAGTTACAAGGTTGAAACATCCAGTTGAAAGGCTTTGACAAGGTAATGAGATTTATTTTCTGTAGTAATAGATAATTTGTCCTCATAGTAATAACATTTCAAGTGATGGTATGCACCCATGCATATATACAAACCCTTTTTAGTTCTATGTGTGACCTGAATGTTAAGGTTAGTTGAAAAGCAAAAAATATTTTCACTTGGTTCTTGTTGAGTTTTCAATGAATACAATTATTCATAATTTCAGACACTAAATTAATTATCAACATGGCTTCTACAACCACTCTTCATGTCAAGCATTTTTTTGAGGGATAACGCATTATTTCAGTTTTGTTGTTTCAAAATATTTCACACTAAAACATACAATTTCTTTAAAATCACTTCTGTGCAATCTAGACTATATGTACACATGCATGAATAGATCTGTGAACCCATGAAATTTTGCATGTGTCTTGTTACTGCTTAATTTGGGGTGATCTGTGTGTACAGATGCGTGTAAGTGGACACTGCAAGCACTGCATCACTTTAAAGCACGTGAATCAGGACAGTAAAGTAGAAAAATTCTGATTATCAGAGCGTTATGGCTTTAAAGATGATCCTAATAGTTGCTATTAATTGATCACGCTAGGCCACATACTCAAAGCCCATGTCACTCCTTTTTCCATGTGGTCTGACCTGAAGATAAGACTGGTGGTTATCTTAATGCTACAATTTAGTCTAAAGCTACTCATGGTAACAGTAACTGTGTCACAAACAGGCCTGATGTGTGTTATATCATAGGAGTTTGTAAAAACTACATCTACTCAAAGAAAATGCAGTCAGTGTGTTTGAGGAGCTGTCACTGTCACAAGAAAAAATGTATCTGCATTTGAGTACTGGTCCTCAAGGAAAAAAATATTCCCCTCCACAATGAATTTTACTTCACACTTAGTAGAGAACACATTCTGCACAAATGAGTGAAATATGAAATGGCATTTTCCAGTTTTCAGCATCTGGTCTTTCATTGTGTTCATGCAAGAGGATAAATTATGTGCTTTGTTTGTCTGTCATCTTTTATATGTTTTTTGACTTCTGACTTGCACAAATGTAAATATGACTGCAAAATATCACTAATATCTGCAAATGGTAAAGTTTGTTCTGGAGGGAGAGAATGTAGCTTCTGCTATAAGAACAAATATTTGCTTTTGGTGGTACTGTTCAGATTCTATGTCTGCAAAGTTTGTGCAAACATTTCAGAGAGCCGAAAGATGTGGGATGCTGCAGAAAAAAACAGTCTGAAACTTGTCAAAGAATTGTCACCATAGATCCATGAGGATGGGCTTCACTCACAGTGGCTGCCTAGGCTTATTTGGCTAGTTTTTTAGCATTTTGGCCTGACTTTCAGATGTCTTTATTGTTTTATTTAATAAACCAGATATAGATGTGGTTTATATGGGTGCATAAGAACAGGAAGTATGTTGTGTTCCTTCCTTTCCTAACATAAATATATGGCAGTGTTTTTTGTTTTGTGGAGGGGTCAGAAAAGGGGATGGAAACTTCCCCAAGGGAGCCACAACACACAGGTGGAGTTTTGGCATGCTGGTGTTCATCCTTTGACACCAGTGACAGCAGAGATCATTCCTGTCTCTGTCAGTGTAGCCCTGCATCAGTCACATATGCAGGGCTAGGAAATTGGGGCCACCCTGTGACCTGCCTACCACACTGCATGGCAGAGCAAGGCACAAGCCCTCACAGATTTGCTTCCCTGGAAGAACCTGTGGGACAGGTTCGTACCATATTTGTTTCCCTCAAGAACCTGTGAGCCATACCCATTTTTGCTGCAGGAGGAATTGTAGCTCGTTCCACAGCAATGCCACAGGCTCAAGGACATTGGTGAATTAGTTATGGGTTGGCTTCAGTCAGTGAGGTTGCTGAGCTCAGAGCCAGACACACGCTTTATAGAGCAAAGAGGGTGTGTCAATTTCTGCAGAAACACCTCTTAGCAGAATTTTTACCTCTTCAATTTTTGGAGAGAAATGTTTTATCCAGAAATATTCTGTCTCTGGAAGATATGAGTGTTTCGAGTTTGCTGTGTGCAGTTTTCTTCTGCCAATTGACTTCTGGAAGCAATCTTTGTCAATATTTCTATTTTGTAATTTAAAAGTGGAGGAGATGCACTTATTTCACAACTTCTGTCTTAATTTCTCTCACTCTTAGGATTTTCGAGGTTTTTATAACCTTGTGAAATGCAATGCCATGGAGGTGTAATCCATTTTTATCAGCTTTTATTATCAGTCAGCAGTACAGAGGGCTCAGTGCCTGCTTGTGTCTGTAAAGGCGCAGCCTACAGACCATGAGTTAGGTAGTAAAACTTGTCCAAGGGGAAAAAAACCCTCACCAAAACACAGCCCAAAGCCCCCACCAGACATAATCTGCAGTGGTTTATGAGAAAGGCAGCTCTGTTGGATTGGCCTCTAAGTGTTGGCTCCATGGACCAGGTGCTGCTGGCGCTGTGATGTCATGTGGAGAAGCACAGTGCCGTACAAAAACCAGCGACATCCAGAATTTATAAAGGAAGAATTCAATCCCCTTTTAGTCCTGTTAGTCATTCAGCATGATAATGGGAGACAGGCACCACTACCAGAGTGTACAGGAGAAAAGGTAGGATTTAACGTGCTGCCAGGCACCGTGGGTAGTAAAGATTGGCTGGTTATCTCCCCCCGACGCGGCAGCTGAATGCGGGCTCTGGTAAAGACAAAAGCAGGACAAAGGAGGAAGAGGCTAGACAAATATGATTTGTGTCTGTTTCTGCTCACTTGTAGGTGTGGACTTTCAGATGTAAATACAATAAAGGGAAAATAGCAATGAGAAGAGAACAAAGTTGTCTGTCAACATGACTTCTATGACAGATTTTTCTTGCTGTTCAGCAACGATTCTAATTCAATTGCTGGCTGCTGTGAAGGAGATGAGATGCCAGAAGCAGAAGCGCTGCAAACCAGAACAAAAAATAATTACTAGTAGAAATGTGCTGCAAATAATTCCCTTGAAAATACAGTTGCATTGTTCTTCTAGTTTCCTATCCCCCAAATATTTTTGTTTTCTAATCATTGATTTGAAACACATTCCAAGGGTATGAAACCTTGCACCTAATGATATATGAAATGTCTGAGCAGTTATGCACAACCTGATACCATTATATTCAGGAGATTTGCAAACCTAATTTTCTCGAAAAATCTTCTTCAGACAGGTTTTTTAGAGAGAGAGGGGGAGGAGGAAAGCAGGGAGAAGTCTGTCTGTTGTGGCAGGGAAAAGTGTTTGTTTTGTTTCAGCTGTTTAGTTTATGCTCTAAAATCAACTGATATCTAAGCATGTTCTGAAGGTGTTTGTTGTTTGTTTTTTTTTTTTTTAATCAGTGCCCATCTATTGCAAACTGGCACCTGGATATAGTTTAGACCAACAAAACCCAATGAACAAAGTTCCCTGGTTGTATCACTGTGCTCAGAGGAGGAGGACTGGCTATGGCTTGGCTAAGGACTCTGACCAGAGCTTGTCATAAGGGCAGCTGTAGGGACAGAAATATGCCAAGTGTACATCTAGAAAAACCTATTGAACACAAAGAAAAATACATCACTCACATCTTGGAGCATGCCCACTGAGAGAAAGATTAATGCTTGAACCTTTGCATAGTTGGAAAATAGAGACTTTCAGGGGGGAGAATTGTGTGCCTTCTTCCCATCTTCATGGCCCAGTACAGTTGACTGTGTAGACTGCCAGACAAGCACCAAAATGCACCAATATAAGGGGTAGGTTTTATTCTCACCATTTTTCCTGATTGGACCAGCAGATGGAAATGGAGATGTGATCATTTATCTTCAAAATTGCCCTAGTAATCTGCAGTGTTAGCACAGATTACGTTATAATTGCTAGAACTGGAATAAAAGAGACTGCAGCATCTGTAAAACTCGTGGTAAATTTAAAGGATATAAAAATCAGCTCCATGTCAGGGGACATTCTCACTAGTATATTACATTTCATGTACACAAATGTAGCGATGCCAGAGCAGAAGCTTATGACAAACCATTTGAATTTTATTGCTGATTTTTTTCTCTGCAGCTGGTCTAGAGAAGTTACTATAAAATACAGCCCTTGCAGCCCACACTACTGCAGCATGGCATTGTGCAGAACCCAGCCCCAGACAACAGGCTCGGTGGCACATTTCTACCAAAACTGCTATGGGACAGGGTGTTTTTAAGCATCCTTCCTTATATTAAATTTGGAAATAAAAATTTGTAACTTCAGTCTCTAAATGGTTTCATTTTACAATAACAGATTTGACTCTCCAACCTAGAGGCAGAAAAAGGAAGACAAGCTGAGACAAAAATGAAAATAAATGTATGTACTTAACATTAATTAAGGGCAGGATTTTATTCTTACGCCTACTGCAGAACGGGGATAAGATTTTGTCAAACACTTGCTTACATGAATGAAATAAATAAAAGGATCCTGATCAACTCATTTAAAGCCAGAGAGAAATTTTAGTGCAGTGTCAACTCCTTTGACAACTCCATGTAAACTGTTTGGCTGGTTCTATGTATCATGACCTTGCAAAGTTGTCGGGTGTGTTCTTGTATGGGTGACACACAGAAACTTCAGAGTATACATTCAGGTGATGACTATTTCCTTTAAACTTCTAATGATAAGCTAGACCTTTTATGGTTGCTCAGCCTAAGCTACAATATTATAGGTATACAAAGAAACCTTCAATTTTTAAGGTTCACGTTGTTTTGTCTGCTAAGAAATCAATCATTCACTGTGGAAAGTAGCAGAGTTATCTTTTTTCCTTGCCTTTCATCTCTTCGGTGTTTTTTAGGAACTGTTAACAATTTTTGAGAAAAATTTGGGCTAATTTTTTTTATCTGTTCCACTAGAGACTTCCACAGAAGTTTTCTAGTTTCACTTGGGTTTTGGTGAGCAAAAAAAACCCCTTATAATAGCAACAACTGCAGTGTTAAGGATGTAAAAGGTCACAGACTACTAAAGCTGCAGAAGATATAATAGACTGTAATATAGGTGAATACAAAATCAGCACTGTTGATTACATTCTCAGCTATTTCACCACACATTTATCATCATCAGAAAGCAACAAAGGAAGCTGTTGAAAATAATACAAGCCAATGTTGTTATTTTGTGTTCTCAGAGCCATACAGCTCTGGAAAAAATCCAACTCGTAACTGAACTGAATAACATTCAGCAATTCAAAGAGATTGTGATGGGAAATGGCAGGAGTTAATGAAATATGGTGCAAGTTTAACAAACACCATTTCAAGATGGGATGTTATTGCACAAACAGCAGTAAAAACTCTTCATAGAGATGATGAGCAGACTCTGACTGCAGTAATACTCTATTGTGTGAGGATGACATTTTAATTTAGCTGACTTGGCAATCTGGAGGGTTAGATTTTGCCTGTTGCTGAACTGCACCTCTCTGTGGCAGAAGACCTTGTCTGCTGCTTCGTCTGAAGAGAGTGGCTCTGAGCTCTGCCTTCGTGAGTGGTGAGTCTGAGCTGGCACATTGGGTGTAGTGGCAGTATCCCCTCTAATTTCCTGCTCTTCTTAGGCAGTTGGATTACAAACTGGCTACAGACCCTTTCCATTATAACATAACTAGCTGCAGGACTCTGTTGGAGCACATTTCAGCAACAATGGTTGTTCAAATCACAAGATGATTTCTGAGCTGGCTGTTAGAAACCATCTTTGGCAAGCTTTGCTCCTGGTGGATCCTGTCTCCTCCCTGGAAGCTGTAGCTCCATGCTTAAGTAGCAGGAGGCTCTTATTTCCCCTAATCTACTTGGGCATGGACCCAAAAGTATTCATGCTGTCATCTGCTCCCGAGTCCCCACATTCTCTGGCATCCCAAGCTTGCTGCAGCCCAGAATGATTGGCAGGAGCTTTGCAGCTCATGGATGCCTTTAGCTGGACCTTTAGCTCTACACTTTGTAGAGTGACAAATATAATTTGATGCTTCAGTCTCTGGAGGCTCATGTTGAAACACCTGAAAGGCTCCTAATTTTCAAAGAATGCTATGTGCAACCAGCTGCAGAAAATTGTTTCTTAAAAGTGTGTGAAGCTGGCAACTGAGAATAGTGATTTCACTACTTGGCTGTGAATGCCATCTGAAGAACTTTCATACAACAAAAATAAAATCCTCTTGTAGCTCTTAGCAATCTGCTGATTATTTTGCTTTATGTTATGAAAATCTCACTTGTGATAATTTGAAAATCATGTGTTTATGTTGGAATTTTCTATAAATCCCTTTCTGACATGTTCAGAAAGGACAAATTTCAACAGTTTTCTTCCTGTGCGTAAATGGGCAGATCCTGCCATCATCGTTTTTGGCAAGATGAGATGATGTAATATAGGGTGGGCCGTGCTTTGAAGAAAGGGGGAGGACTGATTTTTTTTGTTTTGTCTTTAGAAGTGCCACAAGGCAGTTCACTGCCTAGAGAATTAAACTTTTTTTTTTTTTTGGTTTTTTTTTTTTTTTTTTGGTTTTTTTTTTGGGATTTTTTTTTTTTGGGATTTTTTTTTTTAACCTTGGAAAATACCTAAAATGTATGGGGTGAAACCAGATTGTGCTGCTTGCTGTTGTCTCTACTGTGCATATGTCTGGTACTTGTATGCACGCTAGAACATCAAAGTAGCATTTCTCTCTTTTTGACACAGAACAAACAGAACCACTTTTACTCTGAGTCATCAGACAGATGTTGCTTTGGTGACAACATGCTACACACACACTAGCTACAGCACAGGCAAGCTGTCTTCTCTGACATCCACACAATGTCCAAGTACATGCTCCAACAGTACAGTGAAGCAAGAAGTCACCAGCAGGGAAGACCAGACGAAGCATGGAGGAAGAATAATGATTTATTCATTATCCTTCCTATTCTCTGTGACCCAAATTGGACACCAATTAAAAGATTGGAGAACTCAGCTTGAAAGGAAAATGGATTTATCTCTGTTTTAGGTGGCTTGTGGATGGATGGCTACAGGTGGAGGACGATGATCAGATCAAGATTAAAGTAATTAACTGAACTGGAATATATTAGGCACCTAAGTTGGAATTGCAAGTCCAAACATTTTCTTTTAAATTTGGACATTGGAGTGGCATTAAGTAGGTGACCTGATCAGTCATGAAATCTGTAGCTGCAGGAGGGAGAGTAAAAACACATTTGAGACCTCACTGTCTGAAATCAGTGCAAGAGCAAGTCTGAGGGTGGAACTCTGCAATTTCCTTTGTAACTCTCATGGAGAGGAGCTGACACAGAGCTGTTAACAATTATGTACATACGAGGGACTAAAGAGAAAGCTCTGAGACTGCTGTAGGCTCAGTTACCACTGCAACCTCATTTTCAGAAAGAAAAAGAAGAAAACAGGTGAGATCTATAAATTCACTGTGAGTTGTCTACTCCTTTGGGCTTAATCTCATTTCCATCAGAGCAAAGTTGTCTCTTACATCAGTTTCAGATGATGTGGTTGGCAGTATTTTTTTTTTTTTTTTTTGCTTTGAATTCCTTTTCAGTGGCTGTGAAGGCGAGGGGAATTCAAGCTTCAAGGCTTCCTCTCTACAAATGCTAACCATAAGAATAATGTCTAGCCAGTTTTGTTTGGTCTCTATAATTACTTAAAGGAGTACAGCATGAATATGAAGTAGGTGTAAATCTCTAACATTTCACACTCACCATTTGCACAGATGACATTTATTTTGCACACAATATAAATGAGTCTAAATAGCTCCCAAAGCTGTGATGTCTCAGAAAACCAGGCTTTCTGCTACAGTGGCTGACAGTGAGTGCCCTTAGCCTCTGCCTCAGTAACACCAAATTTCCAAAGTCTCCTTTGTCCAGTAAATAATGGTTTACAATGCTGTGTCAGCATAACACTGTAATTTATCAGTGGGAATCTATTAGTTGCTCAGATATTATTATTTCCCAGCAATTTTATTTTAGATAAGAAAGCAACAAATATACAGAAATGGAAAGCCTGTCCAGAATAAATGATGTCATATCCTAGGACATTGAAAGAGAGATGAATTAGCAATCCTTATTTCTAATTATGCACTGGACACCCTGAAGTACTCTGAAACACCTTGGTATGCTCAGCATTAACAAAACCTCAGGCTCATTGTTACTATATCATGTTTTCACTTAGTTTCTTGCAAGTGCTAGCAAGTATTGGGACAACTATCAGCAAGACTCTGTAGACTGGAGGCACTTGGGGCTGCTTAACCAATGTTGTCAAATCCCACATCATAAAAATATTATGGTCAAATCTAAACCAGACCTGCTTTCCTGGTGCTGTTTTGATAACTTGTCAGTGCCTTGTAGATGTGAAAGCTGCTGGGATGAGCTTCTGTTAGCCCAGTAATCTGGGAGCATGTTAGTCTCCTAATCATTGTCTTTTCATATGTGATTTTCTGATGGATGTAATATTACAGGGATACACAGTTGGGCTTTCATTTGTTTACCACTGCAGAGCTGTGTGTTGGGCTACTCTGTCCCCTGTAGATGTAGCAATGGTTGAAACACAAGCATGCTGTATGGGCATTTTCCCCCAAATGCTTCGACTGTAAAACAGCATTGAAAAAAATCACACATCTATCCCATGCTACATAAATAAAAATAGAACTGTCAAAATGTTTTGAACATTTATAATCAAAAAACACCTTAATACAATTTTTTCCCCAAATTTTTCTTTCCCTGAACAAAGAAAAGCAGTCTTTAAGATTTATTTCCTTTCTAAACTTCTTTAGAAGCAAAGAATGTTGGGAGTAGAGGGTGGAGTAGGGAAAAAGTGATAAAAGTTACCACATAAGAAAAGTAAGAATTCTCATTTTAAAATCTTGGGAAAAAGCCAGGTAATCAAACTCTTCAGAAAATAAAGAGAGCAGAAGCTTTATTACTATTATTCATGGAATTTTTCTATTTTTCTAAACTAACTGAATAAACCTTACACATCACCTTAGCATAGTTTTTTATTGCATATAATGTGATTGCACATTGCACATTAAATGGTTACTTAACAATATTAAGTTGTTCTTATGAAGGGCATTTAGCTAAATATATCAAAGACCTTCTAGGCTTTCCCCAGGTCTTTTCCCCAGCCTGCCCTTTAGGAAAGCAACCTACCCAAAAAGCAAATTGTTTCCTCTTAAGCAAGGAAGGGTTGAGATCTGGTGAATGGGGCTCAGGGGAGGGCTTGCTCTGCCCCCCAGCCTCAGGAATTCCAAGTCCACTAATGAAAGAGTGAAGGTCTGAGGTGCCTTGATGCTTATCTTGGTAAAGTGCTCAGCTACCTCGTGCATGGGGAAGGAGCAGTAAACCACATCACTGAGGATTTACTCTTCAGGTGCGGGCTGGGAAGATCCAATACTTGTAAAACATCTGTTGTATCTCTCTGGAGATACATGGCACGGTCATTCTGGGTGTTAAAGTTTAGCTCACTAAAGTATCTCTAACACTGGTGGACAGTGCTTGTCTGAAGGAACATGCATGCAGATGTCTCTAATCCTTATTTTTCCCAGCAACAGCAATAGATTCCTCTCACTTTTGGTTATGGAGATGTTGATCAGCTGCTCATAAACAACAGTGAGGAGAAAGAAGGACCCTAAGGATTGCATCAGTGGCCTCTTATGGAATGGCCTACAAAGCTCTACAATGCCAACAGAGGGCTTCAAGACTTATTGAGTAGACTTGTAAAATTAAATAGAGAAAAAAAATTGTCATGGATGCAAAATATCCTCTCTCTAAGGGATAAGGATTTATATATTTCTCTTCTTCCTCTTGGGGAAAGTTTGCTTGGACTTTCTTCTGCTCTGGGAAGGTACAGAGAAGGAATTGCAGAGCTCAGGGATCCCAGGAGTGCACAAGACTTCAACTGATGAAGGAGCTACTCCTTTCTATGACTATTTTTATGTATATGTCTGTTACTAATAAGGACAAAATGTAGCAGGAAAAGAAAAAGAAAGGATAACTTGATCAGCGGGTGTTTTTCTATCTGTTGCTGTCTGAAGAAAGTAAAGGAGCACTGAAATTTAGATGTCTGTTATACAGATTAACCAGATAACATTTCTTCTCCCTTTTCCCATATGTGCCTCATGTATTTCTTGTTGCTGGTCATGTGGCATATAATGTAACAAGGAGGTGTGGTACAGAATTTGTTTGTTTGCCACCTCCAGGAGAACGTAATAAGCATAACAAAGACAGCAGAACATGACGCACAGCTTTCTGCATGCTGTTGTGTCGATCCAGCATCTGTCAGTTTCTGAGAAATTAAAGCCAAGCACCAGAATTTGAACTGGGGCTCAAAACTACAGCAAAATACATGATTTTGGGTCTCATTGTGCTCAGCAGGGGTCACGCTCCACAGCAGACGTACCAGAGGGAAAAGAAAACAGATGTAGGTATGGAGAGACTCAAATCTCTGCACAGTGAAGCTGCTCCACATCACTGGTGTTACATGGTGTTATATATGGTATTAGAACATTATGGGGGGTGTTGTAGTTCAGTTGTTATTACTAAGTGTCATTGTGTGCTGATTGCAAGCACTCAAGTGTTCAGAAGGGGGAATCAAGGATACCAAATGGGGAAAAACAATACACAGGAGTCTAATATCCTTAAGAGGATAAATTATCTTTTCCTTGAGAAAGCAGAAAATGTTAATGGCTAAGTCTGCCGAGACATTTTCTAATAGAAGTAAATAAAGATGCAAAAGATCATTCCGGTCCTTTAATGTGCAATTATAAAATATCACTTCTTACTGATCTTGGCATGACAAACAGATTGACTCACTGTAGAACATTCCAGTGAGTTTATGGCTGGTGAATCAGGGGAAAGGTTATTTTTGGTTTTAAAAAGATTAGAAATGAGACAGAAATGAGCTGATAAGCATGTGCCATTTGGGAGTCTTCTTGGGAGTTACTGGGGCTTGGTTTGTCATTGTATGTGAAACCATATGTACAACCAGTACAGATTGTAACCCAAGTGTCCCAGAGACAGAGACTTGTGCTGTGGGGCTGCAGCCAACTCACTGCCAGCCATTTGGAGAATTTTGGATATAACAAACACAACTTCTATCAGGGTAGCTTTTCCATGTACACCACACTGGCAGGCCTTTCATAGGTCTCTCCACACACCAAGTAAAAAATCAACTTTTGAACAACTTTAGTTTATGCACCTTCCTCTTTAGTTGTTTCAGCAAGGCTGTGGCCAGGCTGGTGAGAGGCTCCTGTATTCCTCTAGTCCCAGGTAGCTGAAATGGCCTATGGGGTTTTGGGACAAATCTGATGTGCACCTCAGAGCAAGCTGCTTGCTGTGTAACCCTCCTCTGGTGGTTGCTTTGAACACACTTTTCCATGAGCACAGAAACTCCACTATCAGGATAAGCACAACCCAGAAGTGTAAAACATTTACTGTTAGTCAGGATCAACACCCTACCAGGCTGAAAATGAGTTTTCTCAATGCTTGCTGTAAGACATAAGAGAATCTCTGTGAAGTAAGCAGGGAAAAACTCAGCAGCTGGTCTGAAGCAGAGAGGGGACTGCAGCAGGGCAGGCACACAGGCCAGGGCAGCCCAAAGGTGGAGCTTAAAATTTGGCTGCACATTTTAATCCTGGGTCTAGAGCTCAAATTGACATGCTATATTCATGAGAATACTGAGGAGAACCTGCTGGGTCTACCACCTGCTGGGTGGTTGATGCAGCAGGTCAAGATGATTTATTATATGTAAAATAAAGCTCCAGATTTTATACTATAAAAAATATTCTACCTTAAATGGAGCAAAGTGGCAGAGGTTTTGAGGTGTGCCATATTTTCACTCCAACAAGAAGATGAATTCCTATGTCTTTGCTGTAAGATGTCAGTAATCTGTTCCTGGGCAGGGAAAATTGGCAGAGGTTACTGGTGGCAAGATTTGCACAGTAGTTTTTTCAGTAGCTTATTAAGCCCCTTTCCCTCTTCACCCCACTGAAGCTATATCAAACATAGACAAATAATGGGGTGGAACAAGAAACCCCAAACCATTGATTGCGCTAGAAGATGTAGATTTTAATGACAATAAGTGGGAATTTGACAGATTCCATCAACTCGACTGAATAATATTTAGTATGAATTACCAACAGTTTTAAATGTGCTGTCACAGCCTCTTAGTCCTGTGTCAGGTAACACAAACCTTGTGACCATCTTAGAGCTTCTGAACTGCAGAACAAGGACTCACTAAAATGGAAGGAGCTTGAGGGAAGGGGCAGAATTGTGTGAAAAGCTTTTATGAAGCAGAAACTCTCCTAAGGAGGTTGCTAATGTTAGAAAACCTCTCTGCAGTCTCAGAGGGATTGTACAAATGTTTGTACTAGTTGCTTGTCTGTTTTGATTCCTAAATGCTATTTAACCACGCAGTCTGGGGACTGCAAGCCTTATGTGTTGCATTTTTCTCTGGGATGCTTTTCCCTTGTTGCAAGGAAGAAGAGCTCTGGAGCTTCTTAGCTCCTAGAATGGTGCAAAGTAGAAAAGATCAGGCTGGAGCACCTGGCCTCTTCTGGAAATTTGTGTAATGGTCATAACTCAGATAAAAAAAATGCAAATGATCCTGTAGCCCTTTTTCTCTGGAGGAGTGTCATGTAAGAGACTTTTTAAAGAGTAAGTACAATCGAGATTGCTCCTAAAGTGAATGTTAAAATAGCAGATGATTTCAAAATTGACCCAGTTTTGCAGCATACAGTTTTTCAGCACTGGGTTTAGTGATCCAGACTTGATTTGAATTTTATTTTAGTTTACTTAAAACATTCAAATGCAAAGGAAAGAAAAAAGGAAAAGAAAGGTTGTAATGTACTCAGTCTCATGCTGATAAGCAAGATAAATTCTCTTTTCAGCAAACTGTGCACAATATATTCCTGCCCATCAGAATATAGCTGAGATATATGGCTGTAAAGATGGTTCTGTATGTTCTTTATACATTGAATGAGGTTTTCCCCACAGCCCTTCAGCTGCAGAGCTTTTTGAAAGCAGAGTGTCACATCCTGCAATGAAGGACCCAAGGTAAATGCAATAGGAGGTTAAGCAGATGTCCAAGAAGGATGTTGGTGACAGCAAGGCAAGGTGAGTCAGAGTAATTTTGGGATAATACAGGAAGTTTGGTGTCAGAGCAGCATGAAAAAGAAAGGAAAAAGGGCACTGCTATTTCAAGGTCAGGTAGTTTACCCCGAGGGCTGTGTCCAGAAGAGGAATGTGTGGGAGAGGTAAGGAAATGTGAGGAAAATACCAGAACTGCCTTGTGAGCTAACTGAGCTGGCCTGTGGTGAGGCTGACAGGGATCCAAGCTACAGAGAGGTGCTCTTCTCTTGTGTGTCACTGACAAAGCAGTTTGATGTTCCGTGGCACGTCCAAGGCACCTCCTCACATCATCTCTTTCCTTTTAGAAACCTCTCAGAAGTGCTGTGTTGGACTGTGCCTAAAGTGTTTCATATGTCTTGAATCCAGTATGCTCAGTCTGAGCCTTCAGTTGGCAGCACAGCCTGAAACCAAGTTTAATGCCTGTCAGAGTTTAATATGACCCAAGTAAATAACCTCCTGGCTTGTGTAGAGTTTTCTTGTCTCATGGATGCTGTGAACATTCAGAGAAGCTGTAACCCATTTGGAGGTTCCCATGACCAAGATTCTGACCATGATATATTTCCTCTGAGAAAACTTGGGTTTTTTTCAAACTAGGTTCTTTTGATAGGATTTTAAATTCACATCTGAGTGTCCTTGATCCATATCCTAGTTCTAACTTGCTTTTGTGGAAGGTTGTATTTTGATAAAAACTAAAGCTAATCGAAGAAGCTGCCTAAATCTGTATTTAGGTGGCAAATTTTAGGCAATGCTGAGTAAATAACCAGTTTTAAACTAGTTGAACTCTTTAAAAAGATAGTTCCATAAGCATGTGTTTAGACTTTTTAGCCAAATGATACCTAAGTAGCACTCTTCTAAAGTCTCCTTATGTAACCTCCTTGCAAGAGTGCTGCTCCTTGCTTGCCCATAACCTCATTGCTGAAATCACTAGTGTGACATCACTACTTGAGAATGATATAAGTCTTTGGATTAATGGTGATCCACAAAGAGCACTGTTACCAGAAGGGTAGATAATTATCTGTTTCATTGCATTATACCAACACAAACAAATACTTTTTGGCTACTGAAATGCTATCAAGTGGGGATCATTAGTTTATGCAGTGTTTATGAGATCACCACAAATACCAATTAGTATTGCTGATGAAGAGGACGTTATCTGTGGAACAGTGTTTGCCACTCCTATTCACAATCCATAGTGGTCTAATCAGTCAGTCTGAAGTGCTGTGAATAAAGGAGCAGATCCTGGTTCTGTTTCAATGGGCTTGTATTGTTTTCAGAGAGTTGCATAGCACTATCACAGTTAATGGAGCTATACCAATTTACACTGGTTGAAGAACTGGTGAATGCAATGGAGGAGAAATAGGTACTTTAAGGTTCTTCTACTGTTGTCCTGACACTGGCTTAAAATTTCTTGGTATGAGAATGTCAGCCATGACATTGTAGCAAGTTAAGGTCAGACAATGGCCAGAAGAGCAGATGCACAGGTTTTGGCAATTTCACTGGTTCTTCTCCAAATATGATTTCCAGATGTACTCCCTTTGCTTTAATTCTTCCAAGAGCTATTTGGAGAAATTTTAAAAATATTTTATTATCTTAGTTTTTCTGGTTCCAGTAGATAAAACCAGTCCATCTTTACGTAGAGTACATTGTAATATCTGATTACGTTGTGGCAAAGTGCTGCAGCTTTATTTTTATTGCCTTTTCTAAAACTGGTATAAACCACAGAAACTGAAAAACCTTCTTGGGAGAGGGGGTGATAAAGATAAAAGAAAGCAGCATTTAGTTTTCTCTCCAACCAGCTCCAAATGTGCCACTGTGCCTATTACGTCCCATAAACACCAGGGCAAAAGCACCAGCTGCTCATTACTCTCAGAGGAAATGCTATTTCCTCTCATTTTGGCACAAACTACTCCCCAAAAGGAAAACAGGCCTAGTGAACTGCAGCTAAACATGAAGTCTTTGTAATGGTGCTATATATAAACAATGTGATGTGATATGTCTCTTCTGACAGCCAATCCCTATAAAAACATAAAATGCAAAGATGTGCTGAACCAAAGGATGTAAAAGGTGTTTGCATATGAATCTGTTCCTGAAAGGAATTTGCCCAAGCTCAGCCATAACTGTTCCTCATTGGGTGGCTGGGATGCAGGCAGGCAGGGAACTAAGCACCCTTAATATGTTAATGCCACTCAGAGGTCTCCTGCTAACGCCAGTTAGAGAGCAAAATCTATCTCAAAAATAGAATCAGCTGAAAAGTGCTATGTGCTGCTTTACGTTAAATAGGAGGCACATTGAAACATCATTAATATTTGAGATGCTCTTTGATTTAAAACACTCATTAGTGCTTCCCAAATACTGGAAAGCAAACCAGAGGGAGAATCAGCACTCTCTTAGGCTAGGACTCCTGAGGATCTTTGAGTTGTTGCTCATCCAAATACCAGCCTAAAGCAGCTAGAATCCATCCCACACCAGCATCATCCATTTTTATTAGATAAATTAAAAAGGTGAATGTTCTAAGCTTTTTGTTGTTCAAGGACCACAGCTGTTGCCTGCTGCTTTTATAGTTGAATGCAATTCCCCATGACTGTTTTTGCCATCACCTCTTTTCCCAGCTTGGTCTGCCCAGGAAGATCTGAAGTACAGGTCTGGAAAGAAAAAGAGAAAATCCAGCAATTTCTATGGTGCCAGTTGATAAATAGTAGAGATTGGCATTTGCTAATGAAAGGCTTGGGGAATAAAAGTTGTAGAGCAAGGAGGATATATCAGCGAAAGGTCTTTTACAGCATAATGTGCTTGTGGGCTGGGAAGAAAAAGCTCTGAGTGACTAAGGGAATGAACACAGACTGGGAAGGAAAGGTGTCAACCCAGGCTAAGATCAAATACAACTGGAATAAAATTTAAGAGCCATTACCTCTGTGGCACTTAGATTATATTGTTCTGAGGCATGGGTGGACACTAGAAAGCAAACCT
Source organism: Vidua chalybeata (assembly GCF_026979565.1). Classification (NCBI taxonomy): domain Eukaryota; kingdom Metazoa; phylum Chordata; class Aves; order Passeriformes; family Viduidae; genus Vidua; species Vidua chalybeata. The sequence goes on from NC_071539.1 coordinate 13,641,753, forward strand.
CAAACTTAAAAACCAAAATGTTAAATCAAGTGAGCAGGATGGACCAATTTGTAGCACAGTTTCATACAAAGTCTGTTGCCTTTCCATAATGGGGGAGGGAAAAGTGGAAAAAAAAGAGTCAAATCACAGTTGTTACTTGCTAATAATCCAAGTAACCCATCTAAAAGATTGTGAAAACAATAGCAGATGCTAGTAGATAGAAATTAAAGCACATTCAACTCAGAATGCAAATAGTTCTGAGACCGTAAGGTTTCCCTAAAGCTCTGGCAAACATTTGGCTGGATTGATATTTTGGGCACTGATCTGCATAGCATCTGATTGTGAGCTGAATATGAGCAATGCATAAAGGCAGATTTTTACTGAAGAAAAAAAGGCTGCCTTATTGCTTTCTGCGAGGCTGAGAGATGAGTTATAAAAAGCCTTATGGCACATTGCCTCGATTTCTGTCAGTGTATGGAGCCTCCAGCCCCACCTTCCATCCCAGAGCACTTTGCAGTGCAGTGCAGTGGGATGAGGCTGCTCTCCAGCCTCTCAGCCTGTCCAACCCAGCCCTTGGAGGACAGTGCCAAAGGCCCTGGGTCAGGCCAGTAGCTGATGTAAACCAGAATAATCCCAATTCCCGTCAACCTGAAAGTTTTACTCTGCCAAAGCACACATTGGCTTTTGGTTCTGGGGCTTTCAGAAAAATAGCGGAAAATTCTGATACTGCCAGTTTTGCTTTTCTTCTTCTCTCTCTCAATTTACTGTAGCACATCAATGAAAGACTGGAATGAGTTCAACACTTAAATTTTGAATAGCAGTAGAAGTAGCTCCAATTTTTGGCAGTCATAAAGCTGTGTGTTAGTAACTTGTTGGGTTTGTGTTACAGAACAAACTCCTCTGCTGTCTAGTGAGTACAGAGAACATGGGCACATTTTAGTGTCTTGGGTGAATATGTGTCCTTCTCCCTGGGTCACAGCCCTTCAAACAGCATTGTACAGAAACATCTCGGTGTCACACTTCATTCTGATTTCCTTGACCGTGTGCTGCTGCTGATACCGTTTTTAGTTTATAATGTATGAAAGTCCCTTTGAAAAGATTCCTGTCCCTTCTAATTAGAAATATGATAGTATAAATAACAATTTTGCATTGTCTTGATGTTTGTAGGGTGTTGATATCAAATACACAGTTGAACCTTTATTCACAGAAAATTGCACTGCTAGAGCTTAGTGCCTATTTTTTTTCTTGTCTTTAAAAATGTGTTCAATTTTAATAAAAATGGTTAATACAACAATATTAATCTTGTAAACGTTAAAATATTTAGCTTTTAAAATCAAAATAACAAAACAGGTTAAACTCCCAAAATTTAATTGAAAAAATAATCAAGATTTTATCCACAATGTAGGAGAGGTTACAGTTTTTGCAAAAATTAAAATATCATGGAATATTTCAGGTAATCCTAATATTGGTTTTTGAGACATGTTAAAAGGCTTGGATTAAAAACAGAGCCTGTATGCACTGCTAATTATCCATGTACTGTGTCTGGTGCAATTTGTGTCAAAAGCCAGTCAAACATCCAGCAACATTATGGCCTTATTGCCTAAGTACATGAGACTGAAGAAGCAGGGAGTTAAATTCTCCTGTCTGATGTAAGAAAGTGTTTCCTAGCACTGAAATCCAGTGACATGGAAACCAGAAATGCTTTCATTGCAGCTAATGGCAGTGTACCTATCCTGCAAGTAATTACCAGGCTCTGGTCTTTGGTGCTTCCCTGCTCATGAGACTAATGTTTATTCAGAACAATAAATATAAGGTCCATGACACTTTTAAAGTAATGTTCAGATGTGTCTGTGTAACCATGGATGAGTGGTGCTAGTAGTTTTATGCTTTAGTAAACATATTTGACTCTCTGAGTGCTCCAGGGACAGTAGTGGAGTGTGGCAGATGCTGGAAAAGCTGTAATGATTTGCAATTTTGGATGAACTTGTGTTAATAGAGAGTGTAATGACAAGGTAGCAGGATCAGCTTTCACTGAGTTCTTTTTTCTGCTCCATGCATAATAGTAATGATTAATTTAGCATTGATCTGTACAGATTCAAAGCACAGATTTGTATTTATAATCTAGGAGATTGGTTAATTTTTATATCCTCATGCTAAGTAAATCTTACTACTGCTCACAGCTGTCTCTGCGTAGTTAATGACCCTGAATAAATTCCATTATAATTCCTGGATGATGCAAAGGTTTTCCATGGTCAGGAACTGAAACCCTGCCCACCACCAGCCATCAGCCCAGGTGTAAATGAGCACTCTTGTCCCTAGACTGAATAACTTCCACAAGGTGTTGAATGTTATCGACCACCAGATACTTGAAATAGGAATTTAATGCATTCATTTTTCCCAGAAGCAGGGCTAGTTTTTTCCCAGTTGTGTGCAACACTCATGAATGTGTGCTTAGCAGGGTTTTTAAACATTTGCCAGCTTTATAAGAATCCCTGTCAAAATCAATGTTACTAATCATACACGTAGTTCTTAGCTTGATTTTTAAATTTTGCCCAACCCAGACTTGTGCTTTCAGTTTTGCCTGAAAGGAATAATTGAATTTATTTCTCTCAGTGTGTGGCAATTTTGGAAACTTTGTTCTTCTGACTTGATAAAAGTACTTTTACTTGAAGTAATCATTTCATCTGGCCTGAGCACCAGTGTGCCAACCACAGAGGGCTGGAAGAAATGTTTACTTATTTTCTTTGTCACAGGTGAACAGGAATATTTTTACAGGGGGTTATTTAAGGCACTTTCAAGTTACAGGTAAAATGATTGTTTCTTTATTTTAAATTTTAGATACTTAACAATCAGACCCTGTAAAGTAAGGAAATGACTATGGCTTTTGGAAAACAGGAAATGACTATGGCTTTTGGAAAACAGTAAGCATAAATGTGATACTGATAGAATGGAAGAAAAATCTGTATTTAATCAATTTGATCAAATTTAACCTTTACGAAATTGAGCTTTGCCTGCATAAGTCATGCATACACCTGCTGTGCAAAAGGAGGAAATCTTCTGTATCTAGGAGACTACAGCCAGCTAATCAACTTTAACAGTATATTATTTTCATGTTTTAAAATTTTTTTCCTATCTAAATCCTAGGGACTGACTAACAAGAACACAGAGTACCTGTGGTGCCTTTTGATTTACAAGCTTCTAGGTTTGGTCCATGACTCAAATTTATCTTCTTCATACCTGCATGAGCAATGTGAAATTTAGAGTTGCTATCACAAATGTATAATAGAAGTATCTGAAATGTTCCCTTTAGTGATAACATTAAAACAAAATTAATATAAAAACTGTGACTATCAAATAAAAAAGGAATAATAAATGTGTTTCCTTTTGTGTTGTAAAAGAATAGTCTTCTTCGGGTGCTAGAACTGTATTTAGGACCAGGTTTAGGTCTCAATTTCATACTGTCTAGCACCTGACTACAGCAGGAGCTGCTGATGTCAGTGGCACCATCTGTAGAGCAAGAAGTTACTCAGTGTGATCAAAGATTCTCCATAATTTCAGAATGTTTTCCCATCTGGAGTTGCTGTCATAAGTACTCTAGTGGAAGACTCTGGTAGTTTTTCCTACTCTAAGTGGGGAGTCTTCAAGTGTTGTGTAATAGTGAAGCTGGACTGGGGTAGCAATTCTGTTGAAGATATGACCAGTGCATAAAAAACTCACTTAAGTTAATGGCATCATCTTATTACACCCAAAACCAATAAAATTCTAGAATAACCTAAATGAGAAATTAAAAATACACAGAGATAATATCCACTTTTTAATTAAATTCTAAATTAAATACTGTGGGGTTTTTTTTCAGAATAATTTCAGGAAAAATGCATGCCAGTCTTTAATGGAAAGAGAGAACATGGAAAGAGATTAAATTTTCATTTGGGATAGATTTTTTAAATAAAAAATTGTCTAGACAGCTCCAAGTTACACAGGCAACTTGGCTAGTATGAATAACCACTGGTGGGGAGTCAGCAAGGCACTTCAGGAGGCCTGGGTATGTTTATTTTATCCTGGGATTGCATAGAGAAGGGAGAATAACTCTTTTTCTATGTCTGGGGTATCTCGCTGGTGAATTCCCTTTTGCTCCTTGGGCTGGTTTCGCTGGCTGTGTAGACAGATCTCTTTTTTTGTTTACTTCTCTAGGAACAGCCCCCAAGCAAGTAAATGAAAGCCATTTCATTTACTATTTCATAATTCACCTGAGTATCAGTATTTTTCATGTAATGTTTGTCCTGCCCTGGCTCATTAATATATCCTGTAGTGTTTTACAAAAAAAAGTGGAGACATTCCTCTATTTGACACATCTAAGTGGGTAAATGATGCATTGGCTAGACAGAAATGGAATTCTGATTTATCACTCCTTAACCCAAGTTTACTCTTTAATTCTCTGCTGCAGTCATTGCCTCACCCCTGCTTGGGAGATTCCAAACCATATATTTAAAAAAAATAAAGAGCAGAGCAGACTTTTTACAGATGAATTTGTTACTCTTTTACTAAAAGTCAAAACTCAAATACTTTGATATCTGAACACCTCATGAACTTTTTTCTCCTGTGCTTTTCATATTACTAGGACTGGAAAGGACACATTAAATAATGGAGATCCTCTGATAGTCCAAAAGCACCACCAGTATCTTACAGAAAATCTCTTATTTCAAGCTTCTAAATACATGTTTAAACTATGAGTGCTTTTTCAGAATGTAACAATGCTTCCTTGGTCCATCTCATGAGGAGCTTAAACCAGTTTGAGCCATTAGAAGTTCAATATTAAAGCAAAATTGAATTAATTTGGGACAGTTAGTCTTTCTTTTTGGGGGCTTCTCCGTCTAAAAACTCTTAAAAATGCTTCAGAAGGCTTTGGAGTTCCTATACATGCAAATAACAGGATTGTATGGATGAGTTTGGGGGTTTTGCACGGTAATTGCTTCTCCCATTAACTTTTTCACCTTGCCTATAAAAATACTTGGAAAACAACAGGTGCTTGAGCATTTTTAGGGCTTTTTTTGTTTTGTTTTTTAAAACATGAGAAACCAACCACAAGACTTTTTGTTAGTTTGTTTTTCTCGCAAACAGAACCAATCTTAAAGCCACTCTTTGTCATTAATAAATCAAAGAAAGTAGGAAAACTCCTCAGGGCCTACAGCAACCTCCTGTAGCTCATTTCCCTAACACCAATGTAAATCTACCATTAATATATTGTGTAACATTAATAGCCTTGGTAGAAGCAACAAGAGCTATGGCTGAGGAATAGAAAAATGAGATATAATGACAGTCTGATCTATTTGCCGTCAAAGCCAGGGAGTGAAGAAGCAATTCACAGCCTGTGTGGAAAGGTAGGGCTGCTCTATCAGAAGGTACTGTCTTTGAAGGGGGAAAAGATTTGTCAGCGAAGTCTCACTGAAGCGAAAGATCTCTGATGCTCTTTCACTCCAGTTACAAACTATGGCAGAGATGAATCAGGGCTGTCATACTGTGTCTCCCACAATTTTCTTTTAGATTCTTTATTGTTTTTTTTGTACAGAAAGTCACAGTAAAGCAAAATTATTTCCTAATTTTTAAATTTTATTAGTGTTGAGAGTCACAAGCAATGTGTGATGCCTGTGCAACAGTTGGAACATCTCTTGCTGTGCCTTACCATGACTGCTGGCAAAACCTGTGTGTTTTGGAAATCCTGCTCACCTGTGAGATGTTGGTGGGAGGATGGTCTGCCATAAACTGCAGCTTGCTTAGGTCTCCAGCAGAATATTTCTCCATTGAAACTCTGTCTCTTGTAAACCCAGCATTTTTAAGAGAAGAGTTTGGATTTTGCACTTTGGTTTTTTCTATAAGTGTGCAGGATGGGGGGAGCTGGGCAAAGGCACCTCTGGTCCCCTCCAGCCTCTTCCTGGGAGCTCCAGCCCAGAGCTCCTAATGTTATAGCTCTGTTCAATTGGAGCTTGGTGGCTTGGTGCAAACACCTCTTCATCCCATGGTTCTGTACTATTTAGATCAAACACATCAGTATTTCAGAGCTTCCCACAGTGGTCCAATAGTTTCAGAAGTTTGACACTGCATATTTCATCTATCTTCTAAACAAAAGTAGAAGTTTTAGTGCCCAATGGAATAGGAATTCTGTGTGTCAATCAGATCAGCTGTAGATCTGGTATTGCCTCTATAGGCTATTGAGAAAAGTGAGATATTTTCCATTCACTGTGCTAATTAAAGCTTTTTCATTCATGCATGTAGATTCAGCATTATTGCTATCCTTGCTTGGCACTGTAGTACAGAGTGTGTTATTGCTAATCAGATGACTGGTTTACAATTCATAAAATAATTTACGAAACAGTTCAGATCTCTTGAGCCTGAAGCCTGGTGTTAGAAATAACTTTAACGTAACTAGACTAGCTGGGTGCTTTCAAGGCAGAAAAACTCTGAAATCCTCAGGTTACATTATTTAAAAAAAGGTATTTTTTTCTCATTTGGCTGCCCTGTTATCTTGGTGGTCTATGACTATTGTGAGGAATGATAGCAATAGCATGACAAAATTCATAAGACTGGTTTGAGTAAATTTTTAGGCAGCATAAGATATTGCAGAAATGATAGAATGCTAAGCAGACAAAATAAAGCATCATCTCATGGCTGACTACATATGATAGCTGTATACATTTAAATGTCATTTTGGGTACACAGCAATTTGTGGAACAAGCAGATCAAGGCACTTGCAATAGCATTTTTTGGAAATAAAATGCACTACAAGAATTTGACAGTGTTTTACACTGTCATTTTTAATTATGTTTTAGCAGTGTCAGTTTGCACTTCAATTTTGAATATTATTTATTAATTTAGTGTCATTATTGCATATGGTGAGCCAATTTTACTTTGAAATGAAAATCAAAAACTTCTATTTCAAATCTGTTCTTAAAATATTTTTTTCTTGACACAGGTTCTTTCTTGTTGTTTTCTCTCTGTCTGCACTGATGATGTGATGAGGTAAAAAGCTCATTTCTTTCCAAATGAATATATAATGATGCTAGTACTAAAACAGTTAACTGGATAGCTGATATTTACAAAAATCTTCAAATGTAATGACTTCAAGTTCTTTGTTGAATATTCATTAAATATCCTTTTCTCATAGGGCTTATAAATCCTCTGAAATGCAATATATACACACTTTAAAATTTGACAGAAAATACTCGTATTTCTAAGATAAAGGGTTTTTTCTTCTTTAAGCACTCTCTCAAATCATATATAATCAGGAACATTGGCAACACTGCTGCTCAGAGAAGGACAGAGTGAACATCAAGAAATCCAAATGAATTCAATCCCATTAAATGTAATGGTGTGGTAAATCTCACTATACCATCTGCTGTAGAAGGCTGAGACACTATTGGAATTCCACATCTTATTTACATAGCAGATAAGAATGTGTTGGGAGATTTATATGGTGAATGAACACCCAGAGACAAAACTAAGTTTCTAGTCTGTTCACATCTGGGGAACATCTACATCTGTAGAGCATTATACAAAAACTACTGTAAGTTAGCCTTTCTCTGAAAGGCCCTGCCACTTCATTCCAACATTACCCATTAAGGAAAAAAACCCCAGCACAAAGTAGCGAGAAAGTTCCTGCAAACACTGGTGGGAGCCGAGCTACTTCATCACAAGGAAACATAACCTCCCCTAATTTAGTACATATTTCCCAAAGAATTAGCATTGAACATAGGAACAAATAGGTTATATCATATTTAAAACATCTGTGCTGTGAGTTCAGAAATGAACCTGTGGCAAAACATTAAGGAAAATATGCCACAGATTTATCTTTTCCCTCTCTTACGCATTCAGGTTGACACTCTGCATTTTAACGATTCAAAGCTTTCATTTTCTGAAACAGAGCAGAGCCGCAGCCCAGTTTTAAACCAGATATCACAGTTGTAACTTGCACAATATATGAACTACAGAGGAACAAAACACTGCACAGTAGCCTCCACCTGACATGCTCCTCTTTATCATTATATTTAATAAAACTTGAGCTTGCTTGGGAATGGCATGTCCTTTGTGCACATTGATTGTAAAACCCATCACTTGTCAATTCAGTTGAACATTAAAATTCTAATACATCCAAAGTGCATAGGGGAGCTGACCTAGGCTAAGAAAGCATTTTATGCAGGAATATTAATAGAGTTCTTCTGCAGCTGCCTCATGCACTTCAGATTGGAAACCTCTGAACCAAAGCCAATTGACAGTAACATATTTGGAAAGGAAGATGCTTTTAAATTACCTCCTTTCCATTTAATCAGACAAGCAACCTCTGAATCCCAAGCCGTAGGTGAATGTTTAAGAGAACATTCTTTATATAGTTAGCTGAACCATGCCCAAGAGCACCCACTGACAGCTTTCCTATTACCAGAAGGACAATGAATCATATGAACTTTGCTGACACACATGCTATAATAATTGTTACATTTTGCTTTAGAATATATCCTTGGGCTCGCTTTTGGCTTCACCTTAAAGGTGACAGCTTGTAAGCTACATAACCTAGCCTGCCACTAAATCATCAATAACAGTTCATAAAATATCCTGTGATAATTTAGCAGTGCATTGGTTGTGATCCTAATGGAATCAGACATCAGTAGTTATGCTATTTCCTCCTTGGATTCTGGATACTTCTATTGAACATTTGTTAAAACAGTTGTTCATCTACAGTGTACATATTCCTGCCAAGCTTCATGGAAATATTTCTATCCATTATTTTTTAATGTCAGCTCTCAGTAGAAGTTTGTCTTTTCTGTTTGGAACTCACTTTGCTGCTATATAGACATCTTTGTTTCATAAAGCAGACATAGTTATAAACATTAAAACAGACACATTTGTATTTCCTTTAGGATAATGGCAAAATTTTCCCAACAGCTTTCCAAGTAGGAACACATAAACGAGAACAACTTCTGTATTTTTCTATGTCACAGCCCCCATTAATGAAGTCTTTTGCTTTCAAAAGTATATCTTAGGCAATTCACATTCATATATACTTAATTTTTCTCCACTGAATTATCTAAAATTTCTGGGCAGTATTAGCATATTTTGGATGCTAAGGCAGTACTAATATGATGATTTTTATATTTTTGATATATATATTGTTACAGTGTTAAAAAAAATCTTATTGAAGCAATAAGTTTATTACTTGTTCTTTAATAATAGTAAACATTTGTCAGTAGAACCAGTACCAATAATGTTAGCAGAGAAGAGATATCAATAGATTTCAGGCAGTATTTGCTATGTGGCACCCCTTTTGTCCTGGATTCCCTTTGGGATTTTTTGCAGTTTGGCAGAGCCTTGGTGGGTGCTGGTGGTTGGGGTGTTGCCTGCAGGGACCCTCCTGTCCCTGCCACACGTGGCCCATGGGGGTGGGAATGTCTCTGCCTGCAGGCTGCGGCCCCAGAGCTGGGGAGTGCCTGGGCCCTGCCTGGCTCTCACCCTGGTACCCTGGGCAGGGCAGGTGCCACACAGGGAGCTGCAGGGCTACAGTAAAAAATGCAGTGAACCCCGGCTCAGGGAAGAAATGATGATGTCTGGCTCCAGAGCAGAAGGCTGAAGGATAGCTTTATTAAAACTATACTATATTACATTAAGCTACTATTTAAAGAGATACTATACTATTCTACATACTTCTTACTTACCTAACTTACAAACTCATGGCTCTCTGCTGAGTCTGAGCCACAGCTGGATCCCACTGGTCATTGAACCCAAACAACCTTCACCAGAACCCAGTCCAGCAATCACTTCAGGTAAACAATCTCCATACCACATTCCACATGGGGAAAATAAATGAGCAGAGATGAAGGTTGTTTTCTCTTCTTCTCTCTATGTTTCTCCTGAGAGCCAGGATTATGTCTCTCTGTCCAGAGAGTGTGGATGTCACACAGGGCTGTCACCTACTGCCACCAAACCCAGCAAAGGAGGCACGGGAGCTGACTGAGGGCTGGCCAGAGGATTTCCCTGTGGGTTTATGCAGCTGATTTAACCAGTGAAGTTCTAACCCATTGAGCTGGGCTGCTTGTGCAGCCTAGAAGCTGGAGCAGCTCTCTCCCTTCTGTGGTTCTATATCAAAGACTTCTGCGATTAGCCCTTCTGTGATTACCCCAAGATGTCTAAAAACGACTAATATTAAATCCCTTCTTCACATTTAGAAATGCTGGCATTTGCCTCATAAAATAATTGTAGTTAAAGACAGTGATGTTGTCAGATACCAGTTCTATAAATAAAATTTTGGATTTCTGTGCAGATTATTCTGTGAATTAATTTCTGCAAATTTTATGAATTCCTATAATATTTTATTTTTGAAGTAGCTGTTTTATTTCCATTTTATAATAGAATATATATATTATATAAATAGAAATATATAGATATTTATTAAATAAATGTTATTTTGCTGTAACAAAAAATTACAATAGAATGCATGAGTTGTAACTACTTCTGTCCCATTTATATCTTTCAAAGGCAGCATCATTTCTAGGTCTGCCCAATAAGGAAAAGGCCGTGGCTTACAAAAGTGTTTCTCTTGGCCAAGAACTCTGTAGATACCCTGCATGGGGCTGCAGATGCAGTGAGGGTGTGGAATGATTAGAATATGACTCCTGAGAGAATATGTTTTTCCTTCTTCATCTCCCCAGAAGGTCTTCCAAGAAAAATCCCTGCATCTTTCTTGATTTCTCTAAACCTCAGGTTTCCACAAAAGCTTCAGCACCAGTGTTTTACCAGCCACTCAGGAGTTTTTGATTTGCTGAGCCTACACCCTGCCTTCTCAGAGAACTTCTTCACTCTGTGACCAAACTCTCTCAGCAACAGCAAACACCTGATGTCTCTGTCCCTTGTCACTAGGCCAGTTGTCTTCAACCCTCTGATCTTCCACTTTCTCCTCCCCATACTATCCCATTTCTCTTGTGTGAGCATCTTGTCTTCAGTTTTCCTTTCTTTCTTAACAATCTGTTTCAGATATAATTTCAAATTTCCTCAACTTTGTTCTTGGGATAACTTACTGGATATCATGTATGAATAAGTACATATATAAATAACTGTGTAAAGGCATGAATAAAGAGGCCTCATGGTAACTGGAAGACTTACTGTGACCTCTTTTTTTCCTAACCTTTCCTCTTGCCTTTTTTTTCTTCTGCTTTTTGCTTATGTTACTTCATACTAGGATCTTGTCCTCTTTACCATGTGAAGGCATGAAACACCTGATTTATTTGGCAATTCTGTTAAAACAAAAATGGAAGAATCCCATGCAAATGTAGTTCTTGTATTCACTTGAGTTATCCCTCATTTCCTTAGCCAAAATGAAGAGAAATGGTTGAGCTGCCTTCTCTAGAAATGTGTTAAGTCCTAATGAACATTATGCAACAGGGAAACACAGGAGTTATAAAGCCTTCCCAAGATTCAACTCCTATTATTCCCTCTGAAGGGGTCCATCACTGCCATTCTGGGCAAGGATTGCAAAGACTGCTTGAGAATTATACAACTTTCTGCTTTATTTCTAAGACATGAATTTTTGCCTCTTTCTGGGTTTTTTTTTTCCCTTCTTATAAAAATGTCAATCCATTTCACACAGTCTTATCTTTTCCAGTCTACAGAATGATACCCATAATAAATGCAGTTATTGTTTAGATAGAGGTTGTTTTGAACTCTTGATCACAGGTGGAATATTTTGATGTGTTTTGATAATATCCAGTACCTCTCTAGTTCACGTATTTTGATAACATCCCACTTATGCAATTGCAAGTTTTTCTCAAACATCAGAAAATGTTTACCTTGCAGGAGGAAAACTTGCTTTGTAGTTTTTAGTTCCTCCAATAAGAACTGTGGAAGCAACTGGACTGTGTAACTTCTCTTTCAAGGACAGAACTGTTTTATTTACAAACACTCAGCATCACAGAGGTCTGAAAATACCAAGGTACTTTTTGGTAGCTAAGGTGGTATTCATTAAATATGGGGTTTAATTTACTTCATGACACTTCAGTAGCTGGTATAGCCCACTAACTGAGCTCACAATGTTTAAAAAATCCAGTACAGACTGGATTTTCACAGAAGTAGCACACTGAATACTACTGAGCACACTAAAGAGTCTGTGGAAAGACCTTACTGCAAGGGGGGAAGAGAAGCAGACAGACAACAAACCAAGTTTATACAGTCAGGAGATATACTATCTATGTTTTTTGATTTTAATTTAGTTTGCAACTACTCATGTACTGGTTTTCCCAAATGAATTATCAGACTTTTATCTTAGCTGTCCATAACAGAGATATTAACTGCTGTCTGACTTCTGACTAATCACTATAGAACACATCCTCTAATGAAAATTAGTTTGTGTGTGTACCAGAAACAATGATGACTAGTCAAAATACTGAAGTTTTAACAAAAAAATGGTCAGAAAACATAGATATATAAATGTATTTATGCTTTATCAACAGATTTTTTGCTTTGTCTATTTTCAGAACACTGGAAAAAATTACAAAAAGTCTTGTGATAGGACTGTGTGCAAGCAGTGAACTATAAGTCAAACCTAGTGTGAATCAGAATCCATTATGAGTTCAAGTAGTATTAATTCATACAGGTTATTTCTCATTTTTATACTTCTTATATCCTTCTGTACAATCAAACTTATAGTTTTTGCTTTAGGACATCTAGAGCATGGCCTGTTTTTTATGCTCAACCCCACCTATCCAGAGTCATGGAAAAAACACAGAAAATGCTATTTTCTGTCTTTGTGGCTGCAAAAATATATCATTGTATGGTCGTGATCCTTCAGAGTTACCCTTTCAGAATGAGAGGAGGTTGGTGGTGCCGGTGGCCTCAGACTGTTGCTGCTCAGGCATAGCCTCAGGACCAGGAGCATTTGTAGCTCCACCCACCCCATAGGTGGCGTGGCTACTCCTTGAAGAGAAAAACAGCATCACAGTTTTTGTAAGACAGACTGAATACTCTGAAATGTTCCGCAGCTGTTCCAATTACTAAATGTGGCTGAAGATGCCTGTCAGTCAAGATGCTGTCAGACCGTGGAGCAGCTAAATAACCCTGTTCTGTTCTGAAATATTTTCAGGTAGAAAAACTAATTTTTTTTTAAAAATGGAAAACATAAATTCTTCAAAACCGATGCTGAGTGTAATCTTGTTTCTGAAAACAACCAAAATATAGTTTCTCCTACAGAGCAGAAGGCTACTCTTGTCCTCTTTACAATCTCTCCATCCTAGTGAGGACATTGATGTTAGCTCAGAAATGCCACTGTTAAGTAATAAAAATGTGTTTCAAGACACTCAGTCTTTCTTTAGTTATTGTTCCACAGATTTACAAATGTTTTGTATGCCTGTGAAAAATACAATGCCCTATTCTACCTAGCCAAGAAGCACAAAACTCCATTTTATTGATTGAGGGATGTTAGTAGTAAGCATATTAATACTTATTCACTGTGTTTCTCCTATGGCATTCTGACATTAACTATGGTGGAAAAAATCTTAGGGTATTCCTAGTGAAATAGCACAAAATAAATCGAATTCTTAATGGAAACTCAGATCTCACCAGAGCTCTTTTTTTTTTTTTATCCTGAGATTTTAGCCATGCAGGACGGAGCCCATTAAGCAGAAGAGCAGTGAAACAATATTTCAGAACAGTGCATGTTTACTCAGTAATGAGAAGTTCTCATATAAAACTGGACATTTCTTGCAGGGTGGAATCTTTTCATTCCTGGTTTTGGGAGGGAGGAAGACAGCAGAGAGGAGGGGGAGGAATCCTTTAATTGTTAGTGTAGGTTTTAAACTGACAAGCCTCAAAGGCAGAATACTGACTCTTTGATCTTAAAAGGGTTGTTAAAGGATGGTCTCACTTGTGTTTATTCAAATGTTTGCAGGTAAACGCTGATAATCTAAACTGAGTCAAAGCTGCAGAATTTAGCATAAGTGATTTGCATATCAAGAGCCTCAAAATAAACACCAATTCAGGGATCTTAAATGTTGTCAAAAACTAATCATGACTTGAAATTAACTTGGGGCTTGTCAATGTATGAAAGTCTGTGCTCAGGAAACTAAAACATCCATTGGCAACCAGAGGTCTAATAGATGTGCTTAATCCCCACTAAGAGGGCTGTGTGGTGTCTGCAGGTATCTGCAGTCACACACCTGGTGGTTTGGGGCACACCCAGCCAGAGGGCAACCTGGCAGGGCAAAGAGCTGGGCTGTGTGTCCTCCCCACCAGAACTGCTCCACTGGAGACATCCTTTGGAGACAACCTGTAGCTATTCTAGTTAATAGCTGAGAGAAATGCTTCTAGTGAGTGCTCTTGTAGACAATTTGCATTTTCCTGTTTCTGGGCAGAGTTGTTGATTCTTGAGTTACTGGATTCCTGACAAGTTTTTTTACTATTTGTAATTAGTTGTGTCAAGTAAAAGTATCATAGTTTCTAAATTACTTGATTGTCTTCAAAATCTATTTTTAGCACCTGGTTCCTGCTACTTGTTTTACAGATAATGACTTCTTGGCATAATTCTGTGCCTGTTACTTGGCAGAAGGAATGTACATCCTGTAGGAGCACAGAGCAACCTGTTTGGAAGTACAGATCCTTCATACTTCCCCTCTGAGAGTCAACAAAAATTGTCTGTGTTTTGGAAGTCTGTGTGCACAAATGCTGCAACTGATAAAATGAGATACTAATAATTAACATTTATCGAGTCATATCAACTGTGCAACTCAACTAAATAATATAAGATTAAAGTTTCAGCCTCTTGATTCCCTCAGGGGAATGTTTAGGGTATGAGCAAGTAAAAAAGAGACTAGGAAATTATTTCAATTTGTGCAAAAATTTGCAAACTGCTTCAGTCTGATGGATATCTCATTATGTGGGAAGAGCAGCTGATTGCAGCGTCACAGAGTTGGGTCAGCACTTCAGTCCTTCTTGTGTACATTTCTGTGCATTCTCAATTTGCATCTTACATAGACATCAGAGATCTGTAAGACTAAGACCAGTTCTGGGCATTAGAACTGTATTAATGACAGACTCCCACAAAAGGAAAAATTAGGAGCAAGAAACCGAGTTTTTCTGCTGGTTATTGTTTACTCAATTCCCTCTTCAGATATTTGTCACCTACAAGATCTTTCTATTTTGATGTGCCTGAAGTTTGAGCTGCTGACATTACAGGTTACTTGTCAGGGAATAAAAGTGGTATGTTACCAATCAATACAGCAACTTAGTAATCATGAAGTGTAGGTTTCAGTTCTCTAGAACTGGCTCTCCATGAAACTCGGTATCCGTGTTCTACTGGATCCAGCTATGGGTCTTTGGCTGAGATTTTCATAGGAAAATAGGCTTTACATTTGTTACCTTTTTAAAGATCTAAGACCTAAGAAGCAAACCTGAAGTCCTTCCTTTAGATCGAACGTCCTTAGTTGAAGTTTGTCATTAGCACAGTGGTGTTAGGCCATAATTTGATCTGGAATTATTTAGAATAAGAAGGATTTTGAGTAACAAATAGGCTGGTTATATGGTAGGAAGGCAATGTTTGAGAATTTATGAAAATTCTGATATTATCTCCCTTTCTCTGGAAGGAAGGTCTGCCAGGACCTGGGAGAAGCTGGAGAGCTAGCAGAAACCCTCAGCACCCACCTAACACCAGCCCTGCCCTCTGATGATAGCACTGGTGTTCAGAAAATTCTGGTATTCAGAAAATTTTTCTGCTGGTGTTGCCACAGTTCCCTGAGCTCAGCACCTGCAATCCAGCTCCCACTACAGTGACTCACTGACATTTCAACTCTTGCTTGTCCACCTTATTGACTCTACAACTTCCTGCCTTACTGCTTTATTTTCTGCCCACTTTCCCCAGTCCCACTCCACCCACCCTTTATTAGTCAGATGTGCACAGCTCATCTGACTCTGAAACTTCCATTTGCTTTATAGGATGTCTTACTATTGCTTTTCTACTGCTCTCCCAGTACCTTTTTTCATCCCTACAACTCCTGTCCACAGAACACACAGGGTTGTTTGAATATCTGGACGTTATCCCAAGTTCTTATACTGGTAAAGCAGGATAGTAACTAATCAACAAGCTGCCACACCTGGTCATTAACATCAGGCAGTCTAAGCCTGTCGCTGTTTGACTGTGGGTCTAATCTTAGTGATTTTTGAGTTACTTAAGCCTTGAGTCTGATCTTGGTGTTTCTTGAGTTACTTGAGCCTTTATTTTTAATAAAGATGCTTATATTTTTGAAATTGAAGTCTATATGGTATAGTTTTTCACCAAAAAGTGGGTACTGTTCTCAAGTTCAGCACAATTTTGTGCAGTTGCTCACTGTGTACAAAAAATGACCTTAGAAGTTGTTTTTTCTTAATTTGTGCCAATATTATTTTTTAAATACACTTGTGAATATCTAGTGATCCCTCTTTTGTTTAAAATTTATAAAAGCACAAATTGAGTAATTTCCTATTTCAAAATCTAAAGCACACTTCCAAAGAATAGGGTAAAGCTTCCTGGAATGTTCACACCAACACCATAGGCCTTTTCACATCATAGCAAGTTAGGAGCTCAAAAGAAAAGTAGAATTAGTTTGGTGAATGACTGAAGTAAGGCCAGACTGTGGGTAGCAGTGTCTGCATGGCAGTAGAAAGTCTTTTAGATATTACATGGGCTTCATTTGTATCAACAAGAGTGGTTATAGTGCAGCAGTTTGTTTAGTTTCTTCCTCATATGGAATTGTAGGCTTAATGCCTGACTCTAGAAGAATACGATCTTCTGACAGATTTGTTTTACACATCACAGCACTGTAAATTTTATTTCAGCTGCAGTCTGATCCTATATTTCACCAAATCCCACTGATAGATGCTGAAAATCTCAAATTCTGATAGATTAAGAATTCTGAACACCTCAAGAAATTCTGCTTATAAGTCTTAATGACACTTGGGCCAAATCCAAATGTGAGAAGAATACCAACAGCCAATTGCTGGCTGTTCAGGCTCACTAAAGAGATGTGAATTTATAGTGTCTGGACCTCAGAAGATTTAGTCCCAAGCACTAAGTCTCGGCGGATTTCAACTACAAAATCTTACACTTTTTATCCTGCCAGTATATGATTATCTTAAATACACGAGTAATTCAGCTGTCTTAGCTGGTACTGCTCAGACCCCCAGAGCTGATGGTATAGCTGCAGGATCATGGCCTTAACATGGGGGAGAAATATTCTGTGGGGGATTTCTTATTTCAGTTCAGGAGCCTTGTAATTACAAGTCCTTGTGAGTGAAACTGACTGTACCACCAGGTTTATGGCATTGCTTCACTTCACAGTCACTGTCATAAACCCCAGATTAGTATGGGTCCATTGAGTATATTTCACACATTCTTTCCGAAGAATGAGTTTGTGATAAGCTAGTTTCTCTCTCTTTTTTTTTTTTTTATAACAGTTTTTATTAAATGATTTCCAAATTTTAATGCCAAATATAATCTTTGAAAAGCTATAAAGTTTTAACAGACTCTAAATATAAAGTGAGTGAATAAATTGCTAGGCAGTCTGTGGTTTGATCCCAGGAAATCCTGATTAATAGCCTTTAGCTTCTCTTAGACCACCCTGACTACATTGTGAAAAAGAGTTGACTTATTTTATTGCTATTTAGACTGTAATTCAAGCTACTAAATTTATAACTTTTTTTAGAAAACATTAAATGAAGACATAAGAATTTGTATTTTTTCATTTGAGACCATATGCTGAACACATTTCCTGCTCTATTTAGTTCAGTCCTGTTAAAATATAATTCTCTATATTTGCTAAACACATGAAATCTATTTTTGGTATGAAAGGGGTCCAGTAAAAAACTAGAGTAATTACTGTGATAGTCATTGTATTTGTAATATTCCTATTGATTTTCATTGATCGGGACTTGCACATTTAAAAGTGAAACTAATTCACATGTGGAGCTTCCCAAAATAGGAAGTGGAAAATGAATATTGCAGGATAATTTGTCTGATAATATTTTTTTCCTCTTTACTTAATATGCAGTTTACATAAACAATATTTTAAGAACATGGTAGCTGCACCTTATTCATTGTTTGTTATAATATCGATTGAAAAGAAAAAAGTGCTTATTGTTGGTCTAAATCTTGACGTTACCAGTCAAGGACAAGGCATAGAGCTAAAGTGATTCCTCTTGTTTTAATGACTTGTGAATCTTCAGTGCTGATGACCTTGTAGAAACTTAATTGCTTTGTAGACCAGATTTCCAGGCACCTGAATGGTTGTTGGTCCTGGTGTGGTCTGAACAAAGGTGGTGAAAGAAGGCCTGTGCTGGGAAACTGCTGCACAAAACGGCTCTGTCTATGCAGAGGGTGTTCTCAGTGCATGTACTGGCATCATGTGCACACCGACAGGATGGATTTTCTCCTTATTAAAAAGGGAACTCTTTTGGTCATAGTATTTGCAGTAATAATGAATGCAAAAGAAAAGAATTAATCTTCTACAATGCTACCACAGAAGGCCGATTATTTATAAAATAATTTCCATAGTGTGCAAAATATAACAAATCTTGTTGAGTAAAAAATGTACACTATATATATATATATTTATAAACCTCTGATAGACTGGTAGCAATAAACAGAATAAATTTGCATTGTCTTTTCAATATGCTCAGATTTACTTTTCAAGAAGAAATAAATGATTTTCCACATAATAGAAAATTGAGTTTAATATTTCTAAAATGCTCCTAACATAGAAAAAGGAAACATATTTCAATATTAGTGCTTATCACAGCATTTGAGGCAACACCATCCCCCCTCAGCTTTCTACTCTTAAATAAAAAAGGAAAAATCCCATTGTTTTCCTAGGTTCACTTTGTTTCTAGTGATTGATGTAGAATTTTACTGCCATCCAATGGCAAGGACCTATTATAGCCTAAGTAAATGTCTAATGCTTTTTGATCAAATTGCAGTCTAGGGAATTTAACTTATGCTGTACACTTAGAACTTACATCAATACATCTCTGTTCCTTACACAGTGAGAAAGAAATATGACTGCAGTTTCAATTTATTCTGTGTTTCCTAATTCAATTTCACTCTGAATTACTAATATTATGGTACATAATTACCTAAATGAATAAATCAACCTAAGCTACTCACTAAAAAGAACATTAGTGTACAATATTAATTTTTGCCTGTACCTTGTCATGTTAGTTTAAAAGATTCCTTTTGCTACAATTAAGAGCATTTTCCTAGTTGTTAAAATAGCCTTTTGCTAAAATACATTTCTCCGCTTTATTTACTGTGTTTGGAGATTTACAGTTGTTATTGTACCCTAAAGAACTGCTTTATGATGCTAAAGTGTGTTATTGGGGGTTTTTTGTGCATTTTCCCCCCTTTTAACTCACATACAGAAACCTCTAGAACAAAAAGATAACTGCTTAGAACTGCAATCTGAAATATATGGATTTTGGTTTACTTTTATCCTCTGTGCTTTCCAGATTCACCTTCAACAGTCAGTCCAACACGAGAGTCATTCTTCAGGCTTCTAAGAAGAAATATAAAGTTAACACACTTCATTTTTCAAGTGTTTATTTTACAGAGGAAATGACATAGATACATCTAAAGTATCAGATCTTGGCCAGAATATAAAGCTAAGCCTCCATCTTGTATTACTAACTAAAACTTACACTAATTAGTGCCCGTTAAAAGAAAAAAAAAAAGGCCTAACAGGATTAAGGAAAGTATAAGTCTAGAATTAAAAAAAAAAAAAAAACAACAATAACAGAGACAAAGAATAGACTCTGTTATTTCTATTGTTTCATTTTAGCTGGAAGACTCCTCATGTACTGTCACTTGGTTAGGATTGTTCTCCAAGCCAAAGGATGCACTTTCAGTGACATAAAAGAGATCTAAAACACGTCCCGTTTGTATCTCCTCTCACTGAGGGCTGCCTGAATTGCCACAGGTGTATTTCAATTCAAATTTTTAAAAAACATTTTTGGTTTTCACAAAGATACAAACAGTGGATCTCCACTTTCAGAGTCAGAACACGTAGGAGCACTTTTGAAGTGATGTTGATCTCTTGCCATTATTTCAAGTCCTTTTAACAACTCCACTGCCATAATCTTGACTATTACCATGACTGCTTAGAAAGAATAATCTTCGATTAAATTACATCATTAACCTGCAGCACTCCAAACCATGTAAGATTACAGGAGATGGAGCAAGAAAACAGAATAAAGAGCACATTCCCAAAAGACTCCGACAAATGCCTACGTGTCCGTGCCTTAGACAAATTCTACACTTACTAAAACAATTGCAAAATGAAAACATTCCTTCGCTAACTGAAATACATTGACATTAATCAGCACAAAGTCTTTCGGGTGCATGTGCAAAGAAAAGAGTACCATGCTTTAAGATATCAAAATGAAGTAGGTATGTATATGTTGTTTGCTACTGTAGCTCTTTAATACTAAAAGAATGGGTATAATAGAAAAATACAATATGAAAATTAGGATAATGGGAAGTAAGTTGTTTGTATCTTTGTGTTTATTCTGTAATTAATATCAGGACACCACAAATGCACCTGGAAAAGACAACTTACTCTTCTCAGTATTGCTATATTAGCAGCTGATTGGAAAATGAGGGAAACACTTCGCTACATTTTTAAATTTGAAAATAAAGTTTCATGTAATGTTGATGCTAATAAAATTTATAACTGGTAGAAAATAGGGATAGATTGTCATGATATCATGACATAGAAGTGTGTTTGGTTCCCTCCACCCCTCTGAACTTGGATTGTCAAAGAGCACCAGTCTTAGCAAAGCACCATGGGTGAGTACATGGTCCTACTTGGGAGTATCCATGTATTGTACACTAAGTTGCTAATTATGCTAGTTATTGTTAACTAAGTTGCTAATTCATTCTCTAAAGTATTCCTATTGCTATAGGGATATAGAAATATTCTCAAAGTTTTGTGTATGTGCTTATGCAAATTTATCAAGTGAAATGTGTTTTAAATTAATTTGTGTAAAAAGCTACACTTAACTTCAATTTTAATACTTCAAGTAAATATAGCTTCCATGAAACAGATACTTTCTCTTATTCCTCAAAAGTCTCTTAATCTGTTTCTATAAATGGGTAGGAGGAAAAATTTAATTTCAACCAATTCTTCTTTCATGTTTTGAATAATAGGTTGTTTTGGGTTTTTTTCTTCTCTGTGCTTTGAAGGAAAGGTCTGTGTGACAGCTAACAAAGCTGCACTGGCTTTGTAGCCCTCATTTTATGAGACGTGAGATAAGCTGCTCTCTGCATGGGTCTCCACGAGTTCAGCTGGCCACAGCACATGGGCAGGCCTCAGGAAATGGAGCCTTCCCCCCACTTCTGCACACAGATGTGTGCAGGGGAGAGATCTGCTGGAGATCTGCAGGTCACAGGCACAGCACAGGAAGGGAAGGTGGCAGCTGGGTGATGTGCTCTTGGGTGAGTCTGGGGCAATACCATCATTCCAGTGCTCCTGCCAACACAAGCAGAGCTGGTAAAGTGGAGACCACGGAGAATACAGTGTGTAGTGTTTGTTAATGGGCTAGAGCTGCCTCTATTCAGCTGTTTCCCCCACTGCAGGAAATATCCTCAGTCTATCCATCCATGATTTCCTGTGGCCAAGAAGGGTAGAGAGCCTGTGCAGTGACAAGAGGAGGCCCTGCCACCAGCAAGAGGGAGAACCCAGCCACCAACCTGACCCTGGGAGAACTTTCTGCTCATCACCTCTCTCTTTTCACTCTCTCCACATTAATGCATATTCAAACAATTCATCAAAATAACCAGAAGGCAAACTGCCAGTGATTTGCCAGCCCTCAGTCCTGAATAAGCTGCTCACAGTCAATTGCCTTTTTCCTGGTTTAATTTTCTTTGTGCATTTTATAGTGCTCTGTGTGCTCAGTGACAATCACTTCTGCAAAGCTGCATTTAATTTCCTCTGACCACTAAAACTGTGATCTGCATTACTTGCCTGAAACAAGTATCATGCACAGATTTTAATTATTTAGTCATGATTTA
Source organism: Vidua chalybeata (assembly GCF_026979565.1). Taxonomy (NCBI): domain Eukaryota; kingdom Metazoa; phylum Chordata; class Aves; order Passeriformes; family Viduidae; genus Vidua; species Vidua chalybeata. Next base: position 13,663,792 of record NC_071539.1, read on the forward strand.
GCATGCATGATATATGGGCATCATTATCAATGGCTGCAATATCTCTTCTTTTGGCTATTTAGCATGGGGAAGATGCTCTTTGTTATTAACATCTGTTCATCAGGGACACAGACCTTCACAGCATTACTAGCACCTTCTGTTTTTGTCAGGAGAAAGGAAAGTGATCAAGAGCCTCATCAGAGCCTAATTTGGCACTGATGTGTTTTCCTTTCTCTTAACATAGCCTAGATCTAAATCGTTCCTTAAAATTACCATAGCTGGTAAAATACTGCTCAATAACTAGATCTGACTAGGAGTAGACTAAGATAGTACAGATACCAGTGTATCATTATTTAAATGTTATGGTTGTGGGGGGGGGGGGCTACAAGATGAAAAATAAGTTAATAAAAGATGTGGTGGAATTAGAAAATAAGATTAGTGAAGTCCTTTAGCCATGAATGCATCTTCTAGCTGTGAAAAAATGGCTAATCTTATTTTTCCCCCACTAAGTTCATTCCAGTTTTCCTGCAGCCCAGTGAAGGCCTCACAGCAGAAATGTCCCCTTTACATTTACCTTGTTATTGTAGCAAGCACTTTATTAAGCCTTTTAAGGATGATCTGGGGTTCTCAGTAAAACAAGGCTCGGGTCCTTGGCTGCTGCTCTCCAGGGCAGTTCTGGCAGGGGCAGCAGCTGTTTGCAGAAGGGTTTCCCTGCTCAGCTGCTTCCCAGGTGGGTCAAACCCAAAGGAATGGGTGTACTTTGAGGACAAACTGAGCTTGAACTTTTTTTGCACATCCTTCTAAAGGCAAAGGTAAACAAAAAACCGGATTTCTACAAAAGCGTTTGATTCCGTGAGTGCTGCCAATACTAAGGGAATGTAACAACGTTTGTGCTCCAGAGCAGGATCTTATTTCTTCCTAAAAGAAAGCATCAAGATCTGATCATGTAGATAAAAGAGGAAACTTCTCATGAATATACTTTACGTGATTAAAACTCCAGCTCCCTATGGCTTAGACCTGGAAGACATTTTAATTATCCAGCATCTTGCTATTTCTGGAATTTTGACTGCAAATGTGTCTGACATAGTGTTTCATGGAATATCCTTTCCTCATAACACTTTTTTTATACTCCAGATGTACAGTAAACAACAAAAGCCTGTTTTATCTCTTATCCTTCATCAGATGAAAGTGAAAGATAACTAAAAGAAAAAACCTATTAAAGAATATATTTTAATCATAGATGTCCTGCTTATAATGTAAAATCCCATAACAATCTCAAGTATGCTTTATCAGGTAGACCCAAACTACACAGAATTGAAAAATTCAAATATTAAGAACTGCTATATTTTTTTAAATAGGCAAAGAAAAGCCTTACATTGTTCTCATTTTTCCAGGCAAACAAGATTCAGATTTTTTCACATAATTACTATTTTGAATCAATTTTAACAAATATCGGTACCATCCTGTCACAATTTAGCAACACAGAGAAAAAAAATTACCATGATAATCATAAGCATGTTTTGGTTCTGAATACTTAACTAAGAGCAACTTAATCACCAGGGTGATTTTCCAAATGTAATCCAGCCTATTGGATAAAACTGCTGCTAATAGTTTGCAAATGAGAACATAAATGCAGCATATGAAAGGTAGAGATCAAGCTTACAGTGGAATGTCTTTAAAGTTGATATTATATTGACCATGTAACGGGTGTTTTGAAATCAGGGAGTTACTATATCCACTGCATGAGAAATATGAAGGAACTCAGACAGACTCAGCCTGTGCCAGGGGTTTGAGTGGTTTCTAAAATTACCTTATCACTTAAACTTAAGTGTTGGACTAATGTTTTAATATAGCGAAAATATTATCAAACATTTTCCCAGGGACTAATCTATTTCCCATTTCCTAGATTAGTCCCTGAGTTTAACTGCTGTAAAGCAAATGACTGACATCTATCAGGCCAGGTTGTGACCCACAGAGAATGTCTGTGCTGTGGGAGGGCAGTGTGAAGGAGCTGGTGAGGATGGGAGCTGGCAGGGCTGTGGAGCTGGCCCCAGCAGGGCTCACCTTGGCTGCCCAAGTCCCAGGCAGGATTTGCTGCTGCTCCGGGCAGGCTCTGGCAGGGCGCTCGCTGCAGCGCAGCCGCGGGCGAGCACGGCTGGCACCTGATCCAGGAGCCCATGGCAGCTGGCACCCAAAGCTGTGCCAGCACGGGCTGTGCCCTGGGACTCCTCACTCCTGCCATGGCCATTAGCTCCAGGCAGATAAATAATTAATTCAGGATTTGTAACAAAGTTTGTAAAAGAAGTCTCTACACTGGGGGTGGGGGGTGTAAGGTAGGACTATATTCCAAGAAGAAATAACTAGTGAATTCATATGTACTCTGTAAAACCAGATGAACCACTTCCATGATAATCTAGCTTGACTTTGTGCACGTATGTACATCTATAGATTCATCCACTGATTCCACACTGTATCTTTAGTAAGCCTGCTTTTTTAAAAACAGTCATGTCAGACTCATTTTATATGATGGGCTGCATCTGATATCCTGGTGATTGGCAGCAAACACCTTCAGAAGAGTTATTAAGTTAAACATTATTAGCATAAGAGTAAGAAATACTATTCTATTTACATTGTCAAAGAATAGATGCCTGTTAGTAAGTAGAAAGGAGACCTGCAAGAAATTATTCCTTTATCTTTTGGTTGCTGCATTTTTTTCTGTTCACATAAGGAAAAAGGGGCTTTTAAAGGCTGATGTGGTCAGCTTTCAGTCAGCCAAATTTGAGTTATTTGTGCCATGGGTGCAGGGACAGCTCAGGACCAACTGCCCAGGTGCAGCAACACTGACACTGCTCTCAGGAGCAAGCAAGTACAGCTGGTCTCCTGTCACACAGGGCCTGAGCCAATAAACTATCCAGATCTATGATGGCTGTGTGTGTGCTCACCTCCTGGCTTGCCTGGCTGTGTTTCCATGGCAAGAGGTAGAGGACAGATAAGTTATCTTAAAGCCAGTCAGCTCCAGCTGGGGTCTTCTAAGTCCACTCAGGTGGTGCCCATTGAACTGAACATGTGGAAATACTTTTTTTGGTAACAGTCAGATTTCCAAAGGGCTATTTTGGTCACCTTAATATAATGAAGTCCATGCAACCAGGTGTTTAGAGCATAATGCAGGTATACCAAATAGCTCTGCAGGAGACAGCTTTGATGCAGCAAAACTCATCCTGTTTTGGAGCTACTTGGTTAGTCTAAGTGAGCCAAGCCTGATTTCTCACAGAGGTGCTGTGGGATACATGTGTACTGAGCTGGATTTGAATTCTATAACACTTCTCTTCTTCTCTGAGCATTTGCATCAAATGTCACCAAGCCCCTCACTCTCAGCGAGGAGGGGACTGTGGAGAGCTGCTGGCACGCACACACGTGACATGCAACCCACTGGGGGCGGCTGCTGAACTGCTCTAACACAAACTGTGGTGACAGTGCCTCCAAGCTGAGTAAAAGCAGAGGGTCTGGAGTAGCTTTTGCAAGCACCACGTTTAATAAAACTGCTTATCTACTGCTTCTTACCAAAAGCACCGTCCAAACTCTGTACTCCTTGGAGAACAGGAATGTTTAAAACATATCTGGGGCAAAGAGAGCTTTCAAAAATGTCATGCATGCTAAAGTCTGACTCTGATCCATAAATTCCCCTACACTTATGCAAGTTCTGCTAATTTGTGCAATGTCATAAGAGTTTTTTGAGAGACCACTTTTACTTAACATCTCTGCACATCAGTCCACATACAAAAATCATTCACACACTTTTGACCTTAACGCTCTGATCAGGTCTTTCGGCTATCAAAACTTACTGCTACTTCGTAGCAAGGCATCATTATGTAGGAAAAAATAAATTCAGGACATTGAATTTACAATAGGGTATTTTCCAATAAACTTTAAGTTAATAGACTAATGACAGTCAGCTATGGCAGTGCCCAAAAATTTCTCAGGTAACCCATACCACATTTCATGCTCAAAATGATATTTATTTATTTCTGAACCTGGGTGGAGAAGGTTTGGACTGTCACTGTGCCACCTGTGAAGGGTTAACAGCAGCACTAACACTGTACTGCTGAGGGGCAACCCCACCCTGGCTGGGGCTACTAAGTTCTGCAGGCTGGGCTTGCTTGACTAGTTGCAGGAGCAAAGGAAGAAGGCAATTCTAGGTATTGGTGAGAAAAGAGCTGATTTGAAGGCTTTCCTTGTGTTCCTTTGGCTTAGAAACTGGAGGTGTTGGCTGGAAGTGGTAAGTGATTTACATGGATGTTATGGTCACTAACTCGTGCTTGGGTAAATGAAAACGGTGCTGTTTCAAAGAGACTTGGAAATAAGGAAGAGATGTTGGTGGAGGAGACAGTTGCTCTTGCCAGGTTAGCCTGTGAAGTGGTTATCCTTGTGGCTCCCAAATTCTCTCACTTCAGGGATTCTGAGGAGTTGTAAGCTGGTTTAGTGAGAAGGCTGTTTGGCAGAGTGGAGGGTATTCATCATGACTAAGAACAGGCAAGTGTGGACCTTCAAAAGCTTGCTGGCTGATTCCCTGAAACCAGTTTTCCAAAAGAAGTAGCCCTATATTATTGAAAGACAAAACACTCAGTCAAGAAAAAAAATAATTGCTGTGAAATGTTTTACGTGGCTACTGTAAATGTAGTGGAGATGTGGAAATGAAGGCTTACCGTTTGGCAAGGGTAGGAATACATCAGTTCCTGCATTTTGACACAGCTTTGGATAAATGCTGCACAATGTTCCAAATCAAGTGGAGTTGCCATGATGGGAGGCTAGTTTTCTGGTATTGGATGATGGAGCTGGGTTGATTTTTTTCATTCTTTCCTTCAAGACCAAGTTGTGGCAGATGAAAAAATAACATCAAAACAAAGTATGTGAAGTACAAGCAGTAGTAGGTCATGTGTCGAGATACTGTCTTCTGTGTGTTTTCTCTCTGCTCTGGAAGCAACTTTAGAGCTCAAAGGGCAGTACAGTCTATTTAATCATTGCTAAACCAAGAATTCAAAACATAGAAAACTGTTATTTATGCCATGAATTTGCTCCTAAGGTTCAAATGTCTTATGTGCCAGCACAGCAAGTTTCCCTTGAGGTTCTGTCAAGACTGAATTTAAATGGCTTTGAGTCCAGGTAATTCCAGGCAAATTAGCTTCAACCACACTGAACCTGGAAAATTGCCTCGTTCAGGAAGTGGTGAGATTCATGCCTAGAAAACCCCACTTGTATTCTGCTCCAGGGGCTGGGTATAAATCTTTAGAGTCCTCATTAATCTTTTAAGCTGGGGAACATAAACATCTGGAAGCTTGCACTTTCAGAGTCCTGTAACAACATCTCCAACTGGTTATTTCACTTTTGTCTATAAAATGCCCCACTTTATTCCCCATGTATTATTCATATATACCTTAAATTTAATCACCAACCCACTAAAGTTAAACTCACGCTACACCTGAGATATAAACACCATCACACTGGAGTTGAGAACATATTATGGCTTATCCGTAATTACTTTCATGCTGAGGTAAGGTTCACACTTTTATTTTCTGATACCACTGAAGCTTTTCTGGTTAGCAGAGCCCTTTCATACCTGTACAAAAAGTGCAAAATGTTCTTTTTCTCCCTATTCAGGGAAATATTTTTTCATTTTATGTTCAGCCTTCTAGTTAGCTGCTTTCTGCCACATCTGAAAGTGGAATGTGCCAATGAGGGGTGTACTGCCTTTGGCTGCTGGAAGCACTCAGGGTGTGTCCTCTGTCTTCCCCCTGTAAAAGCACTGCTGGAGGCTCCTCCTGTTCCACAGGGAACATCCCTTGCCCTAGCCAGCAGTTTGTGCCCTGTGCTCATCCCACCTGGCAGTCTCTGTCTTTGCTGGCTCCCTGTACAATTTGGTGATATCAGTAGTGAGAAAAGACCCCACTGTAGGCTTGGCAGAGCATTTTTAGAGATAACTCTTCAGTGTTGTTGGGACAGAGTTTGCACCAGTGCCCTGTGCAGCAGGGTGCTGTGCTTGCAGGGCAGAGGACTTTTGCTAAAGCACTGAACATCCCATGGCACCATGGAATCAAACTGGCCTTGTAGGTTGGATGTTCTGTTTAATTACTGGAATTTACCTGAGAGTCCTTGAATTTGCTGGTCTTTCACCTGTTCAGACTCACAGGTTTCCACAGATATTTACTGTTGGTTACCTGTCTCTTCTCTAGTTTTCCAAGAAGCATAATTTCTGGGTATTTTTTTGTTCTTGGTTCTCTGGTCTGTTCAAGTCACCATGTGTTACCCAGCTGTGAGTTTTGCCTCCCTGTAATAAATAAATAGACATTTGTGTGGATGTGATGCTTAGGGACAGGGTTCAGTGGTAGACTTGGCAATGCTGGCTCAGTGGTTGGACTCAGTCTTAGAGGTCTTTTCCAACCTAAATGATCTATAAGTCTATGTATAATATATATTAAATAAATATATAAAAAAATATATATAATAATAGAATTCTAGAATGGCCTGGGTTGGAAGGAACCTTAAAAATAATTCAGTTTTAACTCACTACCATGGGCAGGGAACCTTCCACTAGATCATGTTGCTCAAATTCCCATCCATCCTGCCCTTGAACACTTCCAGGGATGTGGCATCACTAAAGGGATGGCCTCACCACTAAAGAATTTCTTCCTGATATGTAATCTAAATCTACATTCTTTAATTTAAAACCATCCCCCCATGTCCTATCACTATCTGCCTGAGGTAAAAGTAGTTCTCCCTCTTTTTTGTAAGCCCTTTCTAAGAACAGGAAGGCTGCAGCAATATGGAATAATAAGCAGTAAATCTTGGGTGGACAATTACTGCAGGATGCACTTTTATCTTTTTCTTCAACTTGTATTTATGTCAGGCCACCTAGAAAAAAACCGGGTTTGAGAAGGAAACAAATTACACAAATGTTTAGGTATGAAGTAACACCCTTAGGTGGCCTGAAAGCTGCTTAGGTGCAACAGTTTTCAGTGTCTAATTAGTAAGTTTCATATTTATTCAGATAAAAGTGCTAGAAGTTTGAACATTCTTTGACTTTTTTTATGGCAAACAAAACCAAGTTAAATGCAGAGAAAAAAATGGCTTGTGTCTGTGATAAACTTGAAAGTGTTGGTGCTTTGTTCAGTTTCTCTGTATTTTCATGTGCTTTATATGGAGGTAATATCTGTACTTGCTGCTTTATACAGAGGTCTGAACTTTTCTCCAATCTTTTGTGATATCTGGAGTCAGTAGTGCATAAATTGAGTGAGAAAATTTATTTAAGTTTGTTGTCTGGCCATAATTAAATCCACTAATATTGTTCTAATGCTGTATTTGTTACAGAAATCACTGTGGTGAGTGCTACATCTCACCTTATGTTATCTTCAAGAAAAACCTTTCATGCTTATGTATTTAATTATCTAGCATTCTTTTAATGTATTTTTCAAGCAATTTCAAATATATTATTGCAATACCATATCTGCAGTAGTATCTCCACATAAACAAATGTGCTTCTTAACTACAGCATTGAGAAGTCCCTCTGGTAGGATTCCCAAACTGCTCTGCAGGTTGCTGGCTACAGCAGACTACCAAAACAAATCTCTTACCGTGATCAAGGTCAGAGCCAGGTCAGTCATTCACAGAATATTACATCTCTTCTTGGAAGCAGGAAGCATTTGATATTTGATTTCCCCATGCACCATTCTTTGATGGATTTTCCTTTTCTTTCCTGCAGAGGGAAGAAACTGTTATGCTAAAACTGTTATATGTATTTACATGTAATGACTGATATTTATTTAATATTGATAGTGTCCTGGAAAACCATTAAGGAAATGCATCTTCTGGCTCTGCAAGAGTGTGTAGTGTGCTATTCTCCTGGAGTCTAAGGTGCTCCTTTGTGGGAAAAGTGCGTTCACCTGAGGACACTGCTCGAGGTGGTTTGCAATCACATCAGTTATTTCAGTAAATGTTTAATCCCCAGGCAGACTTTGGCAATGATTTGTGAAGGATCTAGGAGAGGAATGCTGCTGCCACTGTAGATGGCCAGGTTACCTGAGTAATTGTGCTGGGCTCATTTGCCAGGATAAGACCAAGGTTTCATTTTCTGTATATGTATGTATCTACAGCTATGGAAAACTAGCTGACTGATATTGTGGCTGAAAACTGAGAATCCTGTGTCTATGCTTCAAAATCCTTTAAATCCTACATTTCTGGTATCAAAAATAGCAAAGAGATTACTTAATGTATGGAAGGAATCTTGTTTTTCATTTCATCATCTTCTCCCATTTACATTCAGAGTTAAAAAAAGTGTTTATTTTGCATCATTTTATGATGTGTGGAATTTTATTGTTGCTTAGTTTATTTTTTTAATTTTTTTTTGTCTTGAGTTCCATCTGCTTCACCTTCCCCTTCCCCGGTTCTTGAATGCTAGGGCTAACAGTGTCTTCTGATAGAAGGAATAACTAAAAATCTGGATAGATAGCTGCCCATCTTTCATCTTCCTTAAGAAAGTGGTCTCTTGTTAGCATGTTACAAGTGTTATGGCAATGGAATGGTGGCAAAACTTCGGGTTTATGAGGTCAGAAATGATTAAAAACCGAGGTAACTGATGCCATATTCCTGCTTGTGACGAGACTGGGAGGCTGGGTGTTACAGAAAGGAAAATTGGGAAGTCTGATGAAGACTGAATTAGTGTGAATTATGTCATACTGGATGTATTACATGAGAGAGAAGCAAATACCTCACTGCTGCTGGTCATTCTAATCTTGCTGTGTGGAAATCTTGGGTCATGCAAATAGAAATACCAAAGATTCTTCTCCTAGCTTGACAGAGTGTGTAATCAATGATAAATTGTACTTATCTTGGCATTTGTGTCTTGTTATTCATGAGAGATGAAGACTGAAATACGAAGTAAATCCCAATACAGAGCATCTTTGATGGATGGTTGGCTTTCTCTTATTGTTGCTTATGGTTTTTTAACTTCTTGTCATTAAAGACTAAGATGGTAGAAGAGGGAAACTACTTTGGAAATTTTTATGGCTCATTACTTTCCTATTTATTCTCTTAGCCTCAAGTGTCCTGGGTAAGATATTAAAAATTTTTGTTATTCTTGGAAAGAAGGCCTAAAACCAATCTTCACTAATTTCTTTGCAATCAGTTTTATAGTTTAACTGACCAGGAAGCTGAGGTCGAGTTCAGGGATGCCAGTAACTTTCCACAGTTATTTTTGGATAGAGAGCCTAATATTAGAGACAGGCACTTGTGCTAGTCTTTCATGAGGATGGTGACTGTCAGTCGCAGAACTGTGTGTGTGATTTTCATCACTTGCATTAAATCAGAACCTGAAAAGGTAGAGACTTCTGTTAAGAGAACCTGTAGGTGCTGGATTAGTGCAATAAATACAGTGGTCTTTTATCCAAACAGCCTCCCTCACTGAAAGAGAAACACATAGATGCACATAATGTACCTTTTTGGTTTCTTCTCTCCAATTATGCTAACAAGCTTCATGCTGAGAAAGGATTAGGGCTGATGGACAATCAAAGACAATGCTTCCTTCTTGGTAAAAAGGTGTGAAAAGATATAGGCACTGGGGCTGGAGTTATTAGGCATACCTGCAGGAGGCCATATGACTAAGTTAGGCCTTGAGAGACTGAAGTATAGAAATTGCTTAGTCACTAGTCTAAGCTCTTCAATGACATCTTTAGCACCTTTTGATTCGAAAGCAAAGCCACAATGCAAACATTCCCCTGGCAGGTTCTGCTCAGTGTTTGTGCCTCAGCAGGGCAGCAGGACACCTGGCTGAGTAAAATTCCCAGTGGGAGACCTGCACTCACCCTGCCAGCAGGGCATGGGCACCTGCAGGCGCTCGGAAAGCAAAGCTGCAGATGAAAGAGGCAGGAAGGTCCTATGGAACAAACCCTCTGCCAATTTCATTCTGTGTTCCATAGAAGGAGAGGAGCAAATTAAAAGGTAGAATCAAAGGAAATGTTAGGTAAGTCCCTCTCTTACTTTTTATTAACTGTACTATTGCTTATTTGAGGCACTTCAAAAAGCCAAAGCAAGATGGTCAGGGAGAGACAAAATTTATTGCTCAATTGTATTACTAAGCAATTATGATTTACTTTTAAAAAATAAAATGCCTCTGCAATTTCAGCCCCTTTATCTTTACTCAGGCTTTCCTGAAGATATTTTACTTTAACTTCAATAAGAAAGATTTAAAGATTGAATCAGTTTTATCTCTTCTTTGTAGCTGACTGTTTATTATCCCTTTTGAATGTATTCCTGACTTTTTGTGAGCAGTTCTTTTGGAACTCCATAATTACATCTTGCCTGCTTTCTGCCTTTGTTACTAACCTGTGAAACCCAGTGGTCTCCAACTGAACTAATCATAAAATACTATGTAAACATCTCCCTGCATCAAGGATATATATTGAGTTACATTCCACACAGACAATGCGAAATAAAAATATTGTAGCTGAGAAATGGGTATCTAATACAAATGTTATTATGTACCTCCCAAAGACTGCTCAGAGGCAAAGGTGACCGCAGGGGCGGAGGTGGATGGTTCCAGGCTGCCTTCTCTAACATCTGTGTAAATACTGGAGTGGTGGCCCCTCTAAGTTACAAGAGCTGCAGTTTCAAATATTAAACTACAAAAAAGTCTGTCTGTGACTGTACTAAAGAAATTGCCTTTAGTATCTTTTCTTTTTTCTTTTTGGCTGCTGGTATTAAGAAAAATACCAGAAGACCACCAAGGAAGAAAGAGGCAGGAAAAGGACGTAAGGCATAATGAATGAATGCCAAGATTTAATTGACACAGTAGTGGTTTATGCTCTCTGTTCTCTTTGTGGAGATGTTCCCCTTTGGATGTTGATAACAATAATCTTCCAAAGAGCCATATTCAATGGACTTGTAACCCCTCCAATTATTATTAAAAGGAAAAAAGTGTCTTCTTTAAATCATATTCTTTTCCCTAAAAGCCAAATATCCTGAACATTAAAACAGCAAAGCAGAATGTTTAGGATACATTTTGATATCAAGAGGAGACAGTTAACTGTTAAAAATAGCTTTAAAATGACCATTGCTGTAGAGACACCCATATCCTAGAGGAAGGCATAGGTAGGTTTAAAATGGAAAACTGGGACACCAAAGACTTGTGTTTCATTCGACCTCTTTCAATTTTCCTGCCAGACTTCTCTGAAAGACTTTTTAAAATTCACATAAGTCTGGGGTTTTTCACCCCCAGCTTCAGGCTCAGTTTGCAAACTGGTGTCACGATACCTGTGTAAAAATGCAAATATGAGTGTGTGTTACAACTTATAAATTGCTCCAGTGTGTTGTTTTAAGGATGTATGGAAGGAAAATGGAGCTGAATATAGATGCAGCCTGCTATATATTTAGGGAGATATGATAATAGGCTGGAAATCACCACTTCTAAATTTCAGCATTTCTATTTTCTCTTCAGTGGAAGGAAATGTTGACTTGTCCTATAAAAAGTCCAAATGAACTAATATCAGTGATAATAAAATTAGAAAAGATTTAAAGTTTTACACAGCAAGCACTTAGATTAGCGTAATATCAATTACAATTTCTGATTGTACTTAATCTAGGTGAAAACTGCTTTTTAAAACAGAATTCTTAATAAATTTGTGTAGGGTATAAGAAAAACATTAGATTGGATCATCCAACACTGTACTACACAAAGCTGACCTGTTATTGCCTCAGAAAAAGACATTTTAATCATACCTCATTAGAATATTTGGAACAGTTGGGCCCAAAAAGGAACAAAATTACATATACAGCTGCAATAGTGCCAGTGCTGTGTATGTATGTGAAGATTTTGATTGCCACACTGGCAGAATATTGTGCTGGAATTCAGTAGAATGTTTTTTAGTCCATATACAACACAGCTGTTGACTTGATGTTGGAGATGAGGCTCATTGCTTAGCATTAGCATCACAGTTCTTTTCCTTCACTGTTTCCTAGCTCTGATTTCAGCGAATCATGTCCTGACTATTCATGGTGTTATTCAGATGAAAGTTTTTAGGCAACTCAGCTGATATCCATCTCAGCCATAGCCATTGTGAGGAGGCAGAGAGTAAGATTTGGAATGAATCCCCTTGCATTTTGGAACAAATCAATCTAGACACTGGGCTATTGCATAAAAAAGTGGCTGGCTTTTTGCAGGGTGTTTTTTTTGGAAAGATAATTCTTCTGGCATATTCTGAGCTCAGCAGTCTGTGCCAGCCTGGTCTGGGACATGGGATGAGAAGCAGGAGCACTGGAGTGAATGGCACAGGAGTGCTGTGCTGCCATTGGATGCCTCTTCCCAATGACTCTCAGACACGTAACAGGATCTCTTCTTCCTTGCTCATGAAATAGCTGGAGAAGGCTGGTACTGGATGAACCTCCTGCTTTCAGCTGAAATGAAAGCAATATTTTTACAGCAGTATACTGCTTTATTGACAAGGAGATAAGCGTATTTTTTTATTGTATCAGAATTTACCATTTCCCAGATTTTTAATTGGAAGTTAATGATGTATGGCTTTTCTAGTAACTAAATGAATATTTGAACCACTGCAAGTTGCTTTAATAATTGTTCAGCTAATCGTTTAAATTGTCTTTACTTGTGCAAAGTCATATAAATGGGAAAAATTAAAAATTAATCAGCTCGATTTACGTAACTAAAAGCTGCCATCTAATGGATATTTTTCAATAGAAGACAGCAGTAATTATGCCGAAAAAAATTCATTCCTGTAGTTTGAACGATTATAGCAATTTCCACCGGGGGATTTCGCAGTCAGGTTCCAGTTCTGGGCAAAAGTGATTAATATAATGGTTATTAATGAGAATTCATTTTTGTACATCGAGGGATATTTGGGTGTCAGTGTTCCAAAAGCAATGTGGTTAGCATATTAATTATAAAAGATGGCATTGGGCTGGTGACTAAGTAACTATATTGATTTTTTTCTCGTTTTCTGTGATGTGAAAGGTCAATTAGACTTATAGAAACAATGGAGCCTTCACAGCAGGAACCATCGTTTCGCTGTGCTGACATCTTTTTAGCCATGTACAAAGTTCATTAAATGTGCAAAGGTAGTAATGTTAAAAGGAAGCAAGTGATTGGGTCAGAGGTCACTAGCCACGGCAAGCTGACAGCCGCTTGTGGATTACGCCACGGGAGCTAAGTAATAGTGAGAATTGCCTTTCAGGTTGCCCACTGGGACCGAGGGGAATGAAGTCATAAGCAGCTAATACTATTGGGTTAATTAAAAGGAATATTGACAGCAGCTTTGTTTGTCTTGCCCTGAATGGGATGCTGTTAACCCAGTATTTTATTGGGTTACATAACATTAGCGAGTTTTTGTCTTTAATAACAGATTGCCAAATTTTAACATCCACAGTGTTCCAGGAAACAGGTATTGAACCAAACATGTCTGACACTTGTACAGTCTTCTATTTCACTGTCTCTGTTCACACTGTCATGTTGTTAGATGTGCCCCATTCAGGTTATTTTCCTTTCCACAGGGGTCAGCTCTCCCAAGTGTTAATGCCGAGGCGTTTTCACGAAAAGCTTACAAACAGCTGAAGGTCTCCCCTTCCCAGGATATCAGGTCTTACTAAATAAAACCCTGGTGTTTGTTGTTCCATTGGTCAAACATCTATAAAGCTTTTAACTCTTCAGCTTCAGTCACATTTAACAAAGTAAGCTTCAAAGCATGCTAGGCAAAACCAAAATCTCTGCACGAAGGACAGGTATCATAATTTAGGACTTGATTTGGTTTGTATTCTAATGTTTGTGGAAGACCTGAGTAAAGCATTCATAATCATCTTGGTGAAATTAATAACTTTAAGAGCACATCTGTGAATATTTCAAAATTGGTTACCATCGCTGCATAAAAATGACAGGTTTTCCTACTAAATGTTCAGGAGTATAAACCTACATTTTAATAAGTTTTCAAAGTGTTTTTCTTCACTGTTATGCTGAAAACATTATTTATATGCTAGATGTGACTAATTTGCTTGTACTCTTCATCTCAAAACATCAGGGTTTTTACTTTTCCATGCTAAAAAGAAAGAACTTGATGTGAAGTCTCCATGTAGCAATATATGTCTGATTGCTTAGAATTTTGTGTGATCGTTCTTTGATTTCAAAATGAGCTCAGAGCTGGCAGTGCAGAGATGTACAGGTAGACTTCAAAGCTGACTTTCTTCTTCCATTTTCCATTCTGACATTACTGTCCCTTTGGTTTGTTTTGCAGAAGCCTAAAGTAATACATACTTCATTATCTGACAGTGTTAGCAAAAAATGGAAGCAGAAATATAATTACTCTCTTTATTAACCAAGATATGAAAGAACAGTGAAGATGGAGTCACTTCTGGCATATACAAGAGAGGCATATTATCAACTGTGTTTATATAAGAAAAATGTAAAAGCGTGCACTACTGTGATATAACCAGATTGTTATGAAACAGTAATTTCTACATTTTGAAAACTGTTCTTATTGCAAATCAGAAGTGCTGGGAATGTTAGGAGACTCAAAAGGAACCATGCATTCAGATTATTAGAGCATCTTGTGTATGTTTTAAGGGTTGGATGACTTAAACTGTGAAAAGGACAAGTTTGACATCTGACAGAAGCTTGCCTTCTGATGAACAAAATGATCTTTCCTTTCTGCATGCATCAATAACGTAGTGTAGAGCTGCAGTCAGCTCTGTGCTGGTAGGGAGACAGTTGAGGGTGTGCACTCTGCTCATTGAGCTCAGGTCATTAATGACAGTCACCTTGTTATTTCTTTCAGTGACTCTTCTTCAATACCTTTCTGTGGCAATGCATGAATTAAACTCACTCTGGGCTGTAATCATTGTCCTGTAAAAATCTTTACAGTCAAAACATTCAGGGATGCCCTATAATGACAATTTTTGCTGTATGTTATGTTAGGAAGTAAAACCTCTCATCTTAAAGGAAGTGTCCAAGCTCTTCAGAGTTGTTAAGACTCCATAGCCCTGAGAGATGCAGAAATTTCAGTCTTTGAGCAACCTCTCATAGCTGCACAATACAACAGGTATCTCGGGGCAGGGCCCTCGCGTCTCCCAGCTCAGTATCCCAATTGTAAATTCACCTACTCTTTTCCAAGGACTGAGTGCTGTGTTGGTTGAGGCAGGGTCCACCAAGCAATAAAAACTCCCTGCTTCTATAAAAAACTGCATAGTAATTGCTCAATTGAAGGCCCAGCAGACATGGAGAAGGTGAGATGTGAAAGCAGCTTCTGTTCACAAATACTGAGTCTCTGAGGTAAAGCAATATATGCACGTTCAGCGGATGAGCACTGTGCTCCAGAGAGAGAACTTGACACTTGTGTTCACATCTTTCACAGTTCTCATCTGCAAGTGATAACTTTTGACACCACTGCCTGTGCGTGAAGGGTGCTGACGGCCAGAGTAATGCACAGCTCCTGTCCTTGTGGTGTAAGGCTGGCACCTGGAACCGTGCAGCCCTTCTAATGAAATACCTCCGTGGGTTTGCACCCCAAGCTTACATGATCTAATTTGAAGGCAAGTAAGTGGGTCATATCTAGTACCTAAGCATGAGCCTTCATCATTAGTGTGCCTGTTATCCAGTGTTGTGTAGCATATCTGCAGGGGTGCAATCTTGCCTCTGGGTGTCCCTGATATTTGTGGTTACTGATTAGTTGCTGCCACTGGCTCTTCTTGATAAATTCCATGTGAACAGGTGAAGACTTGCAGTAGCCTGATGTCATGATGCACTGAAAGTGTGTAATGAGTAGCTTCTTCAGGAGCACTAATTTGTATGTTTTTTCATAGGTATTTTTTCGGGATCTATATCTGACTTGTTGGCCGAGATTTATGTACAAAAGCAGCATTACCCAAACCCCACCTGCAGCATGGGTAATACTTCAAAGCTGATGCTGCTTACAAAGCATTCTTTCGTCTTCACAGTGGATTTATTACCTGAATATCAAGTTGACTGAAAAAAGCAATGGAGAGCAAAGGATTTTAAAATTAATCAGATTAATTCATCTCCCTTTGTAGTGACCACAAATGAAATATACCCTCAAAGTGGCAAGTTTTTATCCTGCTATCATGTTATCTCATTAAAAACGAGCGGGTGGACGTGTGAGTTGAGCTGAGCGTAGCCCACTGCTCGCTGGCACCGTGCGCGTCCCCATGGCTGGGCCCGAGCCAGCCCCACACCACGTGCTGGACTTCCTGGCAGATGTCCCCGTGTGCCAAAGTGTCACTGCTGCTCCAGACACACGCTGGCCCCCAGCTGCCCTTCCAAGGCATGGCTGGCTCTTCAGCCAAGGGATGGAACAGTTCATGTTCCGTTAAGTCTGATAAATGCCTGATGTCTGACAGGGAGACCACACTGACATCCCATGGCAGCCTGCCTTTCAGCCAGTCTGCAGATTCCTGTGAGGGAATGTGGAGCTCTTCCGCACTGCCCACTCTTCCACGTTATATTTCTGAAGCACCTTCTCAACAGAATCTTTTATTTTATTTTATTTTTACTTAATTTTTTTCTCACCACAAAGAACGTTTTGATCGTGTAAGCAGAAGTTGTCACTTAATTTTTCTGGATATTTTCTGGTCTAGATATCACAAATTTTTCCCCCCCCTATTGTATAGAGTATTTTTGGAGAAAGTGTTCCTTAAGTAGAAAGCTCTGTTACTAAGATTACGGCTTAGCTGAAGGTGCAAAAGTTAGACAAAAATTACTCTACTTTTTCAGACATGATTGCTTCTCTGTGTACCTTTCTGTTGCCCTTCAGGGTGATGTCACAGTTTTTACACCTACAAGTAACTGCCTTATTTCAGTGTTATATGAGAAATGAAGAAATTATGCAAATTGCCTCCCCACTCTATTACAATGTCATGAGCTTGAGGAGAAATGAACTCGTTTATTTGGGAGAAATATGCCACCCAACAGAAGTGTGTGGCTGCCTGTTACTTTTCTATGAAAAGATAATGGTGTAAGAAGAAAAGGGAAAATTTAGTAAATACTTTTTTCTTTAAGCTTCTGTTTCAGGAATGCTGTCTTAGTGCAGAAATGGCATTTCTTCACATCCACAAGCTTTCTTATTGAATCTGTAAAAACCAATAGGATTAAAGCATATGATTTAAGCTATTCATATGCCTGCTGGTCCCAGCCCTCTTCACCTTCTTCCTAAAGCTGTTTGGTGCCAAATCTTGATTTGCTATTCAGTTATGCTTAGTGGCTTGTACAATTCTTGAGCCAGATCCTCAGATTTATATTGGTTTCTAAATTGTTCAATGGAATATGACCCAATCTTATGTGTTATATTTTTTGAGAAGCAAACTCAATCTGGTTATCATCATGCTGTGGGAGGGGGAAATAAGGTTGTGCTATTCATGTATGTTATGAATCTATTCAATTTAAAAGATAATTGTGGACCTCTGCAATGGTGAAACATGGTCCTAGCCTCCTTTTTTCTGAGAGAAAATGACCTGCTGGGTATCTATTTTCAGGTTCTCTCCACTAATCTGTACTACTGTTTGTGAAAATAGAGTGGTAAAAGCTGCAAACTTCAAAAGTAAAAAAAATGTACATGTTGGTTACCAAATGTCAACAGAAGCATAGATCTTCCCTCTGTCTTTATGAAAAGTGACCCCAGAAAATAGAGATTCTGGCATTCTAGAATACCACATTTAAACCCTAAAAAAGCTAAAATGTACATTTCTCTTTTCCTTTAAATCTGAAAATTAAACTACTTTGAATTACTTCCAGACACTTAGACCTAGATACAAATGCAAACTATCATACCATTCCCCTTGACTCAGTATCCTGGCTGTAATCAAGGCTGGTATTTAAAAGAAATGGCTGAGTTATGGAGTTAACTGTCCACAGGGACAGTTTTTCTCTAACCCTCATTATTTAGGTTTGGCTTATATTCCACAGCATGATGTTAAGCAACTAAGATACATCACCAATGGAGGAGACATCTCAATTCTGAAAAGCAAATTACTTAGGTATGTTTTTCAAAACTTATTATTAATCAATCTAATTTTTAAAGTGGAAAACCCATGAAATTCTGGAACAAGTTTCTTTCAAATGTGTATAGCATTGCAGGATAAAAATTCTATAGGAAACAAACATACTCTTATTAAAGTCAGGTTTAATGTAATAGCTTCCACATACTTCAGGGTGGAAAAAAGTTATATACAAATGTCCTCAGTCTTTTGGAAAGGCTGTGACCTGCATGATATTTGAAAGTCCACAGGAGTATATAGGAATGAACACAGCAGTTGTTCCCTCATAGTATGTTATTACAAAGAGAACTGGGGGTCAAATTGCATGAATGATAAATGGAAGGTGCTTGAAATGAGTTGGTTCTTTTTTGAACATTATACATTGACCTTGGCAGTTTTGACAATTACATCCATCATTTCTAAGAATCCATTCCAGAACACCCGTCTGTTCTCTAATGTGGCCAAGTAAACAGGATTTGTGAATACACGAATCAAAGATTGATCTCCTGTACCTATACACTGATTAACAGTTGGTTTCTTGGTGCAACTTTTTCATTCTATGAATTATGCGAAGATCATAATTCACCATGGCACACCTGTAGACAAGCATGTTGGAATGCTTTAATCTTCACTCACAAGGTCTTGGTAGAATCAATAGTTGGCTTCTGAGTTTCATAAGCAAAATGGAATAAAACCATTAAAAAGCACATTGTACACAGCAAAAATGATGTT
This sequence comes from Vidua chalybeata, assembly GCF_026979565.1. Lineage (NCBI taxonomy): Eukaryota > Metazoa > Chordata > Aves > Passeriformes > Viduidae > Vidua > Vidua chalybeata. Next base: position 13,682,533 of record NC_071539.1, read on the forward strand.
TCACTGCCTTAGTGTTCCCCCTGGCAATGAAACTTGATGAAGACAAAGACAGAACAAACTAGGATGGAACAACCTGGCTGCCCTCAAAAATCAGCCTTCTCAGGCACCAAAAAGCAAAAATCAGCATTTCTGCTTGGAATTTACAGCTCATCCATCTCAGACTGACCATGTAAACAGGCCTTGTAATCCCCAAAGGGATCCATGCTTAGAGCAGCAGCATTTAACAGGGCCCTATTCTTGAGTAATGCCTTTCTCTTCATCAGAACATCTCTATTCCTTGGAAAGGTGCTGAGCTGAGCAGCACTGGTCTGTAACTCAGTGGAGCAGTGCCACTCACAGAGTGCTGTGTGCCTTCCAGGCCCCTTCTGCAGATTCTTTAACAAGAAACATGGGAAGCAGTGCAAGCCTTCCCTGAAAATATGAGAGGTGAGACAACTTGCTCATTTGCTCAAAGTACAAATGGATGCAAATTCTTTCTGAAGTCCCAGAGAAGGACAGCCAAAGCTCTGTTGCCTTGGATGGGAGCCAGGTAGGGGCCATCCAATCATAGTTTTATAAATGGAAAAATCTGAGTTCATGGAATTAATGTAAAGGCATCAGCTATAGAGGCTATCCTAAAGAAGAGCTTTGTCTTGCTTTTTTAGTTTTTCTCAGAAGAGTCTCTTTTGCTCCAATGAGAGCTCTAAGAGATAAGAGGGTGGCTGGTGACAGGGTGCAGGCTTTGTGGAGATGGGCTTAGTGCAAGAGGTAGATACAAGAAAATATAATATTCTGTCTCCTTAGCTATGATGAAAAGCTTTAGTAACTTCTGTATTCTGACAGGCAATTGTAATACTGGTAATACTTAATTTTTTTTTCTTTTACAGAATTACTTAGAATTTGAATAGATTAGTAAAATCAAAGGGAATATTCACTCTGCAAAACCTCACTCATTCTTAATTTTTCCTGGTATTCTTTCACAATAATTTTTCTTATGCTGATATAAAGCATTTAGTGTCTTAAAATGTCTGCTAAAAATGGTCTGACTGGAGATTCAAACCCTAGAAAGTATGTAAAGCACTGTAATGTCTGTACACTACATTTTGGCCATTGACCTTGTCTTGGCCCAGGTTAAATGTAGATTTATATTTCATTTGAAAATGGAAAACTTCCTCTTTTTTGTAAGCAAAGCATCTTTTTAAGCCAATTTTGCTCCTAGGTAGAATGGCATTCCTTTGCCTAGGAATTTAGATAGCTAATACAGAGATAAAACTCTATTAAGAATACTTTCTCCTGTTTTTGACTCCCATCTGCCCTTGCATATTCTTATGCCCTTTCATTTTCACAATTATATGACGTACCTATAGAAAAACTTGTACAAAATCCATCCGCTGTAAGTAGATATATTATTAATTTTGTTATTAATTTCTTATACTATGTTCCTGGAATTGGAAACCCACTACATTTATAGTAAATGCTAGTCCTCCCCTCCTCCTCCTCTTGCACTGAATGAACTATAAAAAGACCAAAATGGTTTTGTGACAAAGAATTAAATGGATTGCAGCAGGTGGTATCACAGGTTCCTGCTTAATTCCTGTTGACACAATCTGTAGCTTGGGGATGGGGAAGGATGGAGATTCCCTGATTGCTGGTCAGAATTAGGGTAGGGAGAGGGGAGTCAGATTAATGGCTCTAGCTCAAGCCATGAGCCTATTACAGGGGATTATTATTTTTAGTGGAATTAAATGTATTGGGAAACCCCACAGGTCCATCCAGCTGAGAATCCTATACTGGAAGGGATCTGTGCAGAGTGTTTAATTGAAGATCTGTGCCAGTCACTTGCACTCCCCTTGGCAAAGGCAAACTGGCCAGATCAGTTCTGTCTCTCTGTTGCTGGGACAGACAGAGGCAGAGTTTCAGCAGTGTGCTCACAGTTATTAAAGCAGACACAAGTACAGGTTGAGGCAAGCTTAGTGTGGACCCTGCCTTGGGTCAGGGCGAGTCCCTCTGCAGCCCCCGGCAGCACTGCGGAGTTTGGGCCAGAGGAGCATCAGATGTCAGTGCGTGAAGGACATGCATGGAGCCCTCCTACCAGATGGGCTGATTTGCTAATCAGTTAAATCTGCTTTAGCTGATCTTCTCATGGCATGGATAGAAACCAGATTTTTGAGTTCATTTGAGCAGGATGGGAATATCTAGCAGCCAAGTACAAAGACATCCCTTTAGACTGCACTGCTGAAACAGGAAATAGAGATAAATTAATTTGCCAAATCAAGGCAAAGGGATGCATTCAATGTAAGTGTACCTTTTTGTGAGGACTGTTTTCATTCATATCTATCTGGGCTATCAATAGCCAATTAAAATGTATTGTGGTCTGGTGTAAACAGCTCCCACCTTTGTATGTTAATCTCTAATAGTGATGGCTTCCAGAAAACTTGCTGAAAGGCTGCAATAATCATCTCTGCAGCCAAAATCATATGTGAAGGGCAGGGCTCCCTTTGTGAAAACATTCAGATGTGGAGGTGGTTCTGGCTGAGGACTGGCAAATGCCTCTTGCTCTCTGCAGTCACCTGCAGGCAGTGCCCTGCACTCTGTGCCCCTGCCTGGGCACCTGAGTGCCTGGACACAAGCCTGTGCACGGCTGACCCCGGCTCTGTGGGCTGGGATGAGCTGCAGCTCAGTGGCTGCTCCAGGTGGGACACAGGACACCACCACTCACCTGTCAGCAGGGGAGGAAATCCTTGCCTCCTCTGTGTGCCCTGCACTGTGGGTACAAAAACATCAAGAAAATTCCACAAACCACATATCTCAGCATGTCTGGAGATTGAAATTTAAGTATAATTGGTTCATCTGAATCTCTAGGTCGGAGTCTGAGTGCCTTGTCACAAAGACTAAGCTATACCTAGATCCTAATTTATGTTTCTGATGGAAATGTTCTTAAGACATGTAAATAGGCTGTTTTAAAGGGATTGCCCTTTATTGAGTGATGAAGTTGTAATCCATGAGGAAAAGAAAGAGTAAGAAATAAACACACTATGCACTTTAATCCATTCTGATCAAATTATGCCATACATGGCTATGCAAGGAGGTTATTTAGGCAAAAAGTTGAGAAAATATTTTTTTTGTAATTCACTTGATTATAAATTACCTACTTATATTGTTGTATTAATATTTTGTAATGAATGAATGGGCTTATGTTTGTGTTACAAGCAGTAGTCTGACTTTAAAGTGTTCTGAATGTTTTCCCAATGCTTAGTTATTAAGGTCAAATTTTACTATGCTTCGTTTTCCTGTTTTGTATGTTGCAAATTGTGAGGAAATGCACAAAGGAGGAAATGTGAATACTGGCTAAATACTTTATTGTTTTTCTGCATTGTGGTGAGACCTATCTCCTTCAAGAGACTATTTAAGTAATTATTAATGTGTAGCTGTCTTTCTTACTAATTAAAAATCTTTAGTTTGCTCCCTAGTAATTGGGAGTTGGGTTTAAAGGGGAGAAAAGTTTTCAGTAGTGCTATCTTGGCCTTTTTGCCTTAACACTGGTAACGAAGTTAAAGTCATGCCTACAATGAAGTAATTTTATATACATGACTGAGGTACTAATAGGTAAATTCCTTAGTGTTACCAGCTGAGTGTCTTTGGTGTTAAGCTCAATATGGACCAGCAGTTTGAGGACTTGGCATCACAGACAGAGTTTGCTGATGGCTGTCCCCATCTAGGTGGTGTCAGAGCTGCATAACTACAACCAGCTCAGCCCAGCCTGTGTGAGCTGCAGCCACAGTAGTCAGAGAACCTGGAAAATGCTCGCTGGATTTTATGGAAGCATTTGTCTGTGTCAGCTTCAGCCTCAAGCCAGTTTCTGGGCAGACATCTGAATTAAGCTAAATCATGTGTAACTTTGCATAAGAAATTTTGTGATTTTGTGTAAAGGGTGAAGACCTGACATCTCAATTTATGCATTTCCAGTTTGCTCTGTAGTGTCTTTAGGTTGCTGTTGCCCCTATGGTAATGGCTCGGTGCAAGATACGGATGTTCCTTTTTGCTTTGTTACATGTTAGGTTACATATGCACAGGGATGGTTTATGCTAAATCCACTTCAGAACTTTCACCTTTCGTGGTGTAGGAGGCACCAAGAGGAATGTGGATCATGGTGGTTTGATTCTGTTTGCTTTAACGGAAATGTCTAAAGGCTTAATGTGTGGAGACAATTTGCTATCATATGTACAGCTGTTGTAACATAAAATTCTTTGCCTAGTAGATGGCATACCTTACATTAAAAGAAAGTTGGTTTCATACTTTTATGATGATACCTAGTAACACAATGTGAAAGAAAGCATAAACTTGTGGTTTGCTCTTTTTTTTTTTTTTTGGTGCCTGCTAACTCAGTGTGTTAGAGTAGCTGTACCATAAAAATACAGAAGGGTCATCTCCCTGCACAAGGAATTTCTAAAATATGTAGTGTGAGTTGTATTTTTATTCATGTGCTAGTCTGGACTTGGTAAAAAGTTTTTTGGCCAAAGTTTTCTGTGTTACATGAAGCACTGTGTTAGGGACAGAAACGCTTCTCGACTGAGTTGAATTTTAGGTGCAGCATCTGGTGAACAATGAATTTAAAGCATCAGCTCTAAGACTATGCAGTGCCACTGAGCAGGGATTAGTGTTTTGACGATGAGTTTAAAGAGCTCCCTTGCCAATGTAGCATTGATAATTTGATTTTTATCATCTTTCCCTTTTGAAAATAACAGCTCTTGGTCACCTTATACTTTACACACTTATTAGGAAATGCTGTGTTTAGTGTCTTAGCACTTTTATGTGATTTAACTATTTATTTACAACTAGGAAATGCTGTGTTTAGTGTCTTAGCACTTTTATGTGATTTAACTATTTATTTACAAGTATGAAGCATGTCTGGAGTCTGTGGGTTCAAATATATAATGTAATAGATAACATTTGGAGAATATATTGCAATCAAAGAAAGTAATGATTGCAATGCCATAATAATATATTTTGACAAGCTGTAGATTTAAACTTTAAATGCCAATTTTCAGGTCTGGCTATTGTTGGTAGCTAACAGCACAAGATAAAAAAATCTATGGAAAGTTTCTCTAGGTTAATACATATCAGTTTATTGGGATGTTTGAAACAATGGCTTGTTTTTAACCTGTACGTAGTGCAAAAATCTTTGTCAGGGGTTCACTCCTCTGCTGCTGCAAGTTTGCATAGCTTACCTAAACGTCATGATGTCATGAGATCAATAATTTAGTCAGAAACCATCGTTGTAAGAGTACATGCATGTCTCTCAAAAACAAATTCCGAGCAGATTTCCTCTTTCACTAAAGCAGGCAGTTACCATGGTGATGGGAAGTGTGCAGGAGCTAGAAGAGACAGAACAATGCATGACTTCAAAGTGCTCCCCTTCCCACCAAAAATGTCTCTGCTTCCCATTCCCCGGCAATTCCTATACATCAAATAGTATGTGCCATAACACCAAGGAGTCCTAAAAAAGCAGAAAGAATAGCCCTACCTTCTGCTAAGCCAAGTCGTGCCATCCTCCATGTGCCTTCTAAACCTTCCAGTGCCTTGGAAAGTCTTCTGCCAAAACCAACCATCTTTATTCAGAGATCAGCATTAATGTTGCATTTCAATTTTAAATAACTGCTCACTGCATTTCAATTTTAAATTACTCAGAACAATAGAATAATTAATATAAAGGCAACAGAGCACAAACCAAAAGGAAGAAACTATTTTTTTGATTGGAACTTGATCCTTCTGACTCTGACTTAAAAATTAGTCAAGGCATAGAGGTAATGATAAAACTATGAAAAAATAATGCTTGATCTCAAAGGGATATATCTTTACTATAAGATTTGAGACTAACCTTTTTCCTGAATCTTGCCTACAATGACGTCAAAGTGGAAGCAACATGATGGGAACCAGGGTAGAGATTGCCCTGAGAGAGAAGCTTTGAACAAAGAGAGGGGGCCTGGAGCCTTGCAACAAAGAAAGAAATGCCTGTGAATAAATGTGGAGCCCTGTGGGCAGTGGTAGGCATGGAATTTCATTAAAATGTGGAAAATAAGCAGTGAGCTCTTGAAAAGGTGGTGTGAGTGTACAGTGGTTGTGCTCTCTACCACTTTGATGCCTACCAACAGTGGGAACAGATGGTGCATTGCATCTCCTCCCCAAAAGGAACCATCCTCTGTGCTCCCACCCACCAAGCCCAACACTGCAGAAGAGGCAGGGACCTTGGAACACAGCTCCTTCATGCTGATTTTGTGTTGGTTTATTTCCACTGAAATGATTTGCATAACACTAATGTGAAAGGGCTAGAAAATGATCATGTTGTCTTTAGGAGAGGGAAGAAAGAGTTTTGGGGGAAGTGTGGGAGGGCATATTGAAGATATATCCAGTTTCAGAAGTTGACCCAGTCAAGAAGGTTAACTTCAAAACTGTCAGAAAGTCTTGCTGTAGTAGATATCACCAAGTAAGTTACCTAGGGGTAAATACATCTTTGAAAACCAAGCAATTTCTCTTGAGGATGTATGTTTTAAGGCATGCATAGCAGAGGACTACAGAATTCAAAACCATTCACCCAGCTCCTCCATATAAAACATCTCTTTGACTCTAACAGAAATTTTGCATTAAATAGGAGTACATTTCTCTCAGTGTCATGAAATTATCTTGGCTACAAACTCTTTGGCTAGTCTGGAAGTGAGCTGGATCAATGCCCATTAAAGTTAATGTGAATATACTGAAAATTTGATTTGAATGTAAGTGAACATCTAGACAGAATTTTTTAGTTCAAAAGCCTTTGTTGTCCAGAAGCTTCCTTTAGGGAGAATGCAAGAGATTATCAGGCTCTTTTGCCTGATAGGACCTTTTGCCCTATGGTTATACTGATGTTTTCTGATCAACTTGTTCTCCTAATCTCTCCTCTGGTATGTGTTTGTGCAATACCAGCTCACAAGAAATGCAATAGCAAATGGTTAATAGAGGACTATTATACACAATGCCTAGCAAATAACTAGCAAGTTGTTGTTTTTTTTTTTTCCTTTTCTTTTCTTTTTTTTTTTTTTTTAGACTTTGTACAGCTGCATAATGGAATAAACATCAGAGAAGCACTTGCCCTGTGTATGACAATGAAGTGCAGATTAGCAACTGGCTATTTATCATGAGGAAAGCAAACTTATCATCTTCTTCCTTGCTGCTTTCATATTGTTTTGTTTTGTGAGCTGGCTTAGCTGGGTGTAATGGATACCTGTGCTGCACTGCACGACTTTGGGTTGTACAATGGGTGTAGAGCACCCTCTACTTTCTTTTGTTCAAATAACACTCCTGGGCTTGAAGAGAAGGGTGTGTAGGGGAAATGTCGAGGCTGTTTTCCTGTAGAGTTTTGTACTGAAATCAGAAGAAAGAATTTGTCTATAGGGTTCATTAACTGTTGGCCTCTGCTGGCAGTAACCCATGTTATATAGGCCACCATTGTGCCATCCTCAAAAGAACTCCCTGAAGGAGGCAAAGTCTAGAAGGAGAATATCTACTCTGAAGTTTCCCACCTTCCCTGAACTGTATCTCCAGAGCCACCCCAGGAGGGGAGACTGTGGCTTTGAAAAATAACACCTTTGTTATTCCAAGTGTTAGAGATGAAGCAGAGTTTTCAGATGGCCCCAAGGTTTTTGCACCCTTCACCAAACACAGATGGAAACTGGACTCTTTGAACTGCTTTGAAAATCTGTTACCATGCATTGCTGTGGGGCCTGTGAAGCAGCCACTGCTAACTTCTGTCTGCCTGCAATTTTTATGACCATGTGATGACAAGGGATTAAATAGCTTCATTTTAGAAGCAGACAGCTTTTAAATGTAAAAATGAAAAACAAAATAAAACAAAAAGCCCAATAATTCCTTGCTCAAGGCAAAGCCGTAATAGATGCTGAGGTAACATTTCAATGAATGAGGTGAATTCCGAAGTAAAAATGTGAGCAGTTTAGAATTTAAAATTGTATCTTAGGCAATAGTTGCAAAACCTTTATAACATTATGATCTTAGTAGATTGGAATCCAGAAAATATAGATTATCCTTTGTTTCCCAATTTAGGAGCTGTTGGAATTATGGTATATGATACCATCACTGTTCCTTGTAGTATTTTCTATTTAGTGCCTGTAATTTACATGGCATTATTATACAGGTGCTGAAAAAATTGTCAATTTATTCATATAATGAAAACTTCTTTGACTTACTTGAATTAACTGAGTAGTTGATAGAAAAGAGTGTAGAGCTTTCTATATAAAAACACGTTCCTTAAATTTTTTATTGCATTTTATTCATTCATTGAAATGATCAGAAATATGTGTGCTTATTACAGCTATTCTTAATTTATTAAAAAAGTGATAGCCTTTATTCCAACATAATTTTATATATTGGGTTTAATTAGCAATGGATTGCTTTTATCATATTTTTCTTTACTCAAGAAGCATTTAGTTTATCTATTATGAAATAAGAACGTTTTTTATAGATGCAAAGCAATCCTTCAGGTTTTGTTTTTCTAGTTCACTCTGTAGGACTGATCTCAGTTGCATGAGCCAGGAGATGTAAAGTGCTATAGATTTCCTTTACTTTTCATAAGCATGACTGTTTTGGGCAGATTCAGTAGTGTGCTAAACAGCTGAATTAGGTGGGCAAACACAGACCTCTGACAACGTACACCACACTCTGCTCTGTCTTCATCCATCAAAGATACATCAAATGCTGCCTCTGTGCAGCAGCTTTTCCAGTGGAACAGCCTCAGAGGAGACCAAGTGGGATCTTTTCTGCCAGCTCTGTCCCTGCTGCCAGGGTGGAGGGTCAGCATGGGGAGGTGGGTGCAGGAGCCCCTGGGCTGTGCTGCTGCATCCTTCAGGCTGGAGCTTCCCTAAAGTCCCTTGGCTCCAGATCCTTGTCTTTTCCACTCTATAGGGTATGAGGCTTGGCTTTCCCTCAGCTGAGATCGTCTTCAAAAGTTGATTTGATGACCTGATTTTCTCTCCAGAAGGTGAAAATTGGGACATTCTGTGTTGGCAGAGTGTTTTGTTGTAAGGGCTTCAAACACCGTAAGATGTCTTCATTAGTGAAGTGTTTGGAGGTGAAGCAGCTGACTGTGCTCTTATACCAGCAAGAGTAATGTGTTTTTATACCATGTAAATGTCTTTTATAATGATTAATTTTTCTTGAAGTGCTCTGTGTTTCAGGGTACTGGAATGTACCAGCAGTTTGAGAAATCTTTGTGTAAAAGTTGTGGAAGCTTGAATTAGATTTGTTGAGGAAACTCTGCTTTCATTCATGTCACTTCAGCAGCTCTGGCCCTGTCAAATGTTAATTTTTAGTTCAAAGTGCCTTACTGCATAAAATATAATATGACATATGCAACTGCAGACTATAAATTAGTTAAAACTAGAAATAAATATTTTAGTCTCTCATCTGTTACGAACTGTTGTGGTGACTTTGGAGGAGGTAGAGGAGTGGCTAGAACAGGAACTGCCCAGAGAGGGGAAGAGAGTACAGCCCTGCAACTTCTCTGCATGTTCCTCATCCCACAGATGACAAAGGGCTTTTACTTCTCTCCACTGAAGGTTTCCTTTCCCCAGGAAGTGGTACTAAGAATTACCACCGTGAGAAGCCAGTTTGGGTCTACTGCCTTTCGAGATGGCATTGTTTATTTTGAAATGAGACAGCAGCGAGGGCAGCTGCTGGAAGGCATGTGGGAATATAATGCAGCCTCCAAGACCTGAGGTTGGAGCATCAGGCCTGTGGGTAATTCCCAGCTCAGTGCTGAAGTGGAAGAATTTATCTATTACCACAGTGAGGCTGTAAAGTTCATTGCAGCTTTCCCCTGTGTTTAGTGCAACTTAAGCATGTACATGTTTAGGACAAAAGAAGCATGCACTGCATCAAATTGCATCTTGGAAGTGTCAGTAATGACAGGAAATTTTATTGCAATTCAAGAAACCTCATTGTCGTAGTTGCAGCTTACACAGAAAACTCAGTTTACAAAGATGTGTCATATGTAGTAGAATTTTCCCTCTGTAAATAATTTTTTGGCCTAATAAAAGTGATACTATGCAAATAACAAGGCACATACAGGGTCTTGTGCCTTATTCTTTTCAGGTTAACACGAATGCAAAAAGTGCACTTGTCTGTAGAGTAATGTTAGCTTCAGTAATTATTAAGTAAGATAATGACAGAAAATTTTTTACCATGCAAGTGTCTTCTTTAACTGAAAAAGGTGGGGACAGTTTAAGATGCAAACTGAACAGTCAGTGACAAGAGATGTGGAGCACGGGCACTGTGAGCAGTGATAACCTGAAGACAAATCTTTAGTACTTGCTTGTCATTAATCTTGCTGACATTTTTTTGTACACTAATTGAAATATTTCTTCTAATTGAGTGAAATCTGAACTTCAGCACAAGTCATTTTAACTCTGAGGAGAGCTCAGGAACATTTTTATGTTTCATTACAAATTTAAGCTAATATTGGAAACATAAGGACTTATATTTTCTTTAATAGAGATCCTTCTGTAATAGAAGGGGATGCTCTTTCTATACAAAATGTTATCTGTAATTTTAAAAGCACCAAGAGACATGAATCTTCAAAGATGGTTTTCTAGATCACTATTAATTGACTTTTTATCTCCTTATAGAGTAAGGGTTACTGGATCATATGTCATTAAAATCAATAAAATTGTCTAACTGTGTGGAACAATACCAAATATGCAGGTAATGGCATAAACCCTTTTATTTTTTTTTCTGTGGTATAAGTAATTTTTTTAAATCTTAAATTTTAAGATTTTAAGATAAAATTTTTAAGAATTTAAATTTTAAATCTTAATTTTTTAAATCTTACAGGAAATGTTTTTAAGAGCTTACTTTGCAAGTGTGAAACATTCCAGGTGGAGCCTTTACAACATCTCTGCTGAGATACAGAGAAACACTATACTGCACATATTCAGTCTTCTTCACATGGCCAAAACCTTTTGTAGCACTTGAAGACTGGCTCAAAAGCTTTTCCCTCCATGACCTTCATGCACATGTATCCATTGTGCCTTTGCAGTATAACTGCATTGATCACATCCAAACACTGGATCAGCTGGTCTCATATAGGATGACACTCCTATATCTTAAGGAGGAGAAGAGACCTGGTATTTTGCAGCTTGGGTCTGTAAATGTTGGGTTTACTAATTACATCACATATTTGGGGAAGTGGCAGATCCACCATTCCCCTTGTTCAGCCCTGCTTGGCAGCCTATGTATTTGTCTTGTATTTGTGATACTTTGGAACAGATTTTAAACTAATAAAAGGTCATATTAAGGCAACTTGTTAAGTGCAAGAGCTGGATGGTTTGACTACAAAGGGACAACTGGGGAAGGATTAGTTTAATAAGATACTTGCAGCATACTAGTGCACATTACTGCAATCCCTTCTCCCTTGTGAGTACCCCACTCAGAGTAAATTGATCTTGGTTACTGTAGCTTTGTTCTCCTCTTTGGCTCCAGCACAGAAACTGGTTCTTGCAAAGTGTAATATATTTTATACTCTCTGCATTGACCCTCAGTTGACTCCTGAACTCCGAATGCCTTTCCAGCTGGGACCTGTGCTGCCTGCCTGGAGCCACTCTGCGTGCAGAGCCAGTGCCCTCCACCTCCTCCCGCATCCTGCAGGAGGGACAGATTCTTTCCTTAGTGCTCCTAGAAAAGTGAACCCTCTTCCTGGCTGCCTCGAGAAGGCCCAGACTAGCACTGTGGGATGTCCTTACTGGGCTGGAGCTGTCAGCTCCTGGGTGAGAGAAGGCACCAGCAATCACCTCTCTAGACCAGGTGAAGCCTTTAGGGGGATGCACTGGCTCCTGCTGATCACACAGATAAGTGCTGCTGGTGTAAGGCAGAGCTGGCCTGTAGGTAGGTAATATGTTTATGTAGGTATGAAATATGAGACACATCTTGGATACATCCTTAATATGGCCCAAAGGGAGACAGAAAACAACTGGAAAGCAGCAGATACTATTTGTGAGGCTCTTGGTTTTGAATGTAGGAAGGGAACAGAAATAAGCATCTTTTCAGCCAGCACTGACATACCCATCCTCTGAGCAATAATGGTATTTTTGCCACTATACTGTGAACAAGCATTGTCTAACCTACAGATACAGAAGCCTCCAGTGAAACAGTGTTGATTCAGCCCTGCCTCTTCACAATCAGAGACACTCTCATAAGCCTTGGATGAGATTATATATCTAATCCAGAATGAAACTCTGAATTTTTGGAGACAGTGTGCAATCTGAATCACTCTTCCCATGTTACCCTATATCTTTCAATTCCAACATCCTCTTAAATAAAGCAAGATTGAGTTATGCAAGTCTTTCCTACTGTCCACATTGCAAGACTAAGAAAGCCCTTTTCTCCAAGGAAGCAATGAAATGTGTTCTGTGTTGTTATAATGGAGAAACATTCTTTTGTCATAAATAGCTAATGAATGCTGACACTTGGAGGTTACCAGACATGCAAGTAAAATTGGTCATTATGATCCAACTAGTGAGATGCTATTATTTACATTTTTTTCTTAACCCTCTTTCTAATGAATCTGCAGTATTCACTGCTGTAAATGACAAGCAATGCAACATCTGAGGTAAAATTCCCTGGTGTGGCTCTGCAAGATTTAGACATAGTCAAACAATACCTTTCCATTCATGAATGAAAACAACTCCATGTTTTTTTTTTCACTTTAATGCTGAAAATGCCACAGAAATTTCCATGTAAAACACTTTCTGTACTGGCAGGTGTCTCTGCTTTGGCCTCTCATGAGTGAGTTAAGCCAGACTTTTAAATTGTTAATAACTGAATAACTTTTAGAGGCTGGTGGATTGTCTAATCAGTCACAGAAATACAAATTATGTGGCAATTTGTACTCTGCAATGATGGGATGGATATGAGGGCCTTGGTAACCTTGAAATAATTCACTATCTCCTTTACAATCTCTTGTGCAGTATATACAAAATGTGGAAGCAAGTGAAAATAGTATTTGTTGGATAGTATTTAAGACAACACGATGTGTGTTAAATTTCTAAAGAAATTGTCTATACTATTTTGAAAGGAGGTATTTTTGAAACAAGTTTAGAAAATTAACTTTTTGGTATTGAGAAAAGTTTATGCTAAACTATTAAGAAGTCTGATTTTAGTAAACAAAAAGAAAAAATCAGATTAAATTTAGTCAGCACATTTATCAATAGAGGTCATCATGGAAGAGCAGTAAGTTCTTGGGAGCAGCTGTAATCAAACTGATCACTTTAGTCTGAATGTGTGTGTGAAACTATTCAGAAATTGCTTATATGGAAAAAGTTGAGAGTCAATTCACAGTCCTTAAAATGAAGGAACTCTGCCTGTTCTTAAGACTTTCTGATGAGGAACGCTGGTGCATAGAAGCTGAATCTGTTGTCTATCTTTTCATGGTCTTACAATATTTACTTTATATTTTTCCCACATTTTTGCATAGTGCAATTGTAGTTCAGTTCTCGTTTTTCACTTTTTAAATGTTAAATACTTAGTTATTCCTTTGAGGCACTTTTCTCTTGAAGCATTTGGAGTGCTCCGTTCTCAGCTGGTTGAAGCTTCTAAACTCCCTGTTGTTTCAATATATTCATGTTTATTTATTCACATCAGCTTAGGATCAGGGCTTGGAATAATAGAAGGTTATTTTCTTTTTTTAAATATGAACTTAATATGTAAATGTTCTGGCATGTCTTAATGCTAAAGGTCATCTGGCTGATTTCATTCTTTGGATTGCAGCAACACTTTGAAGAGCGTTAATTGATTGTAATTGTTTTAGTTAATCAGTTTCAGAGGATCAGGAACCTGTTTTACATGCTGGAGTTGTTTGCTTCCAGGCAGTTCACAGAAGTGATGAAAACTACCTTAGGTCAATTGTTCCTTTATTTAGAGATTAAGAGGTTTATATGTTCTGGGTGACACTGGATTTGGAATATGTTAGCAGCTATGAGGGGAGTATGGATCCTTCATATACAAGTTGGACAAAAATATCTAAAACCTGTTTATACCCCACCATTTTTTTTTTTTTAAATTGAAGAGAAATAAAAGTGTCAAAGAGAGGAATTGTCTCTGAGCTTGATACTTCCATCAGCACTGAAGGTTGCTTTTCTGATAAAGCATCAGTGTCTTGACACTGGATTTCTGTGCAGGAACCCTCATTTATCTACATGGGGTTGTTTATTTAGTAAGGACAGTACTTCAAAGTATTTGTGGGAAGAGTTTGTGAAGTATGGCCATGTAGTGAACTGGAAGGGCAACTTACAGAATTCTTGATAAGCAGACTTCATCTACTCAAAACTTTTTGAGATGAAGTCTGTCCTCTCCTACTTTTCTATTACAATTTCATTTTCCCTGTCTGGCAGTCAAATAAGGTCCATTGTCTAATGGGCCAGTTAATGCTTTGGATGTAGCTTACTGTGTACAGAATGAAAGCAGAACTTTCAGAATGAAAGGAAACATTTAAATCCAGCAAAATTATGTGTCCCATTAGAAAGAAGAAGGAACTTGTGGTTTCATCACTGAGTTCCTAACACAGCCCATAGTATAATTTCATGGTCTGCATGTCTTAAGCAAACACTATGCACATTAAAGCATAAAGTGGGTTATTCTTTTTTAAATGTGAAGTTGACTTTTGTTTCATGAAATTGAAATAAGCTGCAAGACTCTCCTTCTTCTCTCCCAAATGGAATTCAGGAACTTTCTGTTTTCCTGGAATTCAGGAACTTTCTGTTTTCCCCCATAACTTGCTATCTATAAAGTACCACTCAAAATTAACAGATGTTCAGATGAATTAAATAGCAAAATTCTGAAGGGAAATGGAAAAGGCTCCTGACCCAGAAGTATGGGTGGTTTACTGAGGGAAATTGTATTAGCAGAAAATGGCAAGGAAGGTAAGTTAATGTGAATCCCAGATTTCTGCTAGGAAGAGAAAAACAGAATTGTCAATGAAATGAAATTACCTAAATGAAGAAACCTGCATTTTTGAGATAAATAGTACAAATAGACAAGGGGACCTAGGAATTAAAGTAATTGAGCATAAATTTGACCACATAATTGGAAACTCTGCAGATGGAAATGGAGGAAAAGAAAGAAAGAAGTAACATTCAGTTTAAAATAATGAGTGAAAATTTAAAGTATACAATATCAATGAAGGAGCAACTGCAGCATGGGTGCTTCTTTCCTGGACCCTTGGATTTCTTCATCCTGCCCTTGCTGTCCCTCTCAGAGCCCTGTCTATGATTTGACCTGTCTGCTCCCATGAACCCATGGACAAATGATTCCTCCTATGCTCCTGGGACTACTGGGAATGAATGATGTTGCTGTTGGACCCACAAAACTGGGCAGAAATCAAGCATGGATACCTGTTCTGCCTATGTGCTTAAGCTTTAAGGCACAAATGATGGTTTGATGTCTAACTGAAAATCAACTAAATGTAGGTGTCGTACTAGCTGAGTTTCTAACCAGAGAAACTCAACAGTGAAAATCTTTCTGCTCAAATAAAGAAAATGTGATAGGGGTGGAAAATACAGCCAGAGAGAAGCAAAAGTTGTAGCAGTTAGGCTGGTGGATGGAGATTTTGTGTCATGCCCTAAATGTTGTCCCTCACTGTGCTTATTTTGAAGGGGAGTAGGACTATCCCTAGGACACATCCTGATCCGTTTTCTCTTGGGTGAAGTACCACTGCAATCCCTAGGTCTGTTAGGGGATATACAGACCACAATAATAATGGAGCACAATTTTCAGGAGAGGAAAAACACACACCTGAATGCAGCTTTAAAAGAATGATTTTAGAATTTGTTTGTGGAAAAAAATAATAGACTTGTTCCAGGCAGCTAACTTCCAGAAAGAAAGAGGACTTAAGCTGCAGCACATTCCTTCTGATTTCATCTGCCTCAAAAAAATCACAGATGCCTGACTCATTTTATATACCTTTCTGTTGTTAAGACAGGCAGGAAATTCGAGAACAATATAATTGTCAGTATGATAAATGAGAAGGCAAAATACTGTTGAACAGTAGAGGACACCGGGTGTTATTATGGCCTATTGTTGCTATGAATAGAACCACCCAGACACCAATTAACATCTCATTGCTATGATTACTTGCTACAGTATCTGTTCCACTAATCAAACTTGCACCTTTTTAGTCCATATTTTGATTTCAAAAAGTTATACCAAGAAGAGATTACATTTATCTCAAATGCAAATAAATGTGAAGCTTAAGAAGCTAATTAAGTTTATAACCACTGAGAATAACATTAAAAAGAAAATTAAATTGCTTGGTTTGGAGGAAAACCTTTTAGGAAACATTTGTTGAATAAACATAAAAGAAATTCTCCTAATGTACTCTTATGCAAATGGTGTTCTGTTTATATTTTCCATATGCCAATCATGCATAACTCTTATGATTTTTTCTTCACTAAACATTCTTCTTCATAGGAATATTTACTACCAAGCACACAATATGTAGTAAATACGACAGTTATATTACAGCAGCCTGCTATATCTTCCCAAACTTTTTGAGAAAAGAGCTTGTTTTAGGAAAAAGACAATGCCATTACAAATATTTAGTAAAGAATTATTTTTGGCAAAGAGGTGGAACTGAAGGATAAAGCCTATGAGATGTTATTTCCCTAATTTTTCTTTTTTTTTTTTCTTTTCTTTTTTTTTTTTTTCCTTTAATGATCATAAAAGGTACTAGATTGAAAGCTCTGAAGAAAGGATATTTCTGCAGCAGCACTGCAGAATTTCTTTGGCTGGGCTCCATTTGCCAAAGCACAGTGATTTTGTCCCTGGTCTAAAAGACTGCTAAGACACATTTGCTGTCTGTCTGAAGTCAATGAGAAAACAAGGTGAGCTGAGCAGACCCTCAAGAGTTTTGCTGGATCAGGTTGCTCAGCTCCTCCAGAGGCTGAGCCTGTGCCCCAGCAGCACCTCAGCAAATGCTGCCCATGGTGCCTTCTGCCAGCAGCAGTCCTGGCTGGCAGAGGTGCTGCAGCAGCTTGCTACCCAGCCCCAAGCTCCTCTCTCATCCCAAATGGATTAGCTGTGCTAGTAAAAGATAAGATTGCTGGCTATGAACCATTCCTCTGCTTGGTTTATGGAAAAGCAACTTTTGAAGGAGAAATGGGAATTCGTAGTTCACAAGGCAAAAGCAGGGGTGACATGGTTGCTGCTGGAAGGGTCCTGTGGATAAAAATGGCTTGGCTTGTGCTCTTCCTGGGTTTCTGTCCCACTTTCCCCTCTGGAGCACAGGCTCTGAGTGCATCCTGCACCAGCTGTCCTTGCAGCCTGCTCTGGCTTTGCCAGGGTGTGGAGGAGCAAAGCACAGTCTCTGTCCTTGTGCGAGTAGATCTGGAGAGGAGGCCGGGGCAGACTTTTGTTCTTGATTCCCATGTACTGTGTCTAAGATTTCATTGTAGCAACGTCAAGGGGACTCACGGGGAGTGGTGTCCATAAATCCTGGATAGACTTGCCCATGGATGCTCTGGCTGGGCTGAGCAGTGGTTCTACACTCTGCTGGCAACAACTTCATTCCTGTGAGCTGGACACAACAAATATGGGGAGGAAGTTGTTCTGATGGAAATGGTGGATATGATGTCATTTCTGAGGCCTTAAAATCGTTATTTTAGTTAATCTTTAATTCATGCCTTTATCTTGCTACTGCTGAGAGAACATCACTTTCCCTGCAAGGGTTTAAATTATGACTGGAATGTTTTGAAATGTGCCTCTGATGATCCATCACAATGTTTTAAAGGCTTTGGACATGGAAGAGCAGTATTGAACTTGGAGCTTGAATTTAGATTTTTTTTTTTTTATAAAGCAGCTGACAGGTTTGCTGGATTAGTGTTTATAATACTTATTGACATCCCATGATACCTTTCCATAGCTGAGCAGAGTTTAGATTGACTCTGGAGTATTAGTACTTGATGAAGGTAATCTGTTTTCTTGGCTGAAGCTCACAAACAAAGCAGTTAAATCCCCATTACAAATGGCTAAACAGGGACCCATTAAACTTCTTATAGGCCTGTCTCATTTCTATAGCCCTGAAACATTTATAAAGGGCACTGTTAAAAATTTACAGAACCTTGAGACAGTGTCTTAAGCAAAGCTACTCTGTGTACACTACCTGAAATACTCAGTCTTCCTTTAAAGAGTAAAATAAAAGTAGGAAAAAACTTTTTTCATACACTTTGATCTACAGTAGCTGTTTTGGCTTCTCTTGATTTATTTTCAAAGTTTCATAGAAAAATTGATGTTACAGGTAGAAAATCAATTCATGCTTAAACTACCATAGGAAGGTGCCCAGGTTGGTAATTAATAATCAAACTGTCTTTGTTAATGTCTGCTTCAATTATTAGTTCTCCAATCACCCTTTTTATATGGGAAGTCACTCTGGAAATTGTTGGCACTGAATTTGAGATGAATATGGTAATAGTGGATGTATCACGTTAATGAGAATTCTCATATTAAGAAATATAAGACACATTATTTTAATGATTCTACTGGCATCAAACCATGGAAGCCACAAAGTTATTTTTTAATGAATCAATCCCCACAGGCCTAAGGTAATTGTGTGAAAACTGTTGGTCTTTTTTTTCATTCCAGTAAAAGACAGCCCCAAACTGAAATTATACTTTTCACTGGCTTAGCTGATGTTTTGCAATAGTGCCAGGCATTTTGTAAACCTCAGAAGAAAGAAAAAAGATTTAGGAGAGTGCTGGAGTGGGGAGGTTGAGTCATGCCTCCCATTGCATGTCAATAAAGATGTGATAATTAGAGGGAGAAAAAGCAGAGCTTTCATTAGGCCACAGATTGCTGGAGATGCATGGGCAAAGTGTCAGACTGAGCTCACTGGGATGACCGTGTCTTGTGAGAGAGCCTGTACCCAGGGCATGGGGACAGTGGCATTTGGGGACAGACAGCCTGTACCCAGGGCATGGGGACAGTGGCATTTGGGGACAGCCTGTGTCCAGGGCATGGGGACAGTGGCATTTGTTTGTGTAACAGGGACATCGTACAGGAAGGAGGAGGAGATGGCCAAGAGTAGAAATGCCCTATTGTCTGGCTTGGTTCATTACATTCTTCTTCTAGTCATCCTCTCTAAGGGTTTAATCTGCTCAAGAATTTTAAAAATAAATAAATGAGCAGTTCTGTCTTTCTAAATATGGGAGTGAATGTGGGAGTGTGGGGAATAATGAAACCACACTGTGTATATATTTTCTAGTTCCTGTGAATTTTGATAATTTCCAGATGGTCACTTCTAAGTGTATTCATCAAATGTGAAGAATGGTTTTATAGTCTGCAGCATATAGTCTAGGACACCCCTAAAACATCTAGAAAATTTGAATCTTTAGGTCTTGTTTTTCTCCCTAACCAGCCACTGATGCCACAAGGAGTAATAATAAAAAAGTTCATATGATAGTGTGCTTTTCATTTTTGTGGATCCTGGAAATATATGCTAAGCCATGTACACCATCTGCTCCACTAAGGTCAAAGTCCCAGCTGTACAAGCTTTAGGAGTAAATGCTGAAGAGCTGATATTTTATATGGGATGAAGTTGGTGTTTTAAATAGCTTCAAGCAAGCCTTTCACAAAGTTCAGCAGTGCAACTGGCACTTGCAAGCATACACCTTCTTTTGAGTTTTTAGCTGAAAAAAATAACAGAGTTCTTTACTGGGTGTCTTAAACAAGGTACAAAACTTTGTGTCTCAGCTGGGATCAGTGAGTGGGGAAGGGAATCATTAGACACAGCAGAAGAAGTGGAGGAAATCAGCAGCAGCATCCTTACCCTAGGATGGTCAAATATCCTAGGATATCCTAGTAGGATAGTCCTGGTTGCTAAGCTGCTTGTGTTATCTTGACTATTTTGAACCTTTAAAGAGAAATATAACAGAGGAAGAGGATTGCAGAGCTTCACACCAGAGTTTGGCCTGCACTTCTACTTAGTTGTTTGCCTTCCTAGAAAATCCCATTCCCTTGTTACACTTGCTTTTACATCCTTATTGATCTAAAATATTTTTTATTTGCTGGGTGAAGTAGTTTTAAATTAAAAAAAAAAATCCAGCCCTGTGCATTCTAGCCATACAATCAATTTATTTAAAATAAAAAAACATATCTGTGGAATATGACTGAGTTGAACCTACAACCACGAGGGATAATCTACTACCTTTGCTGCCTCTCATTTTATTCTTCTCAAATGTTAGTTCTCAAATGCCAGAATTTGAAAGAAAGCTAGAAATTATCATCCGTTTTTTTCATCTCCTTAAGCAGATACTTCTAGATATCATCAAATATTTCAGAGGTTCCATCCATCAGCCTATGCTTAAAGGCAGTGATGAAAATAGGATGAAAATACAAATGTAATATTTAGAAATACTGCTGAAGAAGACAAGAAAAAAGGAGTCCTCCCAAACCACATTTCTTCTGCTCTGCTGTTTAGCAGTTACACCAGTATCACATACCAGGATGTCTCAATCATCAAATCATTGTTATTGGTTATTACCAAATAAAGAATTTTAGACCCATGGCTCAATTAACTTCTTTAAATGCCATCTTATGCACCTCTGATGGAGTGCTATTTGCTTGATACTTGCAAGATCACACAAACCTTTCTGGGAGCTGAGGGTGCCCATGGAAGTGTTGTTTTGTTAGTGCCAGTAGTTTGGAATAAGCCACTTAAGGAGTCCTCTGTGTGTTCTTCTGCAAATCAAATTATCTGCTTGCTAACTGGAAGAGCAATAAGATGTAAAAGACTATTTGTGTGAAGAAAGGAAAGCAAAGAGCAGGGAAGTAGTAACAACTCCAGTTACTTCACTTATATCCCTGGAAGAAAGGGGTGTTTGCCCACAGCACTGACCCAAGTGCAGTGGTAGAGGTCTGTCTTGCTCCTTTCCTTTTTGCTGCAAGTCTCTGCAATAGTGCTCCAAAGCAGCCTTGCTATCAGTTATTCAAGGGCCACTGAGAAGGTCTGCTATAAGGCCTCTCAATTACTGGGAGTTGGTTTTATTTTTCCCTCTGAAAAAGTTGTGTCTTTCTCTGCTTTGGAACCAACACTAGTTGGTTACTGAAGTTGGGTGGGTGAATTAAGGCAGTAGCCACTGAGGATTTTCTGTGGAGTCTGCAGTGCTCTTTCTGGATAGGTTTTTAGTGACTTTGTGATCCCAATTTATCAAAGTGTTTAGATTAGGAAACTACTGTTGTAACCCTTAGTGCTTTTTTGCCAATAGAAGTTTTTAATTTGTGGCATTTTGGCCAAATTTATCTAGAAACTAGACTACATGTCACATGAGTTTTAACTATACATGTGATATCATGAGGAGGCTGCCGCTTTATTGTCTCACTCAGATCAATCTTCATGTGGACAGAATAAATTGCTTTGCTCAATATGAGGAGGACCTCATATTGAGCAATATCCTTCCTGTTAGAATTAAGGGTGATCATGACAAACCTTTTTAGTTTCTGTTTCATGTGAAGGCCGTTCTATTTCAGAATTTTTAAATCCTTTTTAAAATTTCATGCCATAGAGGTAACTTTTTCAAATATCAAGCATTTGTAGGAACGTGGTACAGTTGTGCCAATACTTTTTGGAAAATCTTTGTACCTCTAGGATGGAATTTAATGAGACTTGACAGTGCTCTCCTAAAAGGTCACAACCCAGGTGGTTGTGTCATCCTGCTCAGGAGGAGAACTCAGCATCTTAAATTCTTCTCTTCCTATTCAGGTTGGGCATTAGATTGAGAGGTTTTAATGGCTCCTGTTGTACCCTCTGAGCTGTCAGAAATGGCTGTAACCACACAGGACACTGTACTCCTTGGCCTGATCCAGATTAGGAATAGCTCTGGGCTGCCACAGCCATGGATACAACCAAAGGAGGGGAGGGCTTCCTCCTTCAGCTCATTTGGAAAAGCGTTTGGTCCTTTCCTCCTCACAAGACACAAAGATTATTTCCTACCTGTTCTCGTTTCTTTCACATGGTTATTTTTTAATAGGAGATAATGTATTCACAGAGGAATTTCTACAAAATACTTCTGCCTGTGCTTCTCTCTGTGTGGAATTATGGAGTGAACACCTTGTTTAACTTGTCACTGGAAAATGCCTCAAGGTAGTGTTGTAGGAGCACTTCCATGAAGTGTTGTGGGTGTTATCCTACATTTCCTGGGCACACCTGCACTCCACTAGAATTTATCCCAAGCCATGAATTTGCACCTCTGCACCTCAGTACATATTGTTATCATGGGAGTTCTGTCTGGGCTGTGGATTAATCTTCCTGTGAATTCAGAGAGGCCACACAGAGGCCAGACTGGGCACTGGGCTGGGGGCTCCCTGCCCTCCCTGGGTGGTGCTGGGGGTGAGCACAGCTGAGCAGGGGATAATGCAGCCACTGCCCAGTCTGGAGTGTCTGTCTGGGATGTTTTCAGCAGGTTACCCAAGTTTTTTGGTTTTTCAGAGTAATCTCCCCTTGCCATTACCCCTAATAATGGGTAAGTGGTTCATTTTTGTGGTTGTAATTAACATTGTTTGCCATTCTGTAGAGTTCTCTAGATGTTTTAGAAGTAGGAATAATCTTTCCATTACAAATCATGACTGCAGGTGCTGTGAAGTAGTGGCTCTTTCAGATTATAAGATATCTATTTTGTATGAGAAATGTGTATCTTTGGCAGACTGCTAAATATTACTGCTTAAGTCCATTACAAGGAAGCACAATTTTCTGTAACTTAATTTCCTAAGCCTAATGAACCCAGTAAATTTCCTCTGATGTCTTCCCAAGTTAATATATTAAATCTAATTTATTTGGCAAAAAATTGGACAAATTTCCTCTTAATTCAATTAACCTAGAAGAAAAAAATGTATTGTTATGGAAATCTGGGACTAATAATTCACAGATGCGAAAGTCTTTGGTTTGGTTCCATTCATTTAGTAGCTTACAATTGCTATTTTTGTTTCCTATAATTTAACTCAAAAAAGTCCATTGTACGATGTATGTATTTGAAAAAACTTGATAAATGATAACAAACTAATTTTTTGTCAGTTAATGTTGCAGAAGATTTTTCTGTCCTAAGTGATTATTTGCATACTTATTGAGTGTTATATTTACCAGTTGATTTCCTTGATATGTTACTGATATCTTGTGGGCACTGCTAATGAGTGGATGATACATTTTCATCAGCAACAGCGTATCCCTGGCGATTTTGCTAGAACTCAAAGTGGTACAAAAAGAGTTCTCATTGTTCATGTGTTAATGCTGCAAAAACCAAAGCTCTAAGTCCCCAGAGAAGCCAAAGCAAAGCTGTGGCTGGGAGTGGGTTCAGCAGCACCACACAAACATAAGCTCCCCTATGCTGCTACTTTGATTTTATGTGGACAGGATATGGATAAGAGGGATATAGTTGCATATACTCTGGGAAGATAATTCATACTTTTCATGCCAACAGCTATAGTCCTGCTTTCCTGCCACTTCCTTAATATATGTGAGAGGTCTAATGTAAACAATGGAGCCAAACCTCTGACAAATAAATTACAAGGGCCACTAATGAGTGCAAATCCATGTATGACCTTTAGAGCATTCGTGCAGCTGTCTCCACGCTCTGATGTGGCTTGTGCTGGAAGAAACCTACGGATACCAGGAATTCAAAATGCCTGTGTACCTCAGCATAATAGAGTTGGTTTCTTTCTGTTTGTGTGCCTCGATCAATTTCAGAATTGCTCAGGACAGGATTTGGCTTCAAATCTGTAGGGCAAAGATCTTTAACATTCCTGCATTTAAAGTGACTATTAGTGATATCCAAGATTATTTTACAAATGGTCCAGTTTTCCTGCTATAAATTTTTATCCAGACATTTACATCTTTTCCAGCACAACAGCAATCTTATGAAAAATAGTCAAGAAGCTGTAATACTAAGGTCAACATTTTTAGTATTAAAATCAGTTTACAGTATGTTTGCTTGAAGTGCACATAAATTCAAAGAGGTAAGAAGTATAAACAGAATAGCTGGTTTCTTGGATGCACTCCAATATAATTATAGCTATTCACCCTTGTGACTATTTGTGTGTGTAGCTTAAAGCTATTTGCCTGCCCTAAGGTACGGTAGCAGTATTTTTATACATCTTTGTATCTGATTGAAATGCAAAACTCAGTAAACCTGGAAAGGATGCTAACAAGCTTAAAGAAATGTATGAGTAAAATTAACCAGCAGATTCAATGTGCCTTTTGACATTAGTTAGCAGCACCACCCCATTCTTAGCACAGGTACTTCCCATTCTCTTCAGTTTTGAAACTGAGATATCCCTTAAGGATTTGCCACCAAAATAGTGTATTTCTAATAGGCAATTATGAAAAAAAAATCATCATCAATCACATTTATTGCAAACATCTCATAAAACAGTAAAACATTTATGTGGCTATGGAAGGCAAGTATGCTACCATGTAATATATTAAGATTTGCATATAAAGAACAGCAGGCAGCAAACAAGTCTCTTTCCCTTTCTTATGCCATTTATACAAATGCCTTTGATGCAATGTATCTATTTAATTTCCATCAAAATGTTATTGCTGCAACACCTGAGTGATACTGGCTGTCGTTAGGTCTCAGAAGCACTCCCTGGGATGGGAGTGGGTGATGCTGCTTCCTCCAGGTAGGGTCCATCAGCCGTGTCACACCTTGTCACAACCTATCTGTCACCCAGGAGGCAGGGTTTGCCTCAAGCTGATGTGCACCTGTCACTGACACACACACACACATTTTTAATTTCCCTCCTCCCCAATATCAGTTTTTCACCAAGATCAGTTATGTCAGTATTTAGCTTTCAGACAGATTGCAAGGGTATTGGGACTCCATGTTGTTTCAGTGTGAATAGGAATGAAAAGCAGTTGCTTGGAAAAGAGCACAGCTCTTTTTGTGAGGGACATGGCAACTGCCTGTCGATACCAACATCTGCTAATCTCCATAATCATCTGTACCTTGTTCTTGGCAAACACTCAGAAATAATTTTCTTGAAACTTTTTTTAATAGCTCAGAGTGCATCTACCGTGAGGCTGTAGGATATGAAATGACTAATAAAATGTAGGGTTATTTCCATGTCAGAGGTGGTAACAACTGTCTTTATCTGGGTTTTTCCATGAGCCTCGAGGTAAAATGAAGCAGGCAGCATTGCAGAGAAGAGAGAAATGAATGACAACACATTGTATAAATCTGTGGGATTTTTTGACACTTGACTTTGTACTATCATTTTAAAAAAATCTGCCTTCTATTTACTTGTCAGAACTGGATTTAATTCTTATATGCTGCAAGGAATTCACCATGTTAAGATATTGATATAACAAATTGCCAAATGTTTTAGAGATTGATTCTTGCTGACCAAAATGGGCTTTCAGATTGGAAGTCTTTTTTTCCAGAAAACACCTGCTGAGATAGAAGTCTGACAGCTGCACAAAAGAAATATTCAGTTTGTTTAGTCTGCTTCTATCTAGCAATTGGCAGATGCTATCAAAAAATGTGTTTTAAAAATGAAAATTACCTAAGGATTTGGCAAAGGACCTTGGTTAAAAGGGACTGAGTGGCCACTGTCAGGTGAGTATTACCAGACTGATTGGTTGTTACTTCTGTCAGTCTTTCTTCAAAATTATGACGGGCCACACAGCAGGGAGCAAACGATCATTAATACTTCATCCCCTGGGACACAATAAACTGCCATTCACTTGCATACAAATAAAATACATAAAGCTTGTCAGACAAGGTGACAGAAAAAGGTGCCTTTTCAAAATTATTTTCTACTACAGTGGGATGTGATCAGCTAAGACACATTTCTGTATTTTGTGGTGTATGATCTTGACAGCAGCACCTTTGAATTCATTCCGGTTTAAAAATATATTTCAGTGGTTTTTCCTGATGCTTATTTTATTTCATTAGAAGAACATAAGATTTTGAGCAGTCCTTAGCTCTGCAGTGGAAACTTAAGAAGAGGTTTTGCAGGAAAATACTCCTCTGGAGCCAGTGCTGTTTCTGGCATCTAAGCCCGCAGCAGAACAATCCAGGCTCTCCATGTGTGCTGCTGTGTGCTGGTGCAGGTGAACACCAAGTCCTGGAGAAAGAGATGGCCCCTGCTCAAAGACTCCCAGGCTAAAATACAAGCTGTTCTGAACTTGAATAAGCCATTTTCACAATATTTTTGCAAGCAAAAAATCTAAAAAAAAAAAAAAAAAGCAAACAAACTGTTATGCTGTATTATACTTTTGGTAAGGTCAGAAAGAGGCTGGAATGTGAGGTATTTGCTTAGCCACTGCTTCCAGTAATGCTGTTCTGTTCTGGGAAGCGCACTGAGAAAGATAATTACTGATTTATGAGGAGACTTAACATATTCTGCCTATAGGGGTGTTTTGTTTTGGGTTGGTTTATTTGTTTTTTGACACATCTACCAATGAATTATTAGGTGGTTACTGCACTAAAAGTTTTGTGTAGGCAAGGCACATAGGGTTGCCTAACTAGTCTGTGTGGAGCTTCATAATCTCACTGTATTGACAATGAATTTCTTTGGCTTTTACTGGAAAAACAAATTTTCTGTCATGCTCTTTATGCTTCAACCCCTTTTACTCCTTTAATATTTCCCATGGAAATATATGAGATGTGCTGCATACCACTTTGTGCAAGCTTTTGTTTGGAATATTTCCATTTCAGTGAAACTACACTTTTTTTAGAAAGCAGAAGATATGTTATCAAATATTTTGTCTGCCATGTGAAACCACAGCAGTTTCTACCATAGTAACAGAGCTCATTTAAAGAACTTTAATGCCATACTTCATTGCTTATTTCATTTTCAGGGCAGGTGAAGAAACTTTCCCTTTTCCTATGCCAAAATTGATTCTGAATTACTGTTTTCACAGTTTGGTTGTGCTTGTTTTTTTCCTTCTCCTGGTCTTGATGGCAGGGAGAGAGCTGACTAATGAATGCTGTCTCATGACTGAGATAAAGAAATACTGGAAGTTTCACATGAAAGCTTGGTAGATCTGCCTGTGTTCTTTCCTTGGGTTTCTGTCCCCTCTATGTTCCAGTGTCACTGTTGGTATTGTAATGTCACCTCCTTTGAAGATCTGTCAATGACAATGCTATTTAGTACCTGAGAATCAATTGATTGAAAAGTTTTGGAGAGGGATTTGTCAATATTGTGTAAGAAGTAGTTAAATGTTGGTGAATCCACAGCACCACTATCCATGTATACAACTGGGCAAAGAGGAAAGTAAAAATGCTAGCAGGAAATACTTCTTACATCACTCCTGCCACAGCTCTCATTTCTCTTCTTCCTTTGTACACTGAATTACCCTGATTCTAAACAACCACTACACAATTTGAGAATGGAGCAACAAAATTAGATAGCACCCTGGAAAAAAATATGAGGAGGAGACTGAAGCAATGTTATTTTCCCCTTTTATTCATTTGCAGTAAAGCAATTGTGGGTTATGTTTTTTGATCATTGAAGACATTGAAAAACACCTGCTGATTTCCAGCCTAAACAGAAGAGTAAATAGTATCTTTAATAAATAAATTTTCTTTTGGCAGGAGTTTAATGTAAAGATGGACTTTTTAATAGATTTTCAAAATAGACCTTTTATATTAAATTCTATATTAAGGAAATATTCCACAGAGCAAACCTGGAGACTGAGAGCAGACTGGTTAAGGTAATGACTGTCTTGAATTCAGTGTAAAATGTCATTAAGTATCATGGTTCACATTGCTTGGGGATTGTGAAGTTCGGTAATGAAATCAGGATGGGATTTTTTTTGGCATAGTAATTTCACTTCACCTGCCTTAAGTCCTCCTATTCCTTCTGCTTTGTGCATGCAGAAGCATGAAAGCTAGGACTGATTAGGTAGCATTGGCATTGCAAAATCCCCAGAAAAATACTACTGTTAATGAGAATTGTATGTATAACCCCCTGCTTACTGCAGTGACAATTCACTCCTATGATTCTGTCAAACATTGCAAAAACCAAATAAACCTGGTAGCCCAATAATAAATAACTGCTTAAGATGCTTTTTTTTTGCTATAAAATGCAATAGCTAAATCCTCAGCTAGATTGAATTCGCCTCTCTCCATTAAGTTCAGTGCTGCTAAACTGATTTACAGTGGTTGAGGAATTTGGTAGTTGTGAGCCAAGCTGCAAAGTGTGCAGAAGTTTTGTCAAATCTGTTTGGGACATGGATGGAAATGAATATGGGGTTTCAAATGTTAAAAAGCAGCACTAGCTAGAAAAACTCACAACAACTCAAATCCCTGCTTGAAAATCCTAAACTACCACTGCATATGTTGCAGTAATTTGCTCAGCCACGCAGTATGCTGTACTCACTGAATGAAGAAAACTTCTCGTGAGAATGTTTGAAATGTCACTGAGGTTCAGTCTGGATCAGGGTGCAGGTGGCTCTACAAAGGCTTTGCTGAGGGGATGTGTTTATACAGTTGCTGCTGACGGATGGTATTGATTGGCCAGGCGACTCATAAAACAAGCGACTTCACTTTCATCTTTGTGCTTTCTGTTCCTTCAGCAGATAGAAAAGTGGTTTTAATTATTCACATCATCCATTTTAATATTTTGTTTTTACTCTTATCTACCCACTCTCTTACAACCAAGTAATATTCTCATCTTCTCATTGTAGAAAACTTGCAAAGGGGGCAAGAGTGGGTAGATAAGAAATTTTTGAGACTTAAACATTGGTATTGCCTCAGTGGTAAGATTAGCAGAAGTCAAAATATGCTGAAATCTCTGTCCAAGATATGCTGAAATCTCCTATGCTGAAATCTCAGCAGCTGAGATTTGGGTATTGGCACAGTGTCTCTGGTGTTCATTCACATAGATATGTGAATCTTAAGGTACAGCACTCACCCCCTGCATCAGTCCTTGCACCCCTGGAATGGGTACCAGGAATGTTCCTCCTGCATGGGCACAGATATGTGCTCTCAACACTGTGGTGTTACAGGCTGCACTGCTTTCCACCAGAGAATATATTTTCCTCCCACGACAAATTTTTCAGCTTTCATATAGCTTGGGAGTTGTGATAAGAGCTTGAGGTCTTTTAATGCTTCTGGGTTTTGCAGTTTGTTCATCCTTGCAACAGAGAGATGTGATCAGTACTGTAATGGGAATTTTGATGATCTTAATTGC
Organism: Vidua chalybeata; assembly: GCF_026979565.1. NCBI lineage: Eukaryota > Metazoa > Chordata > Aves > Passeriformes > Viduidae > Vidua > Vidua chalybeata. The sequence goes on from NC_071539.1 coordinate 13,711,732, forward strand.
AATTGTCCATTTTTAATGTATTAATGACTAATGAGGAGAAAGTGATATCACATGGCTATGTGCGAATCAGAAGACAATGCCTGAGTTGACTAAACTAGAAGGAAAATTCTTGGTTTTTGGGAACAAACTATTCTTTGGCTGATTTGCAGTTGCCAGCTTTAGTTAACGTGGGCTATTTTCTAGATGCATGCTGTCATCAGGACCTGTATGTTCTACTCATCATCTTCCCAGACAGACTAAGAAGTATTACATGGGCTACCTGCTAATTCTGTCACACCATGGGCTTGAGTCAGGCTTTCTGATGAAAGAGACCTTGAAATTTGAGGTTTTTATACTTTGTGCATGCTTCCCTGGAACTGCTCTTTTGAAAAAATTGCCCTTGGAGCTTTGAGTTTCTCCACAGTTGTATTTTTTAAATGCTCACTTTTTTACAAGCATATGTAAAAATTATGAAAGCTGCAAAGTCTTTGTTGTTTTTTGGCTTCAGAAAACAGCAAAGAAAAATGCCTGAAGTAAAGAAATAAGTTGTGCAAGAGCAAAGAGTTTCTAGGTAGACTGTTTGACAACTCCAAGGAAAAGCAGCAGGTAGAGAAAGACCATTGCTCCTGTCCCTGGAATGGCCTTACACCAAGCTCTAAAACATTAACAGTCTCAGCTACAGTAAATAAAAATACACAGGTGTGTTCTCATTCAGAAGTTGCTTCCTATATATGGCACAACAGTAAAATGAGATGGGAGAATTCCTAAGTCAACTCATGGAAGTGATTGTTCAGACAAAGCTGTAGGGAGCGTGACTTTTCTGCGGTTTTTCCTTTTTTCTTTTTGAGATGCTCCATTTTCCTTCAAGCTAATTTTAACTCTAAACCAGCTGTGATTATTTTCTTTTTAAATCAAGTTGAGCTTTAAGGAGAAGGGGGGGCAGGGAAACAAGAACCAAAAGCTGCAAGGTAGGAGCCCTCCCTCCTGTGCATGGAGTCTGCTGGAAAGCACAATTGCAGAGTCCTATTGAATGTTAGGAAAATCTGCCTCACTCTCTCTCCCATGACAAATATACAAGTAAAAGGATTAGAACCCCCAAAACCAAACAAACCTTCCCACCCTGCAAACTGCCCCCCCCCCAAAAAAAAGAACAGCTTTGCAAAACTTTATTGTATGCCTCCTTCATATTTAGCAGCCAACCCTGCATGTACAGTACTGATTTAGGGTACTGTTTATTCTTTTTATGCTTCTTTGGTTCCCTGTCACCTCAGACTGTCTGTCAGAAGTAATTGTGAGTGGGAGAAAAAAAGTTGAGCTGCTAACAGTGGATACATATTCCCCACCCCCAGTAAAATAACCCAGGAACCCATGTAAATGAGGCACAGGGTTTGTAATGAGTTGGGCTGATGGTGACAATGTGTTCAAGTGTATCTCCCAGACTTCATTAACTTAATGTAATGTACAGTGGCAAGAATGATACCTATGATCATTCCAATTAAAATTAAAGTTTTGTGCTTTTCTATGATGCAAGTTAGTGCTGTGAAAACATGAAACACACATCATAAATGCCACCCAGCTGCAAAAGTGACAGAGTCTGCCAGCTTTTCCTAGTGGCAGCCAGAATAATAGGAATGGCTTCAACTGGCTTTTGTTATTGCTGGAAGCTCTGGCAGCTCACCAAGCATGCTAAGACCAAGGCAGTCAGACTGTGATAGCCTTGCTCAACAAGTGATTAAAATACACTAGGGAAAATGTGGTAAAATATACTCTTAAATGGAAATGAAAAGAAAGTAAATATCACCGTAAGTATATGGTATGTGGATACCACTAAGAGAAGGCTGTAACAAGTGAGGATAGCACACCATCCTGCTCAAAAGAAGTATAGGATTAAAGCTTTGTTCTGTTTGAGCTCACTGCTTATTAATAAAGAGTGGATGGTAACTGAGGAGATGAAGAGACTGTATTGTGAGATACCACAGAGCACGGCATGTGTGATGTTCCTTCTGAAGCCATAATAACCATTTGATTTCTGACCCTGAGGTGAATTTTGTGTACTCATATGCATGAAGGAGGTGAAAGGATATGCACTGAGATGTGCCCTTCTTTCCAAACTGTGTTTTTAGAAGTGATATAATTGAGGCATAAATAAAATAACAAAGAAGGCTTTTGTAGACATGTATTATTATTTCAAACTACCAACAGTTGTCTTTGCACTTGCTGGTATTTTAGAGTCCTGAATTTTAAATGGCACAGCTCTCTTTTACCATCTCACGTAAAAAACACTTAATAGGGAATACATCATAAGGGAAAATTCCAGAAACCAGGTCTGTATAGCCAACAGTCCTATGAACTTTGAGTTCCTTGCTCATCTCCTCTTTGTCCCATGATGTCTCTGAAAATAAAGAATACAGCCCTAAAACTGGCACTAGGTGAGTCCATATCCTTTCCCCAAAATTAAAACTGGTGCCTAGGGCATGGTAGTTGCTTGAAGTGTCTGCCATGATATGTGATGCCAAGAGCCCCTGCTGCCCCTGCTGCTTTCCATTCAGAGGAATGGGAAACCTAAGGATAAATCTCCACCTGCAGCTGCCATAGGCTCTCTGTAATTAGGCAAGTGTTCTACAAATATTGTAAAATCAGATGGCCCCATCTCCCTTTCTGTCTCTGGACAGTGCTTCTGTAGGTGTCAGGAGCACTGAGCAACCTTGTTCAGTGAACCCTTGTTCAAGCACTGTGTGCAGCACAAGCAGCACTTTCCCAGTGCTCCTGGAGCTGGCACTCTTCCTGCACTAGAGCCTGTCTTCAGCTGTCTGTTCAGTGCTGCATTGTGAGCTACCCAAACCCATGGTGATTGCTGTCAGTACACACCCACACCTTCCTTCTATGAGAGATTTCAGGCACTGTTTGCTGTTAGACAGATGCAGCTGGCTTTGTTCTCTTCAGCAGAAGTTTTTTTGGCAGCATTTAGTGGCTGAGATGTGATGTGAGACCAAGAAGTATCAGTGCATCCTTTCTGCATCTGAGGATCTCTGCTGAAAGGAATGGGAGAGAAACTGGATGGCATGATGGAGTGCCAACTCTTTCAAAATTAAGCACAGAGTGCAGTTCTGGAAAACTACCTTAGAATCAAATTGTTAGTTTGTTCCTAGAAGTGGTTCAGAAAAATGCATTTCACCACAAAATGTTCCTGCCTTTCTCATTATAATATCCTTCTTCTCTGGATCACAATCTATAATAATCAGTGAATTTATGAATACTAAAAACTTGAATTTTTCTGAAGATTCTTAATAATAGTGGCTGATATTTCATTTTTTTTTCTTGCAAAACCCAAGTCTCAGTGCCATTTTACAATCTAATATTTTAGGTTTTGTCCATTACTCCTGACTTTTGTTTTGGCAAGCCTTTATTTGAACAAAGAACTGGGCAGATCTCTTGATACAAGAGGGTATCAAATCTCACCCTGAGAGGTTGGTATTTATTCTGAAGTGGTCTAAATATTGTTTGCTAAAACAATCTACAAATTCTGCCGCTTTTTTTTCTATATTTCTTAATAAAGGGACAAGATGAGGATCTGTTCTTCAATTAACCTTTTCCTGTCAGACTAAAGTTTAAAATAAATTTAGATTCAACACAAAGCCTGCTAATTAATACCTGCCTTTTTAACCTAAATTTGGGCTAAATCCCAGTGATTTCTATGCTTTAAAGGCTTCCCTCTTGCTGCCTGAAGGATAATTTCTGTAAGCAAAAATTATGAGCCAGTTTTGAATTTACCTTTATTTCTGCTGTTTACAGGATCCTCAAACCTACTTACTGCAGCAAGCATGCAAAGGTTATAAATTGTGCTTTGGGAGCACCTGTAGCCATGAGAACTTTACCCTCCCTCTGTGGACACCTGGCACTGGCTGTGCGAGCTGAACTGGGGCACAGGCTGGGAAAGGTTTGTGGCAGGCACTGTTTAGAGACCTGTTTGTGCAACCTGTAGTTGCATTTCCTCTCAGGTAAACAATGGGGGAATACTTTAATGCTGCGCAGAGCCCAGGAGTGTTAAATCACCTTTTTCATCTCTTTTAGGAAGTTAGTCCCTTACTTTCTTTGTACATTCACCCAGTAACAGATTTATGACACTTTACAGATTAACCTGCACATTTCAGAGCATGTAAATGGATCTAAATGAAGTCACAGATAAAAACATACATATCCCCATGCTTTGAATGTCCTAAAAAGGACTTATGAAACAGCAGACTATGTAGAACATATTTTTCTGCATTTATTTCTTACATTGGTGTAAAGACAGGGATTTTGAGAGCGGGATGAATATGACAATAGCAGAACATAATTTTAAATTGATAAATGAGAAGAACCAACCATGGTAACATAATGCCCCCTATGGTTTGTAAGGCAGTATGTACAACAGCTTTAAGGACAATGCTTTCCTACATACCTTCTCTTAGTAGAATCAGATTTATATGTTATGCTCCTGAGCTAGAGAGGAAAAAATACCTGGTTGGATTTTATTAATAAATAGGTCAGATACCTTTGATTTAGATGCTTTAAATCTCCTCCTCCGTTTTGGAGATTGAAAGCACTTGGGATCAGGAGTGTTTTTGAGCGATGTAGAAGCAGCTGAGCTCCTGCCCTCGCCCAGCAGCCAGCTCAGGGTGGGGAATCGCCCCGGGGAGAGGCGGGCCCGGAGGGGAGCGCTCTGTAATGGAGGGAGCGGCCGCTGGATGGCAACATCCTCCCGCACATGGACCGGGACAGTGCCGGCACCGGGGACAGTGCCGGGCACCGGGGACACGCACGGCCCGCCCCGGCACGGCTCCGGGACTTGTGCGCTAAGGCTCTCCTCCGCCGTGTGCGGGGGATGCGGACGGAATGTCCGCTGGGGAATTCCCTTGCTGCAGGGTTTCCTTTGGCCTCCTGGCCGTCCTTCAGGAAGCCCTTTGCAGCAGCGCCGGGCACAACAGGTTTGCAGAGTGGGGATCACCCAGCAGTCAGTTATGCAGGAGATAATGTCTAAGTAGTGACAGGACACTTTGGTGATCAATTAGTGCTCGTTTTTTACCCTGCTACCCTATGTCCCATTTAAAGGCAAACCTTTCCTCTTGTGCCATCGGTGCCTTGATGGTCTCATGGTGCCAGTGAGGGCAGGAGCAGCGCCCCAGACCAGGAGCCGAGCAGACCTGCCCGTGGGGTGAGCGCAGTGCCCGGCCGGGCTGCCCTGTCCTGGAGGGTGGTGAAGTGATCCAAGACCAAAAACTGGATTAAATGAATTATGCCCACCTTTGAGCTGTGGATTGGGAAAAAACCCAAGGCTGGTTCTCTTTCAGTTCCCACAGATCTCACAAATTCACTTTTAAGCCTTCCCAGTGCAAAAAGAAACGGCTGATCCTTGTATGGTGGAGAACTCGGGGCAGACCCACAGGTGCCTATCAGTGCACGTGTAAAGTGAGGAAAAATTCCTGAGCGTTGTTGCAGGTCTCCAAGGAGTCCTGGAGCAAATGTGTTCTAGTGAAGCATTTGAGCAAGTTGGCTTTGTGTCATGTGATGGAGGAGACGTCTCCCAGGCCCAGTGTTTGAAAATTGTGTCTTGGATAATTTTGTGTTTTAAGACTTAATAACCTTGATTACACATTTATATTTCAGCAGTTACTGAAAAAGTCATGGTTATCATATATTTATGTCTTTGCAACCAGGAGGCTGGGAGACACAAAGTGGGAGTCACTCACTGGCAATAACTGTTGCACGTTGTCAGAACATAATGAAAATTGCTTTGATCTTCTGCTTTTAAGATGGACACCTGCTAGTAAACTGTAGGCAGACTGATTAAACAGTAAGTACAATTAGAACTCTGAAAAACCCCAGACATTTCGTTTTGCTGTCAGTTTATGATAATATGATGATGATGATAATAATAATATATAATTATATAATATAGTAATTATTAGGATAACAATCCTCTTGCTACCTTCCAGGTGCTGCCAAGTCCATACCTGGAGCAGGGAATGCCTCTTCCTCACTCCTTCTGCATTTATATGTTGGACTGGGACTGAAAATACATTTCACAGCTAAAACTGGCATGGCTAAGGTTGTACAAATGCTTATTTGTTATTTCAGCTACTGGTCCATGGGCATATATACAGTTAAAGTTTAAAATCCATGAAAAGACATATTCACAGGGTTTGTGAAAAATCAGACAGTTTTCCTTCCCTTAATGACAGGGATCTCAAATGAGTTGTGTTGTCAATGGGAGAGCAAGAGGTTATATAGTTTTCCATAATCTATAAAGCTTCTTCAGAATCATGTCATTAGCTTTCCTGTGGTAGAGCACAGCAGAGCTAATAATGCAATTATGGTTCATGTAGTTAAACTATGCTACTGATATTTTTTTTTCCCAGGAGGCCTTCATTTCTGGCAATTCTAATCATCTTCATTGTACAGCTGTATGGATTCCATGTTTCACTCTGAGGGAAATAAAATCGCAAATAAATACCATCCTTCCTAATGTCTCTGTAAATGCCAGATTTACTAACCATTAACCAAATGTTGGGGTCCATAAAATGTAATGTATAGTTCTGTATATATATATATATATAGTTCTGTATATATATATATATATAGTTCTGTATATATATATATATATATATATATATATATATATATATATATGCCACATTCATATACTAGTCACCAGAACAAACTACTGTGCTGGAATAAACAAGAGTAGAATTTCTTCCAGTATTTCATTATTCTCATTTCTTGCTGCTATATTTAATACATTTTCTGGTTCTGACATGCTAAGTCTCTCCTTGGCTTTCTACTGTATTCAAACTGTAAGTATCAGAGTAAAATAGATAATTACTACATAAAAATGGTGTGTGTGTGTTTAGCAGGAGGGGGATTCTTCTTTTAATTTCCCATTCTTTTGAACAAATCTGAAACTTGGAGTTCTGTATCTGGTTCTGTATTTCCTGATACTCAGGAAGTATGAGAGCTGGCAAGCACAGGCTAATGAAGATGTTATTTAGTCTATTATTAAGCATTAATTTAGTACTCCTATTGATGAAAAAATTACTTTAAAAAAATCTATCTGTGCCAGTCCCCACTACAGCAAAAATATCAATCCTGAGGTATTGAAACCCAAATTAAAAAACATAAAATATGAAATAAAGATATTCCCTGCTTCTGTGGTCTCAGTCTTCCATGATTCAGATCCTTCTGAGAGGATAAAATTTTAGAGCAATGAATCTCTGAAAGCACTGCCCTGTTTTCTTGTGTAGAGGGGAAAGTTTCTCTAAACTTCTGTATTTTTCTGAGTAGACTACCAAACACATTACAAAGCCTTTCAAAAAAAATGCATAAGAAAGTGATGATAAGGCATGTTAATAATTCTGCTGACAATCATCCTTCTTTAACATGCCTGGGACATAAACAGTAGGAAATAAACACAGGCAATAATTGCTATTAGGTGCTTGAAGAAAAAACAAAGATATGAGTGGGACATGCTAATTAGGCTTCCTCGATGGACCACATGGAGATGAAAAGGAGATGAAAATAAAAATAAAGCAAACAAAGCTGAAGTATTTAGACAGCCTTGCAAGGAGTTGTTGTCTATGACAATGAACTGTCCACGGTTGTAAAGTCCTTAGAGACAATATCTGAGACAGGATCTGTCATTTTCCTGCCTACATCAGAGGCAGGGTAGCACCAGGGTGTCACTTTGTGATCTCGTGGGATATACAACAGAACTGATCAATCCTAAGGGAGCTGAGATGGGGAGACAGCGGGACCAATTTCCTACCAGAGCATCTTGTTATGGGAGTAGAGCAGCTCCTGCCATTCCCCTCCCTGTAAGTGCTGAGGAGAAGAACTGTGCAGCCATGGCAGATGTGTTAGAGAAGTTCACATGGCTTTTCCATTACAGCACATACTTTTAAGTTGTTCACCCATTTCTACAAATTCTATTCTTACTAATTGCCTTTCTGTTACACAGTAACTGTCTTGGCTTCTGTACTTCTGTAAAACATTGAAAATATTCAACCTGGGAGTTTGAAAGCAAAACGCTGTCAAGACATACTAATTATAAAAATTGTGCACACACAACCTCCTAGTGTTCACTTTTGCTCTCATTTGTTTTACAGATGGTGCTAGGTCAAAGAAGCAGCCTGTCTTTGCAGGACAAGCAGATTTGAAGTTCTGAGCATCTACATTTTCATGTATGCACAAGTTTTCTCCTTAGCTTTTTTTGCTTACCTAATCACGTTGGTGATTTGCTAACATTTTCCTCTTCTCTTTTACTTCGTATAACAGGCAATCTGCAAAGTGATTTGCAGGAATCAGAAGTACAAATTTGTTGCTTTCGGGATCAAGAACAAATGGAAAAAATTGTTGTGATTTTGGTTGGTTTTTTATTATTTTGCCAGTAATTGACTTGTGATACAGGAAGAGAGGAATATAAAACAAACCTGGGAAAAAAGAATCAGGTTTCCAGATCTGCTTTAAGCAGACTAATGCATGAACATATCTATAAAAATGAGTGATTGGACCAGTAGTAAAGTGGCTACTTGGTGCCCACTGAATGGTCCAGGCAAACTGAGGCACAAAACACTTACTTGTGTGGCTTGGTGTCCCAGATAAGTTCCTAGGATTCTATTTGACCCAGTTGGGATGCTAACAGATAACTGTTACTGTATGATGTTTCTGGAAAATCCACAGTAGATAAGGATTGTAATGAGTTCTGTATGTTTCCCCTATTGGTTATCAATAGGAAATAATATGAAAAATGAAATTACCTGGAATCCTGCAAGGATTACTTAGTGGGCCACTACCACCCCTTCAGTAGGTAGAATGTCTTAAATGCAGTAAATGCAAAACCAAAATATTTTCAAATTAAAAAAAAAACACTAATAATTGTGCTGTACTATTGGGTAGAATTTCAACACATTGATACTAAATGTAGAAAACAAATTGGATTGAGATTCTTAATTCCTTTTGTTATTTTTAGGGGATGAAAAGCTTTACCAGAACGAAGCTCATCTAAAACTTATTATTCTTTCAGTATGCTAATTAATAGAGCAGGATCATGAATTTGTTAATTAAAATAAGATACCTCAGGGAAACTGAAATTAATTTTGCTGTCCTAATAGAGTTACCATTATGTCATTAAATCTTATGGATGTCTTATCTACTTCTCTTTTTTTCCTTCCCTCAAAAAGTAAAAAATTAGTTTTATTTAGTTTGAATTTAGAATCAGAATATTGAATGATGGTTTTCTGAAAATACGGAGAAGATCAATGAATAATCTTGTAATAGCTTGGATTTCTAAAAATCTTAGAATGTGGCCTGCATGTGAGTGTCAGGAGTGATCCCCTCATGCTCTAAATGAGCACAGAACTGTTCACCTTTGGATCACCGGGTCTGAGCTGCTCTGTGTAAGCTGTGAACAGTCACTCCAGCAGCCTGCTAGAGTCACATTGGCTTATATTTTCCAGAGATGGAACTAGAAAACTGAACCATTGGGCATTGTAATGTAATTGTAATGACTGCTAAAAATCTGTATTGCACCTTAAATGGAATGTCTTTGATGGAGGGAAGGTGGGATCTGACAGCAGATCCTGTGGTGGGCAGGGTGTGTCCATGCTGGTGATTTAGTTCACAGAGAGTGTTTTAGGGGAGTCTCCTGGTCATCCTCACTTGCTGTGCTCGAGGGTAGTTTTGGTTCAGTCCTGGGGTGTGCAGATTGATTCCTGCTGCTGGGACCAAATTGTGCTCCAGGAGCACACCAAAAGCTGCCAGTGGAGTTTGACTGCAGAGCCACCCGAGAGCCAAAGCCCAGAGCTCCTGAGCACGGGGGGTCCTGGGTGTCTCCTCTTTGTGCAGGTTTGCTGCTGCTGTGCTGTGCTCTTGGGTGGAGCTTGGGCTGGCCAGACCTCACCTGGACCTGCCTTGGCAGGAGCTCAGGCTGCTGACCTGACAGTGGGTGCCAACCTCCATTTCAAAGCTTTTTACTTTTTTTACAGAAGGAAAAGCACCTGACATATCCTCAGTGGTTTCTGATACTCTGGCTTTTCAGTACTCTTGCTTCCAATTTAGATGTTTCAGAGAAGAGAAAGGGAAAAGGATGGGTAAGTGTGAGAGAAGCATTAGTTTTTCTTCTACAGCAGAGCACAATTCTTCTAATCTTGCTTGATGAATTTTCAAGGCCAGCAAAAAATTCTCCATCATCACCAAGACTGTTAATTGCAATTTGTATCCAAGACTTCTGTCATTCAATGTACCAGAAGACAGAAATAATGTTACTAACATACCAGTGTATATTGAGCACTTTATCCCATTTTATCATAGGCTTAAATGTGTAAAATTTAATTAGAGACAAGCACTAAATCTAATTGTTAGGGACTGCTGAGCAATTGCACTTTGGTTAGTCCTGTGAAAGCTTCTGACTCCCCAGGAAGAATGTCTACTGTTTGCTTTCAGCCTGTGAAGTGTTCAGAGGCACTGGCTGCATGTAAGGACAGGCAAGATTCTGTCACTCTCAGTTTGTGTTTAATCAGCAGACAGAATTTGAGATGTTTTGCGAATTTCAGCTGAATGTGGCAGCTGATTTCAGGCAAAAGTAAAAATAATAGCAGATGAAATCAATTTCAGCTTCTCAAAATAGATTAATGATAATTCACTAAAGTAAGCAGAAAAGTATCCTGAAATATCTTTGTTTCCAATGTACAGTCAAATCAAGTAAACTGTGGACCTCTAGTGTGCTCTTGGCACAGAGAAAGTTATTCTTTCTCACACTCAAACCCAATTAATATTAAAGGATATTTATCTGGAGCAGAATAGATCTTCAGGATAGATTCACTTTCAGGACAGATGTAAAAGATTCCCTCAGAGTGTCCATTATTTAAAACAAAATCACTTAGAAGTGAGAGACTAGTTTGGAAATTTCTTCATGACCAGTGGTGAATTTTGGTACGGGTTTTGGTGCAAGACATATTCAGGTCTTTTATGCTGCTCCTTCCTGGCCTTATTTTTTGCTTAAATCATGTTCTGCTTACATAAGTCTTGATGGCCACACTTCCTCTGCTTTTTATTCTAAAACCTGCTTAATGTGATTAAAATTGAAACACTTGGTCTGGGGATGAATTCAGTTTTTTGGACTAATTGCTTTGTGCAGCTGTTTCAGAACTGGTAGGAAACCAGGACATGCATGAGCTTAGTGACAGTGCCCAGAGCCCCTTGAAGGCTGTATTTTCACAAGAACAAGATTTTAGAGATTATTAAAAAAACTTTAAAACTCAGTGCAACAGAAAATATTTCCAAAAAAAAAAAAAAGAACCAAAAAAAACAAAACCAAACCTGACAAAACCAAAAACCAAACACACCTGTTCCCCTAACACCCCTCAAAGAGACAAACCCCATGCCAAAGCCTTCTCCTGTGTCAAGATTTGGTATGGAAGCTGCTTTATGAATTTCCGGTGGATTGTTGTATTTTGCTGACATCTATATTTCGTTTCTGATCCATATCAATACTTCCTGGGGTAGCATTAAAACCTCTGATACATATTCAGTACCATGTGCCATCTCTAACCACAAAAGCTCGAAAGGTTTCTTCCCTTACACAACTTTGAGATTGCTATTTTGATCCCATTTCTTCCAGCGGAGTTGAATGCAAAATAAAGATCAGGTTGCTGGAAAGCTGCTATTTTAACGATTGCGTTTTGCTGTTAATTGGTGCACGACAGGCACCTTGTGTAGCAGCTCCCTGGCAGTGCTGCCTCAGGAGGCGGCTCCGCAGCGGCACCGGGACCTGCCTGCGGAATTCCAGCGTGATTGCAGACGGCCGTGCAGGGGAGGAGCTCCTGGAGGCACCCGCTGAAGCAAGACGCCTCACAAACAAAAGTTCAAGGTGAGAACCCTACTAGGTGCTGGCTAATTTAAGAAATTGTTTGGGTTTTATTTTTCCTCTCCAGTGCAGAAAGCAATACTGGGTGAAATAATGTAACTTGGGGCTTGTAATTGCGCAGGGTCACAGTCCAATAGTTATGATCACTCTCAGCATTTCTCCCTGTGCTAAAGGGAAGAAAGAAGGCTATAATATTTCCTATTTTAAAAAATGGCAATAACAATGAATTTTAATGCTGGTCACAATTGATATTTCGAGGAGGGGAAATCTAGAATGCAAACAGTGATTGGTGATGGCCCCTCGCAGCATCAGGGAAGCTCAGCTCTGCCTGCTGATGCTCAGGTGCATTTCTTGATGCCTGTGTGCTGCTCTTAGCCTGCTGCTGCATGGCACAGGGCGAACCTGGCTGCCAGGGGCTCGGGAAGGGCAGCTGGGGAGGGGCTGAGCTCTCTTGCCTGAGCTTATGGAGATTGTGGGGACAAGGGGAGAGGCAGTTTTTCTTACCTGGAGGAGTCCGTAGTGGTACAGTGGGGAAAGGGGAGTGCCATCTTCTCCTGCTGGGTACAAGGACAAATACCTCACACCAGGTTCACAGAGCAGTTTTCTGAACAGCAGGGAGCAGGATGAGAAATCAAACAGCTTTTCCTAATACTTTGAAATTTGTTACTGTCTCCTGTTTTTCTTTTGTGAAGGTGTTTTTTGTGAAACCATTGCCATAGTTCTCCTGTGGTGCCTGTAGAAAATGTAAAAGTGATTAGGTTCCAGAGAAATGGCACCTATGCTAAGCCATGTGACATTTTTGCTCTCTTGATCCATCTGGATGACTATTGCTGCATGCTTTCTGGAGGAAAATCTGTGTTCTGTTTCTGTGCTGAGGACAAGGATGTCTTAGTCCATGGATACGTTTCCTACACACTGCAGTAATTTATGCAATAACCATTAACTGCAGTGGTGCTTGTACCTCAGCTCTGCAGGGATGGATCTCTGGGCCTTTGTGGATGTGGTAGTTATAGAAAAGATGCAATTTTTCTTTAAGAAAAAAAGGAAGGTCTTAGATACTCCTTCAGCCAAACACTGCTTGCCCTGATCTGGATAGGCTCATTGATTTTGATGGATCCATGCTAACTTGTGCCTTCTAAGGATTTGCCCATCAATTTTTACCAGCTTTACAGCATGGGATGGAGCAAGAATATTTTAGAGGTAGCAGGAACATATATATGTAGACTCAATTTCTTCTTTTTTTTTTTTTTTTAATTTTTTTCTAATAGCTGTGAATATGTTTCAGATGCCGAGCATATTCATGCAGAGGGAGGCAGTGTACTCTGTTTTAGGGCTGAGACTCTGACTGGTAGAGTCAATGTAGGCAGTGATACCACTCTCCTGGGCCTTCTTCAAGGGGCAGAGGCAGCCAGTTCGGTGTCTTGGTGAAATTCTCCTTTGAGTGCTGCTGCTCTGGTTCCTGAAGGCCCTAAAATATGGTTAGAAGTAGCAGTACACAATTCCTTACATGTTTGTCCTCATTTCTTGAGTGTTTCTCCTGTGCGTATCTAAAGGACACCAAAAAATGGCTGTCTTTGTGCCTGAATAAATATGATTAAGTCTTATGTGCCTGATGTCTTAGTGAGAATGCTTTTAAGCATGGCAGCAACCTATTTGGACCAATATATGAGTATTTATTAAAAAAAAAACCAAAACAACACACCAGAAATTCAGATTAAAGAAATTATAAAATATGTGGTTTTACTTGTAAGGACTTATACCAGTGCAAGACTATTGTTTGCAAATCCTTCAGAAATCTACTGATATAATCTACTAAAATTATTGCTTTGGAATAAAACAATAGGAATGAGGTAAAAGGGGACATTGTAAAAGATGTAAAAATTTGTGGAAAAAAAACCCCACAAAATGTACTTAAAGCCAAGTTGTATTTCTTTTTGTTACCTATTTACTGCAATTTTGCAAATAATATCAGAAAAATTAGTTCTTTGAGGCAGAACTATTTCAGAGAAATGTTTATTTCATGAGTGGCAGGAAAATGAAACCTGTCTCCTGCAGGGAGGGGAGCCTGTCCGTGCTGCCAGGGCAGCTCTTGGGCAGAGCCTGTGCAGGGCAGCAGCAGCAGCTACCAGAGCAGCACAGGCTGTGCCTGAGTCCTCCTCTGGGTCAGCAAATGAATCACTTGGACTTCTCAAAAAACGCTTTTTAAATGTTTGAAAAGTCTTCTTTCAGCATATTTTTTTAGTGTGTTCTGTCTGTTTGAGGCACTTTTCTTAATGTATTGTGATTGTTTTATGCATTGACAGAATTACTGGGGCTTTTTTTCCCTGTAATTTTCTGAGATGTGAAATAAGTCTTTATTAATTTTTTGAGATAAATGAGTGCCATCTCATTTGAATTCTCATCTATAATTTTAAAAGATAGGTTTACTATATTTATCCAGAGCTTTTCCTGTAATTTTTGTTTTTTTAGGCTTTGTGTCTGCTCTCTGGATTAGAGCCTCTGCTCCAAAGAAGCCCATCCTTGACAGGGAGAAAGGAAGCAAAAACTTTTGGTCATTCTTAATTTTTATTTCCAGTTATGTCAGTTATTCCTCCTAATCCAGAAGGATTTGTTTAGTACATATTTTTCAGTCACCAAAATTTTTGTCTCAGTCACTTCTCTGGTTGTTTCCAGGGTGAGCACATCAGGGTCTGTCTCCTGGGCTGGGTCTGGTTCCTGTGCTTGCCACTGCACCCAGGGGGTTCTCAAGTAGGCAGTGATAAACTCCTGGGAAATTTCATGTAGTCAAATCCATAAGTAGATCTGAGGCTCTTGCATTTGCTACTATACTCTATAAAAATCAGCTTCTGTATAATTTAGGTATTTTTGGGATGAGTTTTCTGTATTCTTCCTTCAGAGAATCCTCATCAGCATCTTCCTGAGCTGTAAACTCTGGAATTTAATCTGCTGAACCATACTTCAGACAGATTCAAACCAGTGCAACTTGCTGTAGCAAAGAGGACAGAAAATGGTCCCCAGCACCTCCTTCTGCTCTGCTGGGCTCTGTGCATAGGCTCTGCCTGCAGATCACATCTGCCTGATGATTTCCACAGCAGCTTGGGCACTCAAGGCAGGAATATGAGCTGGTAAGTGAAGGTTACTCTCCCTTCTTCTCCTCATCTTTTCCTCCCAGTGCAATGGGGGTGATTATATATGTCACAATTTTGGACAGTGCTTGTCTAGGGCAAGGCACTGCCAGACTCTTTTAGTTCTTCAAATCCAGTTCAAGCGCCTCACTGGGATCAGCAGAACCCTGCATGGTGTGAGTGGTGGGGGCCATGGTGGTGGGGAATGAATGTACAGGATGACTTTATGGGACTGGGTGTAGGCGTGACATCCCTTGGAGGACATCCTCTGGCTAATGTTACATGGGTGGAATACAGTGAGAAATCCAAGACAGCTTTTCCTGCTTTGTGCATGGAAAATGTTGACTGGGGTCAGCTGTAGGGAAATCATAGAATCATAGAATGACCTGGGCTGGAAGGGACCTTTAAGATGACCTAGTTCCAAACCCCCTGACTTGGACAGGCACAGCTTTCCCTAGACCAGGGGCCTCAGAGCTCCATCCAGCCTGGTTTTAAACACTTTTAGGGATGGGCTATCCACAACTTCATTAGCTCCTCTGTCTTTACTGGATAGCCTGAAGAAGTGGAAACACAAACACTGAACCAAATCCAGAATCTTTGTATTCTCAGAATAAACACAGACGTTATAAAGCAGGATTTGAGGTCTAGCGTGTTCATTTGGGCAGCGGGTACACTGCAGCTCTGTCTCTGCGCGCTGGCTGAACTCTTTTCCCTCTTTCCCCTGCATGGATGGCTGCTGGGTCCGGCAGCCGCTCCCCCCGCGGCCCGGCTCGGGCAGCGCGGCGCTCCGCGCCGGGCGGACAGCGCCGCTCCTCCCGCGCTCTGCCAGCTGATAGCGAGGAGACAGACACCTTCTGAAGTTTTGTGCATGCTGTGCGCCTTTTTTTATTTGCTGCAACAAGAAAAGCCTTTTCTTTTAACCCGGCTTCCTTTGAAGAAGTAGCTCAGGAAGCTTCATGGCCTCTCAAGGTAAGCGCATCTGTAGTCTGTAGTTTTAGATTGTGTTTACAGAAAACTACAGTCTTGTGCTTTTCCAGCAATCAGCAGTCTGATGGAATGAGTGTTTCAGGATAAAACCACATCAGTCAAAGCACAGTTGTTCTGTCTTCCTTTAATTTTTCAGCATCCAGCATCCAAGAGGCTCCTAAGGAGACTAAAATCTATAGTAGGATGTTATTTGAATAAAATACATTATAAAATGTTAGCCTCTGCTAACATCAGAAAATTTAGTGTTGGTATCTTGGTGTTTAAACATGTCGGTACAGAATGCCTGAGAAGGGTGCGGACTGAGCCAAGGGTGCCACTATTTTTGCACACTTCTTACCTATTTCACTTTGAAAATACTACATCAGCAAATGCTTTTCATGTTCAAAACTGGCCAGAGACCTGATAACCCCATATGAAGTATAATAATAACTGAATTTAATCAGATTACTCCTACCTGGGTGTGTCTGTCACGCACTGACTATAGCAGTAGCCATTGAGTACTCAGGGCAATGGGCAAACATGCAGCATTTGATCTAAGCAGCCTTCACAATTCATTTTCTCCAGGTTTTCAAATGCCTAAACTAAGCAGAAGGATACAAATCTCTTTTTCTCCTGAGTGCAACTCCATGGAGGTCATTCTGTTGCCCTGTGCTGAGGCACGTGTTGGCCCAGGGAGTTTCAGCAACGTCTGTCTAGGTTTGCCAAAGTTTTTATCCCT
Source organism: Vidua chalybeata (assembly GCF_026979565.1). NCBI lineage: Eukaryota > Metazoa > Chordata > Aves > Passeriformes > Viduidae > Vidua > Vidua chalybeata. Next base: position 13,728,440 of record NC_071539.1, read on the forward strand.
CTTTCTTGCCCTTAAAACACTCAAGACATTCTGCATCAGAGCACTAAAAAGTACACAGGAGAAAGCAGGTTTTACAGCATTATTGTACTCTTGCAATACAGGGTTTTTTGTTTCGAATTTTGTTTAGCTTTAGTCATATAAGAGAAATGTGGTTTTGCATATTTTTGATGTTTATCAGTTAGGAGAAATGGTTGAATAGTAATGGTGTGGAATATGTTTTTTAGTATGAAGAAACTTGACAAATCACCTCTTTCAGGAACATGCAACTCTACAAATTATGTTTGTACAGAATACTCACTGTATCATATGGTAACTTTTAAGGTTCTCCATGCTGCTAATGAAATGGGAATCATACACAGAAATAGACAAAGTGTCAAACTAGCTCAAATTGTCATTAATATTTAATGTATTTACTGTTTATTTTTTGTATAGCTTAAAATTTGACAGGTAGAACTGCAATTTGTTGTCTTTTTTTCCTCTTTATTATTCAAGAATAACACTAACACTGGGCTACTTCATGGCATTTCATGTAACAACAAGAGTTACGGCAGTAACAGAACCCTGTGAGGTAAAATGATGCAGAAGAGCACATAAAATATTTATTACCCAGTTATACATTTTTAAAAGCCAGCAACAAATTCAAAGGGGTTAGTTCTTCCTGTGGTCTCAGACTTTGAAAGAAAGCAGTGGCTGCAAAGACAAATTAAGATCAAAATATGATTGAATGATGAATCTTTCACAGTGAGTTCAAATAAAATGAAAGGATCTCATTTAAACCCACAACAGCAAAAAAGAGATTCAGACTTAAGAGCCAAAATTCCTTCTGGACCTCAAACCCCATTGTGTCTAAGTATTGTCACACATGAGATAAAAATTATCAGTTTGGGGACTGCTTCCCTGCCAAATCACAGGGGCTCAGGTCAATACAAGGATTTGCCATTTAGATGGGGAGAGCTTCAGTTTGCTCCTCCTGGTTCCTGCAGAACCCATATTGCTGAAGGCCAAGGAACAATGTACCTGGAAAAACTAGCAGGAGTTTTTTGGCAATCCAGTGGTTAAGGTGGGAGATGGTGCCTGTGCCTGTGGAGCAGTGTGGATTTACAGGTGCCTGTGGCAGTAAATGCTCTCGTTACCTTCACAGCACTGGCCAAGGTCACCATCACTGTGCCCTGAAGGACTTCTTTGTAATAGCAAACCAGAAAACACAGCATAATGATATCTGATCCATTCATTAAGATAATAATGAATAACACACTATAAGAAGCTGTGTAGACTTTGATATCAGGGTTGTAATGTCCAGCTTGGGGAATCTGAGATCCCTGGAAAGGTTATCTCTAATTAAGAGAAATTATGGGTGCCCCCAGGATGCTGGAAAGCATTTTGCTGGGAGCCAGCCCTCAGCAGCTCAGGGCACACTGGCACACAGGGCAGCTCACAGGGAGCAGAGCTGGGCAACCTGTGCTGAGGGGCTTCTGGCCACCCTGTGTGAGTCCAGGCCAGCTCCAGCCTTGCAACACAGGCTCTGTGCTCACCAGCTGTCAGAGCAGATCAGTTGCCCTCCAAGACCACATTTCCTGATTTAACTTCATCTGCAGTGATTCCTCTTTGCAGTGATTCCCTTTTGCATATCCTAATGCAGCTTTATAATCAGTGCTCAATGTGTGGGACATCAGGAGATTCCTTTTGGGTCCTCACTCCTGCCCTGAAGTACTGATACAGTCACATGCAGAATGATGTTATTGTTCCAGCTTTGATTCAAGAAGCTAGCTGCTCCTTGGTCCTGATGTTTCTTTTTTTTTTTTTTTTTTTTTTTTTTTTTTTTCCCTGCAGAATCTCAGGGACAAACCAAACTAATCTTTAAGGATTACCTCCCTGGCTCTTCTGACATTCCTCAACAGAATACGCCTGTTGAACCAACAAGTCTCTGGAAGCAAACATCACACACTCATAACTTGCCACCTGGTCTGGAGTACCTGAACCAGGTCCTTAATCTTTCTGAATGTTAGAATTGTTATGTTTTCCTTTAATGTTGCTTTGATACCCTGGAGGATGAGGTTGTTTGGGTTTTTCCTCTTGGGGGAAGGGTAAGTTGAAATGGAGAGGCTTTTTTTGTTGTTTGATATTACCATGACATAAGGAACACAGGAAAAAGAAGCTTTTTCTTCATTGCTGCCATTCATTTTATAGAAATTAGATGAGTGTAAGTCTGAGTGGCTACAAACTTGCATTAACTCTGTGTGAGGAAGAAAGTGCTAATGCCTGAGAGAGGAAAATGCTTGAAAATGGAGGCAAAGAAGTAGGTCATAGGTGGGGAAGAAAAATGAATGCTTGAGTCTTCTCCATCCTACTGCTAAACATCATTACTTGCTCTGTGAAATCTCTCAGCTCCTGAAGCTCAGAGCACTGATGGTCTGCAGATCTGCTCCAGAAGTTTCATCTTCTCCTGAACATTTTTACCAGGAGGGTCACTCCCTGCTGCTGCTTTGACACTGACTGAGGTTTGCATTTTACACGTGGCTGGATTGTGCCACTCTTCCATGCTGAGTAAGGTGTCACATGCCCTGCCTGGTATGGGCAGGGACAGGATCAGGCCCCCAGCATAGTCAGATCATTATTCTGATGCATCTTTGCTGTTTGCATTTTGGTGATGCTGGGAAATGTTTACTGCACTCAAGATGTATATTTTAGGCACACATTTCTGCTAGTTTTGTATAGAAGCGTAAATGGAATGTATTTTATATTTGGAGCTGAGTTACCTAGATAGCTAATGAAATGGGGAGACTCTTCAGAAGCAGTCTTTCATTTCAAGATGCCTGAGCACAAAATGATATGTGTTGTCAATTACACAAGCATTTGCTTACAGACCGTGGAAGCTATGTTTTTTAGTCTAAAAGTGATTGTGATAGTCAGCACTTGGCAGGTTACATATTCAGGCTCCTGTATGAACACAAATTACACCTCAGATTTACCCAGACAATGTAGGCAAGCAAATACTATCACTCCATTTTATAGAAGCTTTGCATCTGACATTAAGACAAAAGAGCAGGTCACTCTCAGAGCTACAACTGGAACTGAAGAGCTCATTCATGTTTATTCTTGGCCTGTGCTGCAGCCCTTGCTAACAATTCTCAGTTTTCTCTGCAGTCTGAAAAGTGGGAAGGATGTGTGCAGTGCTGATGGTTGGTATGTTCCCACAGCTCGAGTTTCTGTGCGGTGCAGAACATTCTAGTGCGTGTGCTGAAGCCATACTGGCCGTGTGGCTCATTCAGGGTAGCTGGGAGCATAAAGGAGGTCCCACATGCCTGCAGAATGCATGTGGGATTCACAGCTGCTAGGGTAATGCCTTGGGATTTATCCTCATGGACTAAGAGATTTTCCCATAATTAAATGCTTGAATGAAGATGTTTCTAGCAGAACTTGGAAATTATTTATGCCACTGGGAAGATTTCTTAAAGACTGTGTTTCATTCTGGTGCTGTGTGTGCACTGGGGAAAGGTAGGTCCAAGCTGAAACAGGCACAGAGAGGTGCTACTGGAAGTGCACAGAGAATAGAGAACCTCCTTTAAAACAAGACTCCATCTGTTTTATCTGTAGAATAAAAACAACACTATCAGAGAGGGAACCATACTGAGTGCCTAGGAGAGTAAACAAACTGTGGGAAAGAGAAATATTTAATTTATAGAATTACATTACTGGAAGAAAGATTATATGTGGTTGTGAATAAATACAGAATAACAAATAGAAATTACGTTCTCCAGCAGGACTGGGCAAGATAACTGGCTAGATTTGAGAAAGCTGAATGTTTTTCTCAATAAGACCATGACATGTTTGACTCTGATACAAGAATCCAAATTTAGTCAGTCTCAGAGAGATCCCTACAGTCTTATTCTAAATAGCAACCCAAGGATTGGATGAGAGGAAAGGAAAATGTGTGTCCTGTAGGTAAAGGCCAGCCAGCAACATTTCACTCTGCAGATCCACACCCTGCAGTGAGTTCAGGTGAAAGAATGGTTCTGATCAGCTGTCTGAGGTGCGCCAGAGAAGGGCAGAAAACTGCTGCTGCCTCAGCAAACACATCAGCTTTCTATGGCTATCACTTTTTTATAAATTCCTACAGAAAAAAAGTTACCTAAACCTCATTACTGTCTTCCAGATTACAGCCATAGCTCCAAGAGTAGTTCAGTGTCCATAACAATAATCAAATGAACCTTTTCCCACAGCAGAAATAGACAGGTAAAATCTTGGAGAAGAATTTTCTGAGTACTTCAACTGCATGTTGTGCCACCACTCAGGTTTAACTACTTTTGTAAAAAGCTTCTTTGTTTAGACTTGGTTAGACTGATCAGATGTAAATTTGATGCCCACAGAACTGAATACTAAGAATTAGCTGTGTATAAGGAATTTTAACATATCTGAACTCAAGGGGACCAGGCCTTTGTTAAGCCAAAGGGCTTTGGGTGCTTTCAAATGCAAGTGCAGGATTCTCTCAATCCAGAAGTATCCCAATAAAAATAATCACAATAATTGTCCTGCAGAAACCAGTGAAAGGCAAAGCAAGTGGTACTGCTGTGTTGTCTCAACATTGTTTATACATTGTGCACAGTAAACTAATAAACCAAAATTACTCAAAGCTTTTAACAATTCAGGATCATTAATTTTCTTTTCCCTGTGAAAGTTACATGGGAAAAAGAAATCCATATCAAAATAAATACTAAAATATTAAAATAGCTCTACCATCTTTAACTTTTTTATTCTCTTTCCATCAGCAGAGCCCTTCCCATGAGCTCCAAGAGCTCTCTCATGAGACCCAAACAACAAGCAGCAAAGATTCTTGGGAGAATATTTTTACGTCTAAATATTTTTTATTATTTCAATTACTGGCAAGCACATTTCCGAGATTAATGAAAGGGATAAAAAAGTTCCTCTTTTTACCAGCTTGTCTTTGCAGCCTGAACTAGCTGCAGGAGCTGACTAGAAGTGACAAATGTCTGCAACAGTTTGAATATGTACCAGGCATGATTTATCAATTTTAACATATCCAGGCTCTGGAGAGCTGTGACATGGTGGTCTCGGATGGTCGCTGTGTGCTTTGTGCCTGCAGCTGTGAGTAATGGCAAAACCCCGTGCCAAGCGTTTGCTCATCAGGAATTTACAGAAAAATTACAGAAAAGAGATTGGTAAAGCCTAAAACTGTCACATAAAACTGAAAGGTAGACTGAAATTGAGTCTTGTTGGTTTTATAATGCTAACAAGTGTTCTCCAAGAAAGAATAATTTAGAGGGACGATAAGCACATCAAAGCTAGGTATTGTGGCAAGCAGTTTTTCTCCTGCATAACCAGCTTGTGGGGAAAGACATTTTCAGCCAGCTGAGTGTTTCATTGTTGTTTTGCTCATTCTGGTACCCTGGCATGACCATTTGCCAGATTCAGAGTGCAGGGCTCGTGTTCCTAAGATCAGACCATTAAAGCTGGTGTGTGCCATCGTTGGCATCTCCTGACTGCCTTGCTGGGCTGCTCCAGCAAGGTCCTTTGGGATGTGGCCACTGCACATTTTGAGCTTGAGCCCAGGCTCATTCACTCCTGCACTGCCGCAGTGCCCAGCACCAAACTTGGATTTGGGGTAAGGAGCTTCCCTTCTGACAAAGAGAGCAACAGGAGCAAGAGCGGATTCTGCTTTCTGTTGCTGTTGTCTTCCTTATTCCCCCAGGAAAGATTATTTTTCTCCAAGCATGTGGGTTTTCTCCAAGTGTGTGGAATTACATGGCCAAGCACCTAATGTCACATTCCTCAGCCATAATTTCAGAGAGAAATTATAGAGATGGGTATAATTTGTGATATAATGAGATATCCTTCAGGTACCCAACCTGTGCACCTCTGTAAGGAAAGAAATCTTAATTACAGAGAGATGAGCAATAAAAATAGACACGTGACCACTGACAGCCCCAGACCTATCCAAGACCCACCATCTTCTTTATCTTTTTAAGCAGCTGGACCAGATAATTATTCATCAGCAAGTGGAGCTTCTGGAAGGTATGGTGCAATCCTTGTCACCCTTTAACAGTGCTGATACATGGGTGTCTCCAAAAGGCATCCAAGTCTCGTCCCCAGCTCACCGAAGTCACTGTGAACCCTCCTGCTGCCCTTGTGTCAGGCTGTTATGCTGTGTTAGGGTGGGGAAGGCTCACTTTATTGTTTGCCTGTTCTGCAGCAAACCACTGAGGGGTGACTTGTCTCTACAACAGTCCTAAATTCTCTCCCTAAATTCTTTTAGTGTTATTAAAGTTTAACCATCTTTCCATGGAAAAATTTATCTAACAATCATTAACATACTATGAGAAACAAAGCAAATAGAGAAACAAAGGTCAGAAAACATAAGAAGCAAAAGATTTTCTAATTATAAAGTTTCTCAGAATTTCAAAGTAATGAACAAGTATTAAATACTGTAAAATTTTACTACCAATAAAATACTATAGAATGTATTTGTCCCATTGAAAATGGTTTTGACCTGATTCTCAAATAACCTGCTGGGTGAAAGCTTTATCACTGAGGTGGGGTAGTCTCAGGATGTTACTTTTCACAGATGATAAAGCCAGAAAAAGCCCAAACCAAAAACTCAGGATCTAAATTCTCTGTTGTGATGCATACTTTAACGTACAACAAATCAAAGTCTGAATTAATTCCTTCAACATACAGACCTGGCACTATTATTTCCTTACACTTGTATATTTTCTTTGTGTTGCAACTTCAAAACAGTTTTTTAAACAATCTTTGTATAGACTTCTAGAATAAATGCTCATATATATATATATATATATATATATATATATATATATACACACATATACATACATGCACTAACTTTATGCTAAAGTAACAACAAAGATTGTATTAAGTTGGCTTGTTTTGCTTTATTAGCCATACTTGGCACAGAGACCTCCAGCAAATACGAGATAAAAAACCCCTTGGGACAAAGAGTTTACTTTGCGGTGGAAGAGAACGGCTGCTTTGACCGCAAGCTGTGCTCGCCCATCAGGGCGTTCACCATCAGGATTGCGGATAACGCGGGCCGCGAGGTGATCCGAGTCATCAGACCCCTGAGGTGCAACAGCTGCTGCTTCCCCTGCTTCCTGCAGCAGGTGAGGGACCCCCAAACCCCTTTGTCCCAGCATCTCGCTGTGCAGCTCCTCCAGGGTGGCAGGGAGGAATTCAGGAATTCACAGCCCCCCCAGCCCAGGAACTGCAGGCAGCCCTTTGGGTAGATACAACTGTTGATAAACGAGTTCTGTTCCCGGTGTGCTTCCTCCTTTCCATGGCACCTGGCTTTGCTGACATCCCACACGAAGCTTTGGTGGCTGCTGATGTCTCTCCAATCAGGTGACACTCCAAAACACTACTTGCACTGATACAGGCAGAGATCACCCACTGAACTCCAGGAGGGTGAGGGATGGAAACTCTGTGAAGGCCACTGGGGTCTGCGGGTGGGACTTGGAAGCAGATCCCTGAGGAGGCTGAGCCTTCACTCCATGGATCTGCCTCTTCAGGGCCATGTATCTCTGGGAAACGGCAGAACATGGAAGGAAGCTGCTTGGAGTGAAAAACGTGGATCCCGTAGAGCATCAGATCTTTCCTCCTTATTTTTTGACTTTCCTTTATTCAGACTTCTTTCTTGTGTTATGAAAACATTTTACAGGTTAGCTGATCCACTTACCTTCTTAGCACTTATGCTTGTGAGGATTTTTAAAGAAAAGGTTCTTTGTTAGTACAGCTACTTAAAATAAGCTTGTAGGATACTCCCTGAATACAACTAATTTTTTCTCCAGTTCATAGCTTTTATAAAGCCTTTTATTGTTTGTAAGATGTTGGTTTCTGGTGCAGCTTTTGAGTTTCATATTGTCCACTATATTTAACAACACCATTAGATAGTTCTACAATATCCAGTTCCATGTTTGGTAAAATGATATGTTACTATATTCAGTGGATAAATATCTTGTCATTATATAAACAATACACTCTCATGGAAAAATATATTAATATAAAATCAACTAAAATATTTTTTGTTGTTTTCTTTTGTTTGCTAGCTAGAAGTTCAGTCTCCACCAGGTACAGTAGCTGGGTACGTTGTACAGAACTGGGACCCTTTTCTGCCAAAGTTTACTATACAGAATGAAAGTAAAGAAGATGTGCTAAAAATAATTGGCCCATATGCAACCTGTGGCTGTTTTGAAGATGTTGACTTTGAGGTATGTTTTGTACAAGTGTTAACGATTTAAAAGTTTTACTACTTTGAATAAATTTCTGAGGTGAGAGGGAGAATGGGAGGTACTTGAAGAAACCCTAAAGAGAGTTTTCTGATGTGAAAAAAGTGCTTTGACTTAGTCAAGAATCATAAAGGAATTTTTGGGCTTATCAACTTATCAACTCATTAGCCAAATTAGAAGACTCCAGTGGGTATTGTCTGAAAATTCAATATGCTGTAAGAAACATGCAGCTAGATGGCTGCATAGTTGAGAACATGCCTGTCCCCTGAGGGGACAGTGGTGCACAGCAGTGGGGCTAGGAGAATATAAAAAACATGAGAGAGGAAAAAAAACCACAACTTTGTGAAAGAAAGGCAAAACTGGAATAAACTTTCAAGATTGCTTTCTCCCACTTTTTGTCCGCTCTAAAGATGCTGATGTTTCCAAACTTGAGACCCTTTCTTGCATGTCACTTGTAAAGGGAAGCTTGACACTAATAGAACATTGCAGCAATAAGAATAAAAGGAGAACCTGACAACTATAGCATACTCAGCATGTCAGGACACAGTCATTAATTCTGTGGAGATGTCATCAGTGTGCAGTTGATTTGTTTACATTTATGTCTGTTCCTGTTTTTCCTTTGTGCAGGTAAAAGCTCTCAATGAGATGACAACGATCGGCAAAATTTCCAAGTATTGGTCTGGATTTGTCAACAATGTCTTCACCAACACTGCCAACTTTGGGATCCAGGTCCCTATAGATCTCGACGTGAGGATCAAGGCAGTCATGATTGGTGCTTGTTTCCTCATTGTAAGTGTGCAAGGTGGAAAGGCAGGCCGGGGCCAAAGGGGCCCTTGCTGTCAGCTGAGAGCTGCAAAAGTGCAAACCTAATACCTAAAAGACAAATTAACTAATACATTTTAATTTTTATATCTGTTTTTTTAAAAAAAAAAAAGTTCCTAAATTTTTATTTGTTAAACTGGTTAAATAGCATTCCACATGCAGTTCAATATTTTGTATGGCAGAATCAAATCTTAACATACATGTCAAACCTGCCAAACTCCTCCAAACCCCTTATTGTGTTTGAACAAGTGTATGGACCAAAAAAAAAAAAAAAGTTATGTTGTTTCTAATGGTAACTTCAAACCAATTCAACAATTCTGTTGAGTGTTGTATGTAAGACCTTCAGGTCATATGAAAATTCCTACAAAAATTCTCTCGTGAATATAACTATAAGAACTATATGAGAAGGAGAATACTCAGTAGTAGGAGTAAAGAGAAGTGAAGATGTATGTTTTCTAGAATTAGAAATTGGTATTTGCTCTGTAGCTGTTTTGCCAACATAACTGTGTTAAAATGAAATGGTTTCAAAATCATCTGTGATACATCAGAGACTATAAACCAAAATTATAATACTATTTAAATTTTTCACTGAAAAGTGTTTGCTTTAAAATTCCAAGAACAATTCAGAAATTTTGCTTTTAGTAGGATAGAAATGACAGTTAAGATTTTTGGATTGTCCCCTCCAAAACTCCTGTTTCTCAGTGGCAGTGATAAAAACTAATTGGCTAATATAAATACTTTATGTAACAAAAGCCTACAAGCAAGACTTTTGATTGTAATTTTTGCATTTTTGTGCCTTCCATATCTAATTCACAGTTTGTTTATTTGTAGGACTTAATGTTCTTTGAAAATTCTTTGGATGGATTATAACAAGATGACAGAAACAATGAAATATGCAGAATGTGTTTCAGTAGGTAAAAAATGAAAATAAATTGATCTTGCTTTGAAGGTTTATACATTTCTAATTCTTTTTCATTTTCTTCCAGAAATCGCTTGAGCTTTGGACATGATTTTGAACTGCAAAAATCCTTGTTCCTTATAGGAAAAGACAGGGAGCTAATGATTATGTTTATTAAAATATGTCTTATGTAAATAATAATTTCCCACTTATATTTTATATGTGCTGTAGCTAAACACATACTTTTCACACAGAGCACTGTTGCTTTGGAACAGTGCTATTCTCTTCTTTCTCTTTTGATGTTCCTGCATGGGAAATCATGAAAGATTAGATGAAGGCTTACAGCATCACTGATGAAAGTCTATGTTTAGAGAAGCCTTTGATGTTTTGCAAGTGCTGGTACCAGTTACTAACCACATGAGGGTGTGTTCTGCGGGTTTTGCTTTTTTATAATTTTAGAAGTAATTTTCTGATTTGTTATTTAATTAATAGTAGCAAACCGATTTGAAAGTAACAAATATAAAGATGTATCCGATGGGAAGTGTTATCTGAAGAAGATGTTATCTGTTTCAGTGAGTTGGAAGAATGGAAGTTATGTTTGCTAGTAAATTAATTTTGTGACAAAGATTGTTTTAATGAGTGGCAGCCAGAAATTAGGCTTCCAGCCCTAGACTTGGGAATGTAAATTCTATTCTAAAAATCTGGTCTTCCACTATTTGCAGTGAAGGCAGGCCATAGATAAAGTTTGAGCAGTGGTCCTCTGCTCAAGAGGCCCACAAATCACTTCCCTTTGTACTAGCCACTGTTAAGGATCCTTGCTGCCATCTACTCAAGGCTTTCCTGAAAAGGTTCATTCCTCTTTGTAATATCTGGTGGCTGATAATTTTTCATTCAGACTTGCCTGAGGCCATCCTAGAACAGAATTATTCTTTTCCTTTGGCAAGCTCACGTATTTTCCATTATGACTGTGCAGAAGGAGCTTTTTGCAGTTCAGCAGTTTCACATGGTTGTTCATTCCTGCAGCCACACCTCATCATACTGCTCCCAAACATTTCCACCAACTTTTGCTAATACAAACTTCCTTTGTAGAAATGACATATATGCAAGACATAAACAGATTTTTTTGCTGTTGTTGCAAATTATTTGCTGTATGAACTTGCTTATGCCTCTGAAAAACTCCCTTCAAGAAGCAAACCAGTACCATAAAATACTGGTGGCAAACCCAATTGCTCTCATAGTCACCAGTCAAGTTTCTAAGGGGAACATTTTACAAATCACTAGAAATGCTGGATTTTTTTTTTTTTTTTTTTTTTTTTTTTTTTTTTTTTTTTTTTTTTTTAGTGTCAACCAGTAATTCAATTCTTGAAAACAACCAACACATCAACGGAAAGAGAGGAGATAATGAATAATTCATAAAAATGAAAAAGAGCTAAATTTATCAGGTGATTACTTCTCAACAAATATTTAGACTAATTTTAAATTAATGTTCATGGATATGAATTCAAACACAGTGAAGTCAGGAAGTTGCAACTAATGTTCCCATAGTGAAATTAACTCAGGAATGCTTATAGATTTAAACAGTATGTTTTAGATTATATACCACACTTAGGTATTTATACAGATTTACATATGTCTTGAAAATAATTGTGGTTAACAAGCTCTGACAATCATCATTATCTGTTAACCATTTCACTTCTGGCTCTTGCTGTGACTCGTAGCAGTGCAATCAGGCTGCACGAGTTGGGAGATCACAGGGAACCACTGCTGCCACCTTTCCCAGGAGGAAGCGTCCTGTGAGCTTCGTGGGCAAGAAGCTCCCTCGTGTGGAAATTCCGGAATTTGCAGAGGAATACAGAATTTGCAGAGGAGCACAGAATTTTCAGAGGAACACAGGATGCTTTTTGCTGTTCTCGCTAATCTCACACTGGTGTCGTTCTGTCAAATGCAGCTCCCGCATGCCTGACTGTAGACTGAGAAAAAGAACCAGATTATTTTTTTCTGTTTAAATCCCTTTGCCATCTTAGACAGAAGTCACTGCTCTTGTAGCCCATAATCTTGGCTCTCGTGCGCTGTTACTGAGCTGTGTGTGTCTGAACACTCGACTGTATTCAGTGCCTTAAGATCAGCAGGATCCCCACCTATATTCCACTTTTCCCCTGCAATTTCCAGTCTTCTTGTGGCCCTCAGCATTTCTCTAAGCAAATGTGTCCAACCTCATTGAAGTCAATACAAAATAAGGTTTTATTTACCCGCAGGGCTGAGTTTGGCTGTGAGTGTCCATGTATATAACTTGTAGGTAAGCAATATGTGCATATAATTTGCAGTTAATTTCAACCAGATGATAACACTGGATTTCTTGCACTTAGTGACTTTGTTGCTGTTTTTTGTGTTAATTCAAAGGTTTTTTGCTGTTAATATGTATGTATATGAGTATGTTTGAATGCCTCTGTTTACACTCAGAGGCAGCTTCTGGGACATACAAGAGCAGGCTCATCCCCTGGATAAAACAAGCAGTGGGGCTGGGATAGCTCTTGGTGCTTACAGCTCCCTCAGCAGCCTGCTTGACCTCTGTGCCACCCTTCCACCAGCATCCTGGTGGAAATTCAGTGCCAATGCCAGTGCTTTTGCAGCTGGGAGGTCACTCAGCTAAACCACAGCTGCCACACAGGGCAGATATCCATCCTCAGCAGAGTTTATGGATTCTGAATGTTATTGCTAAAGAGCTGATGTGCTCTAAGATCTTAATAACCTGCAACTCTAACTATTACTCTTTCTTATTAAAGGCAATGCGTTTCATGTTATGAAAGCTACATATGCTCACTTTTCACAGTTCCTCCATGGGCTAGGAGTGGCTCCCAAAGGAGAATTCAAAATCTCTCAAAGGGTCACAAGGTTTTTCTAAAGCAAATTCATGTCCTGGATATCATCTAGAAAGAAACATGCTTGCTCTAAAGAAACAGACATTTTTGTTAATCCAGCCAAGCAAATATTTCTGATCAGTAGCCAAACTGTAAATCTGTGTAGCTCACACTCCTCGTGTTCAGTAGATGGCAGCAACAGTTCATTATGACAGTATTTAGCTTTTCACACATCATAAGCTGTACCCAGGATGCTGATGGAAGTTCAACATACCTTTAACCTCTAATTAAATTCTACTCTTAACTGAAGGATTTTATTTTCTCTGTCTGATATTAAACCTTTGCCACACAATACTGGATTATCTGTATTGCCTGCAATTTACAGCTGAACTATGGATTATTTTATGAGATCTGGTCAGGGCATGGGCAGAATACAGTGTACCACAAAGTGAGCTCCTCTGGTCAGTACCCAACCTATTTTTTTGCACCTGGAGCATCTCTCCAGCTTCTGCAGGTGGACAGAGGACACTCCCCACCTTCTGCAGAAACAGAAGGTGCCATGTGTAAAGGAGAATGCTGTGTGGTGCTGTACCTAGAAAGGCAGAAGGTTTCTATGGTAAAAGGTCATGTCATGATGGTCTGTCACTGTGTGCTGGGGCAGAGAGGGGAAATCCCCTGTAGTGCCACAAACCCAGGTGGCACCAGCACATGGGGAGGAGCTGGTTTGCCTCTGGGAAGATCAGACACTTCCTGTAAGAAAGTGAAGACACAGAGTTGCTGTAAGTTCTGAGATTCTTTGGTTGCCTGATCATTTGGTGGATGCAGAAGTACTTCTCTTCATAGACTTTGCTGTCTGCATTAAAAAAAAATATTTTTGTGTCAATTTGGTTATTTGTTGGATTAGATAAACCTGGAAATTATCCAAAATGCACCTTTTCTAATAGGGTTGTCTAAGTGAAGCTGTTTGGGAAAAAAAAAACCACCAAAAGAAATGTCCTTCTTCTGACCCTCAGTTGTATTGGTTTCTTTTTTAGAATGGTATGTTCTATGTTAGAATCAAAAATCCTAGTTTAATTCAACTCAAGGTGAGTATTGAAGGAAAAATTACCTGCAAGTCATTTCATCAGGACTCATTAACTTAATGTGCTTTTCCACTTTAAGATACTCACTTGAAGGACTTGTTTTTCTCTGTTCCAGTCATATTAGGTAAGTGCTCTATTTACACTTCTGATGTTTTGTATTAGAAAAACCCATACTCAGCAACAACCAAACCATGAAACATCCTGCAAACTTTTGTTACAGACATTGCTCTGTGAGAAATACCTGTTTCTATCTAGAAATGACCATGGGCATTTTCTCTTTCTGCTCCCTCCCTTGTCCCCCCAGATCATAGAATCACAGAATGGTTTGGATTGGAAGAAACCTTAAAGACCACTTAGTTCCACCTTCCTACCATGGGAAACCTCCCCTTCACTACACCACGTTGCCCAAGGCCCTAAAGGAAATATCACAATGCATGTGTTAAGGTCCAGTATTGCTTCAAAAGTCTTAGTCATCTATGAATTGCTTGGAGAATCTTGGGTGAATTTTGGACAAGGTAATGATTGTATTAGTTTTCTATCTGTGTGTCTTTTCTGGACCCTTGAAAAACTATATTTAGCCATCAGGAATCATTTTAAGCAGCTGTCACAATAATGCCCATTTATAGCAGCAAGAACTGAGAAAAGAAATGCAGCCTGGGATCAGAACAAGGGTTACTACTAGAAATACCTTGTATATTTCACACTTGCCTAGAATTCAAGAGAAAGTTTTGAGCAATTTTTTTTTTTAATATTTCTTCTGCGCTCCCTAAAGAACCCGAAGTGTCAAAATACTGTTTTATTTAAAAAAGAAAAAATCCTATTTACTTTGCAAATCTGGGGGAGATATTTTGGCTATTATGTATAGGATAGTGTGCTGAGTGTATAGGATAGGAGTAAGAAAAGGTTTTAAAAAATAATTTGTTAATAATTAATAATCCAGAGGACTTTCTGTTATAAGTTGGGAGAGTTGGGGTTATTCAATCTGCAGAAGAGAAGGGCCCAGTGAGACCTTATAGCACCTTTTAGTACCTAAAGTTGATACATGAAAGTTGAAGAGGGACTTTTGACAAGACAAGTGACAAGACAAGGAGGGATGGTTTTAAATGGAAAAAGAGTAGGTTTACATTAGATACAAGGAAGAAATTCTTTATTGTGAGGGTGGTAAAGCCCTGTCACAAGTGGCCCAGAGAAGCTGTGGCTGCCCCATCTGTGGAAGTGTCTAAGGCCAAGCTGAATGGCTCTGAGCAGCCTGGGATAGTGGAAGGTGTCCCTGCCCATGGCGGGGGATTGGAACAAGATGAGTCCATTCCAAACCAAATAATTGTAGAATTGTTTATTTAATTTTCTCTTCTATCTCTACTTCCACATAGTTGTCGATTAAGGCTCAGTGTATTTCATCCTCTTTGACATCCCTTGCAAAGTCAGTGCAGTCCCACAGTTTGATCACTTCCCTTTCCTAATTGAGCCTAATAGAAGATCAAAGAGATTTCTTTCCTTTTGCAGATCTGCAAGATGGGTCATTAAATGTCTTTTGTCTACTGTGGATGCTCATACAGTATGCATCATTGTGATACCAAACCAGTACTTGCACTGTTACAAACACAAGGTGTCTGGTGGTTCTGTCCTTGCTGCTGAGGAAGAAGGTTGCATTTTCTGTGCTTTGCTCAATAATGGCAAACAGTGAGGGAAGAGATGACATGGATGTTTCAGGGCAATAAAATAAAGACAAGAGACGCTAAATCTAGGCAGGGCTGTAGAGAGAAGCCCTTGTGCAAACAGGCAGGTGTGTCTTTGGTAAGTACTTTGTTCAATAAGGGCCCAGAAACAGCAATTGATATGCCAAGATCATCTGTGCCAGCAGGTGAGGCACCTATAAAGCACGTGCATGTGATCCACAAAAACTTCTGTAAGGTGACACTGTTTGCTTTTAGCTGCAGTGATTGGAACCGGTGGGACTAGGTGTTCTGTTCAAGATCTGTGTTTTATCAACAAATGTACTCACCCCCTCCAAGTTTATGCTTTGGACTTCCATACAACCTGCTGTTGTCATGAAGAGGTGTGGTTTTATGGCTGGGGCATAAAAAAGATATATGCATGACCCACTCATTTGGAACAGCCCCATAAAATGGTTTATCTCAACTCTTGTGGTCTTTCGCAGTTCTCTCCTGCCAGTACTGTGTTTGAGAGGTTTTAGCTCAGCTATCACCACCCTGGTAAGACCCTTGGCCCTGTCAGATGGGAAGGGTAAATGATTTTGGAGCTTGGGAAGAGGAGAAGTCTGATGGAAACAGGGTAACATGAGCTAAGGAAAGAGTATGGGAACAAAAATTAGCAGGAGGGGAGGAGGACACAAGGACAATAAGATATTTCTAAGAGTAAATTAATGTTTTCAATCAGAAATGAAGTCTAATATGGTCTTTATAAATACATTTTCAGTGGAAAAGAATTATGGATCTTTGCTAAAAATAAGCTTGGTGAAGTCATAATTCTTTACTGCATTGCTGATATGTTCAAGCTAAAATCTTCTTTTACCTTGTACTTCAGGAATATAACTGATAAGAGCTGATTAAGAGAGAAAAAGTGTTTAAGAAAATCTGCAGAGATGCAAAATGCCGCATGCAGCATTGATGTGCTCAGCACCATATGTATTTATTACTACAAATATGTGTTAACTTTCTTGGTGAACTTTTTAATCTAAAACCATTATAATAAACTGAAATAGAAGCCATTCCTGAAGCAGATATATCATTGCAGAGGTATTAAAAAAAATATAAAAAATCTCAGAGTCTTCTCTTTTCCCATGATGTCCCAGAAAGTAAAATTTTTAAATACCTTTGTTCAGTGTCTAATTTATAAAGCAAAAATGTCATCTTAACTGCAGTCATGGTTGATGTAGTAGAGTTTAGAGTTCCAGCACCTCAGTGAAGCATTAAAACCACAGGGTTTTGATGAAAGCCTGATAAAACAAAAGTTAGGGTTTGGATCAGATCATAAGGCCTTCTCTCAGATGAGTCCAGTGCGACTGTAGACAGCTCCAACAGGAAGTATTTTATATTATTTGTTCAGAGACAATAACTAGAAATGGTGTAAAACATTTGTTGTAAAGCCATAGAGAATGCTGATTAATGCTAATATAGATCTAATTGGGCAGAAATCAATGCTCTGAAATTCTGGGAAAGATCACTGAAAGAGAACCGTATAGAATAATTGCAAATACCAGTGTGAAAAAGACTTTTACTTCAATTTTGAAAACCTGCTTCAGGAGCATATTGTTTCCAGAAATTCACAGAGCTTGCCTGCATAGACTCGATAGGCCACCTTATCCCATCCAGCTGGCAGGAGCTGCAAGTGCAGGGTGTTGGACCTCTCAGAATCAGGGACTGGTCCTGGTCCTGCAGCAGTGCAGGAGCATCTGAGCAGGGCTGGCTGGTGCTGTGTCCTCTGGCAGCACACAGCACACCTGTCACAGCTGGAAGGGGGGTGCCAGCCTGGCCAGGAGTTCCCTCCCATCAGCACAGGCAGCGTGGATGCATCCTGCTGCTGCCTTGGCAGCAGAGACATGGCTAAAGGGAGAGGAGAAGAGAGGAGAGGGCATCTGTAACAACCTGATCAGTAACAACCAGAAGCTCAATTACACTAAAAAATTGAATCAGAGATTGGATGGCAAATACAATTTATAATACCGCATGATACAGCAAACAAGGAGAAAAACCTTTTGGGCTGGGAGTAACAAATCTGGCAAACTTGATTTAGAAAATAATAGGACTAAATGTGAACCTCCTGAAAGCTGTGCTCAGGATTTCTGGAAAATGGCTCTGGCCTGAGCGTGGGGCCCACTGCTTTGATGAGCAATTTCTTCATGTGTGATTATTCCACATACCAGGTAATCAGTGTGAGGAAAGAGTTTATAGTATCTGACATGGGTGACTAAGTCTTAATAGTGAACAGGATTTGTATCTGATGTAAATATTATCCATTTTCCTTTTCTTATGTTTTCTCCTCTCTAGCTTCCAAACCTCCCGAAATCCCCCAGCTCTCTGTGTAAGAAGCAGTGCCTGGTGTTGGGCTTCCTCAATTTTCATTCTTTATTGAGCTGTAAATTCACCTCATAAACTCTTGCAAATCTAGTGGTCCTACATTTACAACTTTTTAATTATCTTCTTAATTAACAGAAGCCTCAAGGTCCCAGTACATTTTTGTCAGATGAGTCTGTTATGAAACACATTAACTTGGACTTCACTGGTTTTAATAACATCCTCCCCTCAGCCTGGTTCTGTGTATCAGCATTGCTCTATTTGTCTTCATGTTGGTAAAAGTGCCAGTGTATATCATAGCACAACAAACCCACATTCTCCTTTATCAGCAGCTCCTGAACAAGCCAAGGGTGCCTAATCAAGAGCATAAGGGTAAAGGGCATTATTTTTTTCATAATGCTGAATTCAAGTGCAGTACTAGTGTCCAAAAGATTAAGACACTATAAATGAAAGCAGACGTGGGCCTGGGTGCTGCATTACATTCTTTGCAGAGAGGTGTGACTGGTGAGCAAGGGCTCCAGAGGATGGGCAAAGGGAGCAGAGGGACTCCTGCCCTCGAGCCAGAGGTACCCTGTGCACCATGGCAAAGGGCTGCTCCTTACAGGATTCCTTGTTTTATGTTGATTTTCAAACGGGAGTGTCCTGACATAACTGCTTTATATGATTCCAGTTCCACAGTGGTGCAGCAGTGCTGGGTCTAGAGCAGTTTGGCCAGTGAATCCCACCCACACATGGTGTGTGCTTGTGAGAAAAGGCATTGGAGGGAGGCAGGGAGGGAGAGTTCAAGGACCACTAACACATCACTGCTGCTGTATGATTCAACATACAACAACAGTGCTTAAATGAAAGAACTTGGTTTACCTTCTCCCCCCCAAAACACAAAGATAACTGAGCAGCCTGGGAGTTCAGAGTGCCAGCTTTGATATACAGAGCTGGATGTCTGCCCAGGATGGGATTGTCCTGACTTGATTTTTTGGTGTATTTAGTTAATTAGGCTGGTATTACTTTTACTTTTTAGGAACAAAACCATGCCTAGGAAAATGTTCCCTGTAAGTACCTATTTGCAGTAGCAGTATCCCTTTAGCAGAAAACAGGATTTACACAAGCTGCATTTTAAACTGTTGGTACCACAGTTAATCCTAAATGCTGTAAACTGTAATGGCCTATTTCTTTATGTCGAGTTGCTCTTTTCCTCCCAATATCCCATTTCCCGACTGCAAAGCAGCTTATGTTGCTTCATCTACAGCACTGACATCCAAAACCTTGCATGGCTGGCAGCAGTGAAACTTTATTTAGCTCCCTTCTCAGTCTGAGAAAGAAATTGCTGTGGCACAAAAACATTGAGTAGCAAAACCAAATGTGTGGTACTGCTTCCATTGTTGTTCAGTTGTTGTTTTCTCCTTGTGTTCGAGTATCTTGAGGAAGGACTGATGGTGATGGCTGACAGCTCTCTGCGGGAATTGCTTTTCCTTTGTGAGTGATTATTACGATTGTTAGTGACAGCACAGGGGGACATGTTGCTCCTCAGGATACATAAAAATATAAGGGATGCTACTTTATGTGGTTTGGAACTCATAACTGTCCACTGATGTTATCTGGATGCTGAATTTACTAAGACATTACAACCCTAAACCCATTTTCACCCAGTTTCCCTCTCAAAGGAAAACCTAACCCTCATTTGTTAGACTGCAGGCTTGATGACTGACTTGACATTGTTAAATTAAATCAAATAAGTGAACAGGCCTGTTTACAATTTCACATTTACAAATCTTTAATACAGAGATGATGTGTTAGCTGCTTCTTCTGGCTTAATGAATGCATATTTTATTAAAGGCCAAACTACCAAGACAAAAGGAGAGCTACACTGAGATTCAGGGGATGTCAGATGCCTATCAAATGTTACCAGGATGGAATCCATTTCCCCAGTTCCACATCAAAGAAATAGTAATAGTAATACTAATACCAAGAATAGCA
Source organism: Vidua chalybeata (assembly GCF_026979565.1). NCBI lineage: Eukaryota > Metazoa > Chordata > Aves > Passeriformes > Viduidae > Vidua > Vidua chalybeata. Next base: position 13,748,366 of record NC_071539.1, read on the forward strand.
ATTTATGTACTTTTTTAAATGCTTGGATTTAAACTGCCTTTTACTGCATATACATCATATCTGTCACACTGGTGGTGTGCCCATGCTAGACTCATCATGCTGTATTAAAATGTAGATTTCACCTATTGGAATTATTTGCCTACCTGCTTTCAAAACCACTACTAGTTTGGATGTAACATGTACTATAAATGGAAAAAAGGAAAATAACTTACTGATTCTGGAGAAGATTCCTTAAATATGAATAGTTAGGCTTTTAAATCTGAACTTTCCAAGCAAGTTCTAAATATTGTGAAAATTGTATCAGGTCATTATCATTTTGTCATCAAAAGTCAGGAATAAAACTAACACTGTAATTTCAGTATTAGAAAGTGGAATCATTTTTATTTTCAGCACAGGGCATGAGGGGGATCTCTCTTCCTAACCCCTGCACTGTAGCAGGGGAGAACAAATGAGTTTAAATCTATGTAACTGATTTGGACTTTTTACATCTCCCCAAACTCATACAGACATGCTAAATGTTCCTGCCAATTCTTCTGCATATTTAAGTCACCTTCCAGCAGCATTGCTGAGGCCCTCAGTTTCTAAGGCTAAGATAACCATTTGTACACATGAATAAAGGCTTAAGCACTGTAAGAAATTATCGCTGTTTGTTACAATTAAAGGTTTTCCCAAAATGTGCACAAATGAGGGATGGCAAACAGCAGAAAAAAAATTGTATGCCATGGCTGGTGCTCCAACCAGTGCAGCTCAGGAGCTTTTCCTGGCCTGCCACTGAGAGGAACCTTCTTTTTCTTTGTTCCCTCTTTCTTTCTCTATTACTTCTTTTTATTTTGTTCTTTCTTTTAATTTCTTTCCTGTTTGTGCCCCCTCAAGTTTGTGCCTCAAACCTCACATCCTATGTCCTTTCCATAAAGACAACAACTACTCTCAGCTTATCTTTCTCTTCATCTCCCACGTCTGTTGCTGTTCCAGGTTTGCTTTCCAGATTATAAACACTGGAGAAGGGACTCTTCTGTGGGATTGTGTCCACAGGCACAGAAGGCAAACCCCCTGGTAACCACTTTTATTTCCTTTAGCAGTGCAAACAATGCCATGCCTGAGGTTAAATGAGGTTAAACAGAGTTTGAGCTGCACAAAGGCTGTTTGCTCTCATGTACAAGTTCCCTGAGTGAACTTCCTCCCGTGTCTCCTCACACAGAAAAGAAGAGAGAAGAGAGAAAAGAAGCTGGTTAGGGGATGTTAGCAAGAAAGATGAGAGCTGCTTTCATCAACCCAGTTCCAGGTTACTGTAGACCTCTTCCTGAGAAGCAGGTGGAGGAACTGGTCCCACTTCTGGTGTTGGGCACCCCAGGATCAGATGAGGAGCCAACATCAGGAGCATCAGAACTTAAAGCAGTAGAAAGCAATGTTCTGAATATCCAGGCCATAAGCAACACAGAAATCCTAGAAATCGGGATCAAGAATCGACAAATAATGTTTCTTTTTAGGTAAACATGCTTAAACCTAAAAGACTAAATTACTAGGAGCATGGTCATTTTCTTATTTCTCTTGAAACAATTGTTTTTCCTTAATGTCTTAGGCATTCCCCTGCTGATTAAATCTGCTCACTGGACAAAATAAAAAGGTACTGACTGTTTCAACCCCCTGATCTAACAGAAAAGCACTGACTGTCAGTTACAGCAATGATCCTAGCTAGATAAGAAAAGACATTATTTGATATAGGAAAGAATGATAAATTACTTTGTATTTTGTGAATCATGGCATCTTTTTTTCTGCCACTGTAGGTGAAGAGATTTTTTCCCTACTTATAGACATGTGAAAGGAAGAGATATGCTGCTGTCTTTGTTCTTTCTGATAGGACAATGATAGTCTCATCTACGAAATAGTGCTCATCTCTATGTCAAAAAGTCATGTTTGCTCGGCAATACAATTTGAATTTCAGTGTATAAGTCTGAACCAAGCTAAATATAACTATGCTATATTCCTGTAAAAAAGAAGGGTAGTATCAAAAGCTACCATGTATTTCTAATTTCCCAACCATGCCAAAATAATTCTATACCTATTTCTTAAGAGATGTTTAAAACCTATTTCTTGGTGTCTGCTATTAATCCTCTTAGTGGACTCAGTGCAGATGTGTGGGAAAATGCTAGTCAGCTTTAGATTAGAATCTTCTATACCTGAGGAAAAAAGCAAAATAAAATCCCGTAATCCCTGTCAAATCTGGTGTTTAGGTGAAATCCAGTGCAGGGCTAGAACAATAGTTTGGGGTGTTTTTTTTTGTTTTTTTTTTGTTTTTTTTTTTTTTTTTTTTTTTTTGAAATGGAGGCCTTATTTTGGGAGGTAGAATATAAAGACTACAGAGGATGTAGAAGGTGACCTGCAGTCTTGGGTTTTATGCATGCACCAGTTGCTGTGATCAGATTTATGTGGTTTACATGAAATACAGTTTTCTTTGAAGAAACTTTCCTTCAGCATACATAGACACCGGCAGCTCCAATCTGATGTACTTGAATGTACAAAAGAGGATGCAGAAGATCTGTTCATCAGAGCTGGTAATCACGGCGTGAGCCAACTTTCTCCTTTGTTTCCCAAACAATTCAGCATTGTACATTCTTCTGCCTGTAACTATGAAGTCCTGTAACTATGAACTATAGTCCTGTAACTATTTTATTTGTTCTCTTTCCAGGGTGGACATAGAACTTGGTGTTATCACCTGTATGCAACCTGTTGTTCTCTGACTAAAAGGCAGAAATTAAGTTAATTAATTAATTTAAAAAGGACTGAATCGGCACTGTTGCTATAGAAATGGAAAAAGTAAATGTCACGAATAGCGAAGCTGTTCAAATACCGGAGTTTCTCATCAGGGCTGGCAGCAATTTCCTGCCCCGAGCCCAGCCCTGCCCTGCCCTCGCTTCCCCCCTCGCAGCGGTGGGAGTTCCCCAGCGGCGCAGGACGGACACAGGGACGGCGGGACACGGGGACGGCGGGACACGGGGACGGCGGGACTCAGGGACGGCGGGACACGGGGACGGCGGGACACGGGGACGGCGGGACACAGGGACGGCGGGACTCAGGCGCAGCGGAGCGTCCTTACCGAGCGGGGTTCCTTGCAGGCGCTCCTGTCAGGTATCCCGGGGTTTTCCTCACAGGGATGCGCAGTGATCCGCAGGGCTGGGGCAGGGGCCTGACGAGGAGAAGCCCCGCGTTCGTCCGGCTGGGCAGTTCGGGTTAAGTTGGAATTTATCCCTTTAGAGGAGGATCTCGCTTGCAAGGACTGCGCTAAGGTCCCGGCAGCCGCGGTCCCTGCCCGGCGATGCGCGCTCGTCTCGGCGGCGCTGAGCCCCGGGCCGTGACCTGCCTGGCGCTCCCAGCTCTCAGGAGAAAAGTCACTGTAAGAGGAGAGAGTACCCAACTGCATCAGAGCCAAAAAAAAGAGTAACTCCTTCTCTGAATAATATTTTGTTGACATTGGACAAAACCAACTCATTTAATTAGATCGCCGAGATGATTTTAAAGCATACTGTCTCTCCAGCGGTCAGGGTTCAAATCCCGGGGCTGAACAGTCTAATATAATGCAACAACTACAACAAAAAAAGCCTCAAGGGACATGTAGCTGTGTTATGTAGTTCTGAAAATGAGAAAGTGACCGAAAAGAAACATGGGCATTCATAAAAAAGGATCCAGGGATGAAATGAGGGCTGAGGTTTGTAAAATCTTTATTGCTTCCTACTACAGAGCATATAAACCTTTTCTAAATCCTAGATTGTACAGTGGCTTGTGTGTGTGGTTGTAGGGACAATGAAAGATTCTGGACAACTACAAAGCCTTTCTTTTAAAAAAAGTCATGTGATTCTGTCTCTATTCTCACTTTACCAAAGGATTTAGTTGTAATTCTCATTGTAATTCTTAGTTGTAATTCTCAGTATTTCACTGAAGTTCATGTAGTTGGAATATCTCACAGCATAAACTGTTCTTTTGCTATTTTTTTTCTATAATCTGTGATATTCCTACAGTGATACAGTGACTACCTTCCAATCTGCCCTATGACCAGAACCCAATTAAAGTATGTGTAAGAGGACGGTGGTTTTGTTACTAAAGAAGAGTAAGTGAAGTAGAAGAAAAAGTGTATTAAAAAGGAATGTTTTAAGAGCAACTGAATCTGCATTAGACATCACCTTGTGAGATCTGCATTAAAAGTGGAATGAAAAACAGGAAGGAATTGCTTTCAGTTTCACTTCCCAGCTTTGAACAACCATCTTCATTGAAATGAAGTAGTTAGAAGAATCATAACAGACAAATTCTATTCATGGTTTCACTTGTACTGGATTATTTTTAGAGACCTAGACTGATTTATTTATTTTAAAACTTTCAATCCTATTAAAAGTGAGTGCCTTGTATAATTCTTTTTTACAGTTTTATGTTTGGACCTCCTGACTGTTTTGGATCTGTCTGTAATAGCAGTTGCTGCTGTTCAGTTGCTGCTGTTTTGCTTCACTCATTACCCCAGAGAAAGAGATAACTCTCAAGGTTTAAGCCAGCATCAGTAAGTCAGTAAGTGGGTTTTTTTTTGTGTGTGGTTTTGTTTTGTTTAGTTTTGTTTTGGGTTAGGTGTTTGGTGTTTTTTTTTTTTTTTCCCTGTGGGCTGTGGGTTTTTTTTTTTTTTTTTTAATTCCTTTTGGCAACCACACTTTATTATCCTGTGAAGGCAAATACTGGATATGTGTTATTTAGTAGTACCACTAGAGAAATGGAATAGCTTAAAGAACTGAGTAGGTAGTAGCATGGCTGCTGCAGGGTTTACCTGAGCAGGTTTTGTGGTCAACATCAATACACTGAGCCAGGTGCCTTAAATTACTGCAGTAAATTGTTAATATGAATTACAGAATATTTCTGAACGGCTGCACAGTGGAGTCTTGCGCATCCCAATGCTTTTCTGAGTTGAGGATAATTTCAGGATACTCAAAGCATGACTGTAGGCATAGAAAACTCAGACTTGAGTAGTAGCTGAGACATAGCTTAGAAGGAAGCTGAAATATTGAAGTTTATTTTTTGCTTGTATTTGTAATTTTGCTTTCCCATACAGTTTAGAGAGGCAAATATATTTTATCAATAATAGAGAACTCTGAATAGCTCTTGTGTGAAATTATATATTTAAAAAATCATGAGACAAAAATGTTCTTTTGCAGAGCTACAAGCAGATCTATGACAATGCAAGGTGAGTAAAATATAACCAACTTTTGCTAACATCAAAGACAGCACATTCAAGCAATATTTGCTTAGCTATTAGCTTACCTTCTAATTATATAAAATATGTATGAATGTTTTAACCTGAAATTATTTACATTTTAAAATGGAATATTTTGCAAAATGTAGAGCTTACATTTCAGATCTTGATTTCTGAAGTTAAGTAAAAACAATAAATAATTTAGTCATCTTGAAATTCAAGTTATTTCTGCTTACAAACTAAAACTGGTAAATGTTTTTAAATCCATAAAACTCTCCATCTGCTGGTGAGGCATTAGTGTAGTCTGAACTTGAAGAAGTTGGGAGAAAAGGTTTTTCCCAGAGGGGAATGGCTCACTGCCATTCTACTGGAGGGTTGCCTGTCAGTTCCTGGTAATGCTTTGAATTCAAGCCTCTTTCTAAATATCAATGAACAAAGGCATCTTTGCTCCAGGCAGAGTGAACTGACCCTGCTTGAGCAGGGCTTGGACTAGATGATCTCAGGAGGTCCCTTCCAAGCTGAACGATTCTGTGACATCTTCATGACATCCTGTGCAGAACTCCATTAAATTTTGCTGATGCATGCATTGTTCATAAATACAATCTTGATGTATATTTTTGCTACACAAGAAACAGCTGCCTAGATTTTCTTCTATGTTTACTCTGCAAAAGGAGTCAGTGCTGGGGATCTTTCACCCAGGGTAGAAGGAAATGATCCATACTCAGAGCATATTTTCATTCTTCCAGGACCTCAACCTGCCACAGCACCTGGAATGCCCTATGGCTCCCCTCAGCAGATCCCTGGGACTTACCAAGGTGGGTGGCTTGGTTACAGATCTGTGAGACCATTAGGAAATAAGCATGGGGAATATGGGGTTGTAAAAGGGTGATCATCTCCAATTTACTTTCCTGCTATTAATTCTACAAAGTTTCTTTTAATTTCTGTTTTGCTGAAAAGACATTTCTTTCCTTTGTGGCTCACGTGCTCTGGTCCGTGTGTTGTAATGTAATGTGAAATTTGGTGCTGAGCTGAAGGTCTACAAGTCATCTGGTTTGAAAACTGTAGATGAGCTTTGCTAAATGGACATTTCCTTTCACAAAAGTAGAAGATATAGTTCCAGGAAAACTTTGTCTTAAAATTCCTCATTTGCTCAACTGACAGCATATAAAGGCCAATGCTTTTCATGTAATTTAAAGTATTCTTTCTTCTCTACTTAGAAATAACCTTAATTTATTTATTTCTCTTTTTTGAATTGACTGTCTCTGTGTTAATTAAATTTCTTCTGTATTCAAGAATGATGCATTTTTAAAATGTGTTTGGTTTGGTTTTGTGTGAGGCATCAGAACCTCCCACAGCAGTGTAACTCTCTTCATGAGTGTCACATAACTAAAATAAATAAGGTATTCCAAACAGTGAATAAATTACTCCTTTAAAGATGGACAGGGTAATTATTTTCCAACATTTAACTTTCATAACCATATCTCTCCTACCATGCCAAATGTCACAGGTGCAGGGAACTATGGATTCCAGGCACAGCCCATGGGGTTCCCAGGTGGATTTGTCCCTCCACCTGTGCAGAACCAGCCCGCCACGGATGGGACAATCTGGATGCCTATCCCTCCTTCTATTCCCAACTGCCCTCCTGGACTGGAGTACCTCACACAGGTACCTGCACCTTTCCTCCTTCCCCAGAGATGAGGCATTCTGCTCTGGGAAGCAGCCTGCATCCATGAAATAGCTAAATAAAGCACCTGGCTGTGTTGCAGCTGCATGGATTGCTGCTTGTGGGCTGCTAAGTGAAGCCTTTTGTAATGTCTGAATGCAGAGCCACCTGTTAGAGATGTAGCACTTGTTCCTGGAGTACCTTCCTTCCAAGTAGGGTGCTAAAGGATGAGGGACAGTGGGCTGGCAATACATCCTTCCCTTTTCTGAAGTTACTCTTTGGGAGATGTAATGTCCTTTGTCCTTTGGAAAGGTGTATACAATAAATACCTATAATATGGGCAACTCTAGCACATTAGAAGCACTTAATTTTCTATATGACGCTTTCTTCACACCTCTTAATAGTGTTGGTAGAGCTGCCAGTCAGATTTCACAGCATAGAGAATGCTAATAGCAAAATAAGAATTGTTTCCACATTACTGAATATGTCTTTGTACTGTAAAATACAGTTAATCTCAGCACTGAAAAGATTAATATTGATGCATTGTTTCCAGTTCTGCAAAGTGCTTAAAAAAAAGGCAAAAAAAAAAACCAAAAAAAAAAAACCACTGGTGAGGAGAGGCTGATTGTCCCCTGAATTTTCCTTAAAACTGAGCAGTAGCTGAGCTTCTACTCTAAAATACTCCCATTTCTTGCTTTTGTCTGTATGGAGTCTCTGGGACATGATGTCAGAGCCCTCTCAGGCTCTGAGTCCTGAAAGGATCACAGGTGTGTTAGCCCTGTGTGCTTGTCACCAGACCAGTTTGGGTTCAGCTCCCCCCCATCAGCTCCACTCTTCTGCTGAACTGGCAGAGGACAGGCCAAGGAGGGGAGTGAGCTATTCCCATGGTTTAACTGGGAGATAATCTGCCTCTACAAAGTGTATTGATCAACACACTTTTATTCTAAAATGAAACAGCAGCAGTTCTTAAAATTACAGTTTTTCTTAGTTGCAACTTGTTAATTGTTTATTCTGTTTAATTTTTCAACCATGAGCAGATTGACCAGATATTAATTCATCAACAACTTGAACTTCTTGAGAGTAAGTACAAAGAATTTAAATCTAATAATTCCAAGAACAGTGAAGTTTAGGCTTTCTTGACACTCTTGCTAGAGTCAATATATAGCTAGTTATAGATGAAGTCACACATTTCCAATGTTACTTGTTAACAATGATTTCTACTCTTCTCTCTTCCTTACTTATAGATCTTGATTTCTGTCTTGTCGTATCCCACCTAATTCCATGGACTGGCATGTGGCTTTGATCCCTTTTACAGGCAGTCTTGCTGTTTTAGCAAACTGAATGGCTTTCCTTCTGCTCCCCTGATCCTGTGCTTTAAGAATATCCAAGTTGTATCATCAATGTCTTTCAAGTAGAAGGAATAAAGTGGACCATACATCCCAGCTGACCCCTAACACTGCTGCTGCATTTTTCTTTCTGGTACTTTCTAAAACTTTTAAGAGTGCTCTCATTTGTTATAGAAATTAATTAAAATTTCTCTCCTGGCTCTTGTTGCTTTTGATGTGTGATTCTGTAAATCTTGACTGAGAGGGTTTTTGTGGCTTTCTTATTGTATTTATGCTCTTTTCTGGCTTCACCCCCAAATTCACAGCTCTCTTTAACTCTTAGCCATTCAGATCTCCCCTGAGAGCCTTCCCTGCTGTTATTGGTAATGGTGATGCTTATTCAGGCAGCAGGTGCCTGTGGCCAGGGGGGACACTGGGGACAGATGGGAATCTCAGTTTCTTTCCACATCTCCTTGCTCATGGTGGCTTCTTCCCTTGAACTTCTCTGTCAGGCTTCGCTGCTTGAGGGTCCTTTCCTATCATTTCCCTTTGCCAGGAGGTGCCTCTGACAGACTTTGAGTGAGGCTTTGCCTTCCCAAAGAGCAGCTGCAGAGTGAGCGGGGAGTGTCTGACTGGACTCTCCTAGGAATTAAGCAGGTTTTTTCCCATTTTCCAGTTGTGACTGGCTTTGAAGAAAACAACAAATACGAACTGAAGAACGCACTGGGACAAAGGGTGTACTTTGCAGCAGAGGACACTGACTGCCTGACCAGGAACTGCTGTGGGCCATCACGGCCCTTCACCATCAAGATTATTGACAACCTGGGCCGTGAGGTGATAGCGCTGCACAGACCTCTCCGATGTGGCTCCTGCTGCTGCCCCTGCTGTTTGCAGGAGGTGAGTTCTGCCTCTTCCTTCTCCTGGCACAGGCACCTCCTGTGCAGCTTTCAGGTGGCGCTGTCTTGAATCAGGAGGTGAGGTGCAATGAGTCAGTAAGGTGTGGGAAGAGAGATCTGTGGGATTTGTGCATGGAATTCTTGGTCTGGGAGGAAGCAAGTGTGCTGCAGCACTTAGGCTCACTGGGCAGTTCTGATTGCGGTAATGAAGAACCTGATTGAGCAGCATGTCGGGGAACTTGTGGCTGGTGCTGAAATCTGCACTGGGGATGGACTTAGAATGGAAGAGTAAGGCAACAGCTTTCATAAAATAACAGCTAAAGTTTTCATTTTACAGCTCTGAAAGCTATAGTGGCATTCAACATAGGAGATCATGAGGTTTTTAAAATTTTAACATAATTCTGGAATGATGCAACTTCTGAAACTCTAAATCTAAGCCTACTCAGAGCTCCTGCTGAGGCATTTGTAGTAGCTGTACCCTATAATGCCTTCACCGAATGCCATTGGGATATTCGCTGCCTTTCTTGCACTGGACTTTGATCTTTATATTGTAGATGCATAGTTTGTGTGCTCCAGAGACTGAGGAGTCTCTTACTGTTTTCTTGAAGGCAAAAACAGAATAAACCTCTTACTCTGCAGTCTGAGTGGTCTTCTGAAAACACTCACAGCAAAATGCTTTGTAAGGCCAGATTGTTGTGGGAAAATAGGTTGTTTTTCATTTGTTTGCTGGTGTGGGTTTTGTCTCGCTAGCATATGAAAGCATGATCATTCACTTGGATGTTTTCTCTTCCCTGTGAAGCTGGAAGTCCAGGCGCCTCCAGGAACAACAGTTGGTTATGTTGTCCAGAACTGGCATGTCTGCCTGCCAAAGTTTACCATTCAAGATGAGAAAAGAAAGGATATTCTAAAAATTACTGGCCCATGTGTTGTGTGCCGGTGTTGTGAGGACATTCATTTTGAGGTATGCAATGTAAAAATTGTTTGCATGTATCTGTTTTCAGATAGTAGTTTGGTATCAGTTTGTTGCTTGACTTACTACCTATCAACTGAACTGTAGTATATATTAAGTAATTTCTACATCATCCTTTAATGCTGGTATAATCAAATTACTTCTCTAGATACCTAAATTACTCTAGATAAACCAGACAAACTTCCAGAAACGACATGTTAAAGCCACTCATCAGTGATCACTGAAAATTCCCTGTGGCTGCACACAATCACTTAATTGATATATTTAGCAACAAAATCTTTTTGAATCTGTTATGTCAGGCTCTAAGAAAAATATAGTCAGTTGTATCAGGTGCTTATTAAAATTATTTCCTTCAACCACTTATTTAATAATCTAGTAATCATTCAATGAACTAGTAAGTTAAGATAATTTAGACATGAAATATAGAGTTGAATGGCTGAAGAGTTTTAACTTTCCTTTTAAAATAATGTTGATTAATGCAACATTGGTTTTGTGGACATTAAGTAAAAGATATGCAAGGCTACAATTTAATGTTTGAAATTATATTGCAAATAGTTACTACAGCAAATTTATATAATTTTATTTTGGAAACTAATCTTTCACATGACCCAGAAGACTGGCTCTAACTTTAGAAAACGTAATGCTGCCAGAGGGCTAATCTCTGCCTTTGAACAGAAGAATGTAATTTGTTTAATTTTCACTTGAGCGGTTCCTGATGCATGGCAGGAGAAATTAATTCACTGTCTTGGCTAAAAGACACCACTTCAGGAGAATGTGTATCCCAGCACCATCAAGGAATTGAACTTCCCAGTCAGATTCAGAATTGAGTTCATGCCTCTAATGCTTTAGACCAACTTTCTGATAGTCTGATTGCCTTTTGGTACAAACCCTTGCACTCAATAACTGTACTAATTAAAATAACAGTCTGAAGCTTTTCAATGGATCTATTCCAAAATGGATTTGGGAATATTATGAATGACAGGTTTGATGATGCTTTTTAAAATTTTATATTAAACTATAGGTGAAGTCTCTGGATGAGACTTGTCCTGTTGGGAAGATTTCTAAGCAGTGGACTGGTCTTGTGCGGGAATTGTTTACGGATACAGATAACTTTGGAATCTCATTCCCAATGGACCTTGATGTGAAAATGAAAGCTGTCATGATTGGTGCTTGCTTCCTTATCGTAAGTTATTCACTAATACATGACCATAAACTAATTTTTTCATCTCCATGTTTAAATTGTGACGGTAAAGGAGTCAATTTTGAGCTCCTTCAACTGGGCTACAGCTTGTCAACTTTTGTGTGTAAAACTGACCACAAAAGGCAACACAGAATTGGACAATCAGCTTATTATAGAGTACATGCAGAGCTAATTGTATTTAAGAAGAGTTTCATATTTGGTGAGACTGAAAAAAGGAAAAGGGAAGACTTCTTACAGACTTGTTAGCAGAGGAAAGCAAGTTTATGGGTGGTGAAACCAGAAAAATACAGATTAGCAATAGCCAAGAGACCCATCCAAAGCCTGAGCAGCCTGCTGGGCTGCTGGACAGCTGAATGCTGCAGCCACTGCCTCTCAACTCTCTTTGGAAGCACGTGAAGCACTGAATTGAGCAGGATTAATGTTCTCAGAGCAGTAATTTCCAAATGGAGGGACTACTGTGGAGAATAAGCTCGTTGAACTTGTCAGAGCACTTCTCAGGTGCACTGCCAATAGTGCAGTGCAGCTCACTGTCCTCTTTGAAAACAGTGTGGAACACACTCCTGTTCCCACCCAACAGTACAATTCTGCATCAAGGTTCCACTTCAGAACATGCACTGCTTCTGTGCTGGCTGGGCTGCTGAGGGGCAGGAGAGGGGCATGTGAAGTACCTTGAGTTTGGAAAGGTCTCTCCAACCTCTGACAGCCCTGTGCATGAACAGGGTTTTGTTTAGCTGTGTGTGTTCTGTGCCACCAAGTGCATCAAGGGCAGCATTAACAAGTGGGAACAACCTGGGCTTTCAGGCACAGAAATGGGGCTCCCACCAGTAAACTAAAGATAGCCATTATTGTGAAGGACTCCAGTCTGAGGTAAAATGAGAGGGAATAAATCAGGTTGAACAAATTCAGGGCAGAAATCTCAAGTAAAGGAAGCATAGCTTTGGCTAGTGATAAATTAAAAGTCCCCATGTTGGTCTTTCACCATCTTTCTGTGTCTGTGGATGTCCCGTTCTGAGACACCCAGGTGGTGAGGGCATGGCAAATGTGCCTCCATCTTCTTCTCACCCTTTCAGGTTTCTTAGAGGAAGGTGTACATCAGGTGCAATGCAGCCAGGGGATTTCAGAACTAAGAAACACATTTAAGAACTATAATTATTTGTTTTCTTTGCTTTGTCCTTAGGACTTCATGTTTTTTGAGCATACTAATTAAGCATCAGCGAGCAGGAGTTTGGTAATGAAATCTAGATATTCTCTATGGAAGAAGAACATGGATCTCCCAACTTTCCAATGAATTGCAGACCTCCAGTAAGAATATGAGAAATGTAAATGTTATAGTTACATTTCTGTAAGCTAAAAGCTTTATGGTCTTTTCTATTATTTGTTTAATCTGGTGAAATAATTTGTAGTATTCAAATAAGTACTATTTATCTGTTCAATAATATAATTTCAATCAATAATATCATTTTGAGAAATTTATAGCAACCTTTTTTTTTCCAAGAACTCTGTAATTTTGAAGTAACTAGTTATAGTAGTTATAAATAACTACAATAATAATACTTTAAAAAAGAGGACTACTTCTATATTCAATATTAATAATAACCTAAGCCTAATAAGGAGACACTGATGTTTTACTGGGTATTCTTCTTTGTTAGTTTTGCCTTATTGTTCACATTCTGTTGTTTCCATCTTCTTATCAAATACATCAAATACATACATTCAGAGCAAACTAATGCATTTGAACAGAACAATCTGAAATGAGTGTAAAATGTTGTTACTCTGGTGTGCTGGGTCTGTGTGAGCTGCAGTTCATTTCCTCCAGCAGCCCTCACAGAGCTGTGCTTTGCACTGGGAGCAGAAGGTGCTGCTAACCCAGCTGTGTTTTGGTGCAGCTGAGCAGTGCTGGCCCAGCAGCAGCGCTGTCTCTCCAGCATCCCACCTGCTTGATTTGGCTGAGGGGGCAAGGTCCTGGCAGGGGACACAACCAGGCCAGCTGACCCAAAGGGACATTCCATACCATGTGACATCAGCTCGGATATCTAGATAAGCAAAGGAGGAGGAAGGTGTTGCATTCAGTTTTACAGTGTTTACCTTCCCAAACAATCACTTCCATGCTGAAGCCCGGCTTCCCAAGAAGTGTCTGGGCATTGCCTGCTGATGGGAAGTGCAGAATAAAATTTCTCTTTTTTTTTTTACTTTGTGCACACACAAAGTTTTGCTTTTTGTTTTAGTAAACTGCTTTTTCTTAACCTACAAGTTGTCTTGTGTCTTATTGTATTTCCCCTGTCCCTCTAGGAAGGGGAGGCACAGAGTGGTTTGGTGGGCACCTGGCACCCAGCTAAGGTCAACCCACCACATCTAGTGATGAATATGTTTTCAAATATGACTCCTCCTGAACATGACCTAATTTTCTTATTTGGGCTGTTCTGAAACTTAAGGCTTGTATGTTTGTCAACAGAAGTGTAGAGGTGATAGGAAATAAAATTGCCTGTGCCTGCTTCTGTTTAATAATCCTGTAGCACTTGCTTTGTGCATGAGTGTGACCTGAGGCAAGGAAAAAACTCTTAGTTACTTCTCAGTTTCTCCAGTCCTCTTTGCTCCTCATTCAGTCCATGGTTCTCACAGATTGTGAGTCTGTCTGTTGTTTGGAGGGCACAGAGTAAACAGAACAAGTGTTCTGCATAAACAGAACAGTTTCACTTCAAAAGCAGACACATGAAATGGCAGGTCAACTTCTTAGCATTTATAGCTTTATTTAAATTATTTAAGTATTTTATTTAAATGTCCAAGCAATGGATAAGTTGCAATTTCTTACCCTAGCACACAAGCACATGCACTGAATGGTTCTTGGGATCCAGCTATGGGGAGCAGTCCTTGCCAGTATTTTCAGTTGCATTCTTGTCCTGCTGAAGAGTCCTTTTGTTCAGTATTTTCAGTTTATTGGTTGCTTCTGGTCAGTCAAAAAGCAAAAGAAAAGAGAAATGCCACTGCTGCTGTGTACCTGGATTCTTTTTGATGTTGGAATAATTGTGCAAATTTGGGACAACAGTCCAGATTGTTCTGAAAGTCTTTAAATTGTATATTATTCCTTGTTAAATTAGCTTCTGCTGCTAAATTTCCTTGTATATGGACTTGCTGGAGGGGTATTTTTGATTAATCAGCACTCTTCTTAGGGAATTAACTTAATAGTATAACTTTAAAAAATATTTTGCGTTTTATTGACCGTCTATTAATGAGATACCAATCTCATTAAATCTTGCTAAAATCTGCTAAAAGTTTCTGGTTACTTGAGTTAGGAGCAGAAGCTGCATGTATTAGAAACCAGCCCTGTCTTCTAGGGATTCACGTGACTAAATCCGTCATTTTTATTTTTCCTGCAAGGGGTGGCACACAGCTTCATTTCTGTCTGTAGCTCTGAAGTCCCAGCCTCAAGCATATTTGATCCCTGCACTTCAGCAGTTATTCAAATATTTAATAAACATTCTTTGAGAGGTATTTGAAATTACCTATTTACCTCCATGGAAGGTGCTGCATAGAATTTAAATTTACAATTTGCATTCGACTGAGGTCCATGTTTGAGGAATGGATGGAATCGCATTTTGCAAGTAGACAAAACAGGGATACCTTTGCCTTTGGTGAAAAGGATCTTGTATCATAAATTCATCTGTTGACAATAAATTGGGAGGGTATGCAAATTCAAGTGAGGTGTTAGGATGTTGGCCTAATAGGACATAACCAGGAGACTTTGTTTTCATTCTTTCAAGTAATTAAAATTCTTTGATTCAATTTTTTTTCTTAGTTATTCATCCTAGGTCCTGGAAGCGCCATTGTTCCAATAAGCTTGCATACAAAATTACAAAATTAATCTCTGTAGGTCAGTAAGAGAAGAATGGGAGAATGCAAATCATTAAAAATGATCAACTTCACATCAAGATGTGCAGGAAAACAATGTTACAATCCTTGTATCATAAGGAGAATTTCAATTGCAAGCAGTAACAATTGAGTGAAGCCTAATCAGAGCAATCTGTGCTTACACACAGGTTTCTCAAATACAGTGAAATCCAACATTGAAGTTGTGTAAGTTTTGCTGTTGCCCATTTAGATTTTTTGATTTTGTGCTGCTCAAGTTTAGTGGTCAGATTGCTGCAGTTTATTCCTTTACCATGTATTCAGCAAAATTAGTAAATAAGGTGAAAATGTAGATTTACATTTATTATTCACTGATAGAATAAGTGAATCCAGCTAAGAAGTAAGAAGTGGCAGCTAAGCATCTTAGATTTGCCAGAATTGTGGTAAGAACTGGAAAGAAGTTCTACAACCTCAGATCATAAAGCAACAGAGAGAACTTTGGACTTGGAGGAACTTTCCATCAGCTGGGGAACTGGATAGCTCTGACACTGGTCACACACCTCATAAACTTTTGTCTTGTGAAACAGTTCACACTCTCTCATGAAGGTAAAAATATTGCATAGGAAGTCCTAACTAAAGCTGTCCAGGGCTAACTCTCTAGTTACCCGAACAATATCTTATTGCCTTTGTCATCTCACTTTTTTTTTCTGTTGCTGTTTAATTGAAAAATGGCTAGTCCTTAAGTTTTTCAAGAACTTCTAGAGATTTGCTCATTTCTGAAACTGTGTTAAGTGAAGAATAAACCATTCTTTAAGCTGTCTTTTTTTTTCATTTTGAAAGAATCATAACAGCATCCATAGAACTCTCCACTCTTCATCCTTCAGACAATAAGCAATACAACAATTTAACCCCCTGTCCATAAATTCAGGCTGTGTAAAGCATTAGAAGATTTCCAGCATGCCTCCTGTTATTCAATAGCATCTCAGTGAGATTGAGCTGTTACATAAAACCCTTTACAGAGTGAGATTTGCAGATGGATTTCTCTACTTCTGGTAATGACCTTTCCATCTGTCCTGTCCTGCTAAGTTTTTCATCTCCAGTTGCACAGGAGATAGAGTCACTTAATAAAACCCTGGGGTCCATATAGCACACAAAAATGTAATTTATATGATGTTTCTCAATAGAAAAGTGTAATTAATTCCACTTTCCAGAAAACAAAGTCATAAGTGTTAAAAAAAAGTGATTTACTACTTTAGTCATAAGCAAGATGGGGTTTTGCTAATAACCTTGCTAATTGGAAAAGAGAGCATTGTTTTAAAGGATTAAAGTATAAGAGTTTGCCTTTTAAAAACATTTCAGATCATATTTGCAAAGTTCATTAAAAGGTCTCCTTGGGTCTTTTTGTTGACCCAAGGACATCCTTTACATCCCTCATGTACCTTGTGCTGGCTTTACTAACAAGAATAACTTTGATGAAAAGCTGAGTGGGAGCAGGACTGCACAGCAAAAGGTGAGTTAGGGAAGGAGAGAGCAGCTGGTTTCCTGAGCTAAATTAACTCCCTCTAATGTAGGTGCAGGGGTAACTCTTGGGAAATGCAAGAGATAATAAAGAAAATCAAATCTTTGTGCAAGGGAATGTATGGTAAAATTGCATGGTTCCAAGTGTTTCACTGCTGATAGCCATTGTATGATATGGATGTTAATAATTTGTGAGAGGAAATGGTAAAAGCATGATTCAGGGAAGAAGTTGTGAAATCAGAGACACTTGAAGGTGAGGGAACCTCCCACAATCAGGGCAAGGAAATTATGGCTTGCATCGATCTTAAGATTAGTGAGGCAGGAGATAAAAAAGGTATAAGAACGTCAGAGAAAATGGCAAGAGGTCAGAGGGAGATTCTCCCTCTAGCAAGGGAAAAGTGCAGCGCTCCCAGGGTGGAGAGAAGAGCCCAGCTGGTGGAATTCTGTTGGATCAGGGCTCTACATGTACTTTCATGATGTGTTTATATATGCCATGTTTTTGTGCTGGGGGTTTAGTCCCTGTCACCATTCACAGGGAGATTTCCATATGTTACTGATTTTGTTCTGGAGAGAATTTATCGTCTGGTTTATAGCTATATTTGACTTCCCACTTATGTTTAGTTTATTTACAATTTTTACCTGATAACATTACATTATTAAAGACAGCAATGAGGAGAAAATAGCCATGAAAACACTGCAGCATACCAAAGGGGGAAGCAGGGACATACAATGACTGTGCCTCTTATTTTTCGATGGGTGGCAGTGTTAGCACAGAAATTATCTTTCCACTGCTTAAACCTGGCTCTGAGATCTCCAGGCAGTTTCCTTAGATGTCATTCTGCTTTTCTCAGTGGAGGAATTTCACATTACATTATCTCCGAAGTATGTCCCTACATGAGTGTGGAAAGCTAGAGGTGTCTTTCCCACCAAAGCAGCACAGTCCTACGCTTCTAATGCAATTACACACCACTAGGAAAAATTAAAAAATGTGCATGTGCATGTTAAACCATGATTGATTTAAAATACTTAGACAAAATACTGTGTAATGTCCTTAAAGTTGCATTAGGCTTGGTAAATGGTATAATTTGGAATTGGACTATGATCTCTGACAGAATTTACTACAGAAAGCAAAAAGTTATTAATATATCACAGCAGGGTACATGAAGCAAGCAGGCTGATTTCATTGCTGGTTTAATGTCATTGATTTATGTCTCAGGTGCATGTAGAAATGAGATGGCTCAGTGGGAATGGCTGTGACATGGACTGCTGTCCCCACCCCCCTGGCTTTGTTTTTTCTCTCTCTCTCTTTTTATTTGGGTGGTGGTTTGTTTTTTCTTTTTTTTTGTTTTTGTTAAATTTAAACTTGCTGCTTGTGCCTCAGCTGGTTTAACCTTTAGCTGACCTAGTTATTGAACCAGGGCAGTCGATATTTCTCCTTTGTTGCTTGCCTTTTCCAAGGAGCAGGCAGACAGTGGTGGGAGGCTGAGCAGCAAGCACAGAGCTGTGTGTGTGCCAGGACCTCGCAGCTCCCACTGCCGCTCATGCACAAGCACCATTAGTCCCTGAGGGCAAATGCATGCCAAGAAAACCATGGGGCAGTGGGCCAGTGCAGCGCAGGCACCACTGGCCAGGAGCCTCCAGTCCCTTGATGCATGTGCTGCAGAGAGGGAGTGCTGTGGAGATGTTCAGCTACAGGAACATTCCCATGCAGCTGCACATCCCCACATGGACAAAGGTGCAGCTCAAAGGTAAGTGTGCAGCCACTGCAGCGCTGCCATGGCACTGCCTGTGAGGCTGGGAGGCAGGGCTGGCACCCTGGTGCTTCACTGAGCTGGCAGGAGCCCCAGGAATGAGCTGTGGGCAGCAAATGCTGCGGGGAAACTCCCAGGCTAACTGAGGCTTGTGCTGAAAGCTATAATTAAAGCTATTCATAAGAAGAGAAGTATAAACAACAGGTAACTTGCTAATTTAAATGACCCAGTGATATGTTTTGACCCTGAAGACACTCAAGACTTTGGAGCTGCCTTGACCTTGGGGTTTACAGCAGCATTTTCCTGGTATTGTGTATGACCAGCACATCAGTAGAGTAGTGTTTTCCAATTGAGGTCCTGGCTGCACGTTCCTGCTCTGAAGTGTAGTCCTGCTCTGGTGAAAGTGTACTGTTTCTTCTGAATGTGGGGATTGTTTTTTGGCACAATTTGAACAGCACAATCTCCCAGGGTACCTGACCTTGCACAAGCATTTCTTTGTGCTGGTCTGCTTTCTGTTTAGTTATACCTTGCTGTACAACTGAGCTGTCATGTACATCATTGAGGAGCTCCCTCCAGCAGTCTTTACATGCTGCAAGTTGTTCCTTCGGTTCTTTATGATCTTTCCCAAGCTCAGGCAATATTTCAGCTCTAGTTCAGTCTCCTGCTCTTACTGTGCCTCTCTCCAGCCACACATAACCACGAGGAGCAACACTTGCTCTGGGGAATTTGAACAAAATTAATCCTAATACTGCAAGAGTGTGTATGTTTGGCAAAGACCTACACATTAACACCTAAATCCTGCCTTCCTTTGCTCCTGCAGCCAATCTTGCTTTTTAACTGGTATAAAACTTTTTTTTTTTGATCCCCTTGCATATGACTGTATGAAGGGACCAAGGTACACCGTTTTATTATCTAGTTTTTCTGAGAGCAGAATTTGTGGCTCATGGAAAATATAGGTCTTTCAGCAGACTGAGGCTGAGCTTGCTGACACTGTTTATGCCTGTATTCTGCTTGGTGCCAGACTGGGACAGAAAAGAAATACAAGCAAAGTTATTCAACACAGACAAGGGCTCACTGTGCCCTGCCCTTTCCACTGAACAAACTTTGGAAGGGCTACTAGAGGTGGTAAGCTAATATTAAATTGAACCAAGAATTAAAGGCAGCCATTGAAATGAACAAGAACTTACCTATGTGTTGCAGAACATAAAAAAAAAAAGGAGAAAAAAAAAGGAAAAGAGAATTAGTTGATGTGGTAGTGGTAGAGAAGAGAACAAGAGAGAGGAAAGCAAAATCTGTTGAATAAATCAACTAAATTTTTGTACATTGTGCTCCATTTAAGCTTTTTAAGCAATGCACCTGGCTGAAGGAAATATTTATGCAAAATTGCATATTAATGAAAAGGAATGTAAAATAAATTTCAAGAAATAAATGGTTATGCATGCTCTAAGGAGGATACTACGATATGATGCCAAAGTAAAACACCAACTAATCAGCATCTCTTAAGCTGCAAATATGAAATCTTATCAGCAAATTGTTTTTCCTAGTGATTTGCACTTCAGTAATTATGTGGCGAAATTTAGCAAAAGCTCTCACTATCAGAAGAACTCAAACCAAATATGCAGACAGAAGTGTGCACAAGTGAAGTTTTTATCTTTTCAGAACGAGGTAATGAGGTGTAAACATCTACAAAACACATTTGACTTCAAAATCCTTTGAACCAAGATGGGCAGAGTCAAAGGCAAGGAGTTCCCTGGTCCAGAGGGCATCTAACACCACTGATAAATCTCTGCATCCCAGCTCAGATCCAGTCAGGGCAGTATTTATATATATATAGATTGGGGGATTTTTCAGTAATCTACATTTATTATTAGAATTTGACTATTTAAAAATGCAAATATACCTGCTGACAAAGGCAAAAAGCAAGAGAATGATGCTAAAAATATCAGGGCTTGAAATCTCAGCTGAATAATCAAGCTGCAGTCTGGAGTGACTGGATAAAAGAGCATGATGAGACCTTTCTTTGGAGGTGTGCTGCCTGATTACAGGTAAAAATTGGAAAACTATTGCAATTCCTGAAGCTTCATTCCTTCCCTGAGATTGTTAGCTTCTACCCCAGACAGCTCCTGAGCTGTCTCCCTGCAATTCATTTTGATTCAGGTGCTTTTTCTTTGGCTAGGAGGAAGAATGAGGCATTTTCCACTGCTGCAACAAGTGATGCTGTCTGTCCTTTTGCTGCCGAGGTAAATCTGTATTGATAAAGCATTTGCAAATGCCTTCCTACAAACTCCCACAGCAATTCTAGTAATAGCTGATGGCTGTTAACAGGCTGTCAGCATGGCATCAACAGTTTACTCTGCTGAGGACCAAAATGTTTTAATCTAACACGTGTTCTTTTTTGGCTGTAATATGAGTGTGTGAAAGAGAAATGCAGTGAGTGTGACATTCTGGTCAGAACACCTGATCAAGTGTCTCTTCTTATGTCAAAATATAAGAACGATATTTTTTTTTTCTCCCCCAAAAAAGAAAAAAAGCAGCCAGGTAGAACAGTGAGGGTGCTCCTGTTAATCTAGCAATTTTGTGTTTAAAGGTTTTGTATATGATGAAATTCTCTAAATAATGATCCTTGAATTAATTATATTAGATTTAGTTAGACAGTGCCCTGTTTGTTGGAGATTTTTGTGACAGTGGAGCAGTAACTGAGTTTCTTCCAAGTCCCATCAGTTCCATGCTAATAATGGAGTAGATCACAAGTTCAAAGGATTACTTTGGTTTAGAAGTTTACATATGCAACTCCCAAAGGAGTTTTGGTGCAAGATTAAGAATTTATTCAATAAATTTAAAATCTGTAGAAGCATTCACATCGTTAAGAGTAGCATTCTTTTCCTCATCACCTCTGGATGGCACAGGGCCCCCTAGAGCACTGCTGTAGGGCAGTGCAGGAGGACCCAGGTGCTGTGCAGGAAGGTTGAGGTCCCATTGCCAGTGACACCTGCTGTCCCCCAGGGACCTGCCATGAACAGGCACCTCAGGCACAGCACACATGGAGAAACAAAGCATATTTGCTAGTACCTGCTTTCTGCATCTTTGCTTACTGCTAAATATTTTCCAGTGGGTTGTGGGGAGACCACGTCACAGAGAAGTGTTGCTTCCTTGCTCTCATCCACCCACCATCTAAATTAGGTGTTTTATAAATATTTAATCACCAAAGTATCCAAGTCTTTGCCCAGTCATGTTCTCTGGTTATGGAGCCCCAAAATGATGGGAATCACAGGCTGAAGTTTATGTGGAGTTAGAAGTGAATAGAGAAATTCAGAATGAAGCCTCCACCATAATGACAGACTGATAAATCACGTCTGTTTTCCTCTACAATACAAAGAGGGAAAAAGCAAAAGAATGACCTAATTTAATCATGGAGATGAATGGTGTGACAGGAGAGTGTTCCTAAAAACACACATAAAATGTAAATCCTCCTTTCCTGTGAGTGCCTGGGCAGCAGTTGACTTCTGTGACTCACTTAACAGAAATTCCACGGGAAAAGGTTAGGCTTCCTCTGGGATGAAAAGAACAAGAGTAAATGATATAAACGGTGATTGTAAAGAAAATTCCTAATATCCCCTGTCTGCACTATATGAAGAACAAACACAGCCAGTGAAGTTTTGATTGCTGCAGTAAGTTCCTTGTCTTTGGAGAGGTGAAGAGGACAGGCTCCACAAAGCTGCAAGGCTTTGAAGGTTGCCTGCAGATCCCTTTCAGAAGAGAAAAGGAGTGCATCTCACATGAGATTCTTGGTGTGCTGACTGAGAACTGTGGACATTTAACCAGTAGCTTCTTCCTCACTCCATTTGGTCATTGGTGTGACGTGGAATAAGCCACAGGGGAGTCATAGCCAAAACATCTTCCCCAGGTGGATGCAGGGAGAAAGAGTCAGAGTGGAAAAAGTGTGTGGATGGCCTACGTGCAGCTGAGTTCCAACTCACAGTGTCTGTTTATGGAAGTTTATATTCAGCTACATACATCATCAGCTGTCTCAATTACAGTCCTACAGCATAGAGGGAATAAAAAGCTAGAATTATGCTTGAGAACTGGAGAATTATTTGTAATAACTCAACAGAACAAATGCATATTGATAAACAGCAATCTGGGCTGCTCATGAACAGCAGAAGGAAGAGATGAAGAGCAGGATTAAATGGCCTGGTCTTACTAAAACAACAAGAATCTTCATTCTCTCAGATACTCATTTGGAAAAAGACACATGAGGTATCAGGAACAGAAAGAGGCTGCCACTGAGATTTTGTAGAAGCCTGACTTTGGCAGTGCATAAATTTTCTTGAATATCTGTGATTTAGAGGGGATTTTTTTTCTGCTTTTATATTGTCTTTGATAGGTGTTGGAAATTGTGTCATAGTGCTCTCTCTGGCATTGGTAGCTATTTGAGCAGGGTCCAATTTAAAGATTATATTTTGTTTTGGAAGCAAGTGATTTCTATTCTTTAGACTGGAATGCTGGGGAGGTTATCACTATTACCTCCTTGGGGGTGAACCTTTAAATTGGGTAATATGAATAGCCTGTGGCAATAATAATAGCTCACAATATCTTTATACAGTGATTTGAGGAGTCCCGATGGCTCAGTGAATATTTAGTAACAGTTTCAACATCATCATTCAAACTGCTAGCCCCCTGCTAGCCCAGGTAGTGCTCAGTAGGCTTTTCAGGCTGTCACTACAATACTGTGCACAATGTGTCTGACCCCTCTCTGGAGTCAGACAATACCATATTTACCAAACTGATACCCACAGTAAAATCTAATTAATAATAATCTGCTAAGATTACTTAATGTTCCTGCTGAGGAAAGATGTTTACTAAAAACTTTTTATCTTCAAAAAAACTTCTGTCAAGAAGCATCTTGAAAACGAGGATGAAAGGGAAATAATATGACAATAACTGATATAAAGGTAATTTTTTTGTTTATAATTTATATCACATATCTCTGGTTAGGAAGAATTTAGTAGGTTAACACAAATGTTTATGTAGCTTTTCCAAGCAGAGTAACCAAAGTAGTATTGCTGACCTCAGTATTTCCTGAATCACATATACAAATCCCACTCCATGAATGCAAGTAATAATTAGTATCCTCACTACACGTGGGGAGCATTATAGCTGAGCCACAGTGAGTTCTGCAGTCATATTTTCACCTAAATGCTCAATTGTAGCAGGCAGAATGTAAGCACAATGGGACAGCCACATTAATAAGACTTTCCTGTATGTAAGGGTTTTGCAGAGGTGATAATTTGCTAGATAGCTGCCTGCCAGAGTTAGAGATAGGGGCTAGGGGTTCTTCCTTATTTCATTCTGGCTGTATCAAAGAACATCGTTAATGTGTAAATGTCACAAAGGCAAATATAGCCTTACATTGGTACAGGGATACAAGGAAAAGGAACTTGTGTCAACCCCTTTTCTTTGCCATGACAACAATTTGGCTTTTTCCTGGCCATTTAGTAGGAGCCTCCTGGGGATGTGCACTCTGTGCCTACCAAGTGTCTCTCCTCCTTGAGGTACCCTGGAACAGAGGCTGCCTGCTCAGTTTGTCTGAGGGTACTGTTAGGCTGAGTACTGTAATTTTCAATCTTCTAAACTCTACAAAAGTTATTTTGGCTACAGAATTTTATACTACACATATTCTCTTGATGGAGTGAAAAAAGACTGAGGAAGAGGGAAAAGCAGAAGAAGACAAAGACCCAAGTTCATCAACACCTGATACTCAGTTTATGTGCCATTTTGACCACTTTCTTAATTCTGCCTGGAACTTTATGAGCAGCCATTCAAAGTGCTGGGGTACTGCAGGCCTACCTGGGACTTCTGCTGTTTATCCATCACAATTTTCTCCCCACTCTGGAGGATATTGCTGCCTTCCAATACACAAACTTTGTTTAGTTTTCTTTAAATAGAAAGGAATTTCTTTCCATCATTTTCCCTAATGCAGAATCAATCTGTATGTTGCCTTGAACACCAGAGGCTTAGGATTGTCTGGATATGAAGAGCCAGATCACCCCTGAAACTACCCTCCTAAAGCCAGAACCAAATGTACTCCCAATGTTAGGTTTTGCCAACTTTGACAAGTCATCAGAATTATTTTAGTTAGAGACTTCATCTTCTTGAGCATCCAAACTAAATAAGCACAAATTGCAGTCTCTGAATTCAAAGCAGCCATCCTCCTGGCTTCTGTTGAATGATGTGCAAAAAAATAATTAAATTTCAAAATCTTTTGAAAAGAGTTCTCTTGAGGTTCTGTTGGAAGTTCTCCATTTATTTCAGTCTCTCTATGAACAGTAGACAGGTGAGTTGTCTTGAACACAGAGTGGATAACATTCATCTAAACTGTGCTGCTATTCAAAGTTTGCCTCCTCTGTGCCCCTTTCCATGTAAGCTGAGAACAGTCAAGCTCCCAGCCTTAAAAAAAAAAAAAAGGATGTGTGCTTTTGCTCAGTGGCCTAAAAAATACAATTTAGAAGAACCATTCAGAGTGGATGCATTTCCCTTTCACAGTACACAGCCTGTAACCTAACACTTTTTTTCATCCCTTCAGTAACTCCTGGCCATTTCAGCGTTAAAGCTCTGAATCTGTTTTGCTCTCACACTTGCCCTAGCAGCCACTGAGTGAAGTGATTGAGTACACAAGTGTGAGCTGACAGTTGTGCTGCCTGCTCTGCAGAGAGAGTTTTCTAGTAGTGATCTGAACCTAACATCCCTTCATAATCCCCTGTTATCAAATAAAGTTCTGTACACACACAATGCAAGATGGGAGAAGAGGATGAGGAAAAAACCCTCAAAGGTATAAAGCTCCTAAATGTGTCTAAGTTTGAAAGCACACTCCCCTGCTGATTGAGTCATGAGATTTTCTTGCTTCCTTGCTTGTGCCAGGGACACTGCTCACAACCTCAGCTTTCCTGGTAACTGTATTTAACTGTTCATTTAAATATGCTATTTTTACTCTCCTTGTTTTTATTGGCCACCACCTTTTTTTCCCTGTAAAAGGTTTTTTTGTCGAGAGGCAAAATAGTTGGATGTTGAAAAGCTATATAATATTTTGACCAGCCACTAAATTTAAAAAAAAATCTGTGGCTCTTAGCTTTCCTTCTCCTTTCCTGAGGCTGCTCTTTCAGACACTGCCTGCTGAAAAGCTGAAGCTGAAAGGCTCTGTGGAAAGGGACTTTGCAGCAGCAAAATAATGTCCAGTCCATCTCCTTTCTTTTCTCTCTTGAATCTAATGCTCCAGAAATGCTGCCAGAAGTTGTTTTCAGGCCATCTGGGATTCCTCATTTGCATCATACAGGAAGTAGGAATAAGACTAATTTTGTTATAAATCAAACTAAATTACTTAAAAAAAACCCAAAAACTACCTGTCAAAATTAGGACAGCAGTTTCTATTTACCTCAAACAAGTCAGCTGGAGAGAATGAGATCATTGTGGATAGACAGAACAGATATAAAACTCCCAGAGCAGGGGAAGGAGGAACAGAAATTTTGACCAAAACCATTTCAGTAACAGAGCGTATGAAATCTGATGTATTCCCATAGGAGAATACTTGTGGGGCATGGTTCTCTGCTCCAGTGGTTTTCCCAAATTGCCACTCTAGAACTCTCCTCTGGTCTTCTGAAATCACAAAAATAGTCAGCTTTAGGGGAACTATTGTAAAACACATCATGAGCTCCCCTCCCCTATCGATCACACACGTGTGACACCCTTCAGCCTGCTCAATACCACAGGCTCACTTCAGTGGAACACTTCCACAGTGATGGGGTTTTGACAGACACAAAACTCCAGTCGATTCCCAGCTCCAGAAAATTTCTTAAAGGCATTTTTTCTACTAGTTTCTATTAATTCCACACAGCCAATGTTTAAAATTATTTTTCTTTTTGCCAGTTTTCTTGGATGTGGCTTCCTTTTCTATTATATTCTTTTCTGCATCCCCAAACTATAACAAAAGCAACACTTTAGTCATGTTGATTAATTGTGCATTTCAACACCTCTCATTTGAGGCTCTGGGAAGCATTTTATGGTTTATTGGGTGATGGGAGTGAAATCTTTACAAGATCAACTACGATCAGCAGGGATTACTCTGCAGGATTTAATTCTCAGTTCCTTTCACATAAAAATGAATGTGATGGAAGTGAAAAATGTGGATCAGAGCTTTGTGTCCACCAGAAGCAGTACCAGAAGTCTAATGCAGGATTAATACCCTTATGGTGCTCACTGACTTCTGTACCACAGGATGGGCCTTGAGGCTGGAGCAACCATGTCCTAAATGCTAAAGGATGGACCACAGACAAAAACTTAGCAGGGCTTTTCATGGGTATTCATGTCTTGCTGCTCCCATCTCAGTAAAAGAATGCAACTCTCCTTGTAATTTCAAAGCCACTCGTTCAATCTCTTTGAGTAATTATGGGATGACAGCCGATTATACCCTGGAAATGCTTGCTAGCCCTATTAATCTTTTGCTCATATGGGCTGTTTATAGCTAAAATTATAAACGAGTGAATGAAATGGAGTCATTTCTGATTAGGTGGTTTGGGAAAGAAGCCCTGACTCCAGCCCAAAAGGTTCCCCCAGTGCTCCATAGTGAAAGGTGCTGAGCATCCATAGAAATCAGCAGGGGCTCAGCATCCCTGAGGAGCACTTGGCAGCTCTTGGCCATGGTTGGATCACACCCATAATCACACCACTGGGGCAGCAACTCAGAGAAATATTCTGGTTGAAACTCAGGATAAATTAAAGGGAGGCAACCAAAGAGAAACTATTTTCAGAGAACGAGACTAGAATTTCAGTGCCATTTAGCCTGATTCTTTGGAAATAATTTGTCAGCGGAAGAGTTCCTATTAGGGTTGAAGCACTTAAGAGGCCTTATTACAGGCTTGCACACACATACTAAGTCAGTGTGATGCACAGTTTAATGCCATGTTACTGCCAGATGGACTTTCATATCCCTATTGATATTTTTTTTTGAAAAAGAAGAAAAATTAATTACAATGTAATGCTAGTGTTTCATTGGCTTGTGGTCAAATTTAAACAGCTTCAGGCATCTAAACTAAATATATATGAAGAAGGTTTTTTCTTAGACTGACAAGGGATTTTTATTTTTTTTTAATTAATTTGGAATGTCAATTCCTATTAGTATTATTCTATATTTATAAATATAAAACATATATTTTAGCTACTCCCGTACTCATGTAAAATACTGATATGTGTTGAATTTATAATTCAAAACTAGTATTTCTTTTTAGAAATT
This sequence comes from Vidua chalybeata, assembly GCF_026979565.1. Lineage (NCBI taxonomy): Eukaryota > Metazoa > Chordata > Aves > Passeriformes > Viduidae > Vidua > Vidua chalybeata. Next base: position 13,776,040 of record NC_071539.1, read on the forward strand.
ATACTAGGAAAATAATGTAACTGGAAAAATTTGTATGACTTACTATCTCAAAGGTCTTTTACTAATCTAGTCTCAAAAATAAACTCATGTAACTACTTTGATAAATAAATTAGATCCATGATATAAGCAAAAAGCCAAATTCTTTTATTTAATTTTATTGCTTATATCTACTTTACCCAGGCAGTGAAATTGCTGCTATGGAATTACTTCTGTAACACAGAAAGAGGACAAAATTTATGCAACAAAAAAGACATTTGAGAGGAAGATCTGGAATAGGAGATGAATCAATTTGTTCTTTATAACAAATAATTAATGACTGCTGCTATTGAAAATACATGGGCAATATCTAATTTTGCCCAGACAAAACTTTATTATCTGTTAGAAAACTATGATCTTTATTGAGGTTAGGGACTTGGGATCCTTGCATGATGATTTTATTTTATTCTTGGAATGCTGCCGCTGGGGAATGGTTGAAAATTCTTCTGTCTGTGGCTTTCCACTCATCAATCTTGTTATTTTTCTTTTGTTTTAATTAATGTATAATGAATCATTTCAGTGTTACAAGGTTAGGGAAAGAAATTCATGTCATGTGAGCAACGCTTCTCCATTTTAGCATTTGTGGAAAAGGTAATCTAGTGGGGCTCCAAAATAAAAGAATGGCTTTTGAGGCCTAGATGAAAAGTGAGGTAAATTCAAGGAGAGGAAAAGCACTGCAACTGCTGAGACTGGTTTTTCTTTTAAGGACAGTAAGATGAAGAGTAATTAGAGGATGTGAAAAAGGTCTCATAAGAAGTTCCTGTGGTTTAGAAGTCTTTCTGCAACAGGACCTCTCTCCCTCTGACTGCAGTAGTGGGCTGGTACTGCAGTGAACTCTTTGTTTCCATTCCACGTGGCATTGGCTACATGCATTTTGAAATATAAAATTGGTGGTGGTTTGGGTAAGATGGATTTCTAACCTCATGATGATTTCCTACAAACAATTAGGAGACAGGGAAAAGGAGGTACAGATGGGCAGATACAGACAGGGAGTTACTGAGACTGTAAAAGAACTCTCTAAATATTGAGGAAGAGCTACCAAAGGAATTGGGCTTAGAAGCAATTCAGGAAGCTGTTGTCTTCTGCAGAGTTCCTCTAGAATTTTGCCCAAATACTTGCCAGCTGAATTTCTTATTATTCATTCAAATATTATTGCTGAGCTGTTGAAAATGCACAGGGCCTGAAAAATAAATAAATTTGGTAACTGGTTATGAGGTTAGAAAATAACTTTACACAGTTACTTTTGGAAGTGAGGACTGCTTGCAGTTGCTCTCATTCTTGTTTTCCCCACTATTGCTGTAGTTTTAGGACAAAAAAACTCCTTGGGCTCCCACGTTCAAGGCCTCACAACTAAAACTCTGCTCTCCTCCATGCCTACTTAACAAAACACATTCATTTCTTATGAAGAAATTGCCTTCTTGCAGAGGAAAGGGGAAAAGGCTCAGTAAAGTAAAAAATCAAAAGAAACAAATAGCGAGAATAGCAAGAATGTGAGCCTGTTTCTTGGAACATCCATAGGAATTGCTTCAGGAATTAACCTCCATAGCTTAGCAGGCATACTTGGACATTTCACTTAATACTGCCTATGTTATTCTTTAAAATTGTTTTGGTTTGAGGGTAAGTCTCAGCTTAGGAGCTCTGATATTGAAATGTTTTAAGTGTTGCAGCTGCTACACCAGTAATACAGTCCTGAAGCAGCCTGCAAAAGCATCAGGAGAGCTGAAGAGCCTGCTAACCACCAGCTGCCAGTTCAGGCCTTGAAGTTGGTATTTGTGCACAAAAGCAGCATTTCCAACCCAAGTGTCTGTGAGAGCAGGGCAAGACAGAGCCCCTGGGCACTGCACAGCTGGTGCAGCTCAGTTCTGGAGTTTCACAAGCATTTTCCTTTCCATCAGCCAATGTCCGAGTGAAGCCTCTGGGGGTAGGAGAAGTCTTGACCACATCTGTCACTTTGAAAGCAGTATTTTGGGTAGCTTTCAGCTCTGTTTTCTCTCTGGGGATAAAGCTTGCATTTTCTAAGAACGGTCTAAAATTGAAACTATCCCTCAAGAGACCATGGAAAATAACAAGAAAATGCATAAATTTCTAGTCCAAGTCTGGGCTTGCACTTACAGGTATGAGCTGTATTAGCTGTGCTTATATCACAGTTCCTTCAACCCATTTTCCTCCTACTTTAGAAATCTGTCTTTGCCAGCTATTTCCTTTCCTTTCACTGTTGCATATTTACAGAGTTCTCTCACCAATTCTTTTCATTCTTCCCTGCTACTGTTTACTTGTACATTTTGATAACAAAATGCCTCTTAGGATTCCTCTTGGACACTCTCTCCTCTTTATGCCCATTGGTTTCCACCTAACTGTTTCAGGACCTGTGTGTTTTCTCTGGTGAAAGCAGCTGCTTATGGCTGTGATTTCTCAAAGCACTGGGTATGTATGTGACCATCAGCCACTGATTTTACTCTCAATTCTAGGGGCTGAAGCTTTGTCTGATTTCCATTCCATCCCTGGGAGCCATGACATCATCTCCATGGTATTCTGAAATTATACCCAATGGTCCTGTTTTTTCCTCTCAGACTTTATTGAAGAAATCTGTGATTTCTTTCAGGGTTGATGGTAGTAAGTGTGTTCTACATGTCTTTAGTGATTTATTCTCAATGAGGTTTTTTTCAGCTTTGCAATTACACTTTCTATCTCTCATACAAGTGTTACCATGAAGCTGTTCTGGATCTGAGGTGAGATTTGGTCTGTTGAGGACCTCTTTTGAAATGCTTGTTTAAACTGTTCTCTACCTTAAAACTACAGCTGTGATAGATTAACTCTTTTTTTTTTTTTCCATCTTCGTTTTCCATTAGTCAAATTTCTTGAACTTGTTTATTGAAAAACCAAACCTGAAGATGGATGTACTTGCAGGATCATCCCTTGGTATTTGCTCGCTTTCACCTAATGCAGTGAGGTGATCAGCAGCAGTGGTGCTGCTTCTTGGAGGAGTGAGCAGAGGCTGCTCATGGATGTGAGCAGTAATGTGGTCATATTGTCTGCATTCAAAACATATTTGTTCTCTGATGAATTTCTGTGTGCCTGGAAGAGGTGGGAGGAAAAAGTACATAATGAGTACTTTCCCAAGAACTGGAGGATCATTTTTGTTTCTGCATCAATTGCATGATTACATTTTTAGTTCCCAGCTGCTGCTTTCATGAGCCCCTATGCTGAAGAAGCTCCTCCGGACCAAGGACTCAGTCTTTTTATTTGGTTTGCTCTTGGTTTGCTCTCCATCCCTGCTGTCTGTGCAGCCTGATCCAGAAAGAACGAGCTCTTCCAATTAACCATAAAGGCATCTGGAAGACTAATGCAGGCTCTGATTTCTGGCCTGGGTTCCAAATAACAGCACACACTTCTTAGAGCTGTAGTAGCCCAGGTCAAGTTTTCCCTTTTTTCTTTTCTTCTTTTTTTTTTTTTTTTTTTTTTTTTTCTGTTCTCTATAGGTCCAAAAACGAACATCTGTTAAGCCCATAGAGACATTTAGAATAAAAAATGAGGTGTCTATTTGATGGTTATACATGTGGAACTCAAATACATGAATCTTACTGTCACCACTAATTTTTGTTTTGGATTATGCCTTTGGTCTTCAAATAGTATTTCCAAGGTGTAAGTCTTCACTGATTCCAACAGGTTGACATCTGCTTTTATAATTTTATGTCACTTTTAAACATTTATGGTATTTTTTTGAATATGCTTTGTATCACAATAAGAAAAAGTGAAGGTGGGCCAGTACACTTCCTTTGTCATCACCGAGCTTGCCTGCAGTGATTTTTTTGGCTATTATTTAATGGTAACAATGTGGCAGTCTTGTGTGTTTTGATTAGACAAATGAACCAAGTCGGCTGAATGCTGAGGCGATGGAGGTTTTGACAGACGTGTTCTTCTCAAGCAGAGCGGATGCGCAGTGCGCTCCCGATGCCATCAGGGCACACAGGCGGAAGGGTCGCATCGTTTCTATGGGCTCACGGCGTAGCGGCTTCAGGTACTCACACAATCGTGTGTTCGGGAATACGTTTATCGGGACATAATGGCCAATGAAAGCACCGAGCAAGTGTCTGGCGGGGCAGGCGAGCGTAGCTGCTGGCACAGCAAACGCGGGAGCGCCCCCCTCACCCGGCCGGCACGGCGGATCCCCGGCGGCGCCCGGCCCGCCGGCCCCATCCCCGCGGCCGCGCCTGTGCAGCGCCGCACCCGCGGCGGGGCCGAGGCGGGGCTCGGCCGCTCGCCCCTCCCCGGCGGCGGCACCGTGCGCCCGCGGCGGCTCCTGTTGCGCCGCCGGTGCCCTCGCTGCGCCGGCCCTCCCACCGCCGTATAAAGCCCGGCGCGGGGGGAGCGCCCGTGGCTCCTGCCCGCCGCGGAGGAGGAGCGCTGTCTGCTCGCCGCGGTCCCCAGGCGCCTTCTCCCCTCTCGTTTTCCACGCCCGCCCCTTTCCCCCGCTGTCGGGGGCTGGTGGCGCGGGCAGGCCGGCGGGTGCGGAGGGCGAAGATGGCGAGGAGCGGCGCCCGGTGGCCGCGGCTCCTGCTGCCGGCGCTGCTGGCCCTGGCGGTGCCGGTGGCGGCGGAGGAGCGGCGCCCCGGCCCCGCAGGTGAGCGCGGTGCGGGGGTTGGGATGCGGTGCGGGGGTTGGGATGCGGTGCGGGGGTTGGGATGCGGTGGCCGTGCCCGCGGGAGGTGTGTGTGGGCGGCGGGGATGCGCTGCTGGCCGGGCGGCATCGGCCGCTTTGTGCCTGGCGGCTCGGCAACATCCGCCAGGAAGGGAACGCTGGGACCCGCCGCTTCGCCGGGTTATTTATGTATTTTTATTTATTTATTTATTTATTTCCCATCGGCCCGTCCCTGCCCCGCACGGTAACGCGGAGCGGCTCGGCGCTGGGGGAAGGGGCCGCCGGGGCAGCGCTCCCCGGGTTGTTGTCGAGACGAACCGCTCGGCTGAAACTGTCTTAACCCGCCCAGGAGTTCGTAGATGCCTAATTCCACTTAAGGAAAAAAAAAAAAAAAAAAAAAATTCCTTAAGGGGAATTGAGACTCCTAAAGTTTCTCGTTTCCCGCTCCCCCGCCCTTTTTCTCCCGTCTCCACGAGGCAAGGTGTTGATGAACATATTTTTCCAGTGCTTGGAGGAGCAATAGCATCAGTCACTGCTTCTCTGAACTTGAGCAACCTCTGATGAGCTTTCCTACTTCGTGCAAAAGTCAGCTGGAGACTCCAGTGCCCCTTCCCTGCCTTTCACTCGTGTAGTGGTGTTTGCTTCAAGGAGCCGGGATGTAGAAAGCCATTTTATCTTCAGCATGTAAAATAAAGAAATGTATACAGGAAATTCTCTCAGAGAGAGGCGTCCAAGCACACGTATGTCCAACAATATGCCAAAACCTATTTTTTGTTATAATGCTGTTTAGAGTTTGTACTTCTGATTTCTATTCTAGGCATACAAAGGTATTTCATCCCACTACATTATAATCACATGATATCCAAAATAGTTTCATTTCTTGTCTTGTTTTCTCAAGAGTTATCAAGTTATTCTTAGTATCTAGCTTAATTTCTTCTGGGGTGAACAAGGAAGCTTCTTTATTTGAGCAGCAAGTTTTGTCAGCAGATTCTAACTTTGAAATTAAGACTACTGATTTAGTTGAAAAGTAGTATAAAAAGTTAAAATATTAAAAAAAAAAAGGTGTTGAAGAATACCAGACCACTCAATGAAGTTCTAATTTCCAGTTTTTGTAATACTTTGCTGCTTTTGGTCATTCAGAGTATTTCTCTGAAGGCTATGGTCTGGTTTCTGTGTGTTGGGGAGGGTGTGAGCATTACCCTTCAGCCTTTGCTGCCCCTTGGAATGCACCCCCCGGGGACAGGTTTGAGCAAAAAGTTGAGCTCCTATCCCTGTTTTCAGGGCAGTGAGATCGTAAGTTAAACTTCTTTGGAAATTAGTTATGGCAAGCAGTTATTCTCGCAAACAACTGTTCAAATAATGTTTTAACTGTGCACTTGAAATGTGGGCTCTCAGGCTGGTGTAAACTAATAGCTGACATGGTAAGGATTCTTCTATAATCCTTCTGCTTTTCAAATGTGTGCAAAGCAGAGTCCCTATTCCAGACAGCAATGTATGATTCAGCAACCCAAAAATAGACTGCTTTGTCTATATCAATAATAAAAATGATTCTATGCAAGTTACAGTGCAAGAAAGCACTGGTAGGTGCACTGGTAAGGTATTCATGCAGCAAGACCTTAATTCTTTTTAATTTAGACATGAGTAGCCTGAATTGTAACAATCTCTGCTGAACTAAAACTGCTCTGAGTAGTTTCTTGACCTCGGACACTGCCTGCTGTGTTACTTGTTTTTATTCCAGTTTTAACCCTTAAATGTTTTCCCTAAGTCTATGCTGTATTACTTGAAGAAACACAGACCTTATGGTGCCTCTATTTCTAGAAATCTGTTTTTCAATTTCTAGTTTCTTGATACTTCGTACAATTCGGTGTAAAAACAGCAGGTGAAGACACATGTCAGTTTTTACTGCAGTCCATTAGCGTTGCTTACTTGCTATAAAAGCTTGACACGACTATCTGGAACCAGCTGCCAAGCTGCATCTTTATTTCTTAATAAGACCTTACTTAGAAAGGCTTGGAAAAGTGATTTCAGGAGAGCTGCCTGTTGCACAGCACTGCTTACAGGGAGCAATCAGTGCAGCCCTGTGGCAAACTGTTTGCAGAAATCCCTCTGCTCCTTCCTTGGCCGCAGGGTTATGTTTCAGGCAGTCACAGAGAAGAGCACTGTTGAGCTCTGAAACACTGGCTCCTGTGTGGTGGAGATGCAAAAGTTTCTGTGTTAAAACATCAGCGCTGAAATATTTTCATTGCACCACGCTTGCTGCTTGCAGATTGCTTATTGTGACACACAAAGTCAGTGGAAATTACATTTGTGATTGTGCGAGAGGCAGACACTCTCTTGGCAGCAGATGTAAATGATGTTCTCACCTGGGATGTTTTATCAATCAGCTGTTTGCATGGAAAATTACTTTGCCACCTTTGAGTCTGTTCCCCAGAGCAGCTGTGGAGGCTTGGCTGGAGCCACGCTGAGGCGTCGGGGCCCAGGTTGTGATGGTGGCTGGCGGGCCCCATGGTGCCCCATGGTTTGTTGCTGTCTGTGTGCCCTCCCAAAGCAGGAGGGGTGGCTCTGGGGGGCTCCAGCAGCATGGGTGGCTTCCCAGAGCAGTTGGGCTGGGAAGTGTGGCGGCTCAGCTGGCTCTGGAGCGCTCTGAGCCTCTGGGCTCTCCTCCACACCAGTGTCCCTCAAGTGCTGGTCACAAGCGATTCAAGCAGTAATTGCTGGCTGGTCTAACTGCGAGGACTGGCTTTGAGTTACAGCATGTACTGCTGCCATTTCTGTTAATTTGGGCTCAGCCTAAGTGGTCTGAGTGACAGCAATCGATAGGCCTTTCCTTCTGGGTTACCTGTGGTGCCCAAACAAGAAAATTTAGCCGTTCAAACATCCTGACATACTTGTTAGAAGTACTGACAGACTCAGCATGCTTGGGGAAGGAGAGGCCGTAAGCACAGCTCTCTGTCTCTGCCCAGCCTCTTTACTGGTGCTGCTTCTGTCTCCTCTTGTCACCATAGTACCTAAAGCTGCTACATAAACCTGTGTTGTGGAAAAACCTCCTCCAGATCTCTTGGAAGTTTTGTACCCTTTTTGTGAGGACTGTAAGGAAAAGCTGCCCCTTAGAGGAAAAGGGGAAAAGCAGAGGGTGATGGACCCAGAACTGACTGTGCAGTAGGCAGTGCTTGGGTTACCTGTCTGGAGCACATCATGCAGGTACCATCAGTGTGCACCACTTAGATGGGAGTTACCTACTCATGGAGATATCTTTAGCCTCCAGTTTTGAAATAAATAGTGAATGGCAAATAAAACAATGTATAGTGGGAGGTGTGGGTGTTAGGAGTTAGTTAAAAATAAGCAAACGTTGTGGTAGAGGTGCAGAGCGGCCAAGTTGTGCGTTCATCGTGTATTGTTTCCTGGCAAATACGCATCCTTGAAGGCACCCAAGGTTTGCAGTCTGAGTTCTCCATAGCACTTGTGTTAGAGGCTGCTCAATGCCAGTCTCTTCGGCAAAAAACAAACAAACAAAAAACCCTGTAGATTTATTTGGTCAGGCTTTTCTTTCTTTTCATAGAGGAAGGTAATAATTAAGCTGTGGAAGTACACCACAGGGTTGGATGTGTTGTTGCTTTGCTCTGATATACACTGGGGTTCCTGCAACTTTGATTGTAAAATGCATTTTAAGTTAAAGCAAGGAGACCTTTATCAGCCCTGGATGCTGTAAATTGCACTGGAGGGGCACAGTGGAATGACTGCTATATTTATCTGAGCCAGAGGTGTTTTGTGTGAAATGTATTTCTGTCAAGGATCTAAACTAACATTATTTCTCAGGTTTTCTTTAGGTTGGTGGCCTGGGGAGTCATCATTTATGGGAAAGTTTTTGGCTTTTTCATTCACTGCTGCTTACTTAAGCATAAGTGACTTCATCTTTTCATGGGGAAGTGTTTAGTTTGTCTGTTGAATTAGCACTATTGCACTGTGTAATCAAAAGCAGTATCTTTCCATTTGTCTGAATTACAAATTAATTGACATGTTGTTCATGTGAATTCCCTTGTCATAGGAGTAAGCATGGTTGCAGTAAGGGCATTTTTGTTTTCGTTTATAATGTTATTTTTTTATAGTTTTTGAGGGACCACTTGCAAACCAGTTGGAAAGGGAAGAATATTTTTGATCCCTCTTAATTTGAACAGTAGCAGGGTTCTCTCCAGCACAAAATACAGCCTGACCAAACAGATTAGCAGCAAGTTTGTGTCTCATGTGTGGTAATGTAGCTCTACAGAACAAATGACACTTACCTAGCAAGGAATACGTGCTTGCAAGCACAGCCTGACGCTACAAGTAGCTTTAGGATTAATAGAACTGCTTCTCAATTTTTTCCTTAAGGCGAGTTTGATTTTAAAAATATGGATTATACTGATGATAAGGAGACTAAATACATAAGGTTGCAGTTTTATCCCAGATATCTGGTTTTGTAAGGAAAGAGCAAGTATGTTTTTAAAGCTGCAGTATTTGTAATTAATGGAAACATACTGTAAGGAAACAAAAGACAAAAAAATGCTAAACAAAAATAGGCTTGTCATTTAAGTGCTGCTCCTCTGAGAATGGATTCTGTACCTGTAGTTCTGTTTTAATGTGCTGAATGAACCCATCCTGGTATCAGCTCTGTAGAAACTAATCAACATCTGATAGCATTGATATTTTATTTTTTCTTTCTTTTAAAGTAAAAATAAATTGTTTACTTTTGTAATTCACATAATACTTTAATACAGTGTGTTTGTAAGCATTTTACTTAATTATGCCTTACTTCATTGTAAAGCCATTGTGTTAGATCAGAACCAGGCCCATAACTTTAATACCTGAAATTTCTGGGTGAAATGTATGATGTTAAAAACACCTTTAAATATACATCATACGTGCCATGTCATGTGTCTTGTGTCACAAGTAGGACAGAATTTTTATTTCATTATTTAAAGGCCTGAGTTGTACAGGACAAGGCACAAGTGTGGAGTTTGAATTTCTTGTTCACACAGAATAGGGAACTTTGAAAAGTATGGGGTTTTTTTTATTTCAGGGGTAGTGTCACATGTGTGAAGAATTTTACACTACATGTGTCCAGTGTTTGGACACAGAGCCAGATGTGAAGCTGTAGGGCAGCTTTTTCAAATGAACTGACTGATCTGGGTGGTAGCATCTGCTTACAACATGAACTACAGTGCAGGCATGAAGCATGGTGAAGGATAGCTGTGGGTCTTCAGGATGGCCCCACTTCCAGCTCAATTCCTCTTTTTTTTTCTTTTTTTTTAAAGACTAGTCGAAGGAGAAACTATTATTGCAAATCTTAACTGCTGAGTTTCACTGGTGGATTGATTAGCTGTCAAAAGATTGACTTCAGCAATGCCTGGTGCTGTGTGCGACCGCTTCTGTTTAAACAGCTGGGTTTGTTAAACAACAGCCCAAGAAGGAACATGCTCTTTTGCAGATACATATTTATGAGAGAGACAAGAGAGGGCAAGGCTGCAAAAAGGCAGAAGCTGAGTAAACTTTCTCACTTAGCCAGCTGATGCTAATTGTGTCCTGCTCTCAGCTGCACAGCCCTGATGACAGTTTATAGCGGGGCTGTCCAAGCTGTGCATTCAGACAAGACACAGCCTGTGCCATGACTCCATCCACTCCCTCTCAAGACGTTTGTGGTTTCATTTCTATTTGGGCACCCATAAACAGCTGCAACCTGATCTGTTCCCCATTTGTCAGGAAGTTAGGCAGCTAGGAGTTCCTTCATGCATGGCAATGATGTCATTTACAAACAGTCGATTTTAATTTTTTTTTCTTTGTTTGGGAACTAAGGAACATGTCTTATCTTTGCTTTACTAGAGAATAGCTGAGTCAGTATGTAGAGTCTCATCCAAGTCCTCTGAAGCTGATGGAAAAGCACTTTACTGCTGCTTGTATTTGGCTTGTTTAACTATCAAAACAAGGAAATCTTGCATTAGAGTGAGTGCAGGCCTGAGCACTGGCCAGTGCTGCACTAAGGGCTGACGCGCGTGATTGATGAGTGCACATACAGTTCTTAATGAGCTCTTGTTGACTATATATTCAATACTACTGAATGAAAAGAAAGTTAAGAGCTGAGACACAAACAGCTTTCAAATGTTTCCTGAAATCAGTTTTCTATTGGGAGTTCCTGCTAACCTTTGAATGTGTGTGTAGGTATAGATAAACATACACAGAAAGATCTGTGATTTGTGTGTCACAAATTTTTATTTAATTGGTTTTGAACTGTCTCTGTTCAATATTTGATCATTTTAATGTAACTAATTTAGCTGCTGTATCGGTGTGACATCAGAAACAATGTGATAAAAGACAGCAGTGAGCAGCAGCTCTGTACATTTGCCATTTGAGTCAGTCTGCATGGAAGAGGAAAATGCCTGTTCACACCACTGCGAGTTGTGAATTAAAGCCTGAAGGAATTTCAGTTTGTAGAAGAGAAAAGAAAAAAAAAAAAGTACTGTCCTGTCCAGGGTGTGTGTTTGCAAGTGCTAATCTAACATAGATTCTCTACTGTGAGAAAATAGAGAGCAGCTCCTGCTTAGTGTAAGGATGTGTTTTTGCTAACTCAGCTTCTTTGTTCCTGTAAAACACATGAGAAGAGGGAGAAGCCTGTAACAGGCTGCAGGTACTGTGGCTGAGGAAGTTGCAACAGTACCAGCTGTTTGAAAGGGGGAAATGATACTTTGTATATTTCTTTCCCTAGAATGCTCCTGAGAGCTTCTTGCCTTTATTAGGTCTCTTCCCTGGCTTGGGAAAGTTGGCAGCTTCAAGACCAGTAGCTATTGCTCAGTAACCTCAGGAAGGTTTACAGATAACATGGAAGAGCACAGGAAGGATTATCCATAGACAGCCCATGCTTTGAATGATCCTGATAAATGCCAATAATAACCATAAATGCCAGCTGTGGTTATAAACTGTTTGCAGCGGCTTAAAGACAGATTTTTTTTTTTTTTTTTTTCCTGCAGGCTGAATCAGTATAAAGAGTAGGTGGTAGCAGAGGTGATACCTGTATGCCTCCATTAGTTCTGCAATAACTTTACATCATCAAAAGAAAAATTTTTACAAATCTATTAGTAGCTGGCCAAGAAGAATCTAATAAGTTTTTGGAAGTTACACAAGTAATGTGTGTGTTACTGTCTGTATTTTGCAGTAAGACATGTATGCATAGAAGTGCAGTGATTAAAGGGAGGTTTGTCATACAGAGGAAAACAGATCAAACTGAGGTCTGTACAGTAAGGTCAGTTTCTTCAAATTCTGGCCTTTAAAGGCATTGGTTTTTTAGAAAACCTTTTCTCTCACAGAACAATTGTATTGGTATAGAAAATCAGTATGCACTAGATGTTTGGCAATCCATGACTGCTCTTGCTATCTGTTAATTCTAATTTTACAGTTTATTTTAAGTTTTACCACTTTCTGATCTTTCGTGAGCTTTTCAAACATATTTTATCTCCCATTCAAGGACAGCTTTTAGCATCAATCCAACCATGCTACTGAAGTGCAGAGAATCCAATCTTATTATGTGATCATGGCTGTGGTTAGTGGGACTTTGAAACCAGTCTGCCTCTCGGGGAAGCAGTGAAGTGTGGCATGAGTGGAGGCATGCAGCAGTGTTCTGTGCAGAGTGGAAGATGACTGCACTGTATAAAGATCAGATTAAAAAAACTTCAGGACTCCCAAGTATGAAGTAGTATTGTTTTATGCCCCAGTCATCTTTCCCCCTCCTGCAGTGTAATGTACATTTATTTCCTGAGAAAAGAAGATGACCATGTCTGCTATTTCAGCACATTGTTGTGTTTCTGAAGAATCCTAGGGGAAAAATAAACAGCTGTCGGATGGCTCTGTCTTTTCTCTCTTTATGCCAAAAGTTTTATTTGACCAGAAACTCTTCTATTGGCTTACTATTTTATTTGAGCATATGTACCTCATAAGCTCTCACTGGATGTGCATATGCATAAATATACACACATATAGTTTGTGTTTTTCTCATTGTGTACTTAAGATCTTTGTTTGCTGCTGGATTACAGTAACCAAGCATATGTCGGTAGGTATAACTTATAATCATGGTTACATTGTATATGATGGGTTTTTCCCATCTCCAGCTGTTTGACATCTTTTCAGAGTATGCAGATTTTCAAATATTTTGACACAGAATCCTAAGTTTAGGCAATAACTCCTATTCATAGTGGAAAATCCAGACTCCTTTTTGTAAAGTCTAATATTGCCTTTGTCAGTGATAATTGTAAGACTGTGTTGTGCTAAAAGATCTGGATTTTGAAAGTATTCTATGGTATTTTAGATGACTTAATGGTTCTTGGGATTTTGAACATACAGTCTGAGTCCATATAAATAGGGAAGTTGCTGTTGGCACCACTGGTGATTCTCTAGTTATCTGCAAAGCTTCAGCTTGCCATGAAAGCATGTGGAGGAATTGAGTTTTGTGCTCTTTAAGTTTGACAAGAGGAATCCATGCTGAAAACAGGTTTTCAGTTGTGTTGAGCTTTAGTGCATTCCTCCAATGATAGAGAAGCATGCTTTGAGGTGTCAAGGCATGCTGGATCAAGTCTGTGCTTTGCTTGGAGTTTGTTTGGGGTTTTTTCCTTCCTTTTTTTTTTTTGTTTGTTTTGTTTTTGTGTTTGTTTGTTTGTTTTTGTGGGAAACTATATCCTCTTGGTTTCCCACATTACCAGAGATTCAGGAGACACAGTAGATAATTACAGAGCTTTATTAATGAGCTTGGATGCATCCATGTGCTTCTTCCAGGTATCTGTCCAGCCTATGCTTTAGTACTACCAGACCTTTCTTTTCCATTTTGTGTGGTTTTTTTTTTTTCTTTAACCCATAGAAGTATTCCTAGTATCCTTCCAGTTTTCAAGCCTTTTCTGTGATATCTAGCAACTCATTTATTAGCTTGCTGTTGATTTATTTTGCATATTGTAATAACTGACTTTGGGTATCAATCTTTCCATTAAATGAGCAATCAATGAGCAATCAACAATTCTTGTGTTGAGCAGATCAGGGTGGGATGTAATCTGCAAACAGGAAAGTAAGCTGTTTTATGTAGACACTAGATAAGAATATGGATAAGTATTGTTACAAGTACCAAACATCATTTGTTTACCATTATAAGCCACTAGTTTTAAAGATAGAGATAGAGTTTAATGGCATAATGTGTTGCCATATACAGATGTCCTTTGATCTTCCAGCTCACTTCTACTCCAGAGAAGCCTGTAGTACTTGAATCCAAGGACTAAATGTCAGCTTCCGTGTGGCTGTGAGCAATATCCTCAGTTTTGGCTCCTCTGAAGCTACTGTACCAGTGCCCACAACCCCTGGTAGAAATTATGTAGTAATCTCTGAGAGTGTTCATTCAAGATAAATAAGAACCATGTGGGTGTGTGAGGAATGACTGTAGTTCTTTGCATGCTTCTTTGCCAGGATACAAGGAGAAAGGTCACCGCTACTTAAAGCGGTCCAGCCACGGCAATTCCTGGCTTAGACCTTGCCAGGCAATTCACTCAAGGCAAAGCCTCTGGTTTGTTGATCTTCTTTCTGGAAATAAATATTTATGATGCAGTCAGGTCCCTGAAGGTAGCAGCAAGAAAAGACTAGAAAAGTGAGTTGTTTTGATAAACTTTCACTGGATTTCCTAATGTGCTGCATGTGCTCTGTGTGAAGTGTTGTTGTCTTTCACAGCTTGTGTGCTAGAGGGTTTCTAATTTGCATGTAAAAATGAATTCTGTTAGTCACTGGATATACTTTTCTTGGCTAAACTTGTGCCCTCTCAGGCTTGTTTTCAAAACAGAGCAGCTGTTTTGTGGGTGTAACTATTGGAAATCTGTCTGACACAATTTTGTCCTAGTAACCGAACACATACCTGGCATGGAGCTCTTGGGAGATTTTTTTTCATGCCTTCCTGTTGAACTTCAGCATAGGGTTTACATTTCCTTTTTACACAAACTGACTTGTGGAAATAAATGCCAAGCTCAGCAATCCCCTGGGTGAGTGCCAAGGTGCCTCTGGCAGGCTGAGTGCGGGGGAGCTGCCAGCCCAGACCCTCTGTGGCATCTCAGCACCCTGCAAGTGGGAAGCAGGGGGACTGCCTGCTGTGTTCCTGGTCTCATGGAGGTTTGCATTTGAGGATGCTGTTCCTGTTGGAAGACACTCCCAAGGCTGTGTTTGTCCCTGTGTGGGGTGGATAGTCAGGGTTGAACTGCAGAGCTCAAGCCTGTGTGTAGGATCACACAGCAGAGCTCCTTGGGGTGGACACCTCGATGGAGGGTGGGGGTTTGTGGAGGGGATGGTGAAGCAGGAATGGTGTCTAGCTGCAGCTGGAGTTCCTTGTGGGGATTTTGCAGCACTCGCACTGGGGAGTACCAGGCACCTTGGGGTCTGAGTAATTGCAGACATCCTTCCACTGCTGTGCCTGGGTCTTCACTGCACAGCTGGAGACAGGGATGCTGCTGGGGGCTCTGGGCACTCACTCAGCCTCTCTGGTGCAGCCCTGAACCTCTGCACCCACAGGGCGTCCTGGGGCCAAACCTGCTCTGTGCCCAGGGACACTGTGGGCGGCAGCAGCTGAAATAGCTGAGCACATCCTGAAATGGAAATGACACTTGGATAAACATACTGCCTTGGGAGTGTTGTGCTTCACGTTGACACTCCTACGAGATCATGAAAGTCACTTTGTATCCATGTTGCTATGCACGACTGGGATAAGTGTTCCAAGAAGTTGTACCTAAATATAGTAAAAAAGGAGTAGATTTTTCAAAGTGAATGAAGTTGAAAAGGTTGAAAAGGAATTAGCAGAAGTATTTAGTGGTCAGAAGCATTCTCTTCACTCACTTCCACTGAAAGAAACAGACATCTCCCATGCTACCTTTAGTGGAAATCTGCCAGTGAAACTGCGCGAGTTGTCACATCTAAATATAGTCATGGCAACCTACAGGAACTAGGGTAATATTTTTATTAGCTGGAGGAGAATGGTTCTGCTTTCCTCATTTGGTTAATAATACCCTCTATAATGTGCCAAGGTAACTATCATTTACTGCAATTTCCATTGTCTCTCTATTTATACTATATATAGAATAAAAGCATGCTTTTTGGTCAGACACAGCTTAAAAAAAATTAAAAAAACCCCAAACCACTGCAAAAACCAAACAAACCAAAACAAAAGAGGCCCCAGTGAAGACTAAGTCATCTAGAAAGAAACTCTAATTCTAAGGGGACTTCAAATGCTATAATTACAGTTCTGCCGCACTTAAAAAGTTAAGTACCACCTGCACTTAAAAGTCAGTGGTGAAACAATGGCATAAAATAAAGCCTCATAAACTTCTTCAAGTCTAATTAAAAAAAAAAGACCATGGGTAAGCATGTTAAAAAGAAAACATTTTACTTGTAAATAGTGTCTTTAAAATACCTTTCTTTACTCTACAAGGCTGAAGAGTTAATAGGAATGTTTTCCATAGCAGACACTTCTTGCACATGTTACTGGATTGAGGAAGGTAAATCCAGAAGATGTTTTTTTGGCAAAGATGTCTGTGGCTGTTTGCAAACCCCAATCTGGCAGCCTATTAAGTTGCTTCATTTTCTGTTGGTGCAGTACAGCCTCTTTCACCATTTCATATCAATATAAACTGTACTATTTGCCTGCTCAGCTTTCTTCATTTTGTGTAGTTCAGCTTGAAATCCCTTAAGATTTGGCACATTATTCTCTTTCCTCCTGTTCCACAAAAGTCAAGTAACATACCAGACTCGATAGTGAATCTTAAAATACATGAATAATGTGTATTCCATTAAGAGAGAGTAACAATATCCCATAAAGAATAGTAGATTATTTTTTGCTTGCCAAACTGTACTTGTATGTTAGTTTAAACTTTCTTTGACTTAGTAACTGTGGAAGGAATCTGATGCAGCCCACATTCTGTCATTTACATCATGGTGTCAAGTACAGATTTTTGAGATCTTTGCTGGTAGCATTTCTTAGCAATGTGTAGGTGTGAAATATGCCTACTTCAAACCAAATTCCGTGTTTATAGTCAATGATCTGGTCACCTAGGAAACTTTTAATGATGGATCCAGTTGGCTTGATGATGCAATTCTGGTATGATCAGATTTTTCCAGTTCCCTGTAACTTGAAAATGTAGTGCTTGAACAAAAAGTAGTCTTAATTTCCTTCATAGAGGAAAACCCTCCTCTGCCTTCAGTTCTGTTTTAATCACAGTCTAAGTTACAATGTTCTTTATTAATTTTGTGGTGAGTTCAGTAGAATTACTTGAAATTGCCTGATCTTTGTAATACCTTTGGAAAGTATTGGGCCATTATTGCTGTTTCTGTCTCTTTGTGAGTCCATGTGAACTCATTGCACTGTGAGGTCCTCCTGTCCTTTTGAGATGTTTTTGGGGAATTTTATTCTGATTCTTTGCTACAAAAGACACTTAAGGGGGAAAAAAGGTGGAGCAAATTATCTTCCAAATCTGGCTTTCCAAAATTTTTGGATGTTCAAGTTGAGTTGATGGAAGAATTTACAATATTTCCAGTTTCTTTGTTGCATATTGTATTGCAGGAGTGTCTGGTTCAGTAGAGCTAGCAGTTAAAATTGTCTCTAGGACCTTTGAGGAAAAGGATTGTGTCTTGCCCCCTGTTCACAGACATGCCTCCCATGGGAAAAAAAAAATTAAAAAAAAAGTGATAGCAGGATGTGAGAGAAATCCATAAAATTGTGTGCAGCGGGGAGGGCAGGTAGAGATGTCATCTGTAGCTGAGGAACTTGGGCAGTGTCAGATAAAATTGCAGGAGCCTTGCTCAAGGCACAGGTTGGTTTTGGTGGTGTAGGTACTGGGCACAGGGTGCTGTCACTGCTTAAAGGTTACACCTGTTCAAGGAGTGTCTAGGGAAGAGCAAGGTCACAAAGCAGATCAAGGGTTCTGCAATTTGCAGAAACACCACCTGGGTCAGGAACACCCCACCCTTAAACTGAGACCAGTAGCAAAAGCAGAGAAAGTATCACATGTGCTTGTCTTATCCCTGCTTGCCCCATGTACACCAGTGGAGCTGCTGGTGAGGATGGAGCAGCCAGACCACTGCCAGACCTGGCAGGATGCTCTGGAGGTGACCTGGTGACTAGGGCTGAATCTGAGCTGTATTTCAGTGGAAACAGAATGATTGCCACCTGAGACTGGTCTGCAGAGTTTGTCTGCTGTGGTACTTTAGACAGACTTGAATTTCATTAGAACAGGGCTTTTAGGCTTCTCTACAAGCTATGTCTGTATTCTGACAGGTATTTCTGCCTGAGTTAATACAATACACTTGAAGTATTGGCTGCAGAGCATCACATGAGTAAGTTGCAAGGTGCATTTCTCCTACAACGTGGGAACTGGATCATCATCTTTTGTGTAAACTTTTGCTATTGTCACATAAAGCAAAATGGGAAGTGGAGAGTGGTTTGAATACACTCAGGATGATGTCCTGGGTGTCTGAGGGCTGCTAAGCCTGTGGTGGTGGACAAGGCTGAAGAGTTAATAGGAATGTTTTCCATAGCAGACACTTCTTGCACATGTTACTGGATTGAGGAAGGTAAATCCAGAAGATGTTTTTTTGGCAAATAATGCAGTAACAGGCACTCTGTCTGGAATACTCATCATAGGTGATTAATTTTATTTTATTGTAAGGATTGATCTCATGGGCTTTGGTTAGAGCACAGCTATTGCTTGAACTTGGCCTGAATTGGGGAAGCTGCAATGTACTCTGACATCCAGGCTGGTTTGACTAAATACTTGATTTTAGATAGGGATAAAACCTTTCATAGCTTCAAATTATTGAGTTTCATTATGCAGCATATTCCATAGGGTTCTAAATGTTCTTCAGTAGTTTAATTGGGAAGGTATTTAGTGGAAATTCATGCCCCTCTTTGAAGTGTCTTAAAAGCTGTGGAATGTAAAGAGGAAATTGGTTGCATGGTCACTTGCCTGTGTGCAATAAGAGGGCAAAATTAGTGGTGCTGTAATGTATGTATTCTCTGAATAATAAAAAACAACCAAACTCCTTGCTCTTTTGTCTCTGCTCAAGGACTTAAAAGCACTAAACTGTGTTTGTTGAGGGACCGGTTTCATTGGTTGGGTTTTTTTGGCCTTCTTTTCATGAAGAGTATGCACTATTGGCTTTCAGGGGAGCTACTGGGGTTGGGTGAAGCTCTCTTACCACCACTCAGTCCTGTGGTAAAAGGTAACAGGACTAGCTCAGACTGAAAAGTAGTAAGTTATTTTGTTTTGAAGATTTCTTCTTGTCCAGTAGTCACACTAGCTTTGTTTTTGTGTCTTGAACTAGTTGTTTACAGAGTAGATAGACTTATTTCCTTTGTCTTCCAGAGGATAATTTAAAATACAGCATCTTGCCCATAGCAGTTGTTGTTTGGTAATGTCTCACACCTATACTGTGGCAGCGTATTTGCCTCCTCTCTTTGAATGAGATCCTCCTGAGCTAGTGCTGCTGTTCATTGCATTTTATGTCACAAACTGTGCCCTGAAAGCATATTAATACATGTTCTTTCCTTTTCTTTCCTTTTCTTCCTCAGATAAACTTCTAGTCTTTACTGTAGCAACTAAAGAAACTGATGGCTTTCACCGTTTCATGCGAACTGCAAAGCATTTCAACTACACAGTAAAGGTATTGTGTGTTTTGTACCAAATATTTGTGCTGTCCATGCTGTAAAACAGAACCAGTAAATGGTAGCTGACCTTGCCTTAGCTTCATTGTGTGCTGGGACAGAGGGAAACAACAGCAGAGCTGGGGGGCAGAAGGGCACTTGCTGCCCTCCCTGTTGCTTACCTGCTGATGCCCCTCTGAACCATGGGAGGGAAGTGCTTCCAGTGCCTTAGGAGCTGCTTTAGGGGTTTGTAGCTATCATGGTCAGCATCCTCCTCACTCACAGGTTCTGGCACATTTTATCACAGAGCCTCGTTTTTCAGTGTGTCTGATTTTGTTTGTATGAACACTTCTGGGAGCTGTACTGCACTCCAGGGCTTTGGATTGCTTTCCTTAAGCAAGGCTGGAACACTGCTGCAAGGAAGGAGGGAGGCTCACAACTGAAAATTTCTCTCTTTCCCAAGAGCCTGTCATTTCTGAGAGGACAATGTGTTTCTATCATTCTTTCCAGCCTTTTCTGCCTTGCTCCATGCCTCTGTATGTCACGTACTTAGGTTGGCCTCTGCATGACCTTGGGAAAAAGGGAGGGCACTAACCTTCTAAACTTTCCTCACAAATTGGTTCTGCCAAGAGAAAATCCAGGAATTCAGATGCTGTTATGAAGTTTTTCTTCTCACTTACCACAGTGCCTGCACTATAAATAGGAAATGATTTGGGTCTTTGACTTCTACCACTGAATTCAGAGGACTGAGAGAATCTTTCTTAATATGATAAAGCTGTACTAGAGCACCTGAGCAGCCTGAACTCTGGATATGTCTTTTAGATTTGCAGATTTGTGCAAATCATCATGCAATGTAGTTCTTCTAGGCTTTATATGTTCCAAAAACTTTATGTTCAAAATACATAAAGAGCTTTTTTTTTTTTTTTTTTGCTTTTTTGACATGTAATCTGCTATAGTGCTTGGCTGGGGAGGAGTTTTATGTTTAACTCAGCTTTAGCAATGACTGTGTACTGGGAAACCTATCCTTTCCTTTTTGTACAAAAAACTTGCAATTTGAATTAGTTATACCCTAATCCACCAAGGTCTTTTGTGCCTCCTGTTCCTAAAGGGATGTTATTGAATTTTAAATGTTGCATTCAGAATGTTTTTCTAATACAAATTTTTAAACAATCCTTAGCTTCTTTTTCTATTTTTTTTTGCCTGAAGGAGACACATTTGAGTAAATGGCAGTAGCAGGCAATTGCTTTATTCTTATTTGGTTAAGAAATGTCTCTCTCATGTTTTTGCAGTGATGTCATTGTGCTGAACGTTGCTTCAGACATGGAAAACCTACGATGCTGGAAGTGCTGGCTTGCTATGCTTTAATGTGTAGCAACACATGATGCCTTAGCATCTGTTTTCAATAAGGGTCTGCTTTAAAAAAGCCTCATGGGTTTGGGTACTAGCAAAAAGTGGTGGTTTTTTTTACCTCTTGTTCCAGGTTCTTGGAAAAGGTGAAGAATGGAAAGGTGGTGAGCTGCCCAACTCTATTGGCGGAGGGCAGAAAGTTCGACTGCTGAAAGAAGGCATTGAAAGCTATGCTGATCAAGAGGACTTGGTTGTACTGTTTGTGGAATGGTGAGCAAACCTGGCTTCTTGTCTTTGTTTTATTTTGGGTAGACATGCAAAAGTAGCTGCTGTGACATGCTGAAAGTTGCAAGATGCTTTTGTTCTTCACTGTTTTATTTGAGAGAGTTGGTGTCTTTTTTTCTTCATTCATAAAAATAGTAGATTGCTTTTGGAGCAATTGTTACTTTTTAACAGATTTACAGATGTAAGAGTTTTTCATAGTTCTGCTGCCTCGAGGGGGTAGAAAAATGTTGCTGGGAGCTGACAGGCTTTTAGGCAAGCTTTTGTCCTCTCCCTGTTCAGTTGCAGTAAGAGCAGGATGTGGCTGCAGGCTGGGAGTGTGGATGGGAGGGGGAGCAAAAGCAGCTCCAGAAATAGTGTCCAGTAGGGACCAGAGGCATAATCTGGTTCCATGAAGTAACAGTGATATGGAGGAAGCTGGAAAACGGCTCCCTGAGGAAAGCATTTAACAGGAGAACGTCTACGTGTTAGAGAGCTGAAACAAGAGTCTTGGTGTCAGATGTAGCCTGGTGCCTGTGCTCTCTGTGGGATGGAAGCAGGGAGAGACAGTGCTGCTGCAGGTGCCAGATTATAGCTCATAGCACATCTATGCTTGAACATCCTCCCTGCAGGCCAGATAGGCTTCTCTTGTCACAGAAAGCATAGAGCTCAAACATGTTCAAAACACACTTTCTCTATTGCTTCCCTCTGCTTTTTCTCTTCCTCTTATTTTCCTCCTGTGACAGCAGCACGATGAGAGTAGCTCAGAATCCAGCTTGCAGCAGACACCAGGCTCTTCCGTGCTAATGTTAACCAGAGCAGGGTCAGAGCTCTGAAATAATCACTGCAGGGAAGGCATGGGACCAGGTCTGGAATGAGGGACAGGAAGCTCCAGTGGCTGACAGGCAGCCTTGGAGAGGGGTAGCTGAGTGTGAGCTTGGTGAGAGTCATGTTTATGAACTATGAACATCTCTTACATCTGTAAATCTGTTAAAAAGTAACATGAAGGATTTATGCATGAGTTCACCCATGCTGCTGTTACCAGGTGATGTTGGAATGTCTGCTCCAGAATTCTCTTTCAGCATTTAACCTGCTTTATTTATTTAAAATTTGACAGTTGAAGAAACTTAGGGGCACTTTTTCAAGGCAGGAGCTTGGCAGGAGGTTTTGCACAGCAGATATTGTCACAAGGCAAAGTGGCTGGACACTGGCAAAGTTAATTTGTTTTGTATAAGTTAACACTTTGGGAAAGTTGGGGTAGCCTATTAAACTGGTAGCAAATTCAAATATGTTACTTAATTTTCTGTTCCAATTTCACCTCTTATGATGAGTAAAAGAAATACCTAGAAAGCAAAAAATCGAAATAATTTTCACTAATTTATAAATAAGCATTATAAGGGATGCTTATTATGCTGAATATTTTTATGCATGCTTAGGTCTGTAAAATTTACCTAGTTTGAAGATACACATCCAGTTTTTGAATTTCTTTTTTTATTGACTTGTTCAATTTTGCAGTTGCTAAGTGGAAAAATAATCTTTCTAAAAGTAAATACATTATATGTTTGTTCATAGTGTTGTCCTACTAATCATACAAGAACTGACACTTTTAAAGGTTAATTTAAAAGATTTTGTTCTGTGCTAAAGCTGAGATAAAACAAGCATTTCCCAAATGTTTTCTACTTACATTGAATTTCTTTGTTTCTGAATTTATTATCCTAATTCATAACTATTTTCTTCCTATGTGGTAAAATGTGCAAATTTATTATCACATTGGTACAAAGGTCTAGCTCAAATTTTTCTCTATCATAATTTACTCTCTAGAGGGGCAGGCTGTCTGCTGGCACGGATGAGAGTACAGAGGACCACGTGTGTTGAAGTGCAAAAGCCATAATCTTTCTTCCCATGAAAAATCACAGGATTTAAGGCCTCCCAAGTTCCTGAAGTCCAACATCCCAAGTACATATTCGTTTAAAGCTGGTGGAACTGATTCCAGACAGGAGAGAAAAAAGTTTACTGATTATAGCATTACATTTTAATTCTAATGAGCTTTTGCATTTCCAGAAATCCTGGTTTGCAATTTAAACACTGATCAATGTAGCAGTAAGTTTGGAAAAGACAAATGTCATGAGCTTCCTTTCTTCTTCAAGTGTTTTTTATTATATTCATTGTGAAGCATTTGGAATATTAATTTTGGGGGTGGGGAAAGGAAATGTCTGGTTTGGTTACTGTAACTAGGAAAGTAATTTATAGGGAGCTGTTTACTTAACAAACTTAGTTTCTTAGCTTAGTTTTTATTTTTTTTTTTCCCCAGCAGTTTTTTACATGGCTCAGGATTCTGGAAATAGTTTGAGCTTCTTCTGTGGACAGCTTGTGCCTATGTGTAGATAGCAAAATGCCTGCAGATGGAAAACTATTTAAATTAGGCTTTTTTTTTGCTCAAGCCAACTTCTGGTTTATTTTGGACCATTTCAGATTGAACTGGCTAATGGCCAATGTAGACTGGATAAATTGGTTGGTGCTGTGACTGCTCATCCAGAACTCTCACAGACATCTCTTTGTATCGTGGAAGAATTTTGAAGCCTCTCAGTTTGTTTGTTTTGTTGTATTTTTTTTTAACATTCATCAGAAACTAAGGGATAATTATATTTTCTATGTATCTCAAAATGGTTGAGGTGTGGTCCTGGTGGGGACACAGTCTAAGTGACAAAATAGTTTTGTGTCTGTTTTGTGACATTGCTAGTCACTAGGAGGCACTATCTTGTATTTTGCACTCTTACCCTGCAGTTCCATTAGTAGCAAGTTCTCATTGTTGAAGTTGTGGATGCAAATATTGCATGGTCAGTTCTAGAGCACCTGAGTCTCTGCTGCTGTTTCCCTGTGTTGCTGGGAGTGCAGGGTGCATAGCCAGGATGCTTTGCTGCTGCAAAAGAGAGGGAGGGAGGAGTGGATTCCAGTCCCAAGCATCTGCCATCTGGGAGCTTCAGGAAATGGGATTAGGTTGTGGAAACTTTCTGGGTTTTTTTTTTTTCCCTTTTTTTTTTTTCCTTTTTGCTTTCTACTTAATTTGAAGGATTTATGAAGAATAAATAAAAGAATATCTGAGCTGTTCCTGCTTGCCAAGGACGCCTGCTTTTTCCTGGATATGTCCACACTCTTTTTCCCTGTCAAATTTTGAAGTTATGTTTAAAGTAAGTCATTGTGTCACCTCTAATAACAGTATAAACTGTCAAGGATAGTCTTTGGACCTGTTTTGTGATGGCTTTAGTGGTGTAGACTTGAAGTGAATACCCCCTTACAGCAGGAGGTGAGGTCTGAATAGGCTAAATGTAATCTGACAGAGCAGGTAAACAAAGCAAATGGTGCATTTACAGGTGTTAAGAAGTTTTCCTTTTGCATGGAGAGAAAAGTGGGAGCCTCATAAAGCAGCTGATGAGGATACTGTCAGCAAGGGCTGGAAGGTTGGTGGAGGTCCTGCCCAGGAAGAGTTTGACAAGAGAGCCTTGATCATTAATGGCAAGTGTAGGATTAATAGAGCGGCATAATATCCATTGCAGTTTAGCAGCTCAGCTCTGGGTTTAGAGCTTTTTTTTCTTTATAAACTGTGCTGTATTAAGTAGCATATCCCTTTCACAAGCAGAGCCTGTGGCTGGCCCAGCATGTTGCTCAACTTTGGCTTTCTTTCACAGAATGACAGTCCTTGGAAGCAATGTTCCAGGGTGTTTGGTTCCTTCCTGCAGCTGTGAGTCCTAGCAGCACTACCCTGATCACGGAGGAGAAGCGCAGCCTGCCATGAGCTATTAAGTTAAAGCCTCAGACAGATCTCTTTTTGTCTGTCTTCAACATGTCTCCTGTTTCTTGTGTGTTCTACAGGCTCAGTCTGGCATTGGGTCGGGCTACAGAAATTGAATGGAAAAGGGAGTGAAGTGTTTTCCTGTAAATTTGGGCAGAAACAGGCAATTTTTGTGAAACTGGGGAAGGTCCAAAATGTACAATTTCTTTGATGCGTTCTTCTGCCAAAGTTGCAGAAAAACATAACAGAGTTTTCAGAACACCACTTACTTATATAGGCTACATAACACAGTTCCTCTCCAGGGTTTAAACTTTGCTTTGTGGTGAAAATACTTTTTTTTTTACATTTGTAAGCCAGCTGTTGTTCAGTTCTCTTAGGCCAATTTCATGAAATCCTCTTTGAAGAAATGACATCTTGAATAATTTCAGAACTGTAATAAAGGAGTACCATAAGTCAGTAATGGTTGATCTGTTGGCACTATTGCTGGGTAATCCTTTGCAATGCAAAATGTTCTGTGTACTGCAGATGGGGGTGCTGCTGTCACAGTTAGCCCAGCTAAAAGGCTTTGCAAGAAAAGTCTTGGTCGAGGTTAGACCTTGGTTTCTGGTAGCTCTGCTGTTACTTTACCTGTTATCAGGACTAGTGATTCTCAAGTTTTAAGGTATGTGTGTAGAGCAAGAATATTCCTGTGTTCAGATGAGGAAACTGCAAGGCTGAGATGCTGCCATTAAAATATTCCGCTGCTTCAGTCAGAGGCTAATTTGTGATGTGATTCCAATTTCACTGTCACATTCTTCATGCTGTATAAAGTGAACCTTGAAGTGGGAGGCATTGGCACAGGTCACCCAGAGCAGCTGTGGATGCCAAATCCCTGGCAAATTCCAAGTTCCAGACCAGATTGGATGGGGCTTTGGGCCGGCTGGTCTGGTGTGTGGCATCCCTGCCCATGGTGGGGGGATTGGTTTGTTTGTGTGGTTGTGTTCCCAGCCCCCTGTGCCCACCAGACATTGATTTAGATTTGGTTCAGCCACAAGAAACCACCAGGCTTGGGATGATCCATTCTTACAGGACCTTGGCCAAACCCAGGCAGGTTTCATTCTGGTTTGGCACAGACGTTTGTCTGTGTCTAACAGCCAAAGATGAACCCCACACCTTTAGGTCTGTATCTTCAATAGGAATTGTGACTCAAAGGCAGGTAAATTTCTTCATAAATAGGTATTGTGATACTTTGAGCCTTGTTAAGTCTTCAGCACATTAAAGAGGTTGAAGGAGAAGTCTATGCCTTGTTAGGATGCAATGCACTTTTTATGGGCAACTAGACTTCATTGAGATCTAAGTACATTCTTGATTAAGACTTTTTAGAAAAGTCAGTGCTGTTGTGTTTAGGAATAAGATCATCTAGATTTTCCCAGTGAAACTCATCTAAGTCATTTTTTAGTCCTACTTTTCATCTATTAAGGTTTGATTTTAATTCATTGTTCTTAAAAACATAAGCAAAATACCTGAAATAGGAAAATGAATTTCAGATAAACAAAATGTGAAGAAAAAAGAATGTCCAAAATGTGGAAGACTAAAAAGCAGAAGGAGAAACTACTTTGGATAAGTAGTACTGATTGAAGTTTCTCTCGTAGAAGGGTACAGAATTTTTACATAGTGGTTAAATATTATTTGAGTCATTTTTCAGAATGAAAGGGCTGTTTGGTTTTTAAATTTCAATAGTCCAATGGCTCGTTTTGAACACAGAAACATTACAATGAAACGAACCTAACGGATGAATTGTCTTTCCTTTTAAGCTTTGATGTTATCTTTGCCGGGGGCCCTGAAGAACTGCTAAAGAAATTTCGGGAAACAAATCACAAAGTGGTGTTTGCAGCAGATGGACTAATTTGGCCGGATAAAAGGCTGGCTGACAAGTATCCTGTTGTCCAGAGTGGGAAACGATTCCTGAACTCAGGAGGCAAGTGGGATCCTCAAACACTTGAACTTGAACATGACCCATCTCTGTTATCTGTTCTATGTACTTGTTGCATGTGGAGCTGTTCCTGAATTACCCAAGTACAAAACTGATGACTGGATATGCTGTCATCTTCCCTCCGCACATGAGTACCTTCTCTTCTGTGCTCAGGCATAGTTTTCATTCAAATTTGCACAGTGTGTGTTTGGCAATAACTTGTAAAAAGCAGATAAATATAGTCAGGGTCTAGCAAGCAGCTGTGCATGGCAGCATAATGCTGTGCAAGGATGACCCCATTGCTGCAGAAACAATGCAGTGCACAAGCCTAGCAAAGCAGCACGTGGTGTTTATAGCCTGGTCACAGAATTACAAACTTGGCTGCCTGGTTCCCGATCTCTGCATACAGGGTGGATGTGCTGGCAGCTCTGCTTGGCCTGTCAGCATGGCTTACACAGCTCCTTCTCCAAGGAGTGGGAGCTACTCCCTGTAATCTCAATGATGGATGAATTCTGGAATCCTTTAAATGCCAGCTTTGCTAATAATTTTGCACTTGATTAACACATGTACTGATTCAAACACTGTGCTGTGTAGAAGCTATTGAGTGTATAATTTCTGGGGCAGCCTTCTTCAGTGTGCAGATCTGTTTCTTTCCCTCACCTATCAGTCCTATCTTTTTTTATTTTGGTGTATATTGGTTTTGAGTTGAATTCTCATTGTATTTCTGGCAGTATTTGATTCAGACATCTCTGCCAGTTAGAAGTGATTGATGAAAATGAAACTTTTTCCACAGATGGGCTTCTTGGGAAAGTGATAGTCTGATATCATGCTTTGGCATTCTCAGAATCATCCTGGGCAGGTCTGATTTATTTTTTTCCTTAAAATACCATTAGTATAAAAATAGCCAATAATTATTAACTTTTTGAAACAGACCTGTTACATACCTCAGGAAGAAGATTGGATTTTGAGCTGAGTTTCATAAATTTCATACTTTTTCTTTACTGGCAACATTCAGAATGAAGTCCCTGGTTGTTGGACAGTGTTGGCAGGGTAGTGCTTTTTTATAGAAATAACCCATGTGTGTGTGATGTTGCAGGATTCATTGGTTACGCTCCATCCATAAATCGTATTGTGCAGCAATGGAATCTGCAGGATAATGATGATGACCAGCTGTTTTACACCAAAATCTATGTTGACCCATTGGCAAGGGTAGGTAGTAACTCGCTTTCTCTTTTCTTTCTGCTTGAAATAGCATGCTGCTCCTCATAAAACACCAGGAGATGAAAAGACAAGGAATGCTGTCTATACTGGAGTGCCATGTTGACAATTATTTGTTTTCCTGAGGTTCCTACTGCTGGAATGATGAACAGGCTCCCAAAGGGTCACGACTTGATATACTATTTCAGGCTGTCTTCAGACCCAGGCAGGTTGTGCTTCATTGTTAGAAATAACAGCTCTGAGGTATATGATCAGACACATTTATCTCAATGAGGGTCCTATGTACTTGGCAGTTTGATGGTCAGAGAATGTGGCATTTTGCCAGGGTGTGACTGAACTACTTGCTGATCTAGTGTTTTATACTTTGGCTTGCTGCCATTTCAGATCCTGCCTTCAGCTTTCTGTGCAAATATGTTCAATAAAGCTGCTTTGTAAATTTTTGGTGAAGACCTCTCTATGTCCTCACTTAACGGAGTTCTCTGCTGAGTTGCAACATTAAAGCATGATAGGTGTTAGAGGTGTGTCCCTGATGCTGGAAAAAGAGGGATATTGATGCAAAAAGACTTTAGAAGCTGATACAGAAGAATTTTGAGAAGGATTTTAGTAATTTGTATGCTTAAGGCAGATGCAAAGTTTTTGAAATATATACATGTTGTTTCTGGCATAATGTAATGGAAAATCAGGTCTGTTTGGATACAGTTCAGAAATAGAATATTTCTGTTGGAAGGGACCTACAGTGATCATCTAGTCTGACTGGCTGACCAGTATCAGCCAGAGTGTTACTAAGCTCATTGCCCAAATGCTTTTTAAGTACCTGACAGGCTGGAGGTATTGACAACCTCTCTAGGAACTGATCCAGGGTTTGACCACCCTGTTCATAAAGAAATCCTTCCTAATGTCTAAATCTGTCCAAGGGAAGTCTGACCCTTCCCTGGTGCAGCTTTGAACCGTTCTCACCAGCTCAGCACCTCCCTCTCCCTTTCCCCTGCTCAGGAAGCTGTAGGGAGCACGGAGTGGCCCCTCAGCCTGCTCCTCTAGACAAACCTCAGCTGCTCCTCACAGGAAATTCCTTCCAGCCTTTAATGTCTGAGTTGCTTACATGCAAGTTCAGTCAGATGCCAGGTATGCAATTGAAGAGACAGGGTGTAGAGATATTAAAGCTGATTCTGCATCCAAGTCAGAAGTAATGTAATTACTTGTCTAAGTGAATTGTCTTCTAGACCAAAACTGTGTATCTGTGCAGAGCACTGCTGCACCATGATTCAAAACACTTCCATGGTGCTTACTGTACATCACCACTCATTCTTTGTATAGTAATAATATGCCCAGTGTTGTAGAATGTGTAAGATGATCTTGGAAGACCAAAACAAAGGACGTCATCCGTTTTTAAGTGTGTTTTAAATGTTACATACTTGAATCAACATTTTAAAAACGGTAAAACATGGTATTTAAAGTAAGCTAGGATTAGTAATACAACATTAGGAACATGCTTTAATCACCAGTGTTTTCTATTCTGACATGCTACTTCATGATACTTAAATTTGACTTTTATATTTTTGTGACTCTGAAACACAGCATGTTTTGTTTCTTGGCCAAGACTTGTTAATTTTTTTTTTAAGAGACAACTTTTCTTTGGCTTATACTGCTAAATTGCAGTTCCTGTGGAGGGTTATGACCTTTATCCTTCAAGTTTAAAGTTTCTGCATATGCAAAACTGATTGCTATAGAACTGCACAACTTGGGAACACATAAAAATATAGCAATTTGAAGAACACATTTTCCCTGATTCCTTGCTGCCACTGTGGTATAATTGCAGTGTTACTGTAAAAACATTGGCTTTTAGAATGCCTCAACAGCTTTGGTACTTTGATTTCAGGAGCACATTAACATTACTTTGGACCACAAATGTACAATTTTCCAGACCCTAAATGGAGCTGTTGGTAAGTGTATGATTGGCACATTGTGTGTTTCATTAACTGTTATTAACACTTCTTTTTTATGCTTAACCATGTATGTAGTTCTTTAAACATGTGCTTATTTTTAAGGAAGTGTTTGGATGGGTAAACCTAATCACCAGATTAGATACAAGTCTTTTGGGTTGATTATTAATTGAATTCTCTCATTGTAAAATATTTGATTTAAAATGGAAAAAATAGTTTAAAATAAATGAAGTTAGCAGTAAAAACAGAGTTAAGGATAATTTTTCTATCTGCTTTTCCAAAACTTAATTACAGGAGTAAGATTAGTAATTAAAATTGCATTTTAGATGTTCTCAAGCAAACGGCTATACATAGTGAAGTAGAATGTAGAATAATGTAGAATTTCCTTTATTTGACTGTCAATGAATTTAATGGAATTTAAATTAAACTGTCATTTAAACTGAATTTAAATGGAAAAATGCATCTCTGCAAACTTCCTTTCTTACACCTGATGTCCAATTTTGGAACAACATTTTGTAGTCAGATCATATCTGAAATAACTGATTTCTCTATAAATAGCATTTGCTCTAAATTAGAATTATTTTTAAAGCAGATTTTATTCCAATACTGAAGCTGCTGATGAGAAACGATGAAGTTTGGTATCACCTTATTTATCATAAGGAGCTTAGAATTCAAGATCTAGTTAAAAAAAGTGAACAAAATCTTCTAAATAAATAATACTGACAGTGGTAGCAACAGCAAGGTATATTGTATCGGCAAGGACTTAAAAACTCTGAAATTTTAGCTTTTTTTATGAACTTACTGTACTGCTTTGTTGATTTGCAGATGAAGTCCTTTTGAAATTTGAAGAAGGAAAAGTAAGAGCAAGGAATTCAGTGTATGACACCCTACCAGTCACCATTCATGGGAATGGTCCAACTAAAGTGAGTGACAGTTTGGTTTTATTTTCATGTAAAACCAAAACATCCATGAGGAAAAAAATAAAATGGTAGAAGGGTATGAAACAGTCATAGCACACCACCAGTGCACATTTCCATTTAATGTTGTTAGGAATTGAGGGGATAAAAAAACCCTTCGAATTCATGTTATTCTGCTCTCACTGTAACTTGATATTGCTGCTGAAACAACTCATTTTGCTCCCAAATTCATCATAGCATGGGGCATTAGAAGCAAGTAAGCTTGTGTTAATTGGTTCACTAACACAGAGCTGTTCTTGAAGCGAGTGAAGGATGTCCATCTGGTTATTGCCAAGCAGAACAATGGGGGGCAGGAGAATCTAGCGCAGAGTGATGGGCTGGGATACAAAACAGTAACACATCTGTTCCTACCCTAGATCCAGGTGTGTATACACATATATAAAAAAACTACATTGCATTTAGGCAAAAGAGGAAATCTCTCTAAGTGTATCTGTGTAGGTACAGGTGTGGCTGGCTTTTGCCATTGCCTTCAGTGTCACTGATCACTGCTGTCAGTGTGCCCATGGCTTGTCAGCTTTGGGCACATGGTAGAGCCCTGTCTGCCCTGTGAAATAGCTGTTTTGACAGATTCTGTTCATGTCTAAGGATTCAGTGGTTCAGAGGTCCCTGCACAGTTTCTCTGAGAGAAATGGCTGTGTTGTGGTAATATGGCAGCTGCATCTCTTTGTTCTGTGCCCAGAAGTGAAAGGTGTATTGTTTACAGTAGTGTCTGTTGGGTGAAGGATTGAGCATGGCTTCTACTTTCTTCTGAATAAATGTTCCTTACTGTAGCTCCTTATTTTCACAAAAATGCCTTTCAGGAGAATGAAGTAAAGTTTGAAAATCACTAATCTCTGCTGCTTCTTTATTTTTATACTTGTATTTTGATTTTGGAGTTAGTGAATATAATGTTGCCTTTATCTGTTTGCCTTATAACTACTCATTAGGGGTGAAATGTATGACTAATTCCTTCCATTTTTGCCTCAATTCAATCCTCAAATTCAGTCATCACTGGCTTTGCTGATATGTTGCCAACAGAAGAAAGGTTCTATATTCTACAGTTGGGCAAACAGTTTAGGATGGAACTTCTTATACTAATGCAAGAATTATGCTACAACTCCAAAACAGTAAAAAAAACAACTCCACCTCTGCCTGTAGTGATGTTTTAAAAACAAAGAGGAAACTTTTGCTATGCATCACTTTGTCAGTGTGGTTAAATTGTTCTGTTTTAAACCCAGGATAAAATCACAAAGACAATAATATATTAGGCAAAAAGTTTTCTCTAGTTAATAAATAAACTAGCATAAAAAAAATTCCCGGAATTCACTCCCAATAGTTAAAAGATTTTATTAATGAGAAACTTCTCCTTTGTACTTAATCTCTCCAATCTGCAGATTAGTAAATTACATTGGTTAGATACACTTCTTGAAATGCATACCAAATAATTTTTACATTCTGATCTGTAATACTTTTATTTTTCACCTGAAGTCCATGTCATTTTTATGAAATACTTATTTTTTTAGACTTCATGGTACATATGTAATCTCTATTTTGTCAACAAAAAGAATAAAGTAAAATTTTTACCTGCTATTTTTTTATGTTTGTTTTCTGTCAGTTGCCTTTAGTTACAAGTGATTAAATGAGTAAACCTGAATTGTTTGAAAGGTACAGATCATCCTTTGCATGCATCTTTCATTAATTTGAATTGTTCATTTATGTATCAGATTCAGTTGAATTATTTGGGAAACTATATTCCTAATGCTTGGACACGGGAAGCTGGCTGCAGTGTTTGTGATTTGGACTTACTAGACCTGTCAGCAGTAAAGGTAAGAGCACTCTGCCCTGGTACAAGGCCCTTTTGGCTGCAGCTGATAGGTGTTCAGTGATTTCTGAGGCCAAGTGCCTGCTTCATGCAATATGTTTTACTACTTTCAGGAATATTTTTATGCATGTATTTTAATATAGCTTTGCACAGTATTACTGAAGGTGATGCCATCCCCAAAAGCCCTCCAGATTTCCACCTCTGTTCACTGAGGGTGAATGAACAATTTTTGAATTGTGCAAGGTTCTGGAGAATAATTAGAATTTTGGAAGAGGTAGAAAAAACCCTAGATATTTCAGATTTTTTGACCTACAAAACAGTCAATATGCATAATTTGATCAACATCTGTTGCAAATAGAGTTTAATAGTCAACTAACATGGTTACAATAACTATTTTCTGAGATTAAACAGTCCAAAACTGATTTGCCTTGTCAAGGACAATACCCGTATTTGTATTATGTAAGCAAATGTGTTTCTGTAGAAAGAGATCTGGATTTCAGTACAGTTTTCAGAATTCTTGTGGGACAAATATACACATACACGTGGCATATGTGTATATCCAGTACTTGGCAGCTTTGGCTCCTCCACTCCAAGCATGATTTCTTTCATGTCTCTGTAAATATTTCAGCTTGTACACAGTCAATTTGAGGCAGAGTAAATACTGAGCTCTACCATGTGGAACTGTAAGACTTGGACGAAAAAGTAAATTCTGATTACGTCTAACAGGATCTTTCCAGCAGATGTTTCATTTCTGTTCTGTATTGACGATTTGAATGAGAACAGGTCTTAAATCATGTTGAGGATAGCATGAAAGAAATAGTGGCTTGTTATCTTTGTAATGAAAGGAAAAACTGAAAGAATTTCTGGGCAATAAGTAGCTAATGGACTGGTATATAAACTAAAAAAGTTATTGCTGGAGTTTTAATAACTTTCAGATTCTTTCTCTGTTTTTAAATTTTATTTTTGCTTTTAAGATAAACATTTGAATGGTGTTATAATTAATGTTTGCACTACCATTATAAAGTTTACCTGAGGAAAAGATATTGTCAAAGATTTTTTCCAATGGTGTTGGTAATTAAGACATGTTTTTGGAGCAGTTAAATCTTAAAGCCAGTAAGGGGGATGCAATGATTTACTGGATAGCTTCCTATAGTTTATGTACACCTACTTGGAGTGTGTCTTCTTTACTGTAATGCATTTGGACTTCATGCCTCTCTCACTCTGCCAGAAGAAATAACAAGGCTTTTCCTTGGCCTCAGTGGAAGTGTTTACTTCAGGCATTTCTAAGTACCCAGCAGGATTTTGTTTTCTGAACATGCTCTCTGTTCAGGCCAGTCTGGTTGCTGCTTAATAAGAAATTTTCAGTGAAAAGAGCAGTTCCTGTCCTGTGCCTCTAATAATTTTCTCCATATTGTTTTATTTAACTGGCTGCATTTATACATTCATGTCTTCTGAGGATTTTGCTTGTTTTTTGGGATTGCCTACAAAGGAGCTCAGAGGTACATATGCATGGTCTTTTGCTCAGTCCTTATCCTTTTGACAGAAACAGGATCTCCTGGGCTGCAGTTATGGCTGAGGTGTGGGAAAACTCAGTAACTGCTCTCTTTAGTAATGTCAGCAGCCTGTGCCACCCCCAAATTAGCCACCTTTTCAGGTAGAAGCAGCATAATGGAAAAGTTGAAGAGAGCACCTGGACTCAATAAGTGCAAATTTTTGCTAAGGGGTTTTTATTTTGTTTTGTTCTTTTTTTCTGAAACCTAAATTAAGTTTGGTACCCAATTTAACCTCCCTAGAAATGCTTTTAAATTCTAATGCTTCTTACTGGTGTGGAGACTTTCCAATGTGGCTGAAAAGAATGATCTCACTCCTCTTCTTATTTCACTGGCAACTCTTGTGGCAAGAGATCATGGACTTTGTACAATTGTACTGAGACATTGTCCTATATTTCTTCCAAAAATTGTCTTACACTCAACTACTGTTTATTAAAAAGTAAACTTTTAAAGTCAAATACATGACTTCACTGAAAATGAGAAAATCTGCCAGATAAAATGTAGCATCTGGGTGCAGACTGGGTATTCCCAAAGTTGCTTTGCTGAGAGGCAACTTTTGATTTCAAAATGTTCATTGTGACCTAGATTCAGATTATGCAGTGACAACTCCTTGTGGTAAACCAAAGTCTGAAATGATGAACTCTGTGCTTTGAGGAGATGCAATTTACAGGAATTTTTACCCCTAATTTTTTAAACACCATTGTGCTTTGGTCACACTGAGATTTCAGTGTAGAGCCAAGTGGTTCACGTTTCAGTGTAATGAAGCAGTGTCAGTCATTCCTCATTGTCCCCATAGCCTTGGCACATCCAGCCTGAACCTCTTTCTCTTTCCCCTGGAGAATAAGGGGAGAATGACTCTGAGTTAGAAAAGTGTACAAAGTACAATGACTGCAGCAGTTGTAGCACTGGTAGCTCAGTGTGCTCAGCTTAGCCTGGGCAGCTTTCCTTGTCCCTGGCCATCGTGGGACCAGTGCCTGTGACAGCCTCAGCAGTGCCAGCAGAGAGGGGCACAGGTGCTTTCTTGCAGACACACAGCACATTGCTGGTCAGTTGTTCTGGAGTTCTTGGGGTATCAGTGTGGCTGTGCTTTCCCAGCAGTCCTTATGAGCTTTGCAGATGCAGCTGTGAGCAGGAGGGGTCAGGGTAAACACTGGCTGTTTCTGGGTTCCCATGTAGACAGTGACACTGTGAAACCTCAGCATGTGTTGATGCTTTATCCAGACACTTCTCAAGTGGGTGTTGGCCTGCTTAAAGAGCTAGCTGGCAGCCTTTTATGCTCATATAAAGTGTCTCTCTGAGCCTTGTAATGAATTAGATTTTTATAGTAATTGTCTGGTTTAGAGGTGGAAATAATTTTTAGTCAGTATATTTCTTTGTGCAGGAGTTGAGATCTTTGAAGGTTAAATTTTTTTTGTCTTGCATACTGCAGTAATACACATCAGGACTACAAAAAAAGTACTGTCTGTTTCTTTTAGTGGTCATGATCTCATGATCTCTATCAAGCACATATAAAGCAGCCAAATACCATCAAAAGTTGTGAATTTACTCTAAAATAAGGTCCATGAAAGTTCAGTATTCTTGGATGTAAGGATAGCAGCTCTGTTAGTTTATTAAAGATCTTTCTAAAATCAGTGCATGGGGAAGGAATGCAGGGCCCAGTTAAAATGAATGGGGAGAAATAATGCATATACATTTATGGAAGGGTATTGCAGTCTTTAGCTTAAAGTACAACTGAGTAAAATATTTTGTGGAATTTATTCTTTAAGTATTTTTTAAAAACTGCTCTCCCCTATATTTTCTTGTAAATGTAATCTGTGTCTGTATCTTGTTTAAAAAAAAAGAATTTGCCATTCTGTTCTAGGTATATTTCCTTAAATGATTCTTTTGCTGTTTTAGTGGGTTTTTTAAAGTTAGAATTTTGAAATCATATTACATTATTTTCTACTTCTGGTGTGTGTTATTAAATGCAAAGAGTTTCATACCAACATTAAATCCATTATCTTTGCTTATTTTGTGAAGCCAGTGAAAATAAATGGGGTGCATAGCGCTTTTGAGCACACTGGTTTTGATTGTTTGAAAGCTGTGTGGACTAAGTTTACTACATGACATGAGTTGCTCTTTACTATAACTAATCTTAGAAAAGAGGCAAGTCTTATTGGTTGTATCAAAATATCATTTTTTTTAGGAATATCCAAGAGTAAAAATTGGTGTTTTCATTGAACAACCCACTCCTTTCCTAACTAAATTTTTAGACAGACTGTTGACTCTGGACTACCCACGGGAGGCGCTCAGTATCTTCGTTCATAATAATGTAAGTATGACTTTATCATTGCACAAAGCTTCAATTTTGGAAATTATGCAATGAATCAAAGTGTGGAGTATATGGATTTGATATAATAACACAGTTAAAATGCATAGGAAGAGATAATCCTTCTGAGTTTAGTATGCAGAGCTGGAAAAATTAAATGAAATTGTGTCAGGACTTACTGAAGTCTATTTAAAGAAACTGCTTAGATTATTTTACTAATGAAAAAATGTATTTTGAAGTGTGTGCTTCTGGAGGAAGTACTGACTGACATAAAACAATAGAGTAAAATAAGAACAGAGCAGTTCCAGTTGGAAGGGGCCTGCAATGACCACATGGGCTGCTGACCACTTCAGGACTGAGCAGCAGCGATACCAAATCATTAACAACTGCCACCTGATAGTTGACATGGAACCTGTTTTACATCTTGCTGGTATCCCAGTGCATTTTTGTTTCTGTTGGCACTCCTGCTGGGTCCCATGGAAAGATTGGTGTGTTCAGATATATTTTGACTGGCACTGCAGATGATAAGTTGAATCATTTTGAATACTCCCTGCTAATTACCTAATGATCTGGCATTGCTGATACTTCCCCAGCGACTTCTGTCAGTATTGCTGTTTTGGGCAGCCTGATCCAGTGGAAGCTCTCCCTGCCCAAGGCAGGGGGGCTGGAAGAAGATGATATTTAAAGTCCCTTCCAACCCAAATCATTCTGGAATTCTGTGATTTTAATGAGTGAGGTGTCGAATGTGTGCAATTCTTTTGGAAGAAAATGAGGCTGGAAGAGAAATGGGAGTAAAATTTAGTTGTACCCCTCTTCAGTGTGCATACATTGCTGTTGATACGATAGCAAAAAGGGGATCAGTAATAGAAGTAGAGCTTATCTCTAAAGTGTTCATTGTGGTTTTGTAAGGGGATTTTGAGGGTATAAATGTAATGGTCACATGGGAATTGTAGGCTATGGAGGTTTTGTAGCTTGAGCCAAAAGTTTTATGGTGTTTGAAATGGAATATAAAGACTGAACAGCTTTTTATTATAGAGGGGGAAAACCCCTACCCGATATTTCAATTATTCTAATGTCAGCCATAATAGGCAAAAGCTACAATGAGGGCACTGGTTTGGAAGGATTGTGTGCAGCTGAGAGCTCTTAAATACAGATAAATAGAGAGGTAAGGGGGAGGATAAATAGAAATTAAAGGAACAATCAGAGGGACTGCATCTTAAAGAAACAATGGCTGTGCCTGTACAATTTGGTATAGGTTCAGCTTCCTCTCTAAAGTGGAGAGTGGAGTGGCATAAAAAACTGCATGCCACTGGGGTTGTAGGATGGGTTTTAAAGACTGCAACATAAATATCCTGAAAAATACTGCATAGATAGGTTTTGAATCTTGCATTGTTGTACAGCTTTGAGTAACATCGCTGACATGTTGGATTATTTTCCTAAAATTTTGGACAGAGGAGGTTCATTTTAATGACAGATATACTGGAATATCTTCAAACACTGTTTGGCATCTGTTTCTTTAGGACAGAATACAGCGTGTTCTTGGACACTGTGTTTATGATTCATAGTTATTGGTGCCTTACATTTGTGATAAAAAATGTTTACATGATTACAGGAGGTTTACCATGAAAAGCACATCAAGAAATTCTGGGAAAAAGCCAAGAACATTATCAGAAATTTTAAAATTGTTGGACCTGAAGAAAACCTGAGTCAAGCAGAAGCCCGGAACATGGGAATGTAGGTTCTAATTTATAAATCTGTTATTTTGATGCATACACTCACATGTTTTCATCTTGCATGTGTATTATTTTGTGCCTTTAATGTTTACATATTCACCTGTGAAAATGGGAGCTTTTGTGGTAGAAAAGATCTAGACATAAGATGTGAATTGTCAAGTGTTTTATGGTTTCTGTCTAAGATAAAAAGCTGTTGATCATTGTGAAAAAATCTATCTGGTTTGGGCTACTTCAATAGTCTGTCGTCTTGTGATGAAGTAGACAATGCATGGTGTTTTTTTTATTTTCCAGTGACCTTACTGCTGAATTTTTTTCATTTTTGCATTGGGTATGCTTTTAACAATTGCTCTTTTGTTGTCCTAGTGCTTACTCTTTTTTTCTTTTTTCTTAAGTGACATTATATTTAAGTACACACATGGTTAAAACTTGACCTGGATGTACAGGTGACCAAATTCTGTTTCCTCCTGTGGTTCAAAGAGGCAGGAATATCCTTCAGAAGTGCTCTAGCAGAAATTTCTCACAAAGGCAACTGACTTTATCTTATGTTTGGTCTTGCTTTTTTCTTTTATTCTTACTAGTGTATCCAAAACTTTAGCTTTTAACCCTGGCACTTTCTGTGCCCAAAGTTGAACCTTGTCAGCCCTGCCTGTCACAGGGTCTCTTCAGTGCTGCAGCTGGCTCCTACAGAGTGCCTTGTGGCTCTGCCAGTGCATCAGCCACATGATGGAGTTTCTCAGCCCAGGATCCCACCAGGATCAGGACCGCCTTGCTGTGGCCCTGCAGCAGGATTCATTCAATGATAATACTTTGACTCACCCTTCCACCAAATCTCCCCTGAGTGTCAGAGCAGAGAAGTTAATTTCAAAAGGCCATTTTCTATTCAGAGGTTGAGCATAGGCTGCTCATAGCCTCAGCTGAAAGAATGAAGGTCTTGACTCTCTGTGGTGTTCTTGGAAATTTGTTTGAATGGGGCTTTGTTGTGCTGAAGCCATTGGAAAACTGATTTGTCTGAGGTCCAAACTTCTCCCCTCGCCTTTCTAGGAAAGCTGCAGATGTCCAGTGGTAGTCTAAGCACCCATTCATATGTTTATAAATCATTCTTTCTCTGTTTCTAATACTCTCTAAAGCAGATGTACCATGTTGACAAACTTTTTTTGGTGTATGTTACGTGTAACTGAGGTGGAGTTTCTGGAGTCGCCTTTTGCTCTTTGTTGTTATATGGACAACATAAGGCAGAATCTTCAGTGTAATCAGTATCTATAGTAATACTAAATCTCACCCAAAGACCTGGAAACCTGTCATCTTTTGGTAGAACCTACTGACTTATAATGACAGAGCTTTTGATATATGGTCCCTGCTTGATCTGTGGATAAAAAGAAATAGTAATTCACATGTATATTTGCACAAAGTCATTTTGAGTCCTGTTTGAAAGACAGGTAGATAATTGTGTGATGTTATCCATTGTATGGATGTAATTTGACCCACGTTGTTCCAGTTTTGAAAGGCCCCTTTGATAAAGATTCTGTCCTAAGAGATACACAGAGAAAACCTGAAGTACAATGCGTGTGGAATGAGACCACGGCAAAGCACTGAATTGTCCAAAAAGTGTGAAACCTAGTAGTAAGATTTTCCCAGTAAACAATGTGGATGTAATTCCACAGCTCCTTTCAATTTGTCTGAAGCAGATTTGATTAATCTGCTGCTTGCTTTGCACACCTGGTGTGCTTGGCTGCCCTTGTGAACATCACTGACTTCACTGGAACAAACACATTTTACATTTCTTTAAAAAGTCTAGCTTGGAAGTCTGGGATGTTCAAGGTGAAGGAAGTAACTATAAAAAAATATTTGTTTTCAGCCCTTCATCTGGCTTTGATCATCAAACCTCATTTATTTCTCACCAATACTGCAATGGGAATAATTTGAAAAGAGTGGTTCTTCAAACTTGCTTATTGTTCTGATTTAGAGATTCAGATTCAGTCTTCTGATTCATCTTCTCCTGCCTCTACCTGCATTACTGACAGATAGAACAAAACTATCTGCCTCAAATACTTGCTTTCTCTTCTTTTCCAAATCTGCTATTAGTGTCTCTCTGTTAGTTTCGGGTAAATTTGGAATTAATTTGATCTTCTCACTTGCACATTTCACACTGAGTCTATTTAGTTGGAGAAACCTAGCAGGGTTTAGTTAATACAAAGAGGGGCACTTAAGCATTGAAGGTCTAGTTTGTTTCCAGCAGAATACTTTGGAGTAAATAATGCAGTTTGATCAGTTTTCTCCTCACCTCTCTTCTTCTTGGCTTTTGGCTCAGTAAAAAATGGTGATAAATCATAATGAGATTCTC
The DNA here is from genome assembly GCF_026979565.1 of Vidua chalybeata. Classification (NCBI taxonomy): domain Eukaryota; kingdom Metazoa; phylum Chordata; class Aves; order Passeriformes; family Viduidae; genus Vidua; species Vidua chalybeata. The sequence goes on from NC_071539.1 coordinate 13,816,606, forward strand.
AGTAAATGACACTCTCATGTCAGTATAAATGTGAGAAAATAACCTTTATTCAATTTCACCCATAGCCTTGCAGCAAACTTTGGTCACCTTTTCTCATTCACATAATAAGGAGTAATTGAAGCATTTAATTTATTGCTTCTTCCTCTCATGTGCTTGTGAAAGTTGGATAGGTGTTGGAAAGGATCCAAAGTTGTTCAGTCTGCAAAACTTTTTAGAATTGAGCAATACTGGGAAACAGGAGTGCCCAACTTTCCTTCTTGTGGGCTGAATTGAGATAAAAAGGAAGCAAAACTAAGAAGAATAAAGAGAAGAAAGGTTTAGCTGCTTGTTGTCTGAATATTTTCTCTGCATTTTTGTCACTTGAAACACTTGTGTGGCATTTCCATGTCTGTCTTTTTTTAGCCTTTGTCTGTAAGGTGTGAGTTCTTACAGTTAGTTCTTTTTTTCTTTAAGGAAAAATCATCTTTGCTTCTGCCTTGGTTGCAGATGAGATTTCAGCCAGCTGTTACAGAATTTGTTATGACAGAAAAAATAAAAAGCAATTAAATATGTTCAAGTAATAACAGAAAGTTGGGAAATATTAACTTCAGAGATTTTATTTATAAAATGTATGTTTTCCATAATATTTTTTTCTCCTGGTACTTACAGCCTTCAGGGTTTCTCTTTTGGGGGAGTTGGTGCTTTTTTGTTCCTCACTCAAAAATATTAGTAACAGAGCAGGGTAGGAATTTCCCAAAACTTTATAAAAAATCTCAGCTTTTAAGTGGGAATGTGCACATTTTAATGGAAGTTCACATTGAAAGCTTTCAAAAATTTCAGGCAAAAGAGTAGAGAGATCAGAGCCAGAGTTCATTGACAGCACTGTTGAATTTTGAGTCATGTTTGAGGTCTCCCATGTGTTTCTTGAAGGAGGGTATTAAGTCATTGTCTCTGAGTTGCCATTTGATATTGATAAACAATGGCATGGACACTGGAGGGAGAAGGACACAGCCTTTGAGCAGGGCAAGTATCGTGGCTGTGGGGGAAGGAAGATCAGGGATTAAACCTCTGTCTCCCAGATGTCAAGTGTTTTCTGTTAGAGACTGGAGTTTCTGGAGCTGCTTCTCCAGAACACTTCAGCAGTTTTGGGTTTCAGTCTCAGATGGAGGAGTAACACTGAATTTTGAGTGTTGCTGAAAACATTTTCCACTCATAGCTGATTTCAGTAATTTCTAGATGTGATGACTGTGGTAACAATGCTTTAACCTGAGATGCAAAACTAAACATCAGTGCTTTATCTGTTTCCTGGATTTATTTTCTCTTAGTGATGGTTGATGTGAATGTGTTTATGCTGTTGTGGCTGTCTGGAGAGATGCAAATTGTAACCCTAAATGGCAGGAGATGTCATCCAGGCTTTTGGTTGCAGACTTGTATCTGGAGCACCTTTTCTTTCAGAGGTCTCAGTGGTTTCATGGTTTCAGTGCTCTCCCTCTGGGCTTGCAGTCCATATTTGGAATTGTATTTCCAAACTGAGAGGTCTGAAAATGATAAATTGATTAGACAAGTTCAAACTATGTCTAAAAAAAAGAGAGATGGCTTAATGGCAGAGAAATTGGGTAGACAATATGTCTCTGTTACAACCAAGTAGACCCTTGGAATATCTCAGTGGAAAGTGTGATGAGGGGAAGAGCTGTGACATTCTCCCATTTTCAGATGAGGTCACTGTTCCAGATGGACTTGTGGTTTGTAAACTCAGTCAGACATCACTCTGATTGCAAAATACTTTAAACTGGTCTGCTGAGCTGAGCTTCACACTGCCAACCAAAAATCTTGGCTTTCTTCTAGATTGTTCTTAATTGCTGGACTGAAATTGCTCTAAGTGATGTACAAGGACACAACTTTCTTTTCAACATTTGGTCTTACTTCAGAGCAGGTGGAGTGGAAAGCAAGTAGATTGAAGGTTTTAGCCATTGAATGTAGATAGGGAAGCATTTTACACATGAACTTTGCCAGAAAGCATTTTTCACGTGTTCCTTGGAGTGACCTGGATATGCATACAAATAGTTTCACATATAATCTGGGATTTCCACATCTGGAGAGGTTAGCATGCAGTGTAAGAAATACCACTCTAAAGCATGACAATATAAAGGGTTACATTTATTTCCTTGGGCAAAGCTACTGGGAAACACTGAACGCCTAAAGAGAATATGCATTAATTTCTGGAGAGTGTCCTTGCTTTATTAATTTTGACTGAAACTTTTATCATTTTCTTTCTCTCCATCTGAAACCTGTAGTGTTCTGGGGAGATTTTTGTTAGTGACCTTAAAGTGCAAAGGATCACCAAATGGCAAAACTTCATGCTTGCAGCATAATTCTTCCAGCATTTTCAGATACAAGCCATCATGTCAAATGTGGAAGATAAGTTCTGCCATGTGGTGAACCAGTCTTCAACACTGTAGAGAAAGAAATTGGAGGGAAAAATAAGCCAAAATAGTAACCTTGAAATTTCCTGACTGCTTAGGACAGGAATGCTTTCAGAGAGTTCTTAAGAGAGTACTGAATGACTGAGTGTGACTTAGACCAAAACTTTTAATTTAGTATTTTGTGGTTTAGATTATTATGTCAATGAGGCACAGGAGGGTTTCTAACACTAAGCACATGGGACCAGTTGGAATAGAATTTTCTGGTTCTGGATTTAAAAGGGATGGGGGACAGATAAAATGGCAAAAGTTAAAGGATAATGCATTTTGCTATTATGTAATTAAATTTACAGGTATATTTGCCTATAACTAAATATTGTTCCACTTTTTCACATTTGTTTAATTAAAAACATTAATTATCTTCATGGTTTTGTTAGCAGCAGAAATTTTACCTGCTTTTGGGGCAGTGCTGGCAAGTGTTTTGGCTGGAACTCTGGACTGAGATCAAGTCTGGTCTCAGTTCTATTTTCCTCACTAGAATAAGGATAAAGGTGCTGAATGTTTTTGGAAGAAATTTAACATCTAATGCCAAGTGCAGTATAAAAGTCAGGTTACTATTAATAATTGTAATTAAGTCAATGATAAGTCTACATATGACTTGTGTTCAGTGGTTGTAAAGCTTTGAACAGAGTGGGTTAGTAAAGGAAAATACCATCAAGACTGAATGGCAGGACCATGTTATGGCTAAAATCAAACCTGCTGGTTTCAGTTGGGGCAATTATGTGAGAAAGTGCTGATTAAGGAATTTCTGTCACAAAAAAATGTCTGTATGAGATGTCAGTTAAGGCAAGCCCAGAGACTGCCCAGAGATGTAAACTGGGTTTATGTTCAAACACAGTGATTTTAGCAGCAGTGGGAAGATAGTTTCTGACATATGGGTATTTAAAAAAAAAATTCTGAAATTATTGCTAGATCTTTAGTGATCAAGCTTGAAGAGGAAGGAGTGCTTAAAGTTATGGAATAAAAAAGCTCTGCCTTGTACTGTGATTCTAACAAATTCATACCTCTTGAGTCCTTTGAGCAGAAGAAAGTTTGAACAGAAAGAGCCAAAAGGTGTTGATAAGTAGTAATTTTGATGGAAGATTTAGTGCTGGATTTGGAGGGGGATGGAAGAAGAGCAGGCAGGACCATGGCAGCCCTTACCTTGACTTGTATGTAACCTGTCACATCCACCCTTTGTCAGATCTTTTGAAGTGACAGAGATCTTTGCCTTTGCAGAAAACAAGTCACAGTCAATCAAAACAAGTGGAACTTGAACTAAAGCACTGATTATAGATATTTTAAGACAAGAAAGTAAGGTAATGTTTCAAGCTGTTATGGTGGAATTAAAGTAGGGAAAATGGACAAATTCAATAATGCCACCTGTATGATAGGAAGCTATTGCTGTAGTATTGACCTGAGGAAATTGTTCCACCTTGTCTAAAAGTATATTTGATTGCCTATAATCTCCTATAATTCTGATGGCATAGGAAAGCTGACTTCACTATACCAAGTTTTGGCCTAGCAAGTCCACCCTACCAGAAACACACAATTATAGTCTGTGTATCTTTCATATTTACAGTAGAATGTGTTTACTTTGTCTTTCTCTTGAAGGTATGGGAATTTGTGCGGTTTATTCATCTGAGTTCAAAATCAGGACTGATAGAAATAGTGTATGGACACATTCAGCTACTTTCTTTGGTATAAATTCACTGCCTTTGCAATTGGTTTATATTTCTCTTTACCAATTTTTTTGTTCTTGTAGGTCAAAAAGACGAAGTCTTTTAATATGTATTTCTTTATATAAGTTTATAAATTTTTGTCTTACACTCTCCATAAGGTTTCAATTACCATTCAGATTGCATCTGTGGAATCTTTTTCCAAAGACAGCATTACAGCCACGTGGTAGAGGAGCTTACTAAATAAGGTCACTTCACTATTAAGTGATTGTACTGATACCCAGTTATATAAATTAATGGCATGTTCCCCCGGCCCCATTTTCTATTAGGACACTCTATAGAAGGTATTACTGAACTTGGTAAAGGCTAAAGGCCACTTAGTTAATTAAAAGAAAAATATAAGGCATCCAATCCATGTATTTTAATCTTTTAGTTAATCACACTACTGTAATCTAAAGACACCTTTATTTACAATACTGTGCTGCAGAGGACTTTTAATGCAATGAATCAGTTCAATACTTGTAGTTTGGGTTTTTTTTAAATCTTTTTGTTTGGTTTGTGAATTTTTTCTGGACATATATCCATGTGGACACTATTATTAACATGAGTAAATAATTCTTTTTTTTCTTTTTAGGGACCTTTGTCGCCAGGATAAAACATGTGAATATTACTTAAGCATAGATGCAGATGTTGTGCTGACAAACCCAAAAACTTTAAGAATACTGATAGAACAGAACAGGTATAGTAAATCTCTTTATTTTGTAGAATTTCTTCTAAATTGAAAGGATTCCCTGGGGTCTGTCCAGAGAAAATAAGATCCCATTTGTTTTTGGAGAGTTAAATCCTCTTTGTTTATTTGTGTTATTTCATTGCCATAGTTCATAATGGGCTTGGGGGCCAACAATTCGTAAAGCATTTTTTTTCCTGTCAAACAGCAATTCCTGATGTGAATTTCAAGTGCTTCAGATTTTCATATTTTCTTATTCAATATGTCACTTCACAGGAAGATAATTGCTCCTCTCGTAACTCGCCATGGGAAGCTTTGGTCCAATTTCTGGGGTGCTTTGAGCCCAGATGGTTATTATGCTCGATCAGAAGATTATGTGGACATTGTCCAGGGGAACAGAGTGTAAGTAACTGTAAACTAATTGTTAAAGTCAAGGCACCCACTATGGTTACTAGCAACATATTGCATGAAGATATATGAATATGGTATTACTCCTGGAGAGATGAGGTTAGATATATTGTTTTGTTTTCTATTTCATAGAAATACACTTTTAAATTCCCACTCACAGCTTGAAAAAAAAGCCAAGTGTTTAATGTGATGAGCTGGTGTTAGGACTTGACACAGTCATTACTGGCACCTGTCTGATGGTGTCTGGTTGCTCTACCAGTGCACAGTATAGAAATAGACAAGATAAACAAATAGCAAACCCAAAACTCTACATCCCTGGAACCTCAGGCAAAAGGAATGGTTGTTGTATTCATGAAATGACTTTGTCATCTCCTTGGGGAAAATGCTTCGTCCATGGAACAGCTGTAACTTCTTTGTGTATTTCATCCTTTGTGTATATGATGTCATGTATATCTTGAGGAGATCTTCAGCAATACTTTTGTCAAGGATAAACTTTTGGGTTTATCCCTCCCCTAAATTGACTGTTCCATATGGTGATACCTTTTCTTTGCTCTGGAAGAACAAAAGGGTCTGAAACAGACTGCTTGAATAGGACTGGCTTGTTTTCAGTCCTACTGTACTAAAAGATGTGCTTGTGGCACTGAGTGGGGGGGAAATCTGCAGAGGGAGCATTTTGAAAGCAATGCTTTTCTGTTGATATTGGCCCAACTCACATAAATACATGGCCTGCTGTGGTCTGTGGGTATTTGTGTGAGGAGGTCAGACCAGCTGTGTGGAGTCTCAGTGAAGTCTTTAAACTCATTTAAAAATCTGTTTTGGAGTTACTTTCTCCATCTGGTACTGTAGAATAATATTATAAGAGAGTTTGACTGATTGCTATGACTATTGCTATTGACTATGGAAACATGAAGTACGTGTGTAGTTAAAACTCCATAGAGAATTTGACCTTGCTATATTTTTATAAGAGTATTTCATAAAAATTGAATTACTGCCTACGTCTACTTTTGAGATGTCCAGATGCAGTTTTGCAAATGTCTTGGGAACCTTTCAGCTGCTTCTCCTTGCAACTTGCTTAGTCTTGTCAGCAAATACAGAGATGCTGATTTAATAGAATAGGCAACAAATTAGTTTTCATAGCTTTAAACTATTTTTGTGTTGGTTTTTCTTTTTATTTTCAACAGAGGTGTATGGAATATCCCTTATATGGCTAATATATACTTAATTAAGGGACAAACTCTCAGATCTGAGATGAAAGAAAAGAACTACTTCATGCGTGATAAGCTGGACCCTGATATGGCACTCTGCAGGAATGCCAGGGAAATGGTAAGGTGTATCTGGAACAGCTTGCTTTCAAATACACACATTTCTTTGTGTCCTGCTGTACTCATAGACTGCTTCACTTGATTGATCTTGGATATTATATTTTTACTTCTAATTCCAAGTACTGGCCAATTTTTGTGTGATACAACCCTTCAGGTGTATTTTTTTAAATTCTTGAGAACAGAGGTTTTCTCAAGGCCAATGCACTGATGCAATGACTGCATAGTGTTTTCTAGTTAAATTCCCTGAAAATCTCTCTTGAGGTTAAAATACCTTTCTCCTTGGCACAACCTCAGTAATGAAAGAGGGCTCAACTGCTCTGCTGTGTATGACTTAAAATTTACTAATGCATTTGGATCATCTCTATCATGCATATTTTTATACAGTGTGAAACTTCCAGCAGACTAAGTTGGAATATTTTGCCATTTTTTATTAAGTAGTTATATATTGAAACTAATGATGGGCAGTGTCAAATAAAAAGCCTAGGTGATTCAAGTAATGGTAGGAATCTTCTTAGGGAGCATGAATTACTCATTAATTTTTCTAGATAGATTAAAACTGCATCAGATAAATGTTACATGTGTTAATCTGGAAGTAATGAGAGAACTTGTTTGTACTGTAAAGTTATGAATCTGTAAATCCATATTTCTACTGATATTTACGCTAGTTTCAGCACAGAGGCAAATAAGACCTAAACCAGACCTATTTCCAGACACTATAGCATTGAAAAATATTTTTGCTGAATTGAACAAGAAAAGTTGGCAAGTATTAATTTTTTTATTCCCTCATAACAAGGCATGATCTCCTCTGTTTGTACTGATTCTTCAGAATATCCCCGTCCAGTCCTGTTGTATTCAAACCTCCTCAGCATCAGTTCCTGCAAAACCTGTGCTTTCCATGTGCTCATTAAACTAATCTGACTGGCTCATGAGAAAATTGCTTTCTCTTTTCCTCTTTGTCAGTCTGGGCTGTAGGGTTTGGTACGTGCTTGTTTTTGTATTGCAGCAGATAAGAAGGGGCTGGTGGAAACAGCTTTGACATGTGTATGAAGAGCTTTGCTTGGAGATGCATGTTGTCTGTAAAGGCATATCAGCTTTTGGTCAAAGGCTGCTAATTTCCCTGATGTACCCGTGGAAACCTAAAAGTAGTCGGAAAAAGAGAAAAAGATTGTGTCAGAAAACTGATGTGATGATTCTCCTTCATTTTAGACTTTACAAAGGGAAAAAGACTCCCCTTCTTCGGAAACATTCCATATGCTCAGAGCCCCAAAGGTGTTGCTTTATTTTTTTTTATTAATTAGTTATTATTACATGCAGTATCATTCTACCACAGGAAGATACTTCTCCTCTGTCCACTTCCTCTGATGAAATACTGCTCTGGCTTTCTCTTCAGTCTTCTAAGGTTCAGGTTTTAGCCAGGGACAGGTTTTTCAAGCCCAGCTGAAAGCATCTCAGAGAGGCTCTTTGTCTCCTCAGGGAGGTTTCTCAGTGCTTCTAAGGTCAAGGTGTGCTGACACTGCTTCTGTAGCTACAATGGATGGAGCAGTCCTAGGAAGGAGTAAAGCTCAGATCACTTGTAGGTCTGCCAGGCCCCCTCAGTGACCACATTGTCACTTTAAGCTGTTTTTCTTGACCCAGGCCCTCCTTATTCTCCCTGCTGCAGCTATTTTATGATTTGGTAAGTGCCCAGAACTGGGCATGTTTAACATAATCATTATCTTTCTAACAGTTTAACTCTTTTTCAGACAAAAACATAGACAGAAGTACCAAAGTACCCAGATGGTAATGTCTTCATCTGCTGCAAATCTAAAAGTCACAAACATTTCAGAAAAAAGTTTTAGTCTGAAAAACCTTAAACTAAAAAAAATCCCGTAGAACTTACTTTTCTTTTAAAAAATACTATTTTCTGCTACTACTTCTAATCAAGAGAGTTCTGTTAATACCTTCTGTTAATAGCTTGATAATAAAGCTGTATCTTACCACACTTGATATCTTGCATATAATTACGTGAACAGACTTCAGAGTGCTCAGCTGTTTTGGATGCTGATCTGAATATTCTTGTGTGCTATATTTGCCAATACCTTTTTATTTCAGGCCAATTCACCAGATGGATCATGTAGTGAATACTCTGAAATAAGTTTCTTGTTCTGACTTTCATGAACCCATTGATTGCTAGCTTACAGTTTTTAATTTGAAACTAAAGCCAAGATGTTGGTTCTCTTGTGTATGAGCATTTTCAGTTTGAGATCAGATGCTTTCATTGTGTCTGCTTAAGTTTTCTGGAAAGCAAATCAATCAATCACTCCTCTGCTTTTTCCTTTCTATAGCTCTACATATGTTCTCAACAATATATGTTTTACTGTGTTTAGAAAATAAATGCAGGTAAATGCTTGTAAACAAGAAGTTATGAAGAGTGGTTGCTGGTTAGAGTCAACCCTTTGAAAATTAAGGTGCTAAATTAACAGCACCTTTACAATATATGTGTACAAATGTGTGAACAGTTATGTTTTATGAAAGCACAATCATGAACAGACCTTTTTAAAACTTTGCTAAGATGGACAGTTTTACTAATGATGCTTTCTCTAATTGGTATAGGGTGTTTTCATGTACATTACCAACAGACATGAATTTGGAAGACTTCTTTCTACAGCCAATTACAATACTTCCCACTACAACAATGACCTCTGGCAGATATTTGAGAATCCTGTGGTATGTATCTAATTATTCCTAAAAAGAGATTTCATTTTTAAAAAAGTATAAATTTATACATTCTAAAGGACTTCAAATTTAAAGGATATGTGTGGAGAACTTTTGTTTACTGTGGGCTAAATATTGATTATGTGCTAAAAGGTGTTCTTACCCATCTAAGCAAATGACAATATATCATATCAGTAAGCCAGCTGGTGATCAGAGCATGAAATTGGAGATATGACCCTGAGGTAACAGGTTTCATGATTATTGACATGATAGGAACCAATTTGTTTACGAGAATAAGAAATTTTTTAATTGTTTTCAGTGCTTTCAGTAGAGCAATGAATAGAGTATAAATTCTTTTATATCACTTATAAATGTCATTGTTCTGTTGTAATGTTTTTAAATCATGTTTTTTTAGGATTGGAAGGAAACTTACATAAATCCAAACTACTCAAAGATCTTCACTGATAACATAGTAGAACAGGCGAGTATAAGTAGCTTTTTAAAAAAGTGTGGCTGACTGGTAATAAATTGGCATGCAGTAAATATTTCCATGCAAATGCTGTTTTGGTCTGTGACTAAACAGTTTTTTGATGTTTTGGATCAGAACTGAATTTTTGCCATTCATTAGGCTGCTTGCTTTTATGCAACTGATCTGGACAGAGCTCTTGTGTTGGATGATCAGTTGTGACAGTTAGGGACAGTGATTTAATGAACATTGCCTCTCTAAAAAGCTGGGATAAATTGTGTGTATAGCAATGTTAAGTTTTAAGCTGTTATCCCATATTAACCTGAAATGTGGAAGACCAGGGTTGTTATTTAGGCACAGAAGGTGTGGGTGCACTGACATGTTCTTAGTGCTTAGAATGTAGCTCATAATTTTTGTTTTTGTGAAAATGTGCTTGAGAATCAAGTTTTTAATTGTTTGGGGTTTTCTTGTAGCCATGTCCAGATGTGTTTTGGTTTCCCATATTTTCTGACACTGCCTGTGATGAATTAGTAGAAGAAATGGAACATTTTGGTCAATGGTCTGGTGGCAAACACCAAGTAAGTGTCAGCCTATATAAACATAATCTTAATGAGCAATCTTAACTACTTTTACAATAGTAACTCACAGTTTACTGCAACAAACAAACATCCCAACAGTTGCCCGTGGTCTGAAACATCTGCTTTGTGATATGAAGTGCTTATTTTAGTCTACCATGTAGCTGCTTCTTCAGTAGATTTAGAGGCATTCTTCAATTAATGTTGTGGTGTGCTGACCCTGGCTGGATACCAGGAACCCACCAAAGTCACTCTGTCACTGCCCTCAGCTGGACAGGAGAGAGAAAGTTAAAAAAAAAGAGTTTGACTTGAGAGATAAGGACAGGGAGAGATCATTCAATAGCCAATATAGGCAAAACAGACTCAGTTTGAGGAGATTAGTTTACTTTCTACTCTGATTCAGTTGGTAATATAATGAGCAATGAAACATCTTAAAAACACCTTCCCTCCACTTATGCCCCTTTCTTAAAGGCACTGCTGTCACAGTGTACGCTGTCTCTGTCGCTGCTGGGCTCAGCCTTGGCCAGTGGCCGTTGTTCTTGCAGCGTCTGGCATTGGAGAAGCTTCCAGCAGCTTCTCACAAAGGCCATCCCTGCAGCCCCCCTGCTGCCCATGCTGTGCCACATAAACCCAGTGCAGACTTTGAATCAGCAAATTATACACTAACAGTGGTGCAGCTCTGTAGCAGGTACCTGACAGTTACCCAAGGCTGATTTTGGATGGCTGTTGATAACCGTTCAGACAAGTTTTAGTCATTTACCTCTTAAGTACTAATTTGTCAGACTTGTCCCCCTAAAGTTACCTGAAAATGTTATGAGCTATTGTGTCAATGTTCTCAGAGAATTCAAGGTATTTATTAGCTACCACTAAAATCAGAGGAATGTTTCTTTTATTCACAAATGTAGAACCATGAGAAACTATAGTCACAATTGTTATGTAGGTAGGAGCCTCTGGAAAGAATTTTAACATACGTTTATCTTCAAATTATTTCAACATATATTAACTTGTCAAGTTGAGGCCTGTAGTCTCTTGATCAGATAGAATTTCAGTTGCATCTGCAGCTCGGTAAATAAAACTTATTATCCCAAGAAGCCCTTTTATTTACAGGTGACACATCCAAATATTGGCTCATCCTATGAAAACTTCCAATTTTTGCTCTCAGCACACTTTTTTCCTTGACAGTTAGCTGTGGAATTGCTGTACAGACAGCCACTGAAACATTGATTTGTTGCAGTTCTATGATTCTGCAGATTTCAAATAAATATTTGTTGAAATGTCAGAAACATTCCATGTTCCTGTTTCCAAACTATCTGTGGTGTTTTCATTAGGACAGCCGCATTTCTGGAGGTTATGAAAATGTCCCAACCGATGACATTCATATGAAGCAAATAGGACTGGATAATGAATGGCTGCATTTCATACGAGAGTTTATTGCCCCAGTAACACTAAAAGTCTTTGCTGGCTATTATACCAAGGTATGGGTTAAAAGCTTTTGCAGAAATTACTCCATGGTGTGACTAAATTTAAGTATTTTAATGAATACACCTCTTTGGTTTGGTTGGGAAGTTTATATGTCACATAGCAGTAGTTAAAGGTGAATGTTGTTGTTTTATTTTAACTAAGCTTTAAACAAAATCCCAAGAATCCTGTGTGACTTGGCAGCTCACAGTTTGAAGTCTGACTGTGTATTTTGTTGCAGGGCTATGCTCTACTGAACTTTGTTGTAAAATACAGCCCTGACAGACAACGGTCGCTCAGACCTCACCACGACTCCTCTACGTTCACGATCAACATCGCCCTCAACAAAGTAGGAGAGGACTTTCAGGTAACTTACTGACTTAAACAATGCTGTCCTTTGAGTATCTAATACTAGAGCCCAAACACATATAGAGACCCAGCTGAGAAGGAAAAGATGCACATCACAAATTGAGATACGTTACGCCTTGTGGGTTTTTGATGAGCACTAAATTTGCTCAATTCCAGGATCCAGAACTGTTGATGCCGTCAGGCTGAATTATCAAAGTGGTTTCAGGTGGTAGGAGAGAAGGAGTCTGAAGAAAAACTTAGGAGATGTTAGTAATTTCATTTTTAGCATTTCTGAAATGCTTCATTTCTGTACAGTGAAAACCAATTTTTCAGAAGAGTTTAAATAGTGCCAAGCTGACTCAAAGTGGCATCTTTTCTGTAGAACTTTTTTAGTGGTTCTTTTTTAGGTCAGCCACAGAATGAAAATTTTTAACTCTTGTATCTGTTTAGGTTTTTTTTGAGCTAGATTATTTTCTAGTCTGATATTGATTCAAATAAAACAGTCCCCAGAGTGTGGAGCTAGGCAGGGCAGTGGCAATAATATCAAATTTTTACTTACAGAGAAATTTAACCTGTTGTGTTTATAAGCCTGTATCATTCATAGTACTTAATGCCAATAAATGTGCTTGCCACACGTACTGTTTTAGAAAGCATACCTTCAGTTTGAAATCAGCATCCAGATTAATTCATTTAAGATTTTTTAAAATGCTGTCCTGGGTAGGGGTGCAGTTTTGAAACAAGGCCTGTGAACACGATTTGCTTCTCTCTGGTAGAACCTACCAATCTGAAGTTATTGAAGATCTGTTTCAAATTTTTTTCTTGAGTGAGTTGTTATCCAGTGAATGCTAAAGCAAGACAAGGGGAAATCTGATTGCAAATACTTGTCTGTTAATTAATGCTCTAAAGATGGTGTCATGGAAACAACCTTACTAAGGGATGATAAAAGAAAAAAACCCAGCCTATTAATAATAACAAATAATTTGAAGTAATGGATATATGAAAAGGAATTTATTAAAGCACAAGATAAATATTTGAGGTTTATTGTGTTTGTGTTTTCACTACAGGGAGGTGGATGTAAATTCCTTAGGTACAACTGCTCCATTGAGTCTCCCAGGAAAGGATGGAGCTTCATGCACCCAGGAAGACTCACACATTTACATGAAGGACTTCCTATCTTGAATGGCACAAGATACATTGCAGTATCATTTATTGATCCTTAATTTTATTTTTCTTTGTCCTCTTCAACAGCAGTGTTCTTTACATAAACATTTATTTATAGATCTCTTCCGGAAGATGGCGATAAAAGAAACTTTAAGTTACTGTTACTACATGGCAGAGGTACTTTGGGCTAAAAGGAGGAAAAAAGAAAATGTTTTCTAATATTGTTGAAGATTTCTTGATATCTGCTCTGAGCCTTGAGTCCCAAAGTAAACGTGTCCTACTTGTTTTTCCATTCTGCTGTCCTAAAGAGTGGGTAAGGAGAGAAAATGGAAAAGCACAGTGAACCCATTTCTTCGTTGAAAAAAACCCAAACCCCAAGGAATACTAAATACTAAATCAAAAATACAAAATCATCGGAAAAATTTATCCTGATTTTCATTCAGTTAAGTGACACAGCTAAAGTTTGGTGGTCTGTATATTTGGTACCAACCAAAGAAAGGAAAATCACAGCATCAAAACAAAATCAAATGAATCTTGTTTACAGTTGTTTCTGGTAAGCAATAATTCCATATGCTGGTTTATACTGAAGGGGGAAAATGTCTCTGTAGCTTGGTCTCTTAATTCATTGTCAATACTGAAATGTACACCCTTAGAAGAAAAAAATAAATTAATTGCAGAGATGGAACAAGGATTAAATCCTTTATCTAAGGAGAAAATGTTTTATTGTTTGTTCTGAGAACTTATCCTGTTGAAAGCTTACTTTTCTTCAGCAAGTGACCTTTGTTTAAAGTGAATTATTTTTCTAAATGTGTAGTTGCACCCAATGGATACTGGAAATTTGATGCTTATTTTCAGAATGCTGGTAAATTTTAATAGGATGTTTTATAGGGACAGTTTTCTACTCTTAAAATTACTTGAATTTTGTATCAGGAAAATGAAATGGTGGCAGTCTCTTTTAAAGCTAAGGGTCTTAACTTGACATTTATTTTAAAGAAATTGGTTTAAAATATTCCTACTGTATCTACTGTTTGTAATTTAAAGAAACTTGAAGCTAACTGTCTCAAAGTCTACCGTGCCAAAATGCACGACATGTTGGAAAACCTTGTGAAAAATAAAGGGTAATTTTAAATTAATGGAGCAGCTGTTACACGACTATCAGGTAGTTTCTTTGCATTTGCGACTGTTCTTAAACTGTACTGACAAAGATTTTCTAATGATCTGTAGATGGGAGATGGTCATGTCAGGTTTTGGCTTGCTTGCTATTGGAGTTATTTCAGTGAGTGCCTGTGTACCAAGCCTTGCATTACACTTTCAGAATGATCCCAGCAGGAGTGATGGTTCCTGGGTTTGTTTTTATATGGAGGCTGTTTGATGATCTAAAGAGTACTTCACTTTTTAACTGTGTATCTTTGAAGAAGCTTTATATCACATTTCTAAACAGAAACTTTATTTGCAGCTGACAGGATTAGGCAAGAGTTTCAAAGATTTTTCTTTTACTGAAAATAACCACATCTGCTTATTTCCCTGGTTTGCAGTTTTGAGGAATGTGTTTTAGCTGTATTTAAAGTTATGCTGAAGCAAATACATCAAACTGAGTTAACCTCAATCATGTATTAAAATGGGCTGGCTTGAAAAGGAATGGCTTTTGACGGGAAATTTTTTGCTTTCTTTCAGTTTCTCTTTACACTGTCAACTTTTCTCCTTTTCAGGCTAATATTTGGGGATTGCTATCCCTCAGCTTTGTTTTCTGGTGTGGAACAGCTGTCTCAGTGTCTCTCTTTGTACTGCCTGTGCTTAGACAAACCTTACAGATATGAAAATCTTCAGGCCTTCAAAATGAAAACAGCCTTTGTTTGTCATCTTTTTCTGAGCATTTCTCTGTGGTCTCTTAGGCTAACTTAGAATAGAATAATATTTTTTACCATTGGATCAGTTAACAGACAGTTTATTGTTTTGAGGAGATTTCTTGAAAAAAAAAAAGCACAAAAATATAATCCTGTAACACAGGGGAGTTTCTGCATTTTTGCAGAATTCCCCCCTCCCCCTCCCATAATTTGTATTTCAATTATGTGCTCTGTAATCCTCAGCGAAACTTCTCTCTTTTTTTAGTGTGTATTTTGCCTCAAGAACACCCCGAGGGCTTTAATTACTGCTAAATTTTTATGTTTGCAACTCTTAGTTCACTCTGCCACTTAATGACAGGTAGTTCTGTGTTTACTGTGCTGCACATTTGTTGGAAGGGTGTATGAAAAACCTCGGGAGTGCAGGGACATAAGGGTGCTCTGCAACAGCTGAGGCATTTGTGAAGTGTTTTGTTTGTTCTGCTTTCATCAAGCTTTACTTTTCACTGTTAAGTGCCTGGAGAGACTGTGGTGTGGGTAAGAGAACAGTATATAGGCAATAGATTTCTGAAGTCTCCTTTTGCTTAAAAATACTGAATATAGCTTGGTTTTATTTCATATTTGTGAACTATTCCAGCTGTACTCCTAAGAAATGTTCAGTGGTTTTGGTCGTGTTTTACACATTTAATCTTCTTTAACATCACTGTTCAACAAGTAATTCCACTATCTATTTGTCAGTTCATTTTTTTGCTCCCAAAGGATTACTGTTTCATGCTTACTGTGAGCAGGTAGGGGTAAGACTGATAAGCCCCAAAAGAACAGATTATTTTCAGTGAAGCAATAATAATGAAATCTATTTGATTGTGCCTGTTTCTTTATAATGACTTTTCCCCCACATCTGCTGTATTCATGGACTAAATGCTAATTCAATGCAGGGCTTCCACAGCAGCTTCTCTTTTGCAGCAGATAAAGATATTTAAGAGACAGAAAATCTAGTAAGGACCCTTGTACTTTTTTCCTCCCATGTGTGTTTAACCAGTTTTACTTTTGTTTTTCTGCTTCAAAGAACTGCTTTAGATTTTTCTGTTCAGCTACTGCAGTGAGCTTTTCAAAGAACTTCAGTTTTATTTGATTTATTTCTGATATGGTCTTCAGTGGATTCAATTCTGGAATGAGTAAGTATTTTTTTGAATCTTTGCCTCTGTGAATTCTCACTTTCTTGCATGGCAGAGGAAGCTGCTCTGCTATTTTTGAGTGGAAGGGAAGACAATACCTGTGTCAACAGCCCCTGTGATTGAGGTGTCAAATAAATTACTTGCGGGATATTTTTGGATTCCACAACAGACTATGAATTGGAGGGCAGAGCTTTCACAAAATGCATTTGTAGAATTGCTATTGGTGGTTCTTAGAGAGGAGATTTGCCCTAGTAGTGTTAACTGTAGAGTTGGAAGAATAAGTAATTAATTTATGACTGCCAGGATTTTGTTGTACCTAGATGGTGGAAGTGCCACTTAAATGGCTTTCCAGCACAAATGCTTTCTGTATCTTAATGTAAGAAGTTGGAATCTAATAAAGCAGATAGTCTTGCTCAACAGTGCTGAAGAACCTAGGTCAAAACCTTAAATACAAATGGAAAGAGAAGCTCTTTTTTTTTCTTCATTTGGCACTTCGTCTCTTTTTTTTTTTTTCCCTCTCTTCTGTGTGTAATTCTCTTCCTATTTGACACATGGGTCAAAGCTGTATAAGTGCATCCCACTTACAGGGTGGTGGCTGTCTTTTATTGTATTTCAGGGCTAGGGGGAGGGCAGAATGAAGAAGGGATGGGTTCAGCATTTACCCCACACAATTGCTTCCTTCTGAATCTGTTTGCATAGAGCTGTGTTCCTACAACACCTCAATCCTAAACTAACAGGAGGAGGTCTGAGAAGCTCTTGATATCCTGGCATGATGCAAAGGCTGTTAAATGCAGGATCATCTTTTTCTCTTGGCAGTTTATTGCTTCTGGAAAGTGAGTTTTTTGGATTAAGCTTCACTTCACAAGAGATGTTTTGGCTGTGTTAAAGCAATGCCCCTTAGGATTATTTTGCACAAGGATCAAATGTAAGATCAGTCATATTAGTCTTAAGTTATTTAATAGAGTGTGGCAACAGTTCAAAAGTAGGATTTCAGTCAGCATGACTACAGCCTGGATTGGCATCAGTGCAGCTGCAGAAGTAGCAAAGCTGAGAGCCTGGCCGGTGAGGAGGGTCTTGGCCTGGAGTGATGCTGTCCTGCTTGGGCAGTGGAGAAAACTGTGCTTTCTTGAAAAATCCTGCTTGTGTTGTGGGTCCTGAATATTGATCCTTTTGCACTTGCCTCTTTACTTACTTCTGCTTTATGGTTGTAGAGTGTCTGAGTGCCTGAGGTTGGCAAGGGAGATGTATAGTCATATAGTAGCAGACTCAGGAACTCGTCTGCTGGCCTCAAACCAGAGTTCTCCTGTTTCCCAGAATTTTGCTTAGTTGTGAAAGGAGTTGCTCAACTTCCAGTGACTCTGTACTATTTTGTTTCTGCAGTCTGAGAGAGGAGCAGAGAAAGAAGGAAGGGAGTAGAATAAATTTATTATAAGCTAATTCCTTGCTATAATGTCTGTAGTGTAAACAGGGCATGAAAGCATTGCGTTTTCAGAGCCTGAGTTGGAATAATAATCAGTGTGAGCAGTAATGTAAACCCATGAGATGGTTTACCATATTTAATACTTTTAAACATCAGGACCTACCCTTCAGAGTGGGCTTTGCTGACACTTGAGGCTTTAAGCTTTCTCAGATGTGGGTCACTGGTCTCTCGCAGGGTCCGGTCATGCACTGTCAGTGTGTGAAGAGGAGGTTTGCAGCCTTGCTGTTTTCCACTTCTCCATGTCCCTAGCAGCAGGACTAACAGAATAACTGCTCAGGTCTTTGTTCCTTAAAGCAAATTGCTGACTGGTAACAATTATCACTCTTCTGTAACGGGAAGGTTCAACTTCAAAGTGTTCAACTTGTGATGTTAATATTTGAATGATAGGTCTTTCTCCACCTCTTGTGGTAGCAGTCAGGATGGAATTGGTGAGGGTACCAGAGAGAGTAAGCTGCATCCTGCTCTGATCCCACAGTAAGCACACTGATTAAAGAGAAATCTAGGGTTTACTGCTACAGTTTGCTCCAACTTAGTTGCCCCAGGATGTGTATAAAGAGCTTAGAGAAAATGGAGCGTGCTTTTTAAGGATTAACTCCTCTGATGTTTTAGCTCCTAAATTATATAAAGTCTCTGAGTTTATGAGAGATGAAGATTTGGAGGGGTTAACTTGCTTTTTCCTCACAGACGTCTAACATAGATATGGTGCAATTAAGGCATTTCTGTAAGAAGTGCCTTCTAAAGGAAGGTACTCCAGCATGAAGTAAATAGAATGCATGAGAAGCTGGGGCAGAAAGTATTCAGTGTAAGCTACTAGAAGCTAGTTTTATCTTTGGCAGGGCTGGGAGAATGTACGAGGTGGGCGGGTTCAGATACAACAATGAACTTCTGACACAGCCAGATTTAGAGACTCATCATCTCTGAATCACTTTTGTACACTGTGATTCACCCAGGGAGCTATTTCAAGCATTTGGTCATTGTTTAAAATACGTACCACATAAAGTAGGCTAGGTCCTGGTATATAAAAGAGTGATTTGCTGTAGAATTCCCAGATCCAGCCATCACAGACTTTGCTGTGCCATCAGGAATTGTAAACTGGAAATTTTGATAGAGTTACTTGAAAATAGAGGAAATTCTCAGTTCTTATACTTCAATCACATATGTTAATCTGCATGAGAGCATTTTGGCCACATGTGCTATGAACTTTTAGTTCTCTTAGCCTCCTTGCCTGTGTTCCCATCATTCAGGCATACAGTGCACGTCTCTCCATGCAAACCATGCCCCCCTCACATCTCGTGTGTTTGCCAGATGTCAGCTTTCCAGGGACAAAAATAAACATGGGTGGCCAATGGCTTTTGCATGAATTGAAGCAGGAGCAAGGAAGACTGAGACAAGGGATCTTTATTCTCAAGTGTCCTTGAAGTGTAAATTTTTAAACTGCTTCTACAGAGCTGTGCTCTGTATAAAAGCACAGACGAGGTTTCCTGATTTTCTTCGAGTAGTCTGTGCAGCCAGTGGGATGAGATGGACACAGAGGGCTCCAGGCAAGAGCAGTTTCTCAGCTCCCATGGGTGAGCCCTTCATCCTGAGCTTGTGGCTCTTGGAGCAGGTGACCCATGCCATGTTTCACTGCTGTGGTCTGTCTTTGGTGAGGGCTTTTTAGTCTTCATCTCATTATCCATCAGTGTATGTGTATGAACAAAACCCTATGCTTCATTTTTTTTCCTGTAGCCTGGTTGTAGCTTTGCCTTGTTCTGCAAATAGAGTTTTTTCATTGTGCAGTTCATACAGAAAAAAATTATCCCTTTTTTTCTGAAAATTAGGGCACATAGAAGAGAACACAAGCATGGCTTCATTTTTCTGTATTACTGACAAAAAGAGCATATGAATATGAATTTCACATGAATTAATTGATCCATGTTAGTTGTTCAAATAGCAAAAGTAGGAAAAATGAGAAGTTCTTTAGCTTGAACATAGTGGTATGGGAAATGCTCTGTTTTTCAGGTAGACATAATCTACCTGAAGATACACAGAAAGAAAGACTGAATGGACATCCCAGTATGTTTCCAAAATAGCTGCGCAGGTGTTCTTGAAATGTTTTTTGAGCAAATAAATGGATCTGTTCTTGGCAAGCTGTTTCCATTTTTATTTACTTGTAGTATCAAGGGAACAAAAGTACATTAATGTACTGCTATAGCAGCATTCAAATGCTGGGAATCAGAAGCTCAAAATAAATAAATAGAGATTATATTGCAGAGGAAAGAAAAACTTTACAGCCATTGAGGCAACAAAAATATTCCCTGCTTGGAGTATTTTGTGACCAGAACCCTGAGATGGCACTTGAGGAAAGTCATCAAAATACCACAGCCTGAAGACAATTTTTTTGGCATAATTTTAACTCTCTTTAAAAAGACCTTCTAGTTGCAAACTTTAATCCTGAAGGGTCTTTTCTTCACGTACAACCAAAATGAGAGATTTAATTAAAAACGTGTATTCAGAAATAAAGCCAAATTACCAACCTAATCAAAGTTCCTTAGCTGAGATGCCCCCACATGCAATGCTCTAATACCTGCCCAGTCTCATGCTTGGCATGAAAATTCCAGGATAAATTCTGCTAAGCTAGCAGGCAAAAAGTACTCAAGTACAGGGACAGGTGTATTTTTGACAGGTTTCATGCAGTACTGACACTGATTGCATCTGAGTGCAGGTTGCCAGTGCAAGGATTAATTTCAGCTAGAACAAACTTTTGCACACAGCTTCAACATGTCCTCTGCTTGTGGATATGTAAGAGCTTGTGGGTAAGAAGTTTGCAAAATACTTGGGCCTAAAGTGCTAATTTATCTATTTCCTGCAAAGCAGGAGGTGTAATTTGATAGTGAGACCACAGAGGCCAAGGGTTGAGAGAGCATAGGTCCACAATTCTGGTGTCTGGGACAAGCTTCACACTTAGAATAAATAAGACTGTTGTTGAATGAAAGGAAGCTCATCTCAAAGGATGCTGAAATCTAGCCTGGCTCTTACAGCTGGGAAATAAAGACACTCTTTTCTTGAGGATGGGAGCAAATGAACCTTTTCTGTCTTGGTAATTAAGAAATCCAACCAGAGCTCCTTGTTGTTTTTTCTTGTGGATCTGTAGGAGCAGGATGGCAACTGCAGAGTAGCACCAGGGATGGATGGATGGATGTCCAAGCAGAGCACTGAGACACAGCAAAGCCTCTGGAAGAGGGGAGGCTGATACCACACTCTGTTTTTTCCATGGCACTGATCAGGGCTGGTTTCTTACACCCTTTTTATTTGCTTGTTTTTTGTTCCTTCTTTTTAATTGGGAAATGAAGGAAGCTAGTACAGTTCTTGAACAATGTAAATAATTAGAACTATAGAAATGAGAAGTGAACACTTCTTTCTTTCAGAGAAATAGTAGAAATACATAATCTGAGTGTTGAAATGTAAAGAAACTCTGGTTGACAAAGTGTAGGAGATCTGCAGTAAGGAAATCTTGTTCTTTTTTCTGGAAATGCCCTTACAGAGTTATTTGATTTCTGCAGATATTGGAGTAAGATATGCACAACATAAAACTGTAGCTCCTTGCTAATGCAAGAGGAATTGATCTCATAAGGCTGAAAAGTTTTTTTTTTTGCTTAACAAAGAAACTTGAGAGATGGGTACTCATGTATTTATTGTAAGTAACTCAAATATAAATTTTGCTTCTGAATAATTCTTTTACAAATATTCCCATCTGCTTTTGCCCTTTTGTTTTTGATGTGCTTATCTCCAAGCTGAAGGTTTTATGTGCAGCATGCTGTATTGTAGTGCTGCTTCTTTACTTCAAAGGCAAGCCAAGGAAGCTCTTTTGGACTGAATATCTTCCACAGAAAATCTGCTCATGGTAAAAACTTACAGCAAACTTTACTAGATTTTTATCTTTTCCCTTTTAAATGTCTAAGAGGTGATGAGTGTTTGTTGCTAATGATAAGAATGTTTTCCTTTCACTACTGGAGCTTGCAGATTTTAAAGAAAAAAAACCCTATTAAAGAAAACTGATTTGGGATTCAGTTTCATTTTTAGAAGGAAAGAAATGAGATTGTGGGTTTGATTTTTTTGAGTTTTTGTTTGTTGGGATTTTTTTCTTTAATAATGGAACCAAGTAGATGTATACAAAGCAAAATTATAAATCTTAATCCATAGGAAATGAGTTTAGAAAAAGTGCAAGGCAGTGGAATTGAGTGAGCAAGTGCATTGCATATCATGGTCTATCCATGATATTAAATGTCTTATTTCTATCCACTTGCCAAGCTGTAATGGAGAGTGAAATACATTGATCATGTCAGACAATAACAGATGCTCTGTTGTCTTCCATTTTCTGTTCTAAGGGGCTGAATTCCCAATAGGAATCTCTGCTTTCTCATATTTGGCCAGTTGAAACAATAAGAATTATTTATGAGGCCACTCATTGGAACCCCTGCATTCTCCCACTCCAACTTTAGTTTACTCTTTGTTTCCTTGCCAACAGTTGTTAGATAAATTTAATTCATTAATTTTTGCCTTTACTGTGCTTTTGCCTTCCTTGTGTGTTGCTTGGTGCAATGTCTCGTGGTCCAAGCAGAGCATTGCTAAGCCCTGGCACTTCTCCAGCCCTTGTGCCAACTTCTTTCTTGAACCCAGTATTTTCCTAAACGCCTGTGGTCCGCTGGTAAAGTGATTACAGAGATGCCTGCAGTCCTTCCTCACTGCTGATGGAACATTTCACTGCTTCTCTTGGATTCCTGGAAGGTGGTTGAAGATACAGAGCTTCTTTCTGTGTTCCCACCTGGCTTGAGTTCAGCATGTTGATAGCCCTCTGTATAAAGTGAACCTTGATAAAGAGAATATTCTTCCTTTTCATCTAGCTTTCCAACTGCCTACCTTTTGAATTATGAATGTTTTTCTGTGCAGTAGAGTGGTGTGGGAAAGGAGAAAACAGTCCAACAACACAGCCAATACCACTGGCAATAAAAATGCTACTTAAATGTGAAGCATGGTTTCTTCATGGTATGCTTCTCCAGGCTCCAGTTCCTCTCTCTTCATTCTTCCTTTAGTTCAGAAATAAATATATACAAACCAAATGCCAAAATAGAACTTTCCTTTACTTTTTATACTATCTGTAAGTTCAGGACTGTCTAAAGACTTGAACAGATGGACAAGCAGCTTTGCACAGCGTCAATTTTGTATTTATTTGTCATTCAGGAAATTATTTGAAGGTGTGTTAAAACTCTTTGAACTGAACTGCTGCCCTCAGCAAGCTGGAGTGCATTATGTTTTGGTTAAATGATAACACATGAAGCTCAAAGAAGGCCCTCTGAATATGTAATGTTGCTTTTTGTCCTCATTTTCATGAGAATTTGGGGCAGAAGGCTACTAGAATTCTCATATTCACTAAACTTAAACCAAGAATAATAACAGCATGAAAAAATGCTTTTAATTTAGGAGTGAGTTTTGGACAGTCCTACAATAGTCTCCTGTCTGCTAAGCTTCTGGTAATTCTGCTATCTTGAGTATGTATTGCATAAATATACCACAAGAACATTATTTGATTTATTTGGTGGTTACTTAAGGCTGCTCACAGGAATAATCTTAAACTCTGATAAACAGAGACTAAATATCCATAATTTTGAAACAAAGTGTATGAACTATGAAACAGTGAGTTATGTTTTGGGACCATGCCTGCAAAATGCTGAATTTCTGCACATTTGACTTAAACTTCTGGGAAATGACCTTTCTCAGTTTCATTTCATGATCTGTGTTCTATAAACTCTCTTCTGTAATATGCTGGGGAAGTCAAAATATTTTTAAACTAGTTATGAAAGTATGAGCAAACAGACAGTGTAAGGAAAAAAAGGCTTTGTCTTATCTATGTACTTTTTCTCTGGTGAGTAGAAGTTGTAGATAAAGTAATGCCTTTACCCTCTGTCAGTCATCCTGTGGCCAAAATTGAATTGTACAGATGCTTGTTAAAACCAGGATGGGGTCTGGATAACAGAAATTAGGACAGAAATATTAGCTGCAAAATACTTCCAACATAAAACTTAGGGTACATTTATAGGACTCAAGCAATATGGTCATATTTGTACAGTGTGCATTTGTCCACATGCACCTAAAAATGTCATGAATAATACTTGCATACCCACATTTTTAGGTGGAAGTTACAATTTACAACCTGGGAGAGGATGAAATAGTGTCTGGTAATAGAGCGCTCGCACAGCCTTTCATCTAAGTGCGTCAAAGCATTTGATGGGAAAATTGTGGCTCAGAACTGATTTGTTCATTCCATTTGGCAGCAAATCTGGGAAGAGGCTGCAGAGTCTCGATTTCCAGCCTTGGCCATGGCCCCTGGCTGAGTGACTCAGTTGCCAGGCGAGCGGCCGCGGTGGCTGCGAGCGCTTCCCGGCAGTGGAGCTGGGGCGGGAGAGGGCTCTGAGCAGGGACAGCTTCGAACAGCAGACACAGCCTGTGCCAGCTCCATCTGCAGAGCGAGGAAACAAAGACCAAACTTTCCCAACAAGCTGATGTTTGGTGCGGGATCTCTTTCCTGGTGCTATTCTGTTACTTTCTAAAAATGTCTTCTGGTATGAGCCCAAAATCAGCCGGACTGCGGGAGCCAAGAGCGGCAGCAGCCAAAGCGATGCCGTGGGAGCAGAGAGCCTCTGTGCTCAGCCTCTCCTGTACCTGTTCTACCTTCTAGTGAAATGCTGCCTCTGACTCTCGTGCTCTTGTAAATTTGAATGTTAATATAAAGAGGTTGTTTTAATACACAATGGGGCTGATTATTTGGTTAATGTTTTCCTAGATGGTAGTTGAATGTGCCATTTCCGTATGGTGGTGAGCATGAAGTTACCTGGAGAGGTGTGACCCCTTTTCTAAGCCTTTCTGCTAATTATGTGGGTAAGAGAAAATAACTCTTACCTCCCAGAAGTAAAATGTCATCGTGTTTCTTTAAAATTATTTACTGTTTCAAATATTGAAACCCTATTTTTTTTTAATATCTTAATTCCTTACCATAGCACTCAAATATTTCAGGTGACCACTGGCATGTATGTTTTGTTGTACATTTTGAAAGCCAGGTCGAAAAAATAACATAGAACTTAAAACTATATTTAAAAAAAAAAATTTGCACAGACCCATGTCTTGAAGTTTCTTAACAAGAGGCAAGTGAATAGAGCAATTTTCATCATCTCTAATTTGGTGGATTTGTCTACTCAGTCAAGTCAGAAAAACTTAAATGGAAACTTTGTATACTTCAGTGGTGCATTAACCAATTATGTGGTTTGTAGGCTTCAGAGAAAAATGCGAAAAGGAAAAATTATGCACATTTTACACCTTAAACCTCTAAAATGCTTGGGCTATTATGTTTCATAAACATTCATTGTTAATTTATTTTCTTTACCTGCTCTGGAAGTAAAGATTTTAAGCTGCTGACTAATGGAATGTGAAATCTTTGTGTTACCTCATAACTTCTCTGTTGGCAAAGTTCAGTTGTTTCAATGTAACTTTATTGTCAAAGGAAATCATTATCAGAAGAGGCAATTTCTTTGTGAGTTAAGTAATTTTGAATTTTTTGGATTGGCTTTTGATTTTATGGGTGTGGCAGATCAGAGAATACAACTGCAATTTTTTTCTTACTTGAGATTGTTGATGTCATCTTCATGGGAGCTGAAAAGTTACAGTTTTGAGCCTTTTCATGCTGTGGGATTTCCTTTCTAGTTATGATAAATGGGAAGAGCGTTTTCAAAAAAATAGCTGGAAAATTAGGGAATTCCTAAACTGGCCTTAAAGACTAATCCAGAAAAAAAAACAACCCTTTTTCTTGTTTGGTGGTTACTTAATGTTTTGCTCATTCTAAATGCACTAAAGGAGCACATGAAGGGTTAAGAACATTTTTTCCTATAAGAATGGAAAATGTAGCAAGTATCTTCATTTATCATGGGATGTCTGTGGTTGGTAGTAATGAGTCAGGTTAAAGTAGACTGATGGGGCAAGGGGGAAAGGCTTTCTTTCCAGAGAAAGCAGAGTGTTGGAAATAGGAAGGTGCATGGAGTGGCTCTTGTGCCACGTGTCAGCCCTGCTTTGCCAGCAGTACCCTGGTTATCCTACAGCACTTTGCAGCCACAGCTGGGCTGTCAGCTGGGTAGGTCATGCAGTGTTTACCCTGAGAGGTCATTCTTGGCCAGGGATCAATGCAGATCTGGTAGTCCCAGATAGTTTTGAAAGTACGAAGCAGTGCTGGAGAGCTGAGCTTTCGTCCCATCGGTGGGAATTTGGAGATGCAGAGCGGGTTCAGTCTGTGCTTTGGGCTGTGAGTGGGTGCAGGGAGACCTCTTTGTTTTATGGCTCTGCTTTCCCTCGGCAGCCATCCTTGCTGCAGGAGCACAGGAGGAGGTGTGGATGCAAGAGCTGGGGCTGCTGTGCCCCTGCCAGGGCATCTGCTTCCTCTCTCACCCATTCAGCTTCAGTGGGCTCAGGTGACAAGCCTGGGAAGCAACAACAGAAATGTCCTGTTGCCATTTTTAGTCCTGACTGACATTTATAGCATCAGGCACATCTTCTGTGCCTGATGCTATAAATGAATGAAGCCTCTAAATCAAGAGCTGTATGGCTGCTAATAAAGCAGCTGCTTACTCATCAGCTCTTGCATCCTCAGGAATTCTTCACATCTCTGGTCAGGTTTCATTTTGTACATGTATGGCAAGTACATGTTCCATCAAGGAAGATACTATGAAGGACAAATAAATGTGTGTAGTATATTTTATTTGAATTGTCAGTTGGATGGAGGTGCTTTCAGAAATGGATTTTTTACTGGAAGACTGTCTCAGAGCTGAAGTGATTCAGAGGAAAGCCTGTGAAACTCACTTCAAGCAGAGGTGGAAAAAGGCAGTAATTTGTCTCTTGCTCCATTGTATAATTCAACAGTAGGTTAGAAGTGCTTTCAGCTGCAGATCCAGGTCCTCTAAAAGCAGCTTGTACAGACAACAGATTTTTCCATGTCCTGACTCTAAGGGGTGTTGTCTCCTGTGTTTGCAGCCATGAGGCTGCTTCAAGCTCAGCTTGAAGGCTTGTGCCAAAGCTTGTTCCTGAGGACAGAGACCATGAGCCCTGGCTGCTGCCAGGCTCTCCCCCCACCACTGGGAGCCTCAGCCTCCTGCAGAGAGGCATTGGGAGCTGGGAAATGGAAACCAGGCTGTGGATGTTTTTGGCAACATCCATCTCTCTCTTTTTATAAGACTGCATACCTGGGTTTTGCTGTCCCTCACTTCCTCCCTCCCAGAACAGAATAAATATTTGTCCTGAATCTCTCTCTATCTCCTAGTATTTGGAAATATGCTCTGAAGGTGTGAGGCTATAAGAACGGGACAGGGAATAAAGAGGAATGTTTCTGTTAAAGTTGCAGCAGAAGAGGAGAGAAAAGTAGCTTTTAATTTTTTTTTTTCCTCCCTCCTCCTCCTCAGAAACCAAATCCAGTAAAATTACCATTTCAGGAAATGCACAGATTTGCTTTAAAAATTTCCTTCTGCTTCAAAGTATTTTCTTTGCTGGCTTGTCTCTGGAATTCATCTGCATTCATTGTGTCAGAAGTCACTATAGCCTAAGCACTACTGCAAAGGTTTCCAGGGGATTTTATTAATTTTAACCCTTGTGTTATGCTGATGCCTAAT
The DNA here is from genome assembly GCF_026979565.1 of Vidua chalybeata. NCBI lineage: Eukaryota > Metazoa > Chordata > Aves > Passeriformes > Viduidae > Vidua > Vidua chalybeata. Next base: position 13,844,061 of record NC_071539.1, read on the forward strand.
CTATGGATTGATTGTGGCAAGAAAGATTTCAGAAATTTGACTTTGTTTGCAGTGCATGGTAATTTCTGATTTAAACGTGGAGATTGTTAAGGGAAACTGGTGGCTCCTACAGCCTTTATTGGACAGATGTGTATGAATGCTGATTATGCTATTTATTGTGTAGATCTCAACTGACTGCATGCTAATCAGCTGCTTTTTCCTTAGCTAGCCTGGAGTTGCTTTTCTAGCAGTTTCTACTTTCCTCATTGCCTCTCCACGTATGTACTTTCTCTCCTAGTCTTTTATTCTGCACAGATGCTCTGTTGATGTTCTTTGAACACAGGCAGGGAAAAACCCCTTGTCATAAATATTTTCTTTTTTTTTTTTTCACCCCTCTTTGGCAGTGAAGCATTTGGCCACGTCTTCATGTTCTCTTCCTACCAGTATTGCTTCCAGATGTTGTCTTGGTGCTTTTTTCTTGTTTTCGTTTGGATTGTCACTTGATCATTAGCACTCTGTTTTTGAGAGGGAAGCCTTTCACTTGGTAGCAAGCAGACATGAACCCAGGCCACAACTGTCTGACCTCAGCTTCCTCCGTTTGAGGTTGTGTTTGGATTTAAGATGTTGGTTTGGCCTATGGCAACAGTCAGACCCAGCCACGAAGTGCATTTCTGGATTCAGAGGTGGATTTTACCAATGATCCAAGACTACCCAGCTTGTTTTATGTTGACTATGTGTAGAGTCAAATCCTGTTGCTAAAGATTTAACCCCTTTCCTTTTGTTTGGAACACTGCTATGGGCAGCTTGCATTTTCAGAGGAATTAAATAACCTGAAACTCTGTGCTTGATGTGATTTTGTTCTTGAGGGCCATAAATATCAGTATCATATATTATTGAGACCATCTCTCCCCAATGACCCTGGCACAGACCTGGGCTGTGCTGCTCTGGTAAGAGGAATTGGAGCTCACGTTCTTCTTGCAGCTGCCTCAAACACCTTTCCCTTCCCATTGTTCCTAGAGGAGTCTTGGGGGAGTCAACCTTGTTGGAGTGACAGATGTGACAGTGCTGGGTCTTTGCAGAGAGAATTATTAATTACCAGTGTAAGTACCAAAACAAGCTATATTTAACCTATGTTCCTCATAGCTCTCACTACTCATGAATCAAGCACAAGAAATGGAGAATACTCTTTTCTCACATAGCCCAGGTAATCCCATCCTGTCTCCTGGCTGTTGCTTCTGGCATGAAGAAATCAAATATTAGCTTCCCAGTGTTTAAGTAGTGTCTGTGTTTTGTGAATCACTGATTTTGGAGTGTTTCCTACCTCCTGCTGGTGGGGAATTTGCTTATTTACCCGATCCTTGGGAAGTGGAAGATTAGTGGGAGACCAGCTTAACTGTATGCCATCCCCAAATCAATGTAGCCACAGTTCAGAATGCAGATAGGCCCCAAATTCAGTCTGGTACAGAAATGGGGACCTGCAGTCCCCAAGTGACAAAACATGGGAAGATTCACACAAGTGACAAAGACTAAACTTTGTTATAACAAGGCTCATTCAGACAAATTCACCCAGTCTAGGCAAGGGAGAGGTCTTCATCAAATTTCAAGCAAAAATGATTTGTGTCTGGACTGAAGCTCCCCACTGTCAGGCAAAGGATGGAAAAAAACATCACTCTACCATTAAAAACTGCTGAAGAAATTGAAGAGTTGCTTTTGTTCCAGCAAACTTCATGTATCTCTTCCCCTCCCTCGGCTGGAAGAAAGTCAGCATAAATACCATCTTGTAAACTGTGGTTGATCTGGCAAGATGCAGATGTTTATTCCTATGGAATAATTTCCTATGCAGCAGACTTGTTCCAAAAGTAGTCCAAAAGTGATTAAATCTGGAGAACAATGTTACATTTACATGATCCACAGGAATTCAGCTCATCAGTGCTTATTCCTTCTCAGCTGGAAAGAAGCAAATAATGCCCAGATTTCTCTTGCTGTGGTGAAAGTGTGAAGGAGCTCAAGGGCTCTCCCTTTTTTCAGCCCACAGGAGGGCAACATCGAGCTGCAGCTGAAACAGGCATTGCCAGAACAGGTGTACAGTTTGCTAATATAAGAATCAATGAATTGAAACGAATGAGCTAATTTAGAGGTATTATAGACCATGGCTATTTAGTGGTATGTCATTCTGCATCCTCTCTGGTTTTGGTTGTATTTGTGGCTAATCTGTAATTGCTCTAAATTCCTTTTGTTGTCTGTAGCCAACAACATATGATGTGAGGAATAAGACAAAGTTGTTTACTTGGGCGTAGTCCTGTTTTGTTTTTTTTTTCTTTTCTTACGTCTCTTTTCAAGCTGTATAGCATAGTTAAGTGTTGTGTTGTGGAAAATGGGTTACAATTTTGGGTTGTGGCATTCTCTAAGAGCACCTGTTTGTTAAAGGCTGTGCTACACAGATTGCAGGCTGAGAGTTGCACAACCCTGATGGCATGAAGTTCAGTTATTTCAGCAAGGTACCAGCTTTGGTGTTTAATGCAGCTGGCTTGCAGTAGCAGTGTAGCAAAGGCAGCAGTACAAAGGGTTTGTTTTGCAATAACCTGCAGTCTCCATAAATGCTGAGCACACTCTGGAGTGAGGTGCTTTGGGAGGCTGAGAAGCCTGACTCTAGAGGAGCTGAAATATGGAGCAGATCTGCCAGATCAGACAGAGCTTGGCACTCAGGCTTTCTGAGTCTCTGGATTACATGTTTTCAGGTTCATAGAACTATAGACTATGCTGTGTTGGAAGAGACCTGTCAGGATCATTGATTAACAGGTGAGTAAAGGGAGAGAGGACTTGTGATTGCAACCAAGACTTCACAAACTTTTCTTCTGCTGTATCCCTTTGGCTGGCAAAGCTGGTTTTGCCAGGGGAATTACCTGAACTCTCAGGGTCTTTTCTCCAAGGGGGGATGGAGACCCAGATGGAGGCTGTGATATATCAGGCACTAATAACATTTTTGTTTCTAACCAAAATTATCTGGAGGGATAAACAAGGTAAAGTGACTTAGTAAAGGTGGTGTCTTCTATTAGAGTCATTAATCCACAGTCAGGGTGAGGGAGGTTTCAGGTTTTATATGGATGTTAGTGGTATGGTTAAGAGATCTTCATTCAGGTGCTTTGGGGTTTCATATAGGCAGTATATTGCCGATTAAAACAAAATTTATAGTTTGGAAACTCCCCCTTCCCCAGAAATATAAGCTAAAAGCATTATTGAAATTGAAAACCAGGAGTCTCTAACAAGGGATGGATTTTTGTGCCAAGTTCCTGCAAGGGGATAATACTTGAATTTCCTTTTTAATGTTCAAATCAGGAAAGAATGATCTAGTCTTCTCCTCAGCCCTCTTTTTCCTTTTTTTTTTTTTTTTTTTTTTACCCCAGGAGCTCCTGAAGTATATTGGCATATACTAAAACAACATTGATAGGACATTAGAGATGATGGATTGGTGGGTAAAGGATACCTTCTAGTATTTTATTACAAAAGCAATTGTTTGGATGTGTATCACTTCTAGTTTAGCCAGAGGCAGTTATGTAGTTTCATATAGCCAGTAAGATTAACTCTCTGTGAATTGACATTTGGGAAGCTATCAATCTTGCAAGGACTCAAAAAAAATTTCAAGTAGAAGAACAGGCTTGTGTCCATTTTTCTCTTTATCAGAAAATGCCATTTTTGGGTCCTTGGGAGCTAGAATTGCTCCAAATCATTATTCTTTAATGAAGGAAAAAAGAAGTCAATCTGGAAATTATTTGACCTTCAAACCTACTCTGTTATCCTTCTGTTATTCTCGAACAACAGCTTTGTTTGTCTCCGCAGTCCTGGCCTTGCCAGTAAGAACTGTAGGTCTTTGGATGCATTAGTTCAACTGATTATCAGCAAAGGGTGTAAGTACTAAGGAATACTAAGGGATCAATCAACATGATCTCTTAAGGGTGAGTAATAAAAAAGCTTAGTGTTTTTATGTAAAGTTCAGTTATGCTAATGAAAACTTAAAGAAACCCGGATGAGTTTTAAGTCTCTTAAGACTTACTTACTTCTTAAAAGTAATTGTAGTTTCTACAAGTGCATTTGACTTATTTTTGATGGCTTATGTGGAATCTAGGAGGTTTGTCCCACTTATATTTTACCTCTTCCTACTGATTTGTCGAAGTTTACTGGGGGCAAGATGCTCCATGCATGGTTACAGTGAGAAGGCTGCCCTATAAAAAGCAGTCAGGCAGATCAAATCCAGGGCAAAAAAGAGCCCAAAATAAGCACCTAAAGGTGGGCAGATGTAAATATACAGGTGTGGCCATGCTGTGGATGGGCAGAAGGAGGGCTCAGGCCTGTGCCAACACAGCATCTTCTCTGTCCATGGGAGCCCCTGCAGCAGAGGCAGTGCCAGGGCTCGGTCAGACACATCTACCATGGCAGAGAATTGCTCCCACAATGGGCACAGCAATCCCAGGCTCCCTTCCAGACCTTGGTGCACAGGTAGAAAGCCAAGGGTAGCATAGCAAGAGTAGGTAAGACACTATTTTCGATGAGCTCAGTCTGCCCTGACTTGCCTCAAACAGAGGTGCCACAATTTGCTCAATTTTCCTCTCCATCTACAAATTGCCTTCTCATGCCACCTCTTAATCCCTCTTCTCCAACCCTCTTTTTCTCCTCCTGGAGCACTCTACAAACCCCTTCTGATGAGTAATTTCACAAGCTCTCTGGTGCCTGTGCCTCCCCCACCCCTGCACTGCTGCATTGCTGTGGCAACCCCAGGTGAGCTTTTGCTGCTGAGGAACTCCACAAATTGTGCATGGGATTGGATGGGAAACATCTCAAAAACATCCCTGCTGCTGTGAGAAAGGCCTATGGAGCTGGAATGTTAGATTCTCATTGACAGTTGATTTACAGCAAGTGGGATGATAGGGTATAGAAATATGATATTCATAAAAGTCCCCCTTTTTTCCCTTCCACCTCCAAAAAGCATAAAGTATTTGGACTGGATCCACTTATAGCACAGGTTTCTACATTAAACGGTGTCAAATGGCAAAATTTAGAGAAAAATCTGAAACTGGGGAAAGAGACAGGATATAGGGTGGTTACAGGGGTTAATATTGTTTCAACATCAATGTAAAAGACTGCTATTCTTTACTCTATAGCCTTGCTAAATCAAGCTTCAGATAACATAAAGCATTGAACAATGATGACAATCTCTTGGACAGGCTGCACACATCCCACCACTTAGGATGGTGGGCAATAGTTTTCTGCTACCAAGTACTGGTGAGTGCTTTCTGGATTGGTTTGATTTTTTCAATTGAAAAATATGATTTCAAGGTGAAGCATGTTTTTTTGCATGCATGTAGCTGTGTTTGTGTATAAACTCACTGATTTCAATGAGTTCCTTGGCCCCCGGGCCCTGGGTGTGGGTGCCAGGACTAGGTTATGATTGGCTGCTGCCGGGACCTGCCGGAGCAGCTACGGATGTGGCAGAAATCCACAGAGCTGCAGTGACTGCCTTAGCCAGGGCCTGCAGAGCCTGTGCCTAGGGCACTGCAGTAAATAAAAGGAGTAAAGATGAACTGATGTTTCCAAATTCTGTCACTGAAAAATTTGACACACCTACACTCGTGTGCACACACACAAATTCTTCTAAAAAGGAAGTGCTCTGCATGCACTGTATCCTCTGTACGTAATCCCTTAGACACCCAGCTGTTGAACACTCATAAATGATTTGAAATTTATTCCCTAGCAGTGACTTCCTACTGTGGAGGAGGAGTCAGGGACTTTACAAAGTGTTCTGGGATTTGTACTGACTGTAGGCAGAACCTGGGAAGGGCTGGGGGAATTGGGAACCCTTAAGGCAGGCTGTGGGAGGCTCAGGAGGGCAGGTGGGTCTGCACAGAACCTTGCGGCAGCCAGTGAGGGTAAGAAGCAGAGTTTTTGCAGCTTAAAAGCATCCCCAACTAGAGGCACAGGCAGTTGCCATAATTTCTGGCAAGCAGAGACCAGTGTTGTTCCACTGTATCCTATAAACATTTCCAAAGCAGTGAGCCTCTCTCTGAGGGGAGTGGGGACATGGACAGGAACAGGCTCCCCTGGTGATGCTCTGAGCTTGCTGCCAGCTCTGTCACTGTACTAGCATGACACTTCTGAGTGAGTCAGTCCTCCAGAGAAATAAGCACATTTGTGTGGGCCCTGTGCTGCACTCATGGAGTCAGATGGCTTTTGGATCAGGTCAGGTGGTTTGTGTCCTCCAGGGCATGGTGAACACAAGTTGGTTCTAAGTGTCATGGGTGAGTGAAGGACAATTTGTTTATTGAACTGTAAAAAAGAATGGGAAGCTCTCAGGTGGGTACAAACACCTTAATTCTCCTGAAGTGCATGGTGATGTGTCTCTTCAAAACCTCTTACTGTAGAGTTTAGGACCTAGCACGTTGTGATGAATGTAATTCTAAATTCCAGGAATTCTAAACTCCTTAATAGCACTAAGGAACTAAAATCTAAAGCTCTGGATCATCAGCATGAGAGAAAGACTGTACATCTTGACTTGATAGAGTTCAGGGCCAGTTTCCATCTCTGCACTAGTGAAAATTTCTTTAAGCAGAGGTTTTAGGTGGTTTAAATAACGTGTCAGAAGAGCAGAGTTGTATGCATGGATATGGGCATGATTGATGAGTGGGTGGAGAATAACTATTACTTTGATATTTGATTTTACAGGCTAGCAGGAACCAGAGACGGATGTTTTCATTACATTTTCTGTCTTCAAAAGATGGTAAATTAAGGGTGGTCCTGGGTAGCAAGGTGCTTTTCAAAAAGTGCAGGGGAATATCACTGAAATTGATGTATTAGTCATTCCTCTCTTTGTCCTCTGAAAAATGAAAATGCTGCATGCTGGATTATGGAACTCTGCTGATGGTGCCATTTGTCATGAAAAACTGTGCTTGTTTTCTGCATCACCTTTTTAAATAATTGATACCTACTCTAAGATCTAAACTCACAGTATTTGTGTAGTGACAGAAAATAAAACCTCCAATAGAGAGCCACAGATAATAAATTGACCTTTTCTTATGCTTTTCCTACCGATATTTTAAGCAGAATTGTCATATCCGGAGAAAATGCTTATGAAAACTTTTAAAAGTGAGCAGTCAAGGAGGTGACATATCTGGAAACAGTAATTACAAGGAGCATGTGATGCTACCATTTGGGGGGTTTACATGGTCCTATGTATTCACTTGTCTTATTAGTTCAAAACATCTGCATTGCTAAGGGAGAAATACTGATTTTTTTAAAAATAGAGAAAATAAAGGTAAGGAAAGAAGGCAGCTACTACTTAAAGTATCAGATTATCTAAGTTTTTTGAATATTTGTAAACCTAATTGCCAGAGCAATTCTCTGTCCTAGCAAATATAGATACATCAGTGCTGTCTGTGCTCCCAGTTGTGAAACTGGAGTCAGGCACCATTAGGTCCATCAATACACCAATGCTGTTGGTGTCAAGCCTCAGAGCTGGTGTTTGGGTCCCCCTGGGAATCCCTCTAACCAATGGGAGCAGTAACCAGGAGTCAGTTCTTGATTGCAGGATCACTTATTTGGTGCCAAGCTCTTTTTTCAAACAAGGGACCCATAAGCCTCTAAGCTGCAGTGTCCTTTTTTGCTAGACACAATCAATACCACATTCACAAACCCAGTGTCCTTCAAGAGCTGGAAAGGTCAAAGGCTGTTGATTTGAGCTACAGGACCCTTTTCCCTTAAAGTACCTGACTTTAGAAAGCTATCCTAGATTTTTTTTGTTGTTTCAAAGTTGTTTCATAGTCCATATAACTAAGTATTTCTCTTTCATTTCTTCCTAAAAAGAACTTCTGCCAAGTTTCAGCAGAGGTGGAAACCTTGAGTTCAGTTTATGGACAAACTGAGCAACACCAACACTGGCACTGAGCTCTGGCAGAGGTGTTCAGCTCTGTTTTGAAAGGGCCACCTCCAGGAGCAAGAGGCAAGTTCAACAACATAATATTTTCCAGTTTTCTCTGAGTGTTGATGATTTGCATACTTTCAAGATTTATTTCATAAAGCCAGAGAAGGAAATACCACCACCAAATGTCAGAACATTCTGTTTGCAGCCAGGTCTCCTTGGGTATGGCTGGCTTGCATTTTCCACATTACAGCTATCTCGGCTAAAGAGAGCTATTCTGACTGTCCCAACAGTGGGATGGTTTTCAGCAAACACTTTCAAAATACCTAGAAAAGAACAAGCAGAGTGCATGGATTGCTAGCAGTTCTAAATGCATATCCTCATTGTACTAAGCAGCAGAAAGTGCTGCATATTAGTTTTAGTTTAGTGGTAGGAATCTGGTAACCTTCTTCCTCAAAGGAAAAGTAATTGAAGTGTACATACAGGAAGCAACTGCTAATTCTGGTTCTTTTATTAAAGGACTAAACATCCATTTCTTAAATTTTAAGAATTAACGAATATTTGTCCTGTTAATTTCCTTAGTAATCATACCTTCACTATGTTTTCTCTCTGCTTGCTGCCTTCTACATAGATTTATATGGCAGACATTCACCAGTGAATAGATTTTGGATAGTCTCAGTGACAGTGAAATCCTATAACCACTCCCCTCTTTCATAAGGAATTATCCACCTATTTCATCAGCCTGTAAAAATTAACTGCACAAACTTTACTCATTAAAAATAATGGAATATATCAATCTATTATTTCCCAGAGATACTGGGTTTTTACTCTCTATATATTTTAAATATTAAAATGTTAAATTTATTTTTGTGCGGAACATACATGATGTGAAAGTATTTCTGCATTAGGCACATTAAAATTAATCTCTTCTCACTCGTTAAAATCATGTGTTGGCTGGTCTGCAATGCCTGCTCTTAAATATCTTTGTCTTTCTCTGCACAGACTTTGTGTCTTGAAAGTAAGAAGGGTTTGACTTGTGATCCTTGAACATCACTGAATTTCCATACAACTGGTGGAGCAGTTTCCTTCTGATAGGAAAACTATTCCAGAGAACTTTACAAACCTTGGATGAGGACATTACTAATGGATGTGATTTCATATTTCCTCCTATTTCAGGTCTAGACAAGGTGTGCATATGTATGTAATAACAGTGAAAGCAAAAAAAGCTTTCACTTTTTTCACACACCCGGGAGTGCAGAAGCACTTACACTGGGGTATTGTTGGAGCATGGCCCTTTTAACAGAGATAAATCAAAATCTTACTGTGGCCTTAATTAACTACAAACCTTAATAAACTGTTAGGTCACATTGGCAGTTAAATGCCTTAGTATTGATTAGAAAACAAAGTAAATTAGGTATTAACCCCCTCCCCCCCACCCTTTCACAAAACCAAAATAGCAGTATATTTTTCTTGCCTTTTCTTTTTGTTGTTGGTCCTAGGATGTACTTACCCATTTTCACATCTAGCAATCTTGCCATAACACAGAGGGTGGAGTTTCCTACCTTCCAACATTTCTTTGCATGTGTTACTATTGCCTGCTGTGCTTTTTGCTGAAGAGAACATAAAGTGTCTGATGCTAAAGAGAATATTCAGAAACCTTTCTCAGAGTGTGCTTGCCAAAAGGCATTCAGCATTCCTGAGTCTGCTTCAGAAAAAGGTTAGTAGAGAGTTTAATTTCAGTAAATGGCTTAATATTTATGTTTAAGACACAAAATTTAAAATGTTTAACTGAACCATGATTTTTTTTTTTTTCCACATGGTTTGGAGGCCTTTGGACATTTTTCTAATCTTAGTTTCCTAAATGTCCAAGTATAAAACCACATTAGTATTCAGAAAGAATTTTTGAAACTTCATGCCTTATTTGCTCAGGCGAAGTGTGCATCCCACTTTGATTAAGACTTCGCTGGTCCTGGAGTAAAATCATTAAAGATTCATAAACCACCATTGCTTTTTCTCCTCCTTGAGAATGTACTGACACATTTTATGCAATTATTTGTCTCTAGTATGTTTCTGAACTTTTAACCCCCTTTACATTCTCTTATGCCTACTTATATTGAGTAAAAAAAATCTTCATTTCAAAGCATTTTAAAAAGCTAATATACAATTCATTTGAGTTCAGTGAAAGTAAAATTATGAAAAAAAGTACCCTGTCATGGAAAGGCTCATTGCTAATTGGTTTCCTTTGAGGAATAATTTCTCTTAATTCTTTAATTTATAGGTTAGACCTTTGAGTCTAGGCTCATCTTTTAGAAAGATATCTCTAAAAGTGACAGATGGATAATGCTGTCCTCCAAGGTGAAGCCTGCTATCACACCTCCTGCTCACACATCTCAGCTCCATGGCATGGGGATACACAGGCACTTTAATCCACCAGAAGTTTAATTTTTTCCCCTTCTTTTAGCTTGGCTTCTAAGCACACAAGACTTATGCTTCCTTTAGCACTCATCTAACCCAGTCCCTCCATTCTGTCTCATGATTTGTGCCAGGTCTGAAGTGAGGATTTGGACATTTCCAGGACTCCAAGGTGTGCCCCGGGTCACCAAGGCCACTCCCAGCAGCCAGGCACCACCTCCTGCCAGGGCATGGCCCAAAGCACCGGACACCAAAGTGGCCCTTGGGTGCTCGTGGACCTGCCTGAGCACACCTGTGTGCCTGCCCCACCCTGTGGGAGTTTCCTGGCACTTGGAGGAGAACTGCTCACCATCCTGCCAGAACCATGGGCAGTGCCTTCTCCTTCCTCCTGGGCTTGTGCTCTAACTCAGCTGCAGATGTAAAAGCCCAGAAGAAATGGATGAGAGCCATTATGTTCAGAGTCTGGGACATTTTAATGCTGAAATACTTAGAAAAAAAATCAAATTGGTAGGTATACAAAGCTGGGAGAGTAACCAGTTTTCTTTCATCAGTTATCCTATGAGTAAGGAAATTAATTTTAGAAGTCTGTATAAAATGCTCTTGAATAACCAGTCTTGTTGTTAAAACTTTCTTCAATGTGTTTATAGATTCCAAATGTATATTTAATACAATTAAAACTGATGATAAAACTCTCACTTGGCTCCAAAAGTAGAGGTTAATCAGAATACTCAATTATTCATTACTGGGAAAACACCTGCACAAGATTTTAGGTTATCAAACTCACCTGCTTTTGATGCTTTGGTTTAAACTCAAGGTACACTGGAGCCTAAGTAGTATTTTGGCATAAAATAGGAAGGCAATGTCTACACTGGAAAAGAAAGACATTCAATTTATATTCTCAGTAAAAGCTAAATTGTCTTTGTTTAAGATGGACTATAAATGTCCCTGTCTAAATCTTAAGCAAGATGTTTTTTGGGTCTTAGAAATTCTTTTCAGCCACCTTCTTTTCTGCTACTTGCTTTAATTAAACAGCTAATGCATTACTGATATCAGAGATACCAGGAAACAAACTTTTAGTCAAAAAGAGCAAATGAAAATTTTAACCAAATTATTAAAAACATTTCAGGGTGACATGTTATGAAATGCCTTTTTCTATCAGAAACAACAAATGGAATAATTTACCATATGTCCATGCATTCAGAGCACAGGATTTGGAGTTGTAGCAGTCATCCTTAATGCTGAAAATTGGTATTTCTCAATATAACTCTTTAAAGAGAAAAAAAATCCTAAAAAATCCTACATAATCTTTTTTTTATTATTATTTTTAATCCTCATTCATGGCTGTTAAGGTATAAAGCAATTTTTTAAAGTGGCTAGCTTGCTTTTGCCTATTTAAGACTTAATTTAGCCAAGGGAATAAGAAAATTTCCTCCTATTCCTTTGATTATGTTGCTTACAGTCATGTGTAATCTGAGTGTAACCAGTCTTAGCTGAGAATGTGAGTAAAAGGGTTCTAATTTCTTTTTCAGAATGAAAAGTAAAATATATCCTTTGACAAGTTACCACTGAGCGTGGTTTTCAAACATTTTGCAAATTGTTTGTCATCCATTGTGTTGCTACCTCTCATCTTTGATAAAGTTAATATTTTCCTAAGTTGCTATACAGTTATTTTCTCAAACAATGTTTCTAGAAGTTATTTCTATTATTTGGCACATATATATATTTAATGTGCAACTTTCAGTAATTTTACCAATGAACTTTTCCCCTAGATGAACTCTTTACTACTACAAATGAAGGAATTTAAAGCATTAGGAAATTTTAATTCTTGATACAGTTTGAAAATATAGCTGTTATCAAAAAATTCCCATCAGATATTTTGATTTCTTTCAAGGTTATTTAAGTGAGCACACAAGAAACTCCCCCTGAAAAGTTATGATAATCTTGGCTTTGGTAAAAAAAAAATGCTGTAGAAGGTTTCAACATCTCTTTTATATAAGAAAATAAAGCCTGAATGCTGATTTTCAGATTCACTCCATTTGAGCCACAGGATTTTCTGACATTGTTATTTATAACTACAATATTGTCAGCTGAATATTTATGTATATAATTATCCACGGTTTTATTTTTTAGACTAACCATTTGCAAATATAACCTTAAAAAATATACAAAAACACTATTAACCTGCTAATATTTTAACCATCACATATAATTTTTTCTTTGTTTTTTTTTTACAAATATGTTGTCTGTAATTTATTCCTTGATGGAAAAAAGTTCCCTGAGGTAAAATCATTAACCTTCAGGGTTTATACAGCAAAAGCAGAATAGAGAACTTCAAGAGATGATGCCTGTAAAACCCTCTTAGCTGCTGACATACACAAATCTATTATGACTGTAAAACTGAATCTCACATGTGACTACCAGTGAAGCTGATGAGACTGCAAGAAGAGACTTATTTTGGGTAGTTTCATCTTCAAAAATTGCTCCATGATCTTTGACAATGATATCATTGCTTTGCTGGGACTTGTATCTGACCTATGTGGATGGTTTGCTGCTTAGTGCCTTGTCAGAGGGATCTGTGCCAAAACAGAGACCTAAGTTTGGAAGGGCTCAAGTGCCAAGGTCTGCGTGTCTTATGTTGCTCCATTTCTCTTTGAGGGTTGTTTTGTTTCACTCCTTTAAGAGCAGTAAGTCCATTTAGAGAAAAGTTCTGCTTTGCTGATGTGACTGAGGTTGTTGTGCTGGTGAGTGCAAAGCATTTGTAATGAGCCTTGCAGTGGGCAGGACTCCCTGCTATCGCTGCATAACCTGGCTGCCATCCCATAATAGTCCACTTTCTCAATCTCCCAACCTTCTTACTACTGCACCATCAGAACTCTCTTTGTAAATGTAGATACAAAACTGTTGCTAGCCAAAAATCTCTCTGTTGCCATTGAGCAGCAAACACTTCTCTAACACAAGCTGTTGTGTGCTGAGATTGTGATCTTCTCTCTCTCCTGAAGCTTTCCAGGAAGCTTTGGGCTGCATGGAAACTTGTGGCAGTATCAGAGATACATTTCCCAGCCCAGTCCATTCTTTCTGTTGCTCATGTCAACACACAGGTTCAGTGATTCTGGGGCTGTACAAATAACTCCACCTCAGTTTCCATGACAGTAAAAGGATCAGGAAAATATCTGCTTGTGGATTTTTGCTGGTTTTCATTTAACAGCTTTTATAGCAATGAAACCCATAATGTTTAGGTGGCCTCTGTGGCAGAGTTACTGAATATTTAATAATGATGACAAAACAGACTCAAGGCACAGATTCTTTACTGTGGTGAAAAAATTAGCACTTAGGTAGCAAATACACATCACCATGCCCTCAAACTGCCTGATTTAGGAAATTCAGTACCTGATTAATGTGTCAAGTATGTGGGACATATTTGATCAAAGTTGGAGTATAAAAAGTTCACTGAATATTTTGAAAGGGTTGTAGTAAGAAGGCTTTTAAACATGAGCCTTTTATTTTGGGATCAATATTCTAAGTGAACACCTTGAAAATAATGTTTCTGTCACTGCAGCAGTGTGTTAAACAGGCAAGCTATATTCTGTGTTAGGTAACATCGCAGACTCTGATTTTAGAAAGCTCAGGAAAATGTATTACAGTAACCCACTTTTCCTCTTAGCTGTTGCCACTTGGGCACTGTAAAGGATCCACAGTGGGGAGGAGGAATCTGGTGCTTACTTTGAAAATTCTCAGACAGAAGACGCTCTGGTTTGCGTACATGTAGAAAACCACATAATTCCCTGAAGTGTTTTCTGTCTCAAACAGAAACATTATTTCTTCCTGAGGAGTGTCCTGGTTTTCAGCATGGAAAAGGAAAAATAACCCAACAGGTTGGAAAGTACTCTGAGACAAAAATAATGACACACAAAAGTTGTTGATCAGCATTTCCCTATTTTGGAGGTTGGTCCTTCCTCCTTGAAAAGCAGGAGGACCTGCCTAAGCAGTTACATTCTGCTCCTAGAGCCAAATTGTCCCTAACCTCAGTGCCTTGAAGGAGTCAGGTGCAGATGTAAAATATTTAACTCCATTGTCTGTGTGTAATGTTAATTTGGAACATCAGTTCAGTAGGTGAGGGTGGCAGTTTGCATTCAGGGATGGCCACAGCAGCTTATTCTATCCATGCCCTCCTGGAAGACAAGGGGCTGGAAGCAGAGGGCACAGAGGTTATTGCTGATGACTCCACCAGCTTCATTCCTTTTATTTTTCCAAAGCTTTCTAGACATTCTATGCCATCAACATGATAATGTAATTATTTTTTGCAAATGTGGTAGGAACCTGAAAGGAGGTTGTAGCCAGGTGGGGGCCGACCTTTTCTCCAAGGTGGTAAGGGACAGGACAAGAGGAAATGCCCTCACATTGTGCCAAAGGAGGTTTAGATTGGATACTAGGGAAAAATTTCTTCACTGAAAGGGTGGTCAGGCATTGCTGCCCAGGGGAATGGTGGAATCACTGCTGTTAGATGTGCTTGAAAACAATGGAGATGTGATGCTATAGACCTGTTTTAGTGCTGGACCTGGCAGTGTTAGATTAAAGGTTGGACTCAATGGACTTAGAGGCCTTTTCCAACCTAAATGATTTTATGATTCTAGGAAATGCCTGGCTGCAAATTGTCCTTTAACCACTCAACCAAAAAAAGTATTTCACAAAGTACTTTTCCTTCTTTTTTTTTTTTTTTTTTAAGACCTTTAGAAATATGCAAGAAAACCTGAGGTTTGGCCCTTAATATCTTACAGATGTTGTCATTATACTTACTAAACCATCATTATTGTTGGAGCTTGTGCTAGTATTGCAGGAGCTGCTAGACCACTTCAGTAAAGCAGGTGGAGAGAAGCTGGAATTAAACCCTCTGTTTCTGTCCACTGGCCTGTAGGCATAACTACATACCTTCAGTGCACTTAGGGGACTAACAATAATAGCTTGCCAAATACACTTTTAATTCCTGGCGACTGAGGAGATAACCTAGAGGCCTTGCACTGATGTTTTCCTGCCATTCCTCTTTATATTTTAAGTGATCTGTTTTTCTGTGCAAGCTCTGTGTTGTTTGCATTAGTATTTTTTAAAGCCCTAGTTACAGAATAGTGGTGAGGAGCAACTCAGTCCTCAAACTGTTCACAGCTGGAATTTTTTGTTATGATAAGAGGCAGAGTAGGGAGAGAGCAGAAGACAGGGGAACCTGAGGAGTTCCCTGCTTAGCACTGACTTGCAAAGATCGGATCTGGAGTCAAAATTAAATTCAAATAGTTTCTTTCGCTTTCTTGCATACCAATAGTCTATTATTAACACCCAAAATCTGTGGCTCAAAATTAGTTTAATTAGCCTAATCTTAATAGAATAGCTCTAAGTATTCATCTACATTGTCCAGGCAGCACCTAAATTAGGTTGATTTGTAACTGCTTATAAATTGCAAATATGCATTGATCCTTTCTGCCCACCCTTGCTTTCAAGTGGAGTTCTTGTTCAGGAAACTACCATAAAGCCAATCCATATCTTGGGACTGCTGCAGTCAATACATAGACAGCACATGGCATGTGCAAGCAGATGAGGATAACAAACAAGTCAGATTTGTTTTCAGGAAAAAAATACCAACTCTCCTGGTTGATAGACCACCTGTGCTACTCACTTCTCAGGACCCAGCTCATTTTCTTGCAGGTTCAGCTCCCTGTTACCATTAGAATTGATAAGAACTTTACTCTGAGATAAACATAAATGTATTCCTGCTTCCAAATCCATCAATGACTGTGTTTAGACATCTCTGGGCAGGAGTGCAAGGCACTAGAACAAGCCCTATCCCATAAAAATGGATCTGTAATAAACCAGCTCAACATCCACTCTGAATACCCCTGTTGGAAACACTCACCGCTGAGTTGAGGTTCGCTGTTGTTATGACAGAACTGCTAAGATGTGGCAGCAGAGGAGGGGACATTATTAGGGAGAAAACTCATCAGGCCACCAGAGAAACAGGATGTTTTGAGTCCTGCTGGGCTCTTTGTAAGAGTCAGGGTTCAGCAAATGGCAATATCCTGGGGTCCTGAGGCTAGAGGGATGAGCTCTGGGCTAGCTCCCACAAGGAAAGGAAACTCCAGCTGGCTGGGAAATTGTTGGCATGAAGACAGGGGTCTGGAAGGGAGGCTGTGAGTTTCTTCCCTAGGACATAGCTCCCCTTTTCTATTAGACTGTGGTACAGCTCCAAGCAATTTGAGCACTATTAACTCCTTTGTGCTGCCAGAAACAATTACCAGGAGTAGTTCATCAACAGTGTGAAAGGGGAAATCCTGCATAAAATAATAATGCAACACTGAGACGTAAACAATATTTTCAATACTGAAATAATTCAGATATTTCCATTTCTTATTTATTTTTTCTATGTAACTATTCCTGCTTTGCCATTCTTGCTGCAAATAGAAGATTAGATATTATGTGTTCTTGAACTATCATGGTTGATTTAACCACTTGGAGACATATTGTCAATGAAATTAGGTGAAAATCCCATAAACGATCAGAATTGCACATCTAGAGGCACATGGAGCTGAGAGTCAATATTTCTGCTGGAACAAAGATGTAGAGCACATTGCTGTTTTCATTAGGTCGTACTGACTTTCCAAATTGCTGACATGCAGCGGTATGAAAAACATTCCTACTACTCTTTGTGTGAAATCAAAAGGTCTTTTTTTTCTCAGTTTATTTCTTAAATATTTTTTCCCCAAATTCATACTTCCAAGAAGTAATGAAATCAATTTTGTACACTTTGATGCTTTATTGTAAGAGATCAATCCGTATTTAGTCTCCAACTGTAGAATGTCCAGATCTTGGATTCTTAGAGTTATCAGGCAGTTTGAACTTATTTGTACTTATGCTCCAGAGGACTTAAAGAAGCAGATAGACAATAAAGAGGCAGACATAAACATAAAAAAAGGAGAAATACACAACTTTCCTGTCTTTCTTTATTTTCTTTTTTTTTTTTTCCCCCATTTAGCTCTAAACGCTATGAAATGACTGTTTTACAGTGAAGGTGGTACCAAATGTGTACCTACTCCAGGCCAACAAATCCTGTTTTTATCAAGAGCAGGGTGAGGTATGGACCCACCTGGCCCACATTCACTTGATCAGAGCTGCTGGGACCTTGCTGGGGCGTTAGTGCCACCTGAGCCTTGCTGTCACTGCCTGCTCGCTCCTGGTGTGGGCAAACCTCAGCTGATCTGCTGTGGGCAATGCTCAGGGGGCTTCTTCCTTTCAGTAATGTTGTTGTTCCTTCTGCAGAGCTCATCTGCCTCTTTGCAAACCCTCCTTCACTGGTGCATGACCAACAGGAACAGAGTCATGAGGTCAGTTTTTCTTTAATTTCTATTAATTTCTCAAAGTCCTTAGGAATCTGTGAGCTGTTTGTGCCCTGAAAGCAAGCAGGGGACACACAGCTGTCCTTCGAAGGAAGAAGTCAGGTAGGCTTTAGAGAGCTGAATGCAACAAGAAATGTTAGTGAGATTCACTGAAGCATTAGAAGTGTTTTGGCACAATATTCAGGATATTTATATTGACCTGTGTGTAACACTGGTGCAAAAAAAACTGCATCTCCCACCATCCTCAGAAATACCTGATAACTCCTTTTTCTTTTTTTTTTTTTTTACTAAATGCTTTAAGATATGTTCATTTAGATATTTTGCTTCCGGTATTACTACCATCAGGGAGGCTGTAAATAGATTTCTGAAAACTGTAGCACTTTTTAATGTACATTTTCTCAATTCTTGGCAAAAAATAAATTGATTGAAAAGGCCCTCAGTAAAGCATTCCAGACTTCCATATTCAGAATTCAACAAAATACTTAAAATATAAATCCTATCAGGAAAGAGGTTTTGTGAGAGATGCAGAAAACTTAAAATATAAAAAAAGCCTGCTTACTAGTTTTAAAACCAGATGTGATAGGCCCCTATGAAATCATTTCCTACTGCTATCATGCTGATTAGCTGCACAGACTGTGGTTCTGGTCTCTTGAACAGATGGTCTCTACTTCTCTTGCAAACTCCAGAGTTACTGCATGACAGAGGCATTTAATTTTTAAGTCCTTTAGAAAAAATTGTCCTGTTTTAGATTGACTTCTTGATGAAGATTCACATTTTTTTACTACAGGGTAATATTTCCCCAAAGCTTAAATCCCTACCACTTTATTTCTGGAATGATTCACAGGTTTAGCCTCCAGCTTCTGCTGTGTTACGTTGGTCTGGCTCCCAGCTCCAAGGGCTTTATTTTCTCTGCAGTGCCTGCTACACTCCACCCATCTGCCTGTGTGATTGAAGGAAGGCAGCATTAAGCAATCTTTACTTACAACACCATCTTCCAGAAGAACTCAGAGACTTTCAAATGCTGTGTTTTCTTGGTTAAGAAAACAACTACTGTTCCAATGGTTGTTTGGAGAACTTCTAGGTAAATATGAATAGTTGCATGAACCAGCTTTATGATTATGGCCAGTCTTAGTCTGACACAATGCAGCAATCAAGCACAGAACACACAGCTCTTTCCCACCTGTCTTTATGTAGCATACAGCTTTGTCTGGCAGGGTAGATCATGCATATATATATATATATATATATATATATATACACACATAAGTATGTTTAAATGCTTCCAGTCAATATAAGACAGAACTGTGACTACTATAATGCTGCAAATTGCACTGAACATTTTATAAACTTGGAATTTATGTCACTGTTTAGTTTTCTTTTGCTTTTCTGTCATGTGTTTTCTTAGAAAGACCTCGAGCTGACAATACATCAACTAAGTTCTAAGTTAGCAACTTTACTGCCTTAGTTTATAGTTCTAAAAATTATGTTGGAGAATTTAGTACCTGTGAAACTGTCATAGCTTTAGGGCTAAATTCAATACAAGGATCTATAGAGGCACAACTAGCACACACCATGACAGATGGATAAAGAAGCTGCACCTCCATTTGTTTGGAAGGAGCTGCGTAAGTCAAACCTGAGTACAAAAACTGAGTTTCTGGTAAACAAACAGACAGGCACAGCCCCATGTAGCCTTCAGGGCTTGTATGAGCACTCTTGCAACTGTTCCACATGGGGAGGGATGCTTGGTCTCTTCCTCACAGACAAAATTCAGAGAAGCAGCTTTCTAGACGCAGGGACCTCAGCTGTGACAAGAAGGTATAACTAATGTCTCTCTCCAAATGGCTGCATAACCACTGCAGCCTAACCTCAGAGTTCTCTCACCCACCACCCTCACGTCAGCTGGCAGCAACTCTGCTTCTTCTGTCTATGTCTTGGACGACAAAAATAAGTGGCAGATTGGACAGGCATATTATCTGCATGCCTGAGATCATCCAGCCTTCTTAGATCTGACATAATGAAACATTAATTCATACGCTATCAATTTTTTCTGCAGTTGACATTAGATTGATCCCAAGTGTCTGTTCACATCTGCTTGAAGGATTTGTATTTTACACTTCTTGCTGAGCACATAATGAAATGTAAATTCCCCGACTCACCATGTACAAAAAATGGCTTACAAAAAGGATTTTCTCTTTCTCTGTCTTATAATTCAACAAAGCCAGGTCTCTGCTTGCTCTTTTAGCTGATTTAGCAACCTCTCACTCAGGAGAGAAGAGCAGGGAATATACCTTTCTTACCTAATTTTTATTACATTCTAAACCAGCCTCTTAGCATCCTCCTGGGTTTAATTTTTGACTGATATAAGCCATTTGAGACAGGTCTGAAGACAAATTCCTATTGACCCAGAGCCCAGGGAGCCCTTAAGGAACATCTTGATCTTCATGATCTTCACTCTGCTGTCCTGCAAGCACTTCCCTCAGAAAGGGTGCTTAGGCAGTGATTGCAGGAGTTGTAAGTTGTTTCACATATTCTTTCACAGGAAGAAATGGCATGGCTCTATCGCATTTCTTTTCCACTTTGTTACCAATTTACAACTTTTTCCTGTAAATCTGTGAAATTTTTATTAGGTAAATGGGCATGCCTGTTCTGCAGCAGAAGATCTGTCTGGCTTGTAATCACTGAGAAATTATATGAACTATTTGGAGGCTAAATTAAAAAAAAAAATTAGAGAAGCTCAGGGAGTGGATGTGCGTGTTTGTTCTATCTGCAATGGCTCTTGTGTGCTCTTTGGCATCAGTGCTGCTCTCTGTTCCTCTCCACAGGGAAAGAATTTCAGTTGTAGAGAGATGACCTTATGAATTGCCATTAATTAACACTTCCACATGTAAATTAGGACCTCTATCATAGGCATGCAGAGAAGCTGCTGCTCCATGAGAAATGCGGGCACACAAGTTACCAACAGCTCTGTCCAAATGTGAGCAGCTCCTTCCTACATCTTCTGCCAGGCCGAGCACATGGACATACACATATCCACCTCTGAAAGAAAGGAAAATATTCCTGAGGATGGTAATGGCAAAGTGAGTTACATTGCCAGAACATGTCATCTTCAACAAAAATCACATTTTCTAGTCCTCTCAAAGTACAAAGAGCTTTCCAACTGTGTGATGCTTATGGTCTGAAAACTCTCCTAGAATGTCTAACTAAATACAGAAAAATTCAATTTTTTAAATAACTCTGGGGCACAGAAGTCTTTATTTTCTTTCAAATATTTATTCATTTTTCCAGTCAATCTATGTGGTTATCTCTTAATATTACAAAATTTTGAAAATCTATGGGGTTGCTCTACAATATTGTTTATGTTGTTCTGGCACATAAATCAGATGATAGAGGAACCAGCTATTTTTGAAATTAACTCAAGGCTGTAAGAAAATTAATAGTTATTTTTGAATATAGCTGTTCCTTCAGCTTGATCACATGATGTGGATTTATAACCTTGATTCTAAACATTTAAACATAAGCATTTTCAATACTGTCTGGAGGAGAGCCATGGATCTGCCTGCTATAGGATTGATGAAATTATCTTTTTGATAAACAGCAGGCAGTTGGACTGCCAATAGTCACAAATAGTACTCAGGGAACAAAATAATCTGGCTGTAGAAGAAAAATCCTTCCTTTTGTAATAATAAATGAGAAAATATTGGTATGGAATATTAACACTTCTGGCAGAAAAGCCTGTTATGTAAAGAAAAAAAAAGTTCTCTGGCATGTAAATTGCACTACATAAGAAAAATTAAGAAACACATCTTTACTGCTTCAAATACTTTTTTTTTCTTTTCCTAGTGTCACTGTTGCATGGCAAGAGGACTGGCAGAGCTTCTGACAATGGAGTAACCAGCTGGTACCTGGTTCCTTCTTTCTCTGTTAGGGAACCATTGGAGTGCCTTCACATGTTTTCTTCTGGGCAATTAACTCTCCTCTTACTTTTCCTGCTATGGGGTCTTTTCTTTTAGAGCCTTGGCTTTGCTGCTTTGGAGGGTTTGACACCAAGGGTCAGTGACTGAGGCTTGACTGCCTGATCCTAAGGGCTGAGAATGGAATAGTGCTGGTGCAGCCTTTACTCCAGTAAGTCCCTTGGACCTGGGTGGTTGTGGGGACAGCCTTAAGGAGATGTAGGAGCCCTGTGCTGCAAAGCATCCTTTACCCTGTGGGGGAGAGACACTCCTGGGAGAGGAGTCTGTTCCCTTGCAGAGCCTCCCAGGGCTCTGCGTGTTCCAGGCTCAGGGGCTGAAGGTTTGCTCAATCAATTCTTGTGAAATTTTAAACTCTGCCTGCAGAAGGCTTTTTACTTAATGTATATTTACACCAGGGAATAGTGCCTCTTTTCTTATGGAAACAATCTTGCTGTATGAGAGGAAATGGCACCTATAAATTTAACTTTCCTAACCTGTAAATCATATCACAAATGGGCAAAAAGTCTCCATCATCCTCCTTTTTAAGTCCTTCAAAGCAGAAACAAACTTGTAGTTAACATATATACAATCATGAGCCCTGTGAGTTTGGCATTTCCTGGTGTTGTGCCAGTGGCAGAACCACAAATGTACATGTAGCAACTCCTCTTACGGAAATCTCCCTTACCCTCTGAGAGCCAGAAATGTTTCCATTTAGGAAAAACAGACCATCAAGTGGTGTGGTGGCACTTACCACCACAAATGGAGATCTTTGATGAAATCACATGGATGGGTCTGTTCTGACTGTGCAGGATATAATTTGCCTGCTCCACAAATGGCAACAAAAGAAATCGGTGTCTCATGTCCTTGCGGTCTGGTGTGTATCACATTGTTTATTTAAATATATCACATTGTTTATTTAAACAGATCAATGAACCTGGGGATCTATTGCACAGCTTAATTCATGCTGGAAATTGAAAATGGAAGAGAAATAACTCAGCAGTTGAACAGTAAAAATGCAAATTTTTGCTTTTTTTTGCCTGCTTGAGGGATGTGGTTATGCACAAACATTTCCATGGGGACCTATGACTGTAGCTGGATGCTGTTTGCTCTGGCAGCACTAGGCCCCATCTAGAACTAATCTGTTTAACAGCTCAGTCTGAAACCCCTATCAGTACAACTCATCTAAAAAGATATTTCTCATGAACACTGCTTTTAAAGTAATTATTTAAATTACTATTACTGTTCTGTTTTCCACAGACCCTGTCAGAAGTCCTGCTTGGCCTCCATTTACAGTCTGGGAATTCAGGATCTCATGGCACGAGAAAAATCTGCAAAATCTTGTCGAATTCCCTGCACTCAGTGTTGTGAGTACTTCTGTGTGGTTTAATACTACAGGGTTTTTTTGAAACTCATCATTGCACTCCAAATGGGTAAGAGTCTTAAACTAATTTTGCCCATCTTAGAAGACAAGTAAAAGTTATTAGTTAGAGATGAAACTTTAGGCAGAACAGGTTCTAATGAAGCTTTATTAAACCAGAAACATAATTTAGCAACACAAGTTGGTTTTGGTGAACAAACATATAAAAAATCAAAGAAATCACAGCACTTTTTAGGTAACAATGAAAATGTAGCCTGTTTGTCTGCAAACAATTCATAAATAGTCTTGATGATGTACAGTCACCATTAAGTTCAGGAATAGATGATAATATACAGTGGCTTAAGTTCTGTAATTAAGCGTGGGAAACACATCACTGGATTTCAATTTTAGTGGAAATTTACACAGCTGAGAAGAATAAGATCATCACTTTTTAAAGTGCCCTTCCTATTTATTTCTTTAAGGTGTAGGTTTTTTCTGTATCAGTAACTAGGTGGACCAAACAAAAAAAGATACTTCACTAAAATTTTGACAGGTAATTTCAGAAAGGCTTAGGATGCAATGGCTCCCTACCAGACCTTTGGGGACTGCCTTATGCTAGCAGTGCAGTTGATGAACTTTTCTACTTTTGCTTTTATTTTGTGAAAGCAACAGACACAAAGCATGGTGCACTCAGACAAAAGTGTGTTATTAAAATTAGAGAAAACTACCAGGCAGTTTTCTAAGCTACCTTGAAGTGCTTCTTTGCTAACAAAGTGCAGCTTTGTTAGTAAGTAGTCTCATCAAACAAACATCAAACATCCAATAAACATCAAAACCATTGAAAGCAAGGCAGTCACAGCTTATGCCCAGTAATGAACTGAATGAGTTGGGAAAATTGTCTGAGGCTAAGCACACTGGTCCTGAGCTGCAGTCCCACTCCACAGGGAGAATCTGGGAAATGCTGCTGCAGCCCCTCAGGGCTCCTGCTCACCTGCAGCCTGGCTTCTGGACTGTCCTGGAGTGTGCTCAGCTTTCTCCTTTGTTCATGTGAATTTGTTCCACAGAGATGCTCAATGGCGAATCTCAAAACAGGAATAAACTGCTTCCCTTCCAAATGGCAATCTGCCATGAGAGGTGTCTGCTGAAAGTGTGTGAGAGCACTTACCAGGGGAGGCACCGTGGAACCACAATGCATCAGAAGCACAGGAGACTGAGAGGAAAAAGGAACACCTCTGTGTACACTAAACCAGTTACTTTATTACAATAAACCACAGCCACAGCAGAGCTGTGAGCTTTGTCAAATAAGGCACAACACAAAGTTTGAGTTTCACCCTTGCTCTTCAGAGCACTGCTTTAGTTACACTGGAAGTGACAGCACAGCCAAAGTCATGATAAGAGCAAGCCAGCACTGAGCCTTGCTGAGCCAGCAGGAGATCAAACTCCCTGAGGGGTCAGAATGGCTAAAGGTGCTGTCCAGAACAAAAACCCCACTGAGACTCAGCTTCAGCTGCTTTGATGGATGTTTCAGCGAGCTGGCTGCTACCAGCCTTGTCAAACATATTTCTGCACCAACACAGAAGAGCAAAAATAGCTCTCTCACTTCTTGTTAGATGTCCATGGCCAGAGTATCCCTGTCCAGATTAATAAGTCATTACTAATTTAGAAAAGCACAGCTCATATACTCTTTACACACACCCTGGTGTGCAGTGGCAGCCAGGCCAGCAGGACATTGCCAAGCACCACCTGCAGGCCTGGCTCACAACCTGGCAGAGAAACATGGGTGGTCTCCAGACACCAGCTGCACTCGTGCTGACACTGCACGTCCAGCTGTACTTAGAGGGACTTGGAAATGCATAATGCTATGTTAGTAAGTAAAGCTCCTATTTAGGCTAACTTAAAGCAGCTTTTAATCTTTGCTAATGAAAATCTGCCATTATGATCCTAAGTCTTTTTCCAAATACTTCTGCAGCTTTGGGTACAATCCAACACCCACTGACTTATAAGAAAAAAATCTGACTGCAGAAGGCCACTTCTGCTGACAGTCCTGTACCAGCTGCAGAGGCTGCCCAACAGGGGAAGAGTCCAAAATCCAGCAGGGGCTCCCCTGACCAGCCTAATGGCCCCACTGTGCTTGCACAGACCTCCTGCACCCACCCTGAGCAGGGCAGAGCTGGCACTGTGCACCAAGCTGTGCCATGGGACAAGGTGACCACAGTTTTTCTTGAAGCACTGCTGTCACGGCTCGAGTGCTCCTCAGGTAGTTCTTCCTCTTTGAAAGGAACTTGAGGTTTTGCACAACCACAGCCTCGGATTCCAGTTTCTATAGAATATAAGTTGCCTACCTGTGAGCAGAGGAAAGATTGATCAAATTTGTAGTGTTTTTACTCTTCTGCTTAGCCAGAGCAGATGAGCCTCCAAGCAAAATAATCTGCAGCCCGGAGGGGCCACTGGACTTGGCACTTGAGCTTCACTTCATAAGAATCTCTTTTGCCAGCATGTCTGAGCTAGAAAATGCAAACCTGGACATGACAGCTGAGGAGAATGAGAGCAGGTTAGGAAGCACTAATGACTGTTGTTCACTTCCAGACTCACCCACGGCCGAGAGAACTGAGTAATGAGTTTTGACTAGAGCAACATTACTGCATTTGTGGCTTTCCCTGCTCAGCAGCCCCAAGGGTGCCTCATCTGGAGCAGAGTGTGGCACGGGCTGGCTCTGCTGCTGCTCAGGTAATTTCCCTTACTTTGGGAAGATGTCTGTGCAGTTTGTTGAGAAGTGGCAGCTCTGCAGAGCAGGCTGAGAAGGGCCAGCAGTGTTTGGAGGCTGTCAGTGCAGGGACACGGTGACATGTGGGGGAGTGACTCCAGAGTGGCCCCAGGCTGAAGCCTCTTCGATGTGAGCATTGACAAGTTCCTGAGGTAAACCACTAAAGTGCCATTGAAACTTTATGTCACAATAAGAGAGTGAGGGAGGAAACCTCACTTCAAACTCTTCCGGAAGAGCCCCTGCTCATGCAGCAGCACTGCTGCTCCAGCCCCGTGCTCAGGCCTGAGGTAAGGCTCCAGCAGCCCAAAATAAGCCATTTAATGAGCTCCGGGGGGCATTGTGCCTCTTGCCAGCTCCTCATTAGTGGAGGGCTGCTCTGCAAAAGGCAAACCCCAGCAGCCTGTGCAGGCAGAGAGTGCTGCTGGGTCTGTTGCTGATTTACAAATCTCAGCTGTTCTGGGTTAAGCAGTCGCATATGGGAACATGTTGGGAGCTTCCTTCAAGTAAGCCCTAAAGTAAGTTACATCTTTATGGGAAAATGTTTAAAAATAAAACCATATGAAGAAGCGTGCAGGAGTACAGGCTGTAAGGGGAGAGATAGCTCTGGTTTTATTTTGCTGTAGCTCACTGTCTGCATCTGGTAAACAATAAAAGGATGAAGCAACTACTAAAAGTGAAGTTACTATTTCAGGGGTGAAGAAAATGGAGATTATTCCAAGCAACTTTCAAAGATTTTTATTGATCTTAGGGTTTTTTTCTGCTCCTTATGGGCAACAGAACTACAGTTTTTTGCCTTTGTTTCTATTTCTCCAGCTGTGAGAAATTATTATAGTAGGGACAGACTGTGGAAATAGCATAAGCTGGAGTTATCACCACTCCTCTGTGACCATGAGTGTTTCAGAATTTGGTTTTCATCTCTGCTAGATCAGAGCAGATCCTTTGTGTAGAATGGTGATTCCAACAAGGTCATGGCTTTGAAGGAAATGTTTCCATGCAAATGTAAATTTTTTTGACTACTAGGAAAGTACTACATAGAAATGTGACTTGAGCACAGCCAGTAGGAGAGAATCTGTGATTCAGGGCCCATAGTAGAGTCCATCATATGTGAGCTGTATGTGAAAGATATAAATTCATACAGTTTGCTCTTACCCTGGTTCTGAGGGAGCAGTGAATGATTTTTGCTGAGTCTTTAGTTAGGAAATGCAGTTAAAGTTTGCAAGGGAGTTGACAGAGGCTTCTCAGGAATGATGGGCTTGTGGTTCATGGAAAATTGTTTAATGGTGGCAGACAAGTTGGAAAAGAAATGGCTTCTACTGAGGAGGCCCAGACCTTCCCTTAGTGTAGTCTGATTTCCCACCTTTCAGAGGAAAAAGTTCCGTGAATATCAGCTCACAGTGTGAAGAAATTAATATTACCTACTTATAGCCTCTGTTCTTTTCCACTGTGATTTGCCCCAAGATTTGAAGTATTTTCACAATCAACAAGGGTAAAGGGAAACAGTTTGAGAAGTTGGCAGAAACATGCTAACAGTTTAGCAGGAAGCTGAACACTCTATTTCCATGGAAGTGTATAAACTGAGATCCTTAATAAGTAGGAGGAAATGAAGCTTATGTTTTGTGGGTTTTAAAAATAAGTTACTGTATCTACCACATATTGCATTAAAATAAAAAGACAAGGAAGCTAAATTTACTCACATATGCCCAAACTGGCACATTCAATTTCATCTATAAATACCTGGAACTGATACATTTATTGTTTGGTAAATGGTATAATGTCCTCTTAGGTTTGTGTGGCTTACTGGTCCCATTTTTAAATTCTAATTTTATATGAAGGTTCAGCCTTTAGAAGTCTGCAAATCTGCTGAGAGGGGAAGCAGGGGCTGGGAGAATGTGAGAACAGAGGAACACAAGTGCTTCA
This sequence comes from Vidua chalybeata, assembly GCF_026979565.1. Classification (NCBI taxonomy): domain Eukaryota; kingdom Metazoa; phylum Chordata; class Aves; order Passeriformes; family Viduidae; genus Vidua; species Vidua chalybeata. Next base: position 13,871,722 of record NC_071539.1, read on the forward strand.
GCTGCTTGGCTGGGCTGCTCCTGGGTTCCACAGCATTCTCAGCAGCCTGAATGAATCCTGAAGAATGCAGATTTCTCCACATCTTTGGAAAATAAAGCACAGCAACAAAAAATCATTGCATTTTAATTCAAGAATCAGTGCAGTGACTTTGATGCAACAGTTCACTATTAATCACGTGCTGTTTTTTAGTATCCTTTTTTAATTTATCAATATTTTTCTCTTGTTTGTAGTATTCATATATTTTCTGGTGTTACTTATGTTGGTGTTGATGGTCATGACATATCAGTCAGTTTTTGGGACTACAATTTTCCTTCTTCGTAAACAGAAGTTTTATTTTTCCTCAGTCACGAGTCCTTTCAGGTCTGACCCCATGCCAGTTCTTTTAACATTCTGGATGGATATTCCTTGTGTGAACATATAAATTTCAGCCTGGATGAATGCTGAATATGGTAATTTTAATTTCTGTAGTCACAGTTCATTAGCTAACCATAGTTTCATCCCAATATTCTACTTTATCTTCTTTACAAAAAACGTAGGTATATTTTGCATTTAATTTTCGGGCTTAAAGTTCTTTAAAATTTTTACCATCCTACTGCTTAACAGTTCTGTTTAGTTTCTTTTTCCTGCTTACTTTTTCTTTTTTTTTCTATTTACTTGACTAATTCTTCTTTGAAAATTCAAACTGAATTTGTATTTTGACAAACTTCACTCTATTAATTATGTCTTTGTCCATTAAAACCTGATTATTTTCCAGCCTTTTTCTGAAATCTAATTTAAACAAGACTCATAAGTGCAGCATAGCTATCATTCTCCATTTGTCAAAAATCTGCACTTATTATACAGAAGTAGCAGAATATATTCTTTGTTTTGAAAATGAAAATTAATAGAATTGTATCAGAAGCAGGTGGCTCTAGAGAAGGCATCTTGGGACTAAAAGTTTTTTATATGTAATTGGTATATACCATTTCATGGAAATTAATTATAAATGGAAGAAATATTAGCAACCTTAGTATGTTAATCTTGTTGATTAAAGGCATTTGAAACTTTTACACATTGGAATAATCACAAATTTTAAATTGCAGAGCTTTCCAAATACAAATTTGAAGCTCTTGGAAACAGTCCTCTCAATACTCTAATGAGTTAAATTTCTAATTGTTCTTGTAAGTGTTTTCTAAAGGACTTTGTGAAAAGCAAAAACAATTGCTGACATCACACTCAGAAATGGAGAGGTACAAAATAGTTTAGATAAGCTGATGCTGTGTCAATTTTTTTGGGGGTACCCAGTTAAAATTTTTTATTCATTTTTCTACAAAAAAATAGCTCATCTAGATTTATGCATATAAACACCAAAAGGTGATAATTTCCCCCCCCCCATGTGATAAACACTTGGTATAAGAAATACTTATTATTTTTAAACATAAGATATAAAAAATATTTTATGCTTGAGAAATGGACTCAGCATTTGGGTGCCAAATGACTCGCACCAAAATCCTTTCAGCTGCAAAGGTTTTATTCACTTTTATACCTGCAAGAGCCTGAAGAGAGAGGCAAGGTCTGAGGTTAGTGAATTCACTGAGAAGTGAGACAGCTGTAAACAGAGACAACAAATGTCTCTTTTTACTGAAGATGTAGCTTCCTCTGGGCAGTGTTTGTGTACATATCCCAGGTGTTGTTTGAGGACACGAGTTCTGTCCCTGCATGACCTCTCAGGGTTCTGCTGAGCCTTACCAGTGACCTCCAGACAAAGATGTGCATTCAAGCACTGGACCTTCCCTTTGGCACAGGGAGTTACCACAATAGCTCCATGGAAAAGCAGCTCATTTTTTCTTCACCATTCAGACTCAGGAAGCCTTGCACTCGTCTCACTGTGCCTGGGAGGACTGCCTGCTCCTCACTGAAACACACAGCAGGCAAAGGAAGGAAGGATTTCACACAGAATTATGTGTGTGTGCACACACACCTGATATTCTCCTCAAGAAATTTGTGGTTTATAGCGCTGATGAACTGGGGTAGATGTTAAAATACAAGAGGAGAATCTTTAGAAATAGTCTCCTAAAACAGGCCCAGTAGAAATGTCAACAACTCAGATCTAGCTCAAGGCATCTGCCCAAAGTATGGAACAAAAAAGGGTACAGAAGGAAAATTTCTTGTTGAGACAGATCTGTGAATTGGTTCTGCCCTTAGAAAGGCTTTTCCCTTTTCACACCATGGCCATGTCGTAACTCCATGGCATTTCTTACACTATACCTGAGGAAATGGGACACTCACTTCATCCAAGGCCTCTCAGTATTACTACTTATTAATAAGTATTACTTATTAATACTCAGTATTAATAAGTCTTAATTGCTTAATTGCACTTCAGTCCAAATGTTGACATTCACTTTCTGTGTGCCTGCATAAGCAATTTCAGTGGAGCTGAATCCAAGTTCAGCAAACTATAAACTGATGGATATTATCTTCATTGGATTCACAGAGAGGTTTTTGCCTTTTTATTTTCATGAAATATATGACATAGAAATATTGTCATATTTATACTAGAGTTGTAAGCACTCTCCTGCTCTTTTACTTAGTATCACATTGGTAAAGAGCATCCAAGACCATTTCACTGACAGCTTTTTCACTTACACATGAGTCTGCTACCATTTTACTTCAGGATTCATATTCAATGTTTGTTATCCAAAGTCTGGTCTGCCAAGTTATTTTCCTTCTTACTTAGATGTTTGCCTCCAATCTGCTGACCTGTACTTCTACATGTGGTTCTTCTACATCATAAAGAGCACTTGACTCAGGAGGCAGTGCATCAGCTTTTACACAAAGATCTTTGTTCCCTCCCAGCCCTTTTCTGTTTTGGCATTTTCACATAGTGTTGCTGCTCTGACAGTTATGAAAGGTTAATCATTATGACAACACAGATATCAAGCAGAAATATTAACCAGCCTATTGCCTGCTCATGCATTCACTAATTATACATAACATGGGACTTTTTATATAACAGCTATATTTCACTAATCCCTGTACAGCATTGCAGGGAGAGTGGAGAGAAAATCCTGTAGAGCAGTGGATTTCTTAAGGTTTATGTTGGCATGCGCTCAGTCATGGCACCTCAAAGGCTTCAGAGTTTGCCCATCTTTTAGAGATACAGGGTCAGAGGTGATGATACATTTTGAAACTTTATACATTATTTTCGTGCTTTAAAGCAGCCTGGAAAACGTGTAGCATGCTGGGGTTATGGAGCACTGCTGGGCTGTGCTGGCAGCCAGCTCGAGTTGGTTACTCCTGTCCAGTGGAGATCCAGGCATCTGCACTGGGAAAAAATGGCACAAGTGCTTTGTTCAGGTACAGCCAAGGCAACGTGTTTAGAGCTGATGAGATCTAGAGACTTAAAGACAGATTGGCTTAATCATGAGTTTAATGACTCAGAGTACCAAGGTGATGGGTAATCCATCTTTCAAAAAGAGTGGTCTGGGAGCAGATTGTAAATCAACCAGGATAAAAACTTAGTTGTAAAGCAAGAAAGTAACTATCTTCAGGTGACACTGTGACATTGATGCCTGGGGCAAAGATGGAGTGCAGGAACTACAAAAACTGCAGCCTGGTGATTTCTGTAGAGGTACACGGGTCCAATACGTGCAGCAGTTCCTGATCTGTTATGAGAAAAGAAGAACTTTAAGAAGATAGTGTGGATCACGGAGATTACTGAGTCAGCAGATCAGTAGAAGAAGCTGCAGGCCTAAAGAAAGAGGGAACTATAAAAAGAGCACTGGTATGTAGCACACAAAAACACATGCAGTGATTAAATAAGGGCAGAAATCTGTCTAAAGAGCATTCCTGTCACTGAGGAGCAAACACAGCCATCTTTCTGGAAGGTTTCTTCAGTACAAATATTACATCTAACTGGAGCAGGAATGGCCAAGAGCAGTAAGATACAACACAAATGTGTGAAAGAGGCATGAGCCTGCCCTGTGAAGGAGAGTGGCTCAGGTAGTCCACGAGTGGCTAATGACAGACTCAGAGATGCTCCTGCTCAGAGGAAACCCAGGGAAGCCTGGCACTGGTGCCTTCCTGCATGCTTGTTTATCCACACAACAGAGTGTGTGTGTGTGAGTTGTGTGTGTGACACTGGGGATGCCCCCAGGGAGCTGCAGTGCTGATAGTCCTCCTGGGAATTCCAGATTCAGATGCCTGAGGGAGCAGTACACATGTGCAGACTTGCTGTGCTTTGGCCAAGTACAACGATGTGATGCTCTGAAAGCAAATTCTGCTTGAGAGACAACTTTATGGTGAAAATAAGGAATTAGGTTAAAAGCAAAAAGTAACTCTTAAAACTTCATGGGCTATATAAAGATGTGCTGAAGGACAAAGGAGAAGTAAATTGAGTCTTCTGGCATAATATTCTCTAGGCAACCTATCTTGCTGCAGTTTGGTGATAGTATTATAACTGTGTCTCTGTGTAATGTAGCCATTTTGAGTACCTGGAAGCATAAAATAATAGTAGCAGGAACAAATAACCCATTAACTGATTGGCAAATGCTGTTTTTTTTTTTATTTTTCAATGGTTGGCAAGTAGATGCAATTATATTATTATTATTTTATGATCTTTTAATTTTGATTTAATTCTTGCTCTAAAAGAAATTCTTCCTACACCAGAGCATTCTGAAAAATAGCAGACTATCTATACTACTTACCCTTCATTTGGTTTAGTTTGGATTTACTCCCTGCACTAATAACATTGCCAATCAGATATGTGTAACAGCACCTTCTAGGCTTAGCTAGCCCAAAACTGCAAACATTTCACATTGAGACAAAACCAGCATGCTTTAGGTTAAGATTGCTACAAAATAGATTTAAAAACCCTGCTTTTCTGCCAAAGGTCTGTAATTCTTCTTTGTCACAGCTCTTATCTCCTTTTCCACCTTGTCTTCTCTGTCTTTAAGAGAGCACTTTTCTTTCCTAGAAAACTTTATTTGTTCTTCTGTTTCTTCCCGTTAATTATTATCCTGCTGGTTTTCAGTAGATTACGTATCTATTAAAACACTGTAGAGAGACTTGGTCTTTCCTATTATTCTTTATGAACAATTTAAACATGCAAACTGAATTTGTTTGAAGTGAAATGTCACTGAAATAGCTAAAAATATATTCTTAATATTCTGTGAGATGTCTCACACTCTGTCCAGGTCTGCAAGAGTTTAGATCAGTGCTGAGCTATATGAATTAGTTCTTTTTTTCATGTTTTGGGAACTGTATAGTCTTAGGCTACTCTGAGCTGCCACTGAAGTAGGCTGACATTAAGATTGGAATGACTGAAGAGATCAAATTCCATCCAGTGAGACCTTGACAGGCTTGAGAGAAGGGCAAACCTCATGAAGTTCAATAAGGGGGATTGTTTTAAACTGAAGGAGGGTGGATTTAGATTCAGTGTTAGGAAGAAATTGTACCCTGTGAGGGTGGTGAGGCCCTGGCCTCAGGTTGTCCAGAGAAGCTGTGGCTGCCCCATCCCTGGAAATGTTCAAGGCCAGGCTGGGCTCTGAGCAGCCCCATCCAGCCTGGGATGGTGGAAGGTGTCCCTGCCCATTGCAGGGGGGTTGGAACAAGAGGATCCTTAAGGTGCCTTCCAACAGAGACCGTTCTAGAATTCTATGACTTCCAGACAAACTGGAGCCATGCTGTGGATATTTTCTGAGTTAAATCAGCTTAAAAAGTTAATGGCCAGTTAAAACTCTGTGAAGTCAGACTGTAGGATATCATAAGAAGACACAACTATTGAGATGCCCATGCTAGCTAATGAAATAAATCAACAAAAATAAACAGTCTCCCAATCACTATGATATCTACTCGGTGATTTTTTTTTCTTCTCTCCTGGGGAAATTGCTCAGGGAGCACATCTGGCTCTAGAGAGAAAAGCAAGACCTAAGGAGGGAGGGTGTTAAGAGTGACAGCTGAGGTGGACTTGGTCTTTATTAAGTAGTGTGGAACTACTAGTAACTACAGCTTTGTTATTGTTTTGAAGTATTAAAAGGCATCTGGAAAAAGTTAAAAATGCAATAATTAAACAAGATAGTGTTTTTTGATAGCTTTGCTTAACAGAAAGAAAAGAGAATTTTGAAACATGGAGGAACAACTAGGGATGACAGAGCATCATATCTGGAAAATGAGAAAGAAGAAGTCAGGGTGAAAAAGAAAACAAAAGGTAAGATACAGGGATTTTTTAGTCATTTGTGTTCAGCTTGTCTGCATTAATCCTAGCAGAAAATCCCAGGAGCAATTTTTTCCAGCAGATTAATACAAATCCTTATTTCAAACTGCTTCATTTTTCAGAGCCTTATGTTTTGTTAAACTATCTCTTTTTCTGGCAAATATTGCTACAGTGTTAGCTGGAGAAATGGAAGCTGATTCCAAATAGTGTAATCCTCCCTTTGCAATCCATGATGCAGGAGAAGGAATGTGTCTGTAACGCCACAAGGGAGTCAGTGCAGGTCTGGGGTGCAGCAGGTGTGGTGGGAAAGAGCAGGAGAAAAATGTGGGTTTGGCTGCTGTGGTTATATCAGCACCTAATGACCATGGCAACATGTGGTATTGCACTGAAATAGAAGTGTGCAGGAGTAGTTTTCAAGTTTGATGTTCAGTAAAAACTTACTGGCTGGTGCAGGTTTCAGACAGAAATTTACTGAAGCCACATTTCACAACAGTCTGTGATCCATCCCTTAAAAAAGGAACCTGATTTACCAAAGGGCTTGAGTATGAAAAAATTGTGATTTGTCTATGTCTGATTTTACTGTATTGTATTCCAAATATCACAGCATTTTTTTAAAGACTGTTGTTGTTTGCTCTGGGATTTCAGAACTTCCCACACAGTAAAAAAGATGTTGAAGGGATAAACTAATGAAGAATTGAATTATTAAGATAGAACTATGTCAGATTCCTTCCAAACCAAGAAGTGTTTGTTGACAAAGGTTTATAATGTCTAGAGCAAAGGTTTACAATAAATTCAAGGGCACATATTAGATCCTTGCAAACAGCTACAAGTTTCTTCTGTCTGAAGCCTGTTTTGATAGAATAGGAAATCAGGGCTGCTCTACCCCAGCTCCTCTCTATTGGCTGATATTTAAACCTATATTTAGTTAATCAACATATCTAAACTGAATACCAGTGGCTCCACTAAATTATATAATCAGTTCTGAAAATATATTTTCCAGATTAAAACCCCAAATTTACTCCTTGCTCCCATAGTTATTTTCTTGCAGTATCTGTGTCTATTTTGAGTGGTATTTGGAAGCCCACAAAGCGAACATGAGGATTGGATAGTTCACCAAAATTATGTTCACTATGACTATAATGTTACCTTTAAGGCCCAAAATCCTAATATAAGGCCCCCCAAATAGTAGTATTAGCATTATAATGTATTAATATTACATTAAAATACTGTGTTTATGGTTCTGCAGTCCCCATTTTGATATAAGCTAAAACACTCTTGGGCATGGTAGCTTTGATCTATGTCCATGCAGCTTAGCAATTGGATAAAGACTTTTGACCAGTCAAAACACAACAGCCTTTATTTTAAGGGTAGAGAACAGACTCCAAGTGAGCTCCTTCCAGGAGCAGTTAATGCTGAAGTCATAAAACTGTGTGAGCTTTGCAGCAGAACACACATAAAGGTATATCAGAGGGTGTTTTACTTTTACACAAGAAACAAATCATATCACACACAATATATTTTTGAAAGTAGGTCAAATGCTTTATACATTCACAAAAAAAAAAAAAAAAAGACCAAATGTCAAAATAGCATAAATGCAGTGTATGTGGTGATGAGTTTTAACACATAAATGAGATCAGAGGAGTAAGTATTTTGGCAAAAATCTGTGAAAGCTTCTAAGTTGAACCAGAAGGACGATTCTGTGCCAGTTTGAAATTGACATATATTTCTACACAGCTATTTCTTTGATGCATATAGAAAGCCATATTTGACACCTTATTTAAAAGATTCCACTCTGTATGAAACAATTCTGTACTAAGTGGAAAATGGCTTAAAGTGCACACTTGACTTTTCTATTGATCTATATGATTTCAGCAGATGGTTGCAATTTTGTCACATGTTCCTGTGATTTCCATAACCCAAAGGCAGCTGAGGAACTATTCCACAGTTCAACATTCTTTGAACACAATGTGAGACCTTCCACAGATTTGGGATAACAATCAAAATTTTATTTAAATGTGAACTATGTTCATATTTCATTGATTTTAGATCCACCCATTTTTTTTCCAATACCAATCAAAGAACTCAAACTATAGAGCAAATTTCCTTTCTTATAGCTCACTTCTCCCAGTTAGGTATTGCCATATTTTTTTGCCCTGCTGTCAATAGTTTCTGAGATGCTTTCAGACACAGTTATAAAGTCCACTGATGTCCTCAGGAAAATGCTGAATTCAGGAGAGCTGTTGTACAAGTGATGCAAACAGAACAGTAACACTTAAATTTGGATGCACCCAGTCTTGGAGTAAACACTGGGGCTTCTAAGGTCATTAATTTTATATGTGGAAACCCATGGAATTGAAGACACCCCTGTCGCCTGTGAAATTTTTAACTGTAAAATATTGTCTAGCAGAACAGCTCCAACAAATTGTTTCCTGTAAAACCTTGGGCCACAATTCTATTAACATAAATCCTGCGAGTCGCTGCAATGTTGATCACCAGTCTCTCTGCTGTGAGAGATCGTAATGGAAATCCTCTTTTTCCCACCATGCAGATGAGGAAATGTCTTTCTTTAAGGCTATTGTGCAGCAGGATATGGAATAGGCCAGGGCAGCATATGCTATTTCAATCTTTCTAGGAATTTTCTGCTGTAAGAATCTCCTCTATTTACAAGAAAACAATTGAATTATTTTTTTCAAATTTGAAGTCAGTAAGAAGGAGTGAGTAAAAGAAATGTTTGAACCATCACTTTCCAGGAGGAAAAACATGAAAAGTACTAGGGGAAAAAAAAGTTAGAAAGAGCTGTAGAAGTTTTTTTTATTTTCACATAATTTAATTTTTTTTTTTAAATTTCTTCCTTCTTATATTTGTACATGTTCCTGGATTTTGCTTTCTCTCAACAAAAGAAAAACTATGAAAAATTACACGAATGCCACAAACCCCATTCTTATTATAGGAAGGGTTTGCATTTCTATTTTAATGTTTTTGAAAGTGAGGAAAACAAATGAGCACATACCTGGTCATAAAATAATGGTATTACTAAGAATGATGTCCACTGATGGCAACACACTGCTCCAAAAATGTCTCATGTACTTCCCAGGGTTGTCCCCTGATTTCCAATGACAGTTGATCTTTGGCTGCTGCTGACTTTTTCTCCCTTCTTTAGCCTTGGTCACAATGTGATTCCGTACAAAATCCAGTCAGGCTACTATGGAGAACTTTCTTTCTCATAGTTGAAGAAACATCAAAGGAATGAGTGGATTTATTCTGCTGAAGTGGTGAAACCTGCCTGAAAATGTCTCGGCACATATAGGAATCATTTATTTTGTTCCAGTTAACATGTGAGCTATTTGCATTGTACTGCATATTCATTTAGCTGTCATCACTGTGGGTGGGTTTCCATTTTCCAGGCTATGCCTGAGCAGTGATTTGATAGAAAACAGTTCCTACAGCAGTGTAGGAAAAACTGATCTATAGTAGCCATAAAAACAGGCAAGGTGGAAAAGGGTTTTACCTACAGGTATTGATATTTCATTGCACACTTCAATCCCTGTTGAGCAATTGCTCGTAAAAAGAAAATGCTTTCGTTAAGCTGGCAAAGATTAGAAATGCCACATATTGCACACCCCAGATAGCATTCCTGGCCTGGAATGTGAGTGCCCCATAAACAATAAACATGACACAATAAATAGATGGCAGAAAAATCAGATATGTGAATCTCCTATATCCTGAAATGGAAACAAAACTGGAATTTCATAGTAAGAGATGGCAATATGACAACAGAAGCATTGAAATAATACTTTTTTTCTGAGGGTTCAAGATCTTACATTTTAGAGTTCCAGAAAATTGCAGGGAAAAAGTTTCTATTTTTCATGTGGGTTTTGGTGTGTTTTGTCTTTTGGAATAGGTGTCCCAAATAACATGAAGTATTATTTGCTAAAGATGTATGTGGCCAACAGAGCTCTGCAGGATATTTTCATTCTTCCCACAGTGCCATCATTTCTCTGCAAGCCTTCTATATAAACACCTTGCTGTTTGGAAAAACATTTATTTTTGTATTCTGTATTTTTTGCTTAACGCTACTTGTGTGGCTGAAAATCCTCTCTGAGCAAAGCAAATTACAAAGTGTCATTACAATGGCCAAATTCCATGAAGAAGGCCCCCAAATCACAAACTTAGAATAACCACAAATGATGACTAAAAAATTGCAGAAAAGTACTCCCTTTTCTATTCTATTCTAGAATAAGCACTACTGTGCTAAGGAAAGGTGAGAAGCAGAGGAATGTAGAAGATTCATCCTGCCATCAAATAGTTCCAGCCTCAATGTTAAACCTGTTCCACAAACACATTGCTTTGTTAAAAAAGATTTTTCTTCTCTGCTTGAGATTCAGAGTAAGATAAAGTTGAGAAGTTATCTTGTTGGGGTAAACCTCATAATTGGGAATAAACAGCTGGGGATTGGCAAGCTCAATTACTTGTGTTTGCTCACGTACAGTCCTCATAAAGAAAGGCAAGAGGAGCATTTGCAAACACTGCCCTTTCTGTATCCTAAAGACTTCCTCTCTGGGTGAGTTTGAGCTCTCTTAGAAAATCTTACCAATCTAATACTGGTGAGTACAGAGAGAGGTGTATGAGAACAAAAATATCTCCCAAAATTATCTTGTAGAAAAAATATTATGAAACCTTGCATGTATTACACTCCATTTAAGAAATATGTTAAACAGTAACCATGAAAGTCAATGGTATGTTTGTTTTCTCAGGGAAATACAAGCTTCAAATTCAGCTGTGTAGGTGGTACTGGCCTCTCTTTAGCTCCTTAGGTTTGAAAAATGCAAGCTATGCACTGTGAAGATTTGCCATGTTGAATATTTATTTTGATATCATTTTGTCTTCCAGTCTTAAGCCAGAATTGTTTCATGTTAGACACCTATGAGCAGTTTTCAGACCTATCATAATTACTTTCAGGTAATTTTGGGATTATTTGAGCAAAACCAGCCCATTGGCCCAAGGCAGGAGGCATTGAAGGCTGCGCACTGGAAGTGGAGACCCCAGCATCCTGCAGATGTAGCAGCTCCACACATCCACCTCACCCAGCAAAAGGTGGGTATCCAAAAACTCTGAGGGGGGCTCTGCTTTCCTTGGCAATGCTGAGACTAATTTAACTTACGTGACGATGATTTTGGTTATGAGAGAAGAGAAAGAGATCCAAAGAGTAGTCTTGAGTTTGATTCTGAGGGATCCAAACAAGTAATAAAACAATTTCTTTCTATATCTAATTTGAAAGACTATGCCCTCAGATCTGGATTAGCCTGAAATAGTGATGGAGCTTCATGCTGGCATTGTCTGTACCCATTTCAGGAGAAACTGTGCACTCATAGACTCCTGAGGCATGTGAGCTCTGACAAGGTAAAATGGATTCATTCAAGAGCAGAGGGAAAGAGGCGAGTTAGAGAAAAGCTATACCTCACTGAGAGCAGCATAAGCCCAGAGAAAATAATACATATCAAAAGCCAGGGAAGATAGAGAATAACTTGGCAAAATCCAAGATATAGACCCTGATTTATTATACAGATAATGTTCTCTGGCAACTTACAGCACAATGATGAAGAAATTTTCCAGGCTGGGACATAATTTTATACCAATTTTTCAATTTTTTAAATTTTGAGCTTGGCATAGGAATATCTGAAGGAGGACACGATTTGAAGGAGCTCCATTTTGTGTATGCTTTGCATCTAAAAAAATGTATTATTTTTTATGAATTGTTATATGCTTGCATGTTTCCCCTATCAAACTTTATTTTAATTATTTGTCTGTCTCAGTAAGCTTTTCTTAGCATACTTGCAAGAATGTGCCAATTTCTTGCAAAGCAGCTGATGAGAAAAACTAACTTAACCTAGAAATAATGGGTTATTTTTACTACTATTTCAATGATCCAGTCTTCATTCCAGCCTTATTGTGAAATATATAATCAGGAAGGTGTATTTTGACAGCTCTTCAGAAGCTGAGTAGAGAATAATTAAAGCAAATAGCAATTAACCTGTGTCAGGGAAGGCATCACAATGTAAGTGTTGCTTCAGGGAAATTTCTGCTGTAAAATCAAAAGGAAAGACAAGGAGAAAAATAGTATTTGAGGCAAGCTGCCAGTCAAATTATGTTCAGTATTGTTAATTGAATGTTCCGTCATCTTCCTAGTCAGAGTTGTGATCTTGAGGAACATATTAGGAGCTTGCAAGGAGCTATAAATATAGAGGATATAAAATGAAATAAAGACAACATTGAAATTTAGAATTGAGGATTAGAAAAATGAAATATATATATATATATATATCTATATATATGCATATATATACACACTTACTGAAAATGAAAACAAGACATGTAATTAGGCTTAGTTCTGTTATTTATAAAATATGGGTTTTATGCTTTTTAGTGACTAAATTGCTGAATACACTGAGGCATGTCAGTAAAAGCTTTAAAATGGCTATACAGGGTAAAACCAAAGTCCATAGTATGCTGTCTCAAGTAATGAGTAAAAGCAGATGTCTCAGACAGACCAAACATGAAATCAGAAACTACCTCAGTCAGAGAAGGTGAGAAGGTTCTCTTTTTTTTTTTTTTTCCTGTTCTTAATAATTCCTAACATTTATCTTTATTTTTCTATTCTTTGAGCTGATGTTCTCATGGACTGCAAGATGCAGTCTGCTGTAATTTATAACACAACATGTTATATGTGAAATGATGATTTATCTTTCCCTTATCTAGATAATTTCACATTTATTTTGGTCAATTGTATCTGCCATTTAAATGACCAGTTGCCCATCTCAAAGGGTTTTTTTCTTTCAACTTCTCCTACTCTCTGTTTTCTCATTTGGCAAGGGAGATTTTGAGAGCCTCTTGGAAAGCCAGATATATTATATTAAGTGGATCTTCTTTATCACAGACTTTTTGTCTCCTTCAAAAAAACAAAGAATAAAGATTCATTTATGTTTTAGTTTATCTGTTTCAATTTTTCTTGTACTTCCAAATTATTCTTAAAGTATCGATATCAAATTTACTGTCTTGTAATTCTGTGCCCTTCTCAGGACACACACTTATCAAATTTTATGTTCCATAGCCCTCAAGTACCAAAGTGGTTCTGAGCTAGAGCTCATGAAACAGAGCCAGGTCAATTATTGCATCATAGATAAACTTTAGAATGGCTGGAGATGGTCCTGGCAGATCTGCCTCTTGCCTAGACTGATTTTCCTGTTCCTGGCTATCCTTAGATATTTTTATCTACTTTATACTCCACAGAATGAGAACCAAACTGTGCTATAAAGTTAGACTCTCTCATACTCTTCAGGGGACCTCTGCCCTCTGCTCATTTGACTGTACATTTTGCTGCTAATGTCAATGGATTTCAGTTGCAAAATTCCAGAATCTAGTTTTCCAACTCAATAGCTGAAGAATAGAAGCAACAGGAAAATCACTTTTACAGACAGAGGAACAGCAAAGTGCTGTTTCCATTTGTCTTTCTGCTTGGTATGAAAAATTGTCTGTACCCCCAAGCATAATACTGCAGAAAGTCTAGTATTGAAAAACCATACAACTTCTCCATATAAATACATGAACTCTTAAGAAATTCTGGAATAGCTGGCAAGAAGAAGAATCCCCATCTTTCATTCATCTGCCTCACTTGAGCAGTAACAGAAGGTGCATAAGAGAGATCTGATCCAGCAGAATCTGTCACTGTACTTCCTTTAATCAAGAAAACCCTTCTGTACATCTTAAACACAAGAGTTTTCCAAGAACTCAGAAAATATTCAGAATGCTGCGCTGACTGCATGAAGTATTACAAAGGGCTCTAGTTGACATAAAAAATATTATTGTTCAGCAGCAGGGACCATGAGCTACTTAGCTGTAATGTCACACTATCAGGTTTAAGGCAAAAGGAACAACTATGATGTTTGTTTAATATAAGGAGATAAACCCTCAGGAGAATAAAAGAGCAATTTGAGTTTCTGTTGCAGGATGAGTCAGACATTGTAGCAGCAGCCAAGCCCCTGCCTTGACTGAGACAAGGGCTGGTGGCATGCACTGCTTGGAAAGCTGGTGAAAGCTGGAGTCTGGAGCCAAAGCACACTGGAGAATTGCTGTAGATTAATTTCTGTTGGTGTTGAAGGCTGCATCTGTCCTGAATACTTTGCTTGTCATGACTCTCCTCTGCTCAAGTAGACTGGAAAGAGATAAAGCTGAAAAGACATTTTACTAGGGAGATAAATACTGCTGGGATCTCTAACATCACAAAATAATATACCTTCCCAAATGTAGACTGGAGAACAGGTATTGTCAAAATGGTCCAGTTAATGCAGCTTGTTACAGGTGAAAGACTTCAGCATTTCTGAAGCAAAATGTATTTTCATTCTGCCATGAATTTTCGTGAAGAGATTAATTTGAAACTGATAGGAGCTCACACATTAATTTTGCTTAAATATCAACAAATAGTAAGTTTTGTTTTCAAAAGGCCAGGCTTTTAGATAGCAAGAGAAACAGTCAATAAAAGAAAGTGGGATACAGAGGTTAAGTTATTTTTAAAACAAAGGCAAAAATTGTCTGAAAACTGTATCCCAGGGATACGTGAAAATTAGTAGGTGAAAAATTGTTGGACAAATAACCCCCTCTTGTAGAGCAGAAAAGAGCAAGCAGGAAAAAAAGGCTGAATCTGGAAGATTTAGGCAAAGCAACAGATGAAGGGGAAGACGTGAGGAAGTGAAAGTTGCCAGACTTTGCAGAGGAAATTAAGAACACACTGCAAACCTTGGATAGCAAAATGAAAGAGCAACGGAAGATGGGAGATTTAAGGCAATGCAGGATATCCTACAGGATATGGGCACGTTGTGCTCTCAGTAGGAACATGAATGAAGTTTATGGGAGTACAGATGGGAGAGCTAATGCAAGGGGGTATTAGTGAGAAAGTGTGACAGGAGAGCTGGCAGTCAGATACAAGCACCTCCAGACACTCCCACTATTCCACCCCACAGTGGTGAACAACCTGGCACAGAATGCTGCAAGGCTCTGAACAGGATTTTAATCATCCCTTCAGATGTGGGTGTAAGGGGCAGACAGCACCTTTTAGCTGCATAACGTGACAGTGACTGAAGCATGGAGGGAGATGGGGAAATGAGTGCAAGACAAAATTAGGTGATGACTGCCCCAGGCAAGGACAAGGAAACAAAGAGGGACAGAGACAGAAATGAAGATCCAGGAGGGAGAGGGCTTGAAAAGCAACACCAAGAATGCGAGAGCAGTCCAACCACGAGCTCAGTCTCCAAGAGCTCAGTGTGGTAACTGTGTGGAAGCTGGATTTTAGGTAAGGCTGAGAAATGAGGCTGTGCTGGTGCTGGGAGCTCAGCAGGGAGGGAGCTGAGATCTTGGTGACCCCGGGCTGCTTTGGGACAGCTGTGCTGACACCATTCCATGCACAAGGAGCTGCACACAGTGACCACTCGGGGCAGGAAATTATTTTAGTATAGAGTGTGAGCTCTCCTTTTCCACATATTAAAGAACTGCACCCATCCCCCCACCACACAACACCTTTAAATGTGTATTCCCACAGCCCAGATGGTCACAGACTGGTGGTGACAGGCAGCAGCCAGTATGGGATCTAAAAGGTAATGTATAAATTATACATTAAATATTTATATATATTATATATAAATGTAAATATGTGTAAAGTATTATCTAAAAGGTAATGAGGGAAGTCCAGTGCTGAATCTCATACAGACATTCACCCACTAAGATGGAGTGCTAATGTTTATAGTCACTAATGGTAAAAGCAGGTTTTTTGGGCTAGAGAGACACTTATCTATTACATTTGTTTATTTAATATGGACATTGTGTGGCAAGAAAATATGTAAGAGTTACAGGAGCAAGTTTAGCAATTATTTTTACAATAATCTGTGGATTTCAATCTATTTGTCATTTCCCATTCTGTCATCAGCAGAACCCAATCATTTTCATCAGCAGTTTGAGTGCTACAATACACCATCAAGACTGGAGAAAAATGGGGATATAAAAGTAATCTCTGCAACAGGTAGGGGTGTTTACATATAGATAGCATGTTTAGTTTGATAAATGCTTCTTCATGTAGTCAGATAGTTTCTAAATATCTGATATCAAGAAAATACACAGGTGCCAAGTTCCATTTCTGTTTTCCAGATAGAGCAAAATGAACTGAATTTATAAATGCCACTGGTGTGCCACTCATTGGCCGACATTAAATTCTGAAAATGGTGAAGAAGGCCAGCAAAAGAGAGGCTATTTCATTTTAATAGAGAAGTGATGGTTCTGTGAACTTTCTTTGTCATTTCTCATATCAGCTTGCCAAGCAGTATGAGTGAAAATGACACTTGGGAAAAGAGGCCAACATGGTGAATTTAGTGACAATTTGTTCTTTTCTGTTTTTCTCAGACACCTTTCTTGGAAAAAAAGGATGACTCTGAAAGTCAAAACATTTTGAATGCAAAATAGAATTGAGAAAAACCTTATTACAAATTAACTGTATTGGTTTACCCTGCCAAAAAACAAAACAAAACAAAATGGGGGGTGTGGGGGGGGGGAGTAGATTGCTTTGTTCTTTGTTTTCTTTGCATTTTTGCAATAACCTCAATTAATTAGGAAAATAAATAGGCTATTCTTCTAAAAGAAAACCTATAAATATGTAGATAAAATTTAGCATGATACCAAACCCCAGGCACCTGGATTTACCATTGCATGTTTGCATTTTTTTTCTGGTACAGTTTAATATTGTTCCAGGTAAGGGAAAAAAAAAAAAAAGACAACACCAAATATAATGTAGAACATATAAAAGAGTATTTCAGGATTGTTTTCAAAGCACAGTGTTGAGAAATGGTGGGCAGATACAGCAGCGTGTTTGACTCCTTGTGAATGCCTCTCGGCGGCAGGGATAGGGCAGCAGGAGCCCAGGAGGGAGCTCGCCCTTGGCCAGCACAAGTCCCCAGGCTCCTGCAGCTTCAGCAAAGTGACTCTGCCGCAGGGCAGGGGAGGTTTCACAGCTCCATCCCTGCGTACCCAGGGGCCAGCCCGAGGGACAGAGGACAAGGAGTGAGTAAAGCAGCAGCTCAGCTCAGTGCTGACCCTCACACTGCCCTGGAACGAGAGCTCTGCCTCCTGCTGGGACTGTTCTCATCTTGCTGCCAAAGGTACTAAAACCCAGTAGAAAAACTGTGGGTTTTTTTTTAATTTTTCTTTTTTTTTTAATTTAATGAAGCCCTGTAGGTTATTTTCTCAATATCCAATAATGGATTCATTGAAGTATCTATTTTAACTGATCATGGCCTGCCAGTACAGGCTACAGCTGAAAAATTGTATTAACAGCCTTCTCAAACTAAGTCTTATTTTTCATGGCTCATTAACTTTGGTGTAGTCTGCTCTAGGCTGAAATTTTACAAGATTCCAGTTCTAAAGTGTTTTCTTTAAGAACTGATAACTAAAAATTACTGGCAAGTTCAATGGTATATAAAAATAAATAAGTTATTAGCATTAGACACTTCTAATTTACAGGGCTTGAAAATGTCAGATATGAAAAAGGTGACAGACAGTTATCACTGCTAATTACCTTCCAGCTCTGTTCTGGATACATTTAATTGTGGTAGCTGTGAATGAAGTGGTGCTCTTCAATAGATTAGAATTATTTTGTACAAACTTCAATAAGAATGTCTTTGTCAAAGGTAAAGGGTACTCAGAGAATTATCTCAGCGGCCAGCAAAATGTCATTTCCCAGCGCTGTGTAAGAAAAGAAGGGAGAAGGATCTCTGGCAAGCTTTGCTCATTCCTTTGCCAGCTCTTTGGAGGCAGCAGGGTGTTCACAGCCTCCCCAGCTCCCCACCCTGCCCTGTCCTTGTCCTCCCTGGGCAGCATGGCCAGGGCAGAGCTCAGGGGTCTGTCCTGGGGGTGCCTCACCTGCTGCCCCCTGCCCACACTGCTCACACTGCCCACACTGCCCACACTGCCCACACTGCCCACACTGCTCACACTGCCCACACTGCCCACAGTGCTCACACTGCTCCCACTGCTCCCCCTGCCCACACTGCTCACACTGCCCACACTGCTCACACTGCCCACACTGCCCACAGTGCTCACACTGCCCACACTGCTCCCACTGCTCCCACTGCTCCCACTGCTCCCACTGCTCCCCCTGCCCACACTGCTCACACTGCCCACACTGCTCACACTGCCCACACTGCCCACACTGCTCCCACTGCTCACACTGCCCACACTGCTCCCACTGCTCCCTGCTCACACTGCCCACAGTGCTCACACTGCTCACACTGCTCACACTGCTCACACTGCCCACACTGCCCACACTGCTCCCACTGCTCACACTGCCCACACTGCTCACACTGCCCACAGTGCTCACACTGCTCCCCCTGCCCACACTGCTCACACTGCCCACACTGCCCACACTGCTCACACTGCCCACACTGCTTCCACTGCCCACACTGCCCACACTGCCCACACTGCCCACAGTGCCCACAGTGCTCCCACTGCTCCCACTGCTCCCACTGCTCACACTGCCCACACTGCCCACACTGCTCACACTGCCCACACTGCTTCCACTGCCCACACTGCCCACACTGCCCACACTGCCCACAGTGCTCACACTGCTCACACTGCCCACACTGCCCACACTGCCCACACTGCCCACACTGCCCACACTGCTCCCACTGCTCACACTGCCCACACTGCCCACACTGCCCACACTGCCCACACTGCTCACACTGCTCACACTGCTCCCTGCCCACACTGCCCACACTGCTCCCACTGCCCACACTGCTCCCACTGCCCACACTGCCCACACTGCTCCCACTGCTCCCTGCTCACACTGCCCACAGTGCTCACACTGCCCACACTGCCCACACTGCTCACACTGCCCACACTGCTCACACTGCCCACAGTGCTAACTTTGCTCCCTGCCTACACTGCCCACACTGCTCCCTGCTCACAGTGCCCCCTGCCCACACTGCCCAGATCAGGGTCTGGCATAGCAGGGCTGGGATTTGCAGCCCCAGTCTGAGCTCCATGACTTCTCTCAGCTCCTCACTCAGAGGCAGAACACAGAACTTTCTTGTCATGCATTAGTTATTAAAATGCAGCCCCAGTGGTGCAGGACATCTCTAAATCATCCCTGGGCAGGGAGTGGGACCTACCCACCTGTGGCTGCCTGTGGCAGGCACATTCTTTTCTCTCTCAGGATTTTTTCATAGAGGAGCACAGAGAGAAGAAAGAGAAAACAATTTCTATTTCTGCTCCTTGTTTTTCCCATGTGGAATGTGCTTGGAGAATTGTTTACCTGGGGTGATTGCTTGATAGGATTCTGGTGAGGATTGTTTGATCCAATCCCTGTGTGTTCCCTCGCGAGAACATCACGAGTTGTGAGTGGGTTAGATATAGTAGCTAAAAAAAGTAGGTATGTAGTTTTAGTATCTCCTTTAAATAGTATATTAATGTATTATAGTATAGTTATAATAAAGAAATCATTCAACCTTCTGAACTGGTCAGACATCATCATTTCTTCCCACCAGGTTCATGTGCATTTACAATAGCTGCCCCTGGTGGAGTTGACCACCAGATTATTGAATGCAGGGGGTGTTCTCCCACTCCCCCTCCCAGCAGGTGTGCAGCTGCTCCCCAAATATCCCACCTCCTAGAAAAGCACAGTTTAACATTTGTGGGGCAGGAAAGGTTAAGTATGTTTGACACCACTTTAATTATTGCCACATACTAAGTGTGACAATCTGCAGGGCTGGGAGGAGCTTAGGTATGAAACAAAAGTATGCAAAATTCAACAAGGTTTGTTTCTGCCACTTCACTTTATTTTCAGTTTCTCAGATACTGAAAGAGCTTAGCCTTATATTTACAGCCAAACATATTAATAGTTACATTTTTTTGTGCTCCCTAAAAAAAAATATTTGGAATTTGTCTTCTTGGAGGGGGTAGGGAACTGACTGCTTCACTTAAAGAAAAAAGGACTTTTATTATTGCACAATATGGGTCATGTTTCCATTACCAGGCAGTTTGAAAAAAAAAAAGCTTTGAAAGAAATGTTGTCAGAGAATCCAAATCCAAGTTAATACATTGTTTTATCAACATCAACTCTACTTTGTAAAGGAGGTACCTGTTTCACAGGTATTGAATTTATTGATTAAATAATGGGAGAAAGGATGTTCCAAAAAATAGATATATTTCAAATTTTTTAGATTTTTTTTGCTTTAGGTTTGTATTTTGGAACTTGGCTTTTTGTAATACCATATATCATGACTGAAACTGCTTCAAAGAAAGAAAAATGGTTTCAATATGTATGAAGAATTTCTTTCCATATGTCATGAAGGGGAAAAAATGTTTTGACAACTGTTTTCTCAGGAGACAAGATTTGTATGTTCGAAGGAGCAGTAACATGTCACCAGCTAAGCTGGTGAACAGCAGCAGTTTGAAATAGCCAGTGAGGATGGCTGGTTCAAAAGACATTTTTCTAAAAAACCAAGCTTCGGTGGCATTTTTCATTTAGCTGGTGACTGGCAGTCAACATTTCTTTTGGATTTGAATAAACACTCTCTATATAATGATTTCCTGGCATTTTAGTGCCCATTCTTCCTCTATTTTCTAGCAGTTCTGGGCCTTGTTATGTCCCTGCCTGTCTTGTTTGGAAGTGGTTTTCTTCCTTTCCATTTTTAAAGATGACCTTGCAGGTAAATCTGCTTTCAAAGGTCCCTCAGCTCCATTTAAAATCCAGACCTTTAAACATGGTCTTTAATAGTTGTAAAATGTCCTCATAAATTCCAAGCTATGTATTTTCTATATTGTTTCTTTATGGTTCATTTAGTGTGACATTATATAAAAATTTTAAAGAGGCATTTCCTTCTCAATCACTTTTGAGGGAAGTGTCTGGAAAAATCACTCTTAGAACTTTCTGTTTGAGCCATTAATTAGTACACTTCTTGATAACTGCTGCTGTAGCTTTTGATTCAGTGGCACCAGTACACTTCTGGTGTGATGGATGAGCTGTAAAGGCTTAGATAGAGAGGCTGTTTGCATGTCATAGTAAAATGAGATATGGCATTCACTTTCAAAATGAACTTTATAGGATAATACTTTATAGAAGTGATGATGTCGTGCTGGATACCGCAGCTTTGTAAGTAAATACAAATAATGCTCCATGTGTTTTATTGGCCTTTGTCAGTGTAACCTTTAACAGAAAATTAAGACAAATTCAGAGCAGTATTTTAAGTTGAAAGGGGTATTAACATAATGGCATAAATAACAACTCAAGAATTTATGTAGGCAGCTATGAATAAAGAAACAAAGGTTTCTTGAACATAAGAGTCAGCTGTGAGGGAAAATCAAAAAGTCTCATGGAAATAGAAGGAGCTACTGGCAATCAGAATTCCTTGAAAAGGGGAGAAATTTAGTGACTCTGGTTTTATTTTAACTCTTCCTCTATAAAATATAAAAAGTTTTAATATTGCCCAACAGTTGTCTATTATGTATAACAACCTGCAGTGTGGAAAGCTTTTCACCTAAGGGGAATTAATGACCAAGTAAAAAAAAACAAACAGAAGAATAAAAGGGGCATATGTGGAGTTAGCACAGCACTGGTCACCATCCTCTTTCTTGCCCTTGAAACTGCTGAGGGATTAAAGGCAGTGAGGGGCTCAGATGTAATGTAATGAAAGGCCAGAACAATACTTCAGAGAGGAAAAGCAGCCCAAGAAAAGCAGAGGAACCACAGCTGGTTACTGCCCTTGGTTCTGTGGGTCACCAGGAGCTCTAACACAGCACTAAAGGGTAAGGCTTGGGCAACATCTGCTCTTTGTCCAGCATGAGTGGAGCTGGAAAGCAGTGCTGGAGTGAAATCCATCCTGGGGGGAGGGGTTCCACCGGAGGGCACGAGGCTGAGTGCCAGGCTCCACCTGCACCCCCAGCCCTGCCTGCCCCCCTGGCAGAGCGGGGCTCCGGCACTGCCTCTCCGAGAGCAGCAGGGAGCACAAACAGCACTACAGGCCTGAAGTAGATGTCTCAGAGAATTAGCAGGGACATTGATGAATCACACTGACATTTAGTCTGTGCTCAGTGGGAGCTAAAAAGTGAAAAAGTAATTTCTTTCTGTAGTAGATTTTCAAAATACCTGGAGGCAGATATTTTCCTGGGTCATGGCCCAGTCTTGTAACTTTCCTTCTGCAAACTCCTTCTCTTTTTGGTTCTTACGTCTGGTGCTCTTGTATGTGGTATAATAATAATAACACATTTAGGGTAAAGAGAGCTGCCAATGACACTAATAGCACCACGACTCACTTATGTACAAATTGAGCAGCATTTTCATTACAAATAGCATTAATAAAAGGCAAAAATGAAAAATGCTTTTTAAAGGTGGATGAATCTAATGAACAATAGCCAGGAACAAAAAACAAAAACAAAAACAAAAACAAAACAAAAAAACCAAAACAACAACAACAACAACAAACCACCAAAAAACAAACAAACAAAACAAAACACCACCAAAAAAAATAAAAAAAAAAAAAACAAACAGAAAATGTTGTCAATTTACCTTCTATGAAATTTGGGTGGGTTTTGGCAGTCAGCATTAAATGTAACTTTGCTCTGTTGCTGTGCATCATCTCAGGACAAAAATATTACACAATGCTTGTATTTAATGTATTCTACTTATGTCTTTCAGTAAGTGATAGTATGTCCTATCTAATTAAATCCAGATTTCTGTGCATCTCTTCATTTACTAACTGTGCAAATAATGGAAGCTAGCATTAAATTATTAGAATCAGATAAAATTGCATTTCATATTAATACAGTCAGTGGAAATGTATAATTTAAAATATATCTTATGAAATGTAATCTCCTTTACATACTGCATAGAGCTCTGATACTGATCAAGCTATTTCCAGGAGTGTACGATGAGAGGAGAAAATGAGTGTGTTATCCTTCCTCTAGGGATAAGCTTGCTTCTTGCTGATCTCTCACACTGCTTCTTTGAATGAAACTAGTTCTTGTTTGATCTTTTTCTTCTTGTTTAAGGAAGGTTAGTTTCAAAAAGGAGTGTTGCAATGTAGTCAGTCTCTCTCCAGATACTTTGCAGAGCAGTGGGTGAGCAATCCAGGGCCTCTTCAGCTCTGTCCCTTCTCTGGTCACACTGGGATCAGTTCCTAAAACAAACTTGGCTTTGTTTTCCCTGCTTCAGACAAGCTGAGGCCGAGGGGAGCTGGCAGGGTCTGGCTGGCAAAGGCACTGGGACAGAGAGGTGCCCTTGGCAGGAGCAGGGCACTGGAGGGCTGCAGGACACACAGCAGTGACTGCAGGGAGTGCCAGGACACCCGGATCGACAGGTCAGCGTGTCTCACTTGGCTGCCAGTTTGAAAATACAGCCTGTTTAGAGACAGAGCAGACTCTAAGTCACTTTTCTGAACACTGAATCCTTCAGGCTGGTTCATATGTCATTCACACCAACTAAATCCTCTGGGCACAATTCCGGTGAGAATGATATCCTCAATATTCACGTGCAGGATCTTCTCTTTTCCACAACCAGGTCACCTATTTGTGACCAAAGATTTGCTTTTGAAATCACAGTTTTGGTTTGCATCAGAAACATTCAAATATTGTCATCCTGGACTACACACATACACATTTGTAACTGAATCTCTTTAAAATTATCCTCTCTTCTTCCTGATGAAAACATGTCTAATAAGTCCTGTAAAAAAACTACCTATGCAATCTTGAGACAGGCTCTATTAAAATTAAGAAGGACTTTCAAATTTAGGAGACAGTTTAGGATTAGAGCCTTATATTTTAATATCAAACATCAATGCTTCAAAGAAATTTATTCAGACTTGTACACCAGCAATATGGAAGGTGTCAGGTGTCTTCCTGCATTGTTATCTGCTGGCTGGGGACCAAAAAGCAAAAACTAGTGATGCAGAAATCTGAAAACTGAAACTAAAAATGAACTCATAAAACCATGATATGAATAGTGCCTATATCTCTGGAACAATAATTGTTACAGCCAGCTTTTTTGTAGCTTTTTCATTAACCAGGCACTTAAAATTTTCAAACTAATAAAATTATCTGAGAAAAAACAAAATTGCAACTATTTTCACTCAGTGTTGTTTACCCTTGGAGACACAAAATTGTCTGCCAAATGTGGAATGGTTCCTTTCTTTAAATTCTAACTGGCAGGAAAAAAATCTGCTCTCTGCAAAAATTATCTAATTTTGTAGCTGTCTCAAGGATATGTCTCCTTTTATCAGATGATGCCCTTTCTTCCTTGAGTGGAAAACTCACTGTGCTCCATAAACAGTCACTTTGCATTATGTAGATTATTTCCCAAGAAAAGTGAAGGAGTAGGCTTTTGACAATGATGGAAACAATGAAGCATGAAGAATTCAGAGAAGATCAAAGGTGCTCATTAGTTTAGATGGTAGGAAATTGAGCCATTAACAATAACACAGTATCTCTCTTGTTACTCTTTCATACAGTATGAAATCCCATAATTGTTGCATCAGAAAATGCCTCATTTACTTTTCATGAATCAAATATTTAAAAGAAATTCTTATGCTTCATATGACATGTAGTAGACGGACCCCCTCATTCATTGTGTTACTTTGATGTATTTTTTTATTACTTGAAAGGCTAATTCAGATTGCAGAGGTTTTATGAATATTTTATAGACTCGGTGTTGTGAATGATCAGAAATATCTCTCTGATATGCTCTGGGCTTACAATTCAGCAGTACTCAAATTAAACCCAGCAGAGAAATAGATTGTGGAAGCAAAAACCCAGTTGAATCATCTTCCATATTCCTGCATTTCTTCTCAGAGCATTCTTATGACAGCTACAGGTGCCTCCCATATGTGTAGAGCTGAGCACATCAGTGGTGCAAAGTAATTTCTTATGCATGTCTCTTTGCTAAGACACAGCTAAGAGAATCTAATTTAGGCAATTTCATGTTTTAACTGATTTAGTTCAACCTAAAACTAATTTTGACCTTATTTATTTTCTTTCTTTAAATTATAAAGGTCTGCAAATCTCCTAGTACATGGTTTAGCAGTTCCAATATTACTGTTTCCCTGCTCCATTTGAGGTTGAAGTATAACAATAATACAACTGGTTTAATTAAATTTTTACTGCTTCTTTATGTCTCTTATGATTACCAGATTGGTGCTGTATTTAGATACTGAATTATTTTTATTTAGTAGCATATAAATAGTTTTTAAATTCTATCCACTATGGGCTTTCTCCCTGTATATCCTGCAAAAGAAAAAGGGATCTGTGTATTTAAAATTTTGTGATGGAATATTCTGGGCAAAGCAGTGGATACATTAGCAAAGGTCAGATAAATAAATATATAAAAATATATCTTCAGCATCCACAGAAAGGAAGAAATCATACTGAAAAAACCTGCCAGAATACCACTAAGACCCACCATACATACAGAAATGTATGTTTGTGATATAATGGACACAGTCTCTTTCTTTAATAGTGATAAAAACCTCACCAACCATTTCTGCTTGCTCATACAAGCTCTGTGTCCCCCGAATTGCTCAGAAGGTTTGCTGTGAACCCCCTTCTCCTCTAACAGGCTCAGTGAGAGTTACCAGTCATTCATCCTGTGCCTCAGCCAGCTGTTCTCCTGCTCACAGCAATTTTGTGTGTGACATCTAACCCCTATATCAGGATAAATGGTTCCATCTCTTTTTGTGCTGATTTGAACTACAAACTCACCAATGTTTTGTGAATCAGCCTTTTTTTCCACAGCACAATGGAACATAAGCAGAGAAATTGGTGTCCCTGCTTGCAGAAGTCATTGGGTTTTCTTCATGATGAGCAGACTGGAGGTTAGCACTACTCTGAAGTCATGGGGAACATCCACAGTGAAGGGATGTGGGAGGGTTGGTGCAGTTCCTCTCCCTCCTATTCTGCTGTTCCAGAGCCTACAAACAGCTGCCAATGTGGTTAATCACTGCAAGCACTAAAATAACACTGGTTGTTGTATGCAAAATATGGGTGCACTGGGAGAAGATGGGAGGGTGGGAGGGAAAAAGAAAACAGATTTTAATGACCTCTGTCTACTCCCAAAGTAAAGGCATGCCCAGTGTTATTCAGCAGCATGAAGATATGTTTTAACAGTAACCTTTAAAATAATGGTAAGAAATATAAATTAAATACTGCTTGCCTGTACTCCAGAGTTTGAAAAGAAAATCAGCTTCTGCTTCATTTGGTAGGAAGCCTTTGCTTATTCCAGAGAACAGGGTGCAAAGCCACAGTTTTGCATTGTTAAACAGATTTGGTATTCCAGCTAGGTACTGAATTTCCTTTAAATAAATATTAATACTTGGAAAAATTCTGAACCGTGTAAAATCCACCATTTCAAATTCCTTTCCAGCACTTTAGCTTATGCAAGACTGACACAAAAAGTAGCTTCTGAAGCCCACAGAGGCAAGAAGGTTTAACTTCTGTTTTCATTTTTGCTAAGAAAATATTAAAGCCATGCTCAAGTAATGATTCTTAATGAAAAAATGTAACTGTGAGGTAAACTTTGATCATAAGCCTGATCTTGTGAAAGAAGTGCATCTCAAGATTATCCTGAGTAATTGCTGCATGTTTTCACGACATCATTAATATGATCATTATTAAGATGAGCAGCTTTTAGTGCTGGTTAACTGTGACAGTGCTGATTTGTAAGTGTATGCAACTTACATTTTTGTCATGCTACCTTTCAATAGCTCCTTCTCATTTTGCCTCAGGACGTGGAACAGGTTTCTATTTTCAATAGGGTTTATTGTTTCCCTTCCTTGCAACTCCATTAGCTGATGGAAAAAAAAATGGTGATAGGCTTGTGTAGCAGGCCCTGAGATATCCATACCACAGGTTTTGAGTTTTCAATGAGTTTTCAATCATTTAACACATATAAAGATCACGGGGAAAGGTGAGATTCCAATACACGAGCCAGCTCTGAAATAGCAGACATTGTGGTAGTTTTTCTTCTCAAACTATTGGCTCAGATACTGAGGGGACAGGGGATGGAAGGGAAATTTGCTACACAATAAAGTATCTCCTGACTCAGCCTAAGGGAAGAGATATTTTTCTGTTCTGTGATCCAGATCACTCATGGGCAAGACCAGACCAAGGCAGATGGATCAGACAGATGCAGAACAAGCCCAGACATAAAAACCTCAAATAAATCTTGCAGTCTTTGTCCCAAGCTCTTTAGTGTGATGCTCAGGGCATCATTACTCTGTAAGTTTTAAAAAGGAAAGCACAAGAAACAAAGCCATTTTCCTATCTTTTTACTGAATTCTGCATCATATTTTCTTTCATGAAAAGCAGGCTAAATCTATTAACTGCAGCCATCTTACAATCTGCAGGCCATTTTCTGCCTGCAAGCTGCGATCAATTTACAAAGTACAGAGGGAAAAAGGCAGCCCAGAGCAGGATGTAAAATTTCCTGTAAGATGCCAACCCTCTCTCAGGTGCCCTCTTTGTGGGCAGTAGCACCTCCACACTCATGGCAGGGGGTGAGAATGTAGTTGAGATGAAGTCATCTCTTTAGAGAACAGTAAAGTCATCCCTAAAACTTTTCTTCAGTCACTTTTATCAAGTTCCACTTCAGTGTTTTCAGGGCACTCAAAATTTACTTACAGAACATCAGAATTTAAATAAAGGACTCAAGCTGTGTCACCTTTTAAATGATTTCTTGTTCTTCAAGATACTGGCAACCTGATACCAGAAATTCCACATCCCTTTATCTGTCTTAAGAAGAGCTTACAGACTTAGAAGGAATTTTCCCACTCTATCAAAATTCTATGGAGGACATGAGAAAAGTCAGAAGAAAAGCTCTGGTTTCCCTGACTTTGACCACAGAGCTCTCCAGAAGGGATATTGAATATCATTGCACCCAAACAGAGAAACATCATACCATCACCTTTTTAATCTATGATGGATGGCATTATATGGCAATAACAGAGCAATACAACGGCATCCTTGTCTTTTTCTGGGTTTCATGTAAATCAAATCCCCCAAAGGAAATCAAATTTAAAAATAAAAACAAAGAGAGCTGAACTTTAATGCCAGTTAGAGTCCTGCAGCAAGGAGTTCCTTTTTATTTGAAAGCACATGCAAGCTGAAAATACAAATTCAGATAACCATATAATTTTCCCAGGGTGGACTCTCTGCTTTGGTGAGTCTCAGGCTTCTAATTACCCAGATCAGGTGTCAGACCAGAGAGATAATATTGGAGCCTGCATGGGCCTGGCTTCATTTCCCCTGGAACCAGTGTGCAGGGATCAGAAGGAAAGATCTGAGTAGTTTGCACCAGATTTTCTTTACAGACAGGTGTTAGAACTGAGCCATATTTATTTTATAACTGTGCTGGGAAGGCTTTGGATGTCTCTACATGGAAAGGACAACATGGAGGTATGATGAGCTTTAGGAGTGCCATGGAGATGTATTCTGTCCTAAACAATGACAATTCTTTTCAGAAGAAATGATGAGTTAAATCAGTTGGTATGTTCTAGATGTATTTGTTGTTTTGTGCTCTTCAAACAGGTGGAAGCACAGCTACATGATGTTTATTAATGGCTTAGCAGGAAGGTGTTCCATGTATGCAAGACGAAGTATGCCTGTGAGAGGAGGAGCTTTCCTGTGAGTCTGCAAGACAAGATGTAGATGAGCTGTGGGTTAGAGGAAGTCTAATACCATGGTAAGTGATGGTGTTAAAAAAATGTTTAACTCATAAACCAAGAGAAAAAGAATGAACTGCATTACTGAGCAGTTTAGAAGAGAAAGAAAATGAATCCAACTCCTTAGATCAAGGCAGTTAGAAATGGTTTATAGTTTTAATAATCAAGACTGGAAATTACAATAAAAATTAAAAAAAACCCTGACACTGTGGCCTTTATCATTCTCCCTACTTACAATCATGGAAGGTATTTGTGCCTATTGTGCATTTATCAACATTCAATTTTCTGTAAGGTGTAAATATTGATAACTAAAATGATGATGTTAAACCATAAAAAAACACTGTTAAGTGAAAAATATTCCTCAAGTTCACACCTCAGAAAGCAAGCATTCCATACAGATGGCTGCAGCCCAGTCATGGTACTACTGATGTAGAATTTCTCAGTGTGGTGAAAAGGGACGTGGATTTTGCAGTTTCCCTGAAGGTGTGTTAAACTTCACAGACACCTCTCCAGAGAATCCAGTGACTCAGATCTTTGTTACCTTCACTAAGGAAATCGAATGCAGTACACTTAAAAACTGAACTCTTCACATGGCAGGTTCAGTACTGAACAGAAAAACAACTGTATGCTTTTCTTAAAGTAATAACCAAAACCTCACATCTCTACATTAGTACTCAAAGCTTGAAAGGCTTGTGTCTAGGTGTAAAACACCCAAAGCCTTGGACTTGTGCAGAGTAATTGCTGAGTCCCACGTAGTACTCATTAATTTCTTTGGTCACGAACAGTAACGCCTGTCAGCTGTGCATTATCACAGTGCTGGAGGCCAAAAGCTCTGTTGTTGCTGTTTGAGGTAATAAATGAAGTGATGCCATTCAGAATTTATAGATAAGATGTTAGCTACAGAAAGCTGAAGTGTCTTGCCTTAGGTCACAGAGGAATTACTTAGTCTGAGTTGGTTATCACTTATTTTAGTCACATAAAAGAATTTGGATCTCAGTCATCAACTGTTTATCATTAAATATGTCACTGAGCAAAGAATAAAGAGTCAGCATCACTGTCATCATTCAACAGAAAATCATCTTGCGAGGGTGAGTCATCACAAAGTGGAATTTGCAACAACATGATGTTTTAACAAGAGCAAGGCTAGAGGCTAAATATTAGAGTTACAGAAAGCATATAATAAAGGCAAGATTACTGAAAACTCATCTAACTTCAAAAAGTGGATATGGTGTGAATCACATCACAGGTTTCAGATTCTCACAGCTTAGGAAAACAGTTCTGATTTTGGCTTCGTGTTTTAACCTTGTGAGACTCCCACTTTTGCATTTTGATGGGAAAACCAGCCTTACTTCTTTTAAATTTTTTGAGGCTTTTAAATTCCCAGACTCAAATAAAATAGCAGAACAGCTAAAACAACACCACCTAAGACCAAAGAAAAATTTATATATTGTAAAATTTATATTTTGTAGACTCCATGTGCCCAAAGACAGTTGGATTTAGCAAATTGCTGTAAAATATACAAACTTGAGTTTTTAGTCATGATTTGTTCTATTACATCAATCATGCTTTCTCACCCAAGCTGGGCTGCAAGATTGACCCAGCACAATTACTTATTGCTACTTTCTTAAGGATTTTTTTGTCATTTGCAAGTTTTACTAACAATGATTCGATATCACTTTTCAGCTACTTGTGACTCAAGAAGATTAATTACACTGAATCAAGAGTATTTCTGTGAAAGACTTGTTATAAAATCTGCTAGTGGAGATCTCTAATTGAAGATAACAATTTTTAATAGTAGATCATAACCCTCTTACATTGAGATTATATTAAGTTTTATAGACTTGTTTGAAATACATTGCTTTCTGTGTCATTAATTTAAAATATTTTTAAATTTTAGATGGTTTGGTCACTCAAAATAGATGTTTGCTTTGAACTTCTTTCTTCTAACTAATGGGTAAGTTTGCATCTTGATGATCAGATGCACAGAAATAGCTGACATTTTTATTATCCCATAAAATTTTAATATGAATGGCAATAAACAGTTTAACTAGAAAGCTTATTGTTAATTTTAACCTGATTTGTGTCCTTTTAAGGACTATGGTTTTAGTGTCCTCTTTAATTTTTATAGTTTATGGTATATTTTGGTAGTAGAGGTTAATTCCTCTGATAAAGAAAAAATAGCATGTGCAATAGAATGTATTTACAAAGATTAATTTTATTGCACAAATGATTAATCTCCTAAACTTTATGATGATAAATACCAAATAAAGTGCAGTGAGATACAGATTATTTCCTAGACTTTCAGAAATTCTTAGAATGATGAGAAATGGGAATGCATTGGCAATGAGTACTTGGTGATGTATGAGAATACCAACACTTTTCCAAGCACCTCTGAACCTCACCCAGTGCTTCTTGGACTGAAATTCCTGCATTACCAATGAGGGAACAAGGCAATTACAGAAGGAACACTGAAAGAGAAAAAAAAAAACTTTAAATGCTATTTAATTAAATGTTATTTTCAGGATAATCTTTTGATTCCTATGAAAATCATTTCGTTTTTTGGAAGGATTTGGAAGGATTTGGAAGGAGGTTGTTGAAAACAACCAGCATTGCAGAGCTGTAATCTTTTCAGGTTATATTAATAAAAATAAAGAAAGCTCTTGGAAGGATTTAATATCAAATTATGTATTTTGGTGCAGGTAATTACATACTAGTTTACATCTATCAAACACTTAACTATTCATTTTGATTCAGTGTCAAAATTCTGATTTGAATCAAGAAGTTCTGATGTTGCACCCTGAGTTTTTATCTTCCATCCCTTTCAGTGTGCAGATGCATTCAATGCTTCTGCAAATTGGACTCATAACTCTGAAGAGCACTGAGGGATTCTTGTGGCTTTTATGTTTTACTTGGTTCTCATTTTGTTTTGTTTTCTTTTCTTTTCCTGTCCATTCTCTCCAGGAAGAAAATTAATTTTTTTAAAATCAGTTAATTTAGAAATGGGCTGGGAAGCTACTGAATTGACAATTATAGTGTATTGTTACATTTTTTAATTTGAATAACAAACCATTTTTAATTCTTGGTGATGAATAAATGGTCATAGACTATTCTAAGCCAATGTCACAGCTCAGAGAAAACTACAGAGCTTGCTAAGGCCTGGCTGACTGAAAATCCCAGTCTGTTATCTTTGTGAATTCAGGCTAGTACTGATTTTTCACTGAATTTTTGATAGGTCAAGTACAGTTGAGATGTGGACTGATTTTTTTTCACCGTATTATCCTACAGTGTGTTATTGTTTAGCAGCTTTTAAGCTAAAAATAAAAAACATTTCTCAATATACTGGAAAATAATATCTTAAAGTATTCAGAAAATACTTCAAATTATTAATCGTAGCATTTTTTAGATACAGTCAGAGAGCTTGACCATGGTGAGCTGTGTTTAGCCTAAAGCTGAACAAATATTAAGACACAGTGGCTTTATACCAATTGTGTCTTTTATGAATTCAAGGCTTTAGAAAAGGGCATTTTGGCTTCCTCACAACAGGTGCTGTGTAAAAGCAGGTTCAGAGCTGTTCAAATCACATCTGTGGGATTTGAGAAGCTGTACAAGCCAGAGACCAGTAGTGACACTCGGCTGCTGCTTACATATCACAGGGGGATTTCTGAGACTCCTGGAGGTCATTGGTTTCCAGATGCTGAACAAAGATGATGGCAAACAGGGACAGGCGAAGGTGGGTTTTCTACCCATCAGTTTCAACAAAGTCTAATTTTATTACATAAAATATATATCTGCTTTAACTAAAGACTTGATATAGCATTATTTATGACCCAGACAAATATGAATTGGAAAGTATCACATTCATGATTTCTCTCTGCTGCTTTTTATTAGTATAAAAGTAAATAAATGAACCTCAAAGAGTCATAGAAGGAAACTTCTGTGCAAGTGACTTGCATTTGTTCATAAGAAACATCTATGATAATAAAAACTGTCAAAAATGTCTACCAGCTTCTTGCTTCATTGCCATCTCACTTTTCCAAAACAACATCCCAAAAAATTCACTCTAACCAGGGTTTAATGCAAAGTATCACTCACTAGAATGCCACAGAAAGGCTCATGGTCTTTTTTGAGCCAGGCAGCTTACCAAGCTCACGGGATGCACACTGAACTGAGCAAGCTCTTTTTCTCGGGTGTTTCTGTTGGTTTTATCAAGCAAATGAGCAGAAAGCCTTATAAATTCTTTTTTATAATGCTCTAGCTGTGCAGATTCTATACAAGAAAAATCTCACATTCTTTAATATTGAAAAATTTCTTATAATACCTTTGCAGACACAAAGATCTCTATACAGTGAAGGAACTTAGTGCATTCTTTTTTAGCCAGTGCTACATTGCCTGTGGGAGGACCAGGAGGAGGTAATCTGTGTTCAGTCAGTCCTTTAGCCTAAAAATAATTGAAAATTAAATTAGAAAATACTTCTTCAGCTTCTGCAACATTGTGAAGAAGTAGGAAAAGTAAGACATGGTTTTGTAAATCCTCAACTATTTTGGAGTGCAGGAAGCACAAGTGAACTAGCATATTATTTAAAAAGGTGTTCCTGTAAAAGAGGGATAGCAAGAGAGCAAAATAAAATTGAGCATAACAGGGATGGAAGAGGCAGCTTACTGGAACCAATAAATAGTCTATGTAGGATAAATTTAAATTTAGTATATTAATATTAAACATTTTACAACACCATATCTGAATTTCACTTTATTTTTCCTTTAATCCATTTCCTATTACTTTTTTTCTTTTTTTTGTACAGTCTCTCTGAAAAGGGAAGAAAAACCCCAAAGTAAATAGCTGAATTATTTCTAACCAAATAACTTCTTATTAAGACTCAGGTTTCTAACTAAATTATTTCTTCTTCCCCACTTACTCTAAGTTAGGAGAAAATTGGTTGCTTGAGCTCCAGTTACAGGCCTGTGCTTAAGAAAGATCTGTATAATTTTTATACTTGCTGAGACAGCACAATATTGCCTTAGTCTCTGAAATGTCTCTGAGCTCAATTAATATTTTCCAGAATGGTATTGTCACCAGTGAATAGGGATTCCCAGTGCTGATTTGAGAAGAGACACACCAGGCACTTGGACACTCAAACTGAGAAAGTTACCAGTGCTCTACAGGGCCTGTGGAATCAGAACATTTGCAATGACTGGTGAGATTAATTTTAGATCAGAAGAGTTCCTTCTCCTGACAAAACAGCTTCCTGCAAGTGAACCTGAAATTTCAGTCTACAGCAACTCCAAGCACCTATCTGTTCCCCAGTGACCTTTTATATAATCTAACAGGATGGAATATGAAGAGAGGTTTTCCCTAAGGATCAGCATAAATTTCCTTCTACTTGCTTTCCTCTTGTTATTTATGCTTAGACTACTTCAGGCTATCCTAAACATTTCCACCTATTGATAACACCACCCCCAGTGAAACTTCTGGCTGGAGTTCACTCCTTTTCAGCTTCAGTGCAATCAAGGACAATGTGTGTGCTTGAACCCCCACAGCAAGAAGCCGATCTTTACCAATGGGGTAAAAAATGTGGCAAGAACCAGAAAGATTAAAAAACCCAACCAACCAACCAACCAACCAACTAACCAACCAACCAGCCAATCAACCATCCAACAAATAAACAAATCCAGCATCACCCCCACCAAATCACTTGCAGAATACCTGAGCATGGAAAAAAAAAAAAAAAAAAATTACTGGAGTAGACATGCATTCTTCCAAGTTTTTATGGAGACAATAAACCAAAAACTGGGAAATATGTTCTGATCATCTGTTTTAAGCAGACTCAAAGTACTTGCCTAGTAAAATTATTGCTTTATATAACAGTTTGTTCTTTTTGTTTTGATTAATGACTGTGCTAGTTTCTAGGCAGCAACACTTCCTACAGCTACATTGGAGAAAGCACATTTTTTGGAACTGCTGTTACCTGCCAGTGAGAAAATGGTTGTCTTGCCAGTGCATTTTACAGAAAGCAATTAAATCTTGTTCTAAAATAGGAAGTATTTCGTGTTGTTTTTAAACATGTAAGAATCTTTGAGCATCCTGTTCTTGTTTTTCTAATTCAATTGCATTACCGACCATGTGAATCTTCAGACAAGATAAATTGTCTTTGTTTGAAATACATTTCCTATATAAACACATATTCTCTCCACATATCTTTGGGAACACTCATATTTCCTCACAACTCCTTTTGGTAGCTCAGACAGCTTTTACAGCTTGATTTTTTTTTTTTTTTTTTGGTCTCAGTGCAGTAGAAGCACATTGTGCACATGTCTTCTAGTGTTTAATCTTTTTCATTTACAGAGTTTGGTCACAGAACAAGGACTCATGAAAACAGAGCTTCAGTTCACAGGCATATAAACCAAAATGGCAGCATTCAGATAAGGAAACTGAAAGGACTTTGACTGCTGCAGAAGCTTGAATACTGTTGTGACTTTTCCTGCCTAAATCAAGCACAGAAAACTGGCACAGCTACTTTTGATCAAGAAGATGTGTTTGAAATGTGGTGGAAAAACACAACCCATAACCCACTGCTTCCACTTCTTCAGTTCTCATAGAGCTAGCAAATAAGAGTCAGACCAACATCTGCAACCAAGTACAAGCTGCTGATCCAACCTATCTTTCAAAGACATTGGATTAGGATAGAGGAACATTATGCTGGAGTTTCAACAATTTCTTCAAAATTTTTAGCTTGTCTTTGAAAAATAGGAAGGATTAGGAAAACCAAACAGCTAATTTTTAGGTCACTCTGCTTTGAATGCAAAAACTGGGAACCAAGTCTTTAAAAAATTATTTAAAGTATACAGTAGCAAAGAAGGTGTGTTGATTTCCAATTGCCAAACTTCATGGGTAAAAATCTCATAAAAAACTGCATAGGATACAAAATGCCAAAGTGGTATTCAGATTTCAAGAGAGCTTCTGCCAGAGATTCATGTTCAATTGTATGAACTGGACACATGGATTTAATTATATTATGTGAGAAGAGTTTGGAGCATGGAAATAGTACTTCTGTTAAAAGCCAAGAAATATAATGCCGAGGGACTAGGTAAAAAAAAAAAAAATCTTTCAAACTAAGGCAGAAACTGAAAGAAAGGATCACAGAGTTGTGGGATCTCCTGTCCTGTAATAAAATGAAAGCAAATTTCTCAAAGCATTCATTAATAAATCCAGAATTTAGTGCCATATTTCAAAAATAAATTGCTACATTCTGTGTACAGAAAAGGTTAACAGCCAGTCTGCTACTATAAACTTATTTGGTTTTGTTTCTAAATCCTGTTATTGTGGGGTTTAGTTGTTGGCTTTGTTGTTTCTTGGTTTTGCATTTTTTCTTTTTGAGAAACTTCCTACAGCAGAGACAACCAGGCCAGAAACAACTCTATTAGCACAAAGCACATTCCAGCAAATGCCAAAGGCTTTTTCACTGAATACAGGGTGGAGAGGACACAGCCTTCCCACCAGAGAGCCAGCCAACACTTCAAGAGCTTCCACTGCCAGTTATGTATCAGCCCTGGGGTAGGTGGAGTCTATTTTTCACTTTTAACATCTTGCTTGTTGAGTTTGCATTTTGACTTTTATGCTTCATGCCAACTCTTCCCTCAGTTTCCCAGCTTCTGGCTGCTGCTGCACCTCGATGGATGTCTCCTTATGCTTGTTCTTTCCCCAACTTTCTGTCCCTGGAGGAAGATGAGAGGTTCTGTCTGTTACTTTTCTCTTCTGCAGAACTTGCTAAGAGAGTGATTAGTTACTGTATTAGTTGATTATTGTTCAGATTGGTGCAGGCCAGAAAACACTTTTCTTGGGGACTTAAACTTGCTTAGGATGTTATACACCCATTATTATTCTAATTCTTTGCAAAAGATCCTGAGCTGCTTGTTTTCAATCTATATGATCTACAGATTCTACCAGATGAGGTAATCGACTTTCTCGCCTATGCTTGCTCTGATCAGAATGAAAAAATCTTTGCTTGTGCCTTTCTTGTTTCAATAAACAGTCATCCAAATTCTCCTTGCAGTTAGATCTCTGCTGTATTTCACTATCAATGGACTGAAAAGCATAAAGGGCAATGTAAACACATTGTTATAAACACATAAAATATTCCTAATGAGAACTTTTCATACTAGCAACCAAATTAGCTCTATGATCCTCCAGTCATACCACCTATGTCAGCAAATGCAGTTTCTCAATAATTTCATGCTTGCCTTTTTCCCTGAAATCATGGTCAAAGAACTAATTAAAAATGGTCAAAATATCAGGATCCTAAAAACGGCGCTGTAAGACAAATCTGAGAAAATCTGGAGTTTTTAAGCTCTCAGTCAGATTCCTTCAGCCTGTCTGAGGTTCAAAAACAATGTTGTGTTTGATAAGAAATCCTAATGTTTGTCTGTGTATTCTTTCTTCATGCAGCTCTGGGCTCAGGACTTCTAAAAAAAGATGAAGACATGAAGACAATCAAACAAAAACAGGACTGGCAGTGCCCAGCAAAAGTCTGAGGAGCTGTGATGCAGTGTAGGAAAACTACAGAGCAAGTTTGAGTGATGACTTTAACCAACTCTATCTTTGACCTTTACTCAGTCTTTCTAATTATTGTGATTTTCTTTTGCTTTATTGTGGTTTTTCAAAATGTGTCTGCACTTTAAAAATGCTCTCCTTGCTTCAGTAGAAAGACTCAAAACAAACAAGCAAAAAAACTAAGCCAAAAGTACAACCCCAAAGCTGGAAACTACATATTAGGAGTAGGAATGGCCAAACTCTTACTCCCAGCCCTGTGTTCAGAAGGGAGGAAGCAAACAAAGGCCGAGCTTCTGTGGCACTGCCAACACAAGCAGAGCCTCTCAGTGCCCACACACAGCCCAGGCAGTTCTGCACCAGCCTGGGCTGCCACTGAGCCCACGCTCCCTGGGAGCTGCTGCAGTGCTCTGCGCACCACGTCTGGACAGCCAGGCTGCCTTCCTGCAGGAAAGGGCTCGTGTCAAAGGGAAAGACAAACTTCTTTCAAACCAGCATTTCTGTATCAATGATTAAAAAAAAATAAAAACATAGAAAGTTTTTACTACTTCACTCAGAAGTAAAACACAGATGGGGAATGAAGAACCATTTTTGGTTTCTTTGGTGGAACATTGCTTTGTGATGTGAAAGCAGTACCTGCCAAAGAGGCTATCACTCATGTGTAGAAGTGAGCTGTACTGCAAAACTGAAAAATTAATTAAACCATTGTTTATTCAATTACATGCTCTGTCCCTGCTCTATCTAGATAAACAAGCTGAAAACTCTCAGCCTGAAGAGCCTGAAGCCTATTATCACCTCTTAAATTAAACATTTAGAAGGCCACATTCTATGAAAGGATATTTCAAGGACCTATGGTACTTCTAAAACAGCACACCTAAAATATTTTGGCATTTTAAACAAAATTGCCTTGAAATTTTCAAGATCTGAAATGGGCCTAAAAATTACCTACTTCCATTTAATTTTTCCACCAAGTTTTATGTGGTAATTTTTTTTTTTTTTTATATATAAACCAAGGGGAATCATCTAATAAAGAAGAGATAGTGTATTTGGCTTTGTAATATTTCCTTACCTGAGATCACAGACCATACCAAAGAGTGTGAAATTCCTCTCTGCCCCTCTACAGGTCACTGTGACTAGGTGTCATTCCAGAGCAGACTACTGGAATTTCACACATTATTCAATGGTGAAAGTAAGAAGGAGACTCAAGCCCAGGACGGAGAGCATTTACAATTAGAAGTTGTGAGAGGCAAAGCAGATGTGCTTGAGCACAGAAACCACCTGGCAAGTGTCACTTTACAGTCCTGCATGTGCAGAAATGATTTTCAGATGTGATGAAGTTTACAGCACCACTGGAATCCAACACTTCACTACACAAGAAACTGGCAGCAAGAGCAGCTGCAGGACAGAATTCCATGGGCCAACTACACCTTTTTGGAGGGGGCAAAAAGAAGCTCATGTATTCAGAGGTTTAAACCAGAATATGATATGCATGTGTCATTGGGATATCCATTGGTTTAACAGCCTCAGACATCAGCACTGAAGCCAGTGTTTTAAATTTATACTTGGCTCTTGGACAGAGACTTTATTAAAAGCCTAGCCAAGAAATAGTGAGAAAAGATGTTTACCACATAAAATTCTTTCTTTTTTTTAAGAGGCATCAAGCATAAAAGCCTATGGAAGAGTTCTCACCTTAAAACAACAAAACAAGGAAAAAATATTGTCCCTACTGAGTAACAAAATAAAAATAAAAGAACTTCAAAATTAGACAAGACTACCTACTTTTTCTGAGTAAGCAAAGAGAGTCAGTATGTGGAGTTTTATACTCATTCCACTGCACCCTTGTGTTATTTATTTATCTGTAAACAAACTCTTATTTTACACAATGCTGAAAGAAGAACAGCAATTTTCCCCATGAGTGGATAAAGGCCTCAGAATCAGACTCCTGTTCCCAGTTTTTCTTCATTACTTATGTGATTTTTGCCATGAGGAAGAACACGGCATGTCTCTGTCCCAGAAACAGACTGGAGACTGACATGGGAAGGTTCAAGAAGGTTATTTATGCAAAATAACATTTTTCCAGTATAATGCACTCCTTGATTTAACACTGGATGCAATAATCTTTGCTGAGCAGTAAGAGTGCCAAAGCATCACAGAGCTGCTAATGTAGTCTGAAAAATAAGAGCTGATTTTTGCAACAGCAATGACAATACAAAGGCATGTCAGGACCCTGAGCCCAGAGTGAGATTTTTCCTCTGTGTCTTGTAGCAAGAGGACAGATCCTGGTCATAGCAGAGGCTGACTTGTTTAGCAGGGACTTTAGCAGCAGCTTTGGGCTGAGGCAGTGCCAGGGGAGCTGTGTCTGGGTGAGCAGGGAGGTCCCCAGAGCCATCACTGTTCCCTGGTCTCACAGGTGGCAGCCCCAGAGTCTTGCCCTGCACCATCAGGCCCAGGGCCCAAGCTGTATTCAGCACAGGACATTTACCAGCTGCAGTTATTCCGTGTTTGAGAGTGAGTGTGTCTCTAGGCAGGTCACAGCCATCTGTGACTGGCTGCAGAGACATGTATGGTACCACTGCGCTTTGCACAGTCATTCAAAGGCTTCCACATCAACGTGGGAAAGACAACGGGTTTGGCACTGGAGTGTCAGGAGGAAAAGGGTCATGGGTTAAGCTCAGGTGCACAGAGATATTTATTGTCATGCTTGAAACTGAGCACTGTTCAGATTACAGCTCGGACTTCACAGCACCAACACCCTTTGGTCCTTCTTGAACAGAGGAGGCAGAAATCTGACTTGGGTGATTAACTCATTTTATTAAAGTTTAGAAAAGAAAATAAGTACAAAGCCAAACTAAAAACCTCTGGCTGTGACTGAAACTGAGAATTCAATTGCCACCACTCTGCAAACTAAGCAACCAGGGCTGTGCCCCCATGACTCCCGGGCAGCAGTGATGATCGGCCCTGGCACTTGAAGGCACTGTAAATCATCTGCCCAGGGCAATATTGTAGACCTCAATAGATCAGATCAGCCCTTACTGTCTTCAGAGTAGATTTACTAGGGCACTAATGGGTTTTTAGCCCTTCCATCTCACTCAGTGACACTTCTCCAGGAGTGTTATGCATATTTCTGTATAAATGGCAAACCATGCTGAGCAGTAACTGCTGTGCAGCAGATGTGAACTTGGTTTTCCTTGGTCTCTGCAGGTGCACTGCAGACTTCAACCAACAGCACATTGCTGTCCTTACCTGGCTAGTGACTGCCCACAAATCTCAGTCTGATCAGAAGTTGGGCTGCATTTCTGGGAGGCCAAATATCTTCAGACATGATGCCCTCTAACTTCCCAATGGAGTACTGACAAGAAACAAAACACAAAACAGTCCCAGATTTCTACCTAAGCAGGCTTGCAGCCCAAGTCTATAAAGACTGAAATTTCTATAGCTCAAGTTAAGTCAGGCACAGTACATTGTAGACATGTACTAGAAAAAACTACTAACTTTAAACAAGACCTGTTTTTGAAGGGGGAAAATGCAGTAAGAGAAATTTCACAGACAACCTGCCCAAAACCAGAGAACCAGTGTTTCTCTTCTCTACTACATCACCAGCCTGGCAACCTCAGCACTCTAGAGACACAAAAACTTCTTAAGAGGATTAATTTCCTTCCCCCATTGTTTTATGTAATTTAGAATCTTAACTGTGACTTTCTTGCAGCTCTGCAGGCTGAGAGGGGCAAAAAGCTTTAATGCAAATATCAAAGTGCCCAAGGAAGTTTGTGTGTAAGCAGCAGAGCAGCTGCAGGCAGAGGGGTTTGCCAAGGCTGCAGGACTGAGGCTCCAGCAGGGAGGCAGAGGGGTCAGAGCTGCCTGCACAGGGCTGCCCAGGCAGCTGTGCCACAGCCATCACACGTGGCCCTGGGGCCTGCAGGGCCAGCTTTATCCTCAAGGCTTTGTAGGTTGATGCTCACCTCTTTTCCATGCTCCATTATTTTTTTGAATACTCTGCTTTCCACACAATGCTCTGGAACAATATTGATCCAGTGGTGGTGGGTTTTTTTTTCCAAAGGGGTAACCTTTGTGACTCTTTCTGGGTCTTGAATAACCTTTATCACCACCAGAGCAGCATAAAGATGGGTTTATGATACAGGCTACTGACCTATTTTTGATATTTGTTTCTATAGAATGACCTTTTCTTTTCCTTGAAGTTTTACTCTACTTATTCCAACTATTCTCAAAGCATTGCACTAGAGATGAAAATAAAAATGGATGATGATAATAATAAAAGAAGATACAGCATCCTTAATTTCCATAAAGTGAAAAGAGTTAATTTTTTAGTCCTTTCCAAAAGAAGATAATCTCTCCTCTTTTATTCCAACTCTGACTGCTCTAAAAGACAGGGGAGAAGGAAGACAACAAGCAATGGATATAACCATCTACCTATTCTCTTCAATCTACTGCTCTGGGCCTTCATTTAAATGTCAGGTTTGTTCTCTGCAATAAGTACCAAATTGCTTTTGTTGATTTTATCAGAAGATCTCACACTGTCTATTTATGAATGTAGTTTTTTTTCCATAACCAATGTTTAAAGAAAGAGCAGAAGTGTTCATATGTGCACATTCAGTTTTCTGAAGGTGAAAAATATTACTTTTGTTCTTGAATAGTTTTACCTTACTCTATTTGAGGTCAGTCCAATCCTCCTCTTTATAACTCCACTATAATCTTGGAGAGCTTAAAAGAACTCTTCAACTCTTTTAACTATTCCCTTGTGATTGAACTTTCATATAACCTGTTATTTTCTTGAGTTTGCTTTTTTATTTTCACAAAGGATTCTGAAATAAACCCCTGCCCAAAGCCCCTACATGAAAATCATTGAAAAGACAAGCAAAGCTGACCCAAATAACATTTACTTCTGTGGTTTGTGTGGCCCAAAGAAGCCTTACTTGGGAATTAACTTTTCTCTGATAACAATTGCAGCACATCCAGAGACTACACCTATCTAACAGCCTAACCTGCAAAAGTAATTATAAAACATCAAAATACTTAGCAAAATAATGCATTTATCCAACTTGTCCATTGCTTAGAGAACAACATAGAGAAGTGACAAAATATTTCATTACTTTCTTATCCCTGTCCTTTAAACTTTTCTTGAGGTGTGTCTTTGTCCTGTGGAATGGGAAGCTTCCTGTTGGGAGCTAGGTATGAGCAGGTCTTTTGAATGCTGATGCCAGTCAGGGCTTTCAGCATCAGTCCTTGCTCTGCCCCTGATCATCCACCCAGCACTCTCTGTACCACAGCCCTCACTGCCCCTCCTGCAACACCAGTAACTCAGAGAGGCTCCAGTCATTCCAGTATCTCTTTTGAGAGACCCTCTCCAGAGCCGATTGCAGCACAGACACAGACACAAAGCTACAAAATGATCCCTGCCTCAATTTAAGCTGTCAACACTGACTCAATTCAAAGTGGAGGGTGCCTTAGTTAAATTTGCACTGTCTGGCCATGAATTCTGGCTACATTGCTCTGTCTTTCCTCTTCAGTTCAAGTGCTCCAGTTTGATCTAAAACAGGACAGAAGGAGGCAGTGATCCATCAGAGCATTTAAGCACTTCTTCAGTTTACAGTCCCTGCACTCTTCCATTGGAGTTAATGTTACACCTCTCCCTAGTAGGACTTCTGGGTATGACTTTGTCAGTTGTGCCTTTGCTTGAGTTTAAAGAGTTTTGACACCTGCTTCAATGCTCATGGGAATTGACAGAGAATGGTAACACCCAGCCACAAAATCCAGCCTGTTTTGCATGGTAGTTTTGAATACAAAGATACAGCAAAGAGCATACAGGGGCCTTGATTTGGGCAGAACGAGTGTATCTTCTCTGAAGGAAATACATGAGATCAGAGTCCAATGGTTTTTCACCTCCCCATATCCATCCTACTAATTTCACATTGGTTTTGCTTTGCAGTCTAATAAATCACTGTTGGCTCTGTTGGCTGATGTAATGTCACTGTAATGCTCTGAGACAAGTGCTGGTGTGTAAGTTATGGAGATGAGAGTGTGTAGGCAAGCACTCATTAGCCTTAACTAATGATCCTCTAACAAAGTCACACACAATTGAGAGGAGCACAAGTTACTGAAGCCTTGAGGCTTATTGCACTGGGTTTTCAGTGAAAGGTTTTTTGTTTGTTTTGTTCTGATTGAGTGAAACTATTTTCTGCCTTCCTTGCTTTGTAAGAGGCCACAGACCCTGAGTATGTTCCTAAACTGAGCTGTGGTTTCTGGGAGACCTGACTTTTATGTGGAACAAAAGCCAGATTTGCCTGGGAGTGATCTGAGGTGCAGTCTCACTGTGCTGCAGCAGTAATAAAACAAGGTGATCCTGCAGAGATATACAGGTGTTCTCTTCTGAATATATGACTGATAGCCCCTAAAAGCTAAATGAAGTAGGTCTTTGTACTCTGAAAAACAATCAGTCCCCTGAAGACCTCAGGGGAAGCACAGATGAGCTTTGGTTTCTGCGGAGGCTGGGAAACACAACAGGTTATAGGGAGGGAGAGCACTGTGGAAAGCTGGCAGGAGCCACTCTCATCTTATGGAGATTGTTTCCCCTTCATTTCATGCTTAATTATAGAAATCTCTTCTCAGTGCTTGTTTAGGGAGAAGTTTTTTCTTTAGATACAGTGATTTTATCTACCTTCCCACTTGAGATGGG
Organism: Vidua chalybeata; assembly: GCF_026979565.1. NCBI lineage: Eukaryota > Metazoa > Chordata > Aves > Passeriformes > Viduidae > Vidua > Vidua chalybeata. Next base: position 13,915,884 of record NC_071539.1, read on the forward strand.
AGGATTGTAGCTATTTAATATTTGCATTTTATGATTACGTGCTTTTTAAAATTCCTTTAAAAAAAAATTCCTTACAAAAATGAATAGGTCAGGAAGAAGAGAGGGGGCAGCATCTTTTCTCAAAAGCTGCTGAGCCAGCTCAGGGTAAGAAGCTCCAGAGATTTCAGGGGCAGGGGAGCCAAGCTGGAAGCTATTTCCATTGTTTCCAGAGTTCATACAGTTTGTCTAAGCAGGTCTCCTTCAAAGCCCTGCTTGAATATGTCCAGGGCTGTAAAAACCTGGCCAGGCATGGAAGGCTGCAAAGCATTTCCAGGGAACTCTGTCATGGCAATGAAAACAGAGAAAAGCTAATGATGGCTCATAAAATCACTATTTTCAAAAGAAGCAAAAGTGAGAGGCCTCATGGAGTAGGATGTGAGTGCAAGAGAGCTGGACACAATTTCCAGCTTCACCAGGTGGGAATTCATTTAACCCATGTCCCAGTCTGTGCCTCCACCCATACACTGGGGATATAAATTCTACTTGGACATTTTTGTTACCAGTGTGACTAACATTGCTAATTTACTGATTGCCATTCCTCAGAAGCACTGACAAAAGGAGCTTAACTCTTTTAAACCTTTCCAGAAATCAAATCTCCCTTCCCCTCCACCTTCAGTTTGAAGCAATGGGGTGAGCAGGAGCCCTCTCAGAGTAGTGGTGAATTCTCTCTGCTTTACTCATCCTCAGCACAGTAGGAGGAAAGAGAGAGTTCCCTGCTGAGCACATGAGGATGTGTGAGGAGAGGATGCATCTTCCTCTTTCTGTCTTATTAAATTAGAATTACACACATAAAATAATATATTTTTTCCTGCCAAAATAGACTTGCTTTTCTCTAAGTATGGCAATAACATTCTGACCGTGGGGGAGTAAAAACACTGGTGTCTCTGAGGGAACAAGCAGGAGCACTTCAGAGCATAAGTTGGGCACAAAATGAGCCACCTCCAGAAAGCTGGATGACTTAGCACTACCCAGTGGATGTGTAGAATGATTAGGATGAAACACTGCCAGCATACATGGACTAACATACCAAGTAAACCACACACCAGCATAATAAATGAGACTTCAACATTAATAAAGTACATAAAGAAGTGTACCTCTAGCATTAGCAGGCAAATGCTATGTTCAGTCTGGATTTCATTGAGGATTCATTTGAGAGTTTGAGTTAGAAAACTAATCATGACATCTCATCTTGATTGAATGACATTTTCTTGGTGTGTTCCTTTATGTGACTGGAAAGTTATATATTCTAGTTTAAAATCCTTGCTAATCAAGACAGTTTGTAGTAGAAAAGAAGGGGAATTTAAAATCAAGTTTCTTCTTGGAACAGTGGTTCTCTCAGAAAGTTCCTTCAGTGCCCTACACTTTAAACCATTGATGAAACCACAAAGTAGATCATGGAACAGCTGGGGTGACATCCTGCTCTAAGGAACTATTCCTGTAAACATTCATCACTGGGCAATGAGCCCAGAGTGTGAAAAGTACAGGAAAACTGTCCCCTGCACCCCCCATATTCCTGGTATGGCAAACTGCACCATTTTACTAAAATTACTGGGTTATATTTCTTACAAATACATAAACTAAAAATGAAATGCTAAAATCTTCCTTTTAAGGGGTGAAGGGAATAAATACAGTATCTGGCTGTCAAATCAAAAAGCCATAAAATCTCAGTGGAAATATAAATTGCCTGGTTTTGGCAACAAACCAACAGAATTGGAACATAATTTGAAAGTTGCAAAAGGGCCAAAACGAAATTGAATACCAGCTCTCCAGTAGCTTCAGTTTGGGATGGAGGAAGGCTCCTGGTGAGGACACACCTCCCTAGGCTAGCAAAGAGCTCCACTTGCTGGCAGATGCAGCCCCTGAGTTATTGCTTCCCACTTAATTAACCAAAGCAGAAATAAACAGCCATAAATCAATTGCTCAGCTCACCAAGCCAGAATAAAAGAATTATACTGCTTAAGAGTACCCAGTGACAGCTCACATACTTTCAAATATCCTTCCTGGTCTGCAGTGAAACTTTGAACAAGAACGTGGACAAAATGGAAAGCGGTTCTTAGGCAAGGTGGAGAAAAAGGTGAGGAGTGATACCAGAGCCGCTGGAGCCTTCCCACCAATCAAGCTCAGCTCTTGGCTGAGCTCCAGAACAAAAGTAAGGAAGACACTACCAGTTTTGACACTACCAGTTCTTTCTGTGAGCCTCAGGTCATTCTAGCCTGGTTCACTGACATTTTGTGGTGAGAAAATTAACGCAGATTATGCATAATCTCCCCATGCTTTCCGATATTTTAGTGCTCAATATACCAAATTTACAGCATGTTTTTTCTGAAGGCAGCAAAATGCTGCACAAAAAGATGGTGCTCTCTATAAATTCTTTTGTAAATGGCCTTTATGAGTATTCGCCCACATCTTTATCATTCATTATAACACTATTTTCACCTTTACAGCAAAGTTGAATATGGCTGGTAATTTTTGCCCACAGCTCTTCAAAAGCACCTCATCAGCATTCACTCATGTGGATAAAATTATATTTCATGGTGTACAAAAGGATATTTTGCACAAAATGAATGATCAAAAATGATTTTTCTGTATGCCAGAAGTGTGTATATATATACTAGTCTTCATATTAATTTAATTAAAAATTTAAATTTATTTTCAAATATCTAGTAGGATCCCATGGAATGACACAGTGACAGGGGACTATAGCACTTTTCTAGAAAGGAGATAAGAATGAAAAATGTTCAGGAGAAACAGAACAGGGACCAGAGATTAACAAAAATATTATAAGGGGCATTTTGATTGCAATTTATATACCGTCAATTCAAATTACAAAAAGTAAATACAAAAACCTTGGCAGCAATGTTTCTTTGATGGATTTGACCAAGATCACTAGGAAGACATTCTGATTTTTTTCAGTTGGCCATCTAAATTTATTTGAGGGGGGGTTGTGTTTGGTTTTTTGTGGGGTTTTTTTGGTGGTTTTTTTTTTGTTTGGTTGGTTTTTTGTTTGTTTGGGGCTTTTGTGTGGTTTTTTTTTTTTTTTGTTTTTTTTTTTTTTTTTTTTTTTTTGTTTTTTTTTTTTTTTTTTTTTTTTTTTTTTTTTGTTTTTTTTTTTTTTTGTTTTTTGTTTTTTTTTTTTTTTGTTTTTTGTTTTTTTTTTGTGGCAAGGTTTTTCAATCAATCAGTGGAGGACAGATTGTGACACATTGCCAATGCTTCACTCACTTTTTTCACAGTCTGCTGCATCACAGGGACTGCTGATACACCTGTGGAATCTCTATCCTTTAACTCCATGCACACATAAGCAGATTATCCTGAATGAGACACTGGAATAGCAGTGCTCTCAGTGTCAGGAAGCATTTAATGTGGAGAAATTATTGTACACCAGAAGCAGTGGGAAGGGTTCAGCGAGCTCTGTTCCTCACCCTGCTGTGCTGAGCACTGCTCCTTTCCAAGGAAACCACCCCCTCTTCAGCTGATTGCCTGCAGGTCTCCACCATCATCATGGCCTGTCTTGTCTCTTTCAGGATTCAGGATTTGACTTTTCACACAAAGGGGCATTCTCACTATGCCAGAGATCAGAATCAATGCACACAGGTGGGAAAGGAGTAGTATCTCTGTTGTTTGGTCTGTTTAATTAACTCCTTGGCAATACTACCACAAATGGAAACCTAAATTTTTGGTACCTCAACTGGCTTCTGACATCACTTGCTTTCTAAAAATAGTTTTCAAGGAAAGATGCCTTTAGGAGTTAAGACTGAATCAGTGCATGCAGAAGCTCCTGCTGCATTGCTCAGTTATAAGGAAGAACAAGTTTCTTGAAGGAGAGAAAGTACAATAATTATGCATCTTTCACCACCAGACAGAAGCACGCTGGCAAGATAATAAGCAACAACATGAGATAGATAAGCTTCCTTTATTTGTAGACAGTGAATTGGGAGACAAGTTCAAATCTTTTTTTCCCTACCAAATATTACACAAACGGCCTCTAGAGGGATCCAGGTTATTGCTTTTCTGTTAAAATCCCTTAAGCTTGGTTGTCATTTTTATTGTTGGTTTTTTTTCTTTCCCCTCTGTTACTTTTCAACTAGTGAATCATTCATCTAGAAATAATGATGCAAACAATTTGCATTTAAACCACAGAGTTCATGACCAGGATGAAGGTTTTTTCAAAATCAAGAATTAAAAAACCTGGAGGGCAAGGATCAAATTCAGTAAAGTCCAGGCTCAAACAAATCAGCTCTCAGCTTATATCACATTCAATAAAAAAAAAAAATTCCAAAGAAATGCCTAGGCATTCAGCTGCCTATGTGAAATGCAGCTGAACTGGTGAATCTGCAGAGTTAGGTTAGGAATGTGGTAAGACTTGGACTCAAGTTTCTGCAGAATGAGTCAGAATTTCCCACTTGAGTTCCTAGAGTTCTCACGAAAAAGTATATTGCTTCCAAGTTATTGAATCTGGCTTGGGCTTTGTTTGCCTGAATTACTTCACCTAGTTAGAATTTTCACAGCTAAGTTTTTAGTGAAGCAGGAGTCCCAAGTTAAACAAAGAGCAAGAATTTAATTCCATGATGTCTATATTCTACGCATTCTATACTCTGGATTCACCAAATAATGGGTTTAACAAGCAGCATCAAGCCAGCTTCAAAATTCAGTCTAGCAAGCTTTTTAATGAATGTGCTTCACATGTAATCAAATGTAAATAAAGGAGATGTAATGACCATAGGCATGTGGAAATGACTCTGTGTACAGGTATGAAGAAAGTCAAAGACATGCTGCCACTCTGTTTGCAGCTTTGTTTTCAAGTTCATATTCTGCAAAAAGAGCATTTTCAGGGACCCTCAGGCATTCATAAAAATATTTGAACCAAACCACAAACTCAGCTAGCAAAACTCAACAAATTCAACTAGGCTTTAGATAAAAGAGAAAGACATAACCCATCTTTGGAGACACCAATGAGAGCTTTTGCAATGAAAAACCAAAACATTTAATTAAAAATGCCAATGCAAATAAACTAGGGCAAAGTTGCCTTATGCTTTACTATGAACTTTGTATAAAATTAGAAATGCTACAGAATTAAATATTTAAGCTTCTTCTTGAGGGTAAAACAAGAAAACAAACAACGACAATCTGGAGTCTAAACTAACATTTCTTATTCCACCATCACTTCATTACACCTTCTATCCTTTAGTAATCCAGACCACAAAATACCTCTTGAATCAAAAAGCCTCAAAATTATTATTATAATATTTCAACAACAAAAAAATATATAAAGTGTTTTTTCATTCATAGATTTAAAAAGAATCCCTTTCTAAAATGGAATTATTTCATTCATTGTACAACTTGTTACTTCCTCTCCCTGTAATTTTTTGATATAATCTATAAAAACAAACACAATTAGTTTTCCTCTAGCTGGAATTCACAAAAATATGGTTAGGTTTCTGTGGCATGGTTTTTGTTGGCTTTTTTACTCTCTGGAAATTGAAACCACATTTCTAATAATTATCTAATGCTTTATTTACAACTATATGGTGCTCTTGAATAGTTTGACAAGCAAATTCTACCTCTTCCCATTCCACTGCATTTTCTCTCAAGACCCTAGGAAGAAAATAATGGGTTTTATGTGATTTTTTTTTTTTTACTAATAAAACTCTTCTTAATGAGGTTCACCAGTGAGACTCATCTCACAGGTTGGGGCTACCTGTCAAAAACAACATCAAAAAATCCCCAAAACCAAAACAACCCAACAAAAAGAAACAAAAACCTAAACAAAACATAATAAGACTCCCCCAAAGAACCTCAAACAAAACAAAACAAAAGCCCCAACTAGCCAAAAAACACAAACACACAGAAACAACCAAAAGAACCCCCCAAAACCAAAAAACAACAATTAAAAAAAATCAAACCAAAAACCAACAATTTAAAAAATCTAACAAAACAACAATTAAAAAAATCAAACCAAAAAAACCCACAAACAAAAGACAGAAAGGAAGGAATCCTCAGATATTAAAAGGAGGATTTTTGCATTGAAAATAACAGCACAGTGCTCACAGAAGGCTACCAAGAATATTGCACAAGATTTTTGCTACTTTAGAGCAGTTAACCTTGCAGTGGGGCTTGGAAATTCCAGTCATGCTGGGTCTCTGCTGTGCTCAGTTCAGAGCTCCTGAATGCCACTCAAGCCAGCTCTATTTTCTCAGCTCCAGTGGGCTGTATCCCAGGGGTAAAGCTGCTGGACTTCTGTCATCACAGCCTAGCACAAAGCCACCTGGCTGGAAGAAAGAGAGGCTACCAGATCACACCTGTTTCGGGGAAAAAAAAACCTTAAAGGTATTGTTATTTATTCTCCAACCTGCAAACATAATCATGGAAAGAAAACGAAAGGAAAAATTACTGCTGCTATTGATATAATATTCAAATAGTGATGTCATTAAACAAGGAATAGAAGAACCAGATAAGGAATTCATGGGAACAGCAAAACCATTCCTCTTCAAGCTCAGAGTACACCCACTACAATTTTTAGTAGCACATCTGCTAATGAAACTCTAAATGCTTTGAACAGCAAGAACTAGTGGTGCTTGTCTTTAATTTTTGGAAAAGTCTCTTGGCTCATTCATTTTTGGTTCAGTATTTGATATGCACTGTTACACAGGTTTTTAAAAATAAAACCAAGCAACTCCACAATATTACATGAAAAGAGAAAAACATTTCTTTTAGTGCTCCCTCACCAGAAGTAGTAGTACTTCTGGTAATTAAAGAGAGTATGTGTTACACTTTTAAAAACATGAGAAGCCATTTCTACATCCTCTTTACACATGAATATTGTTAGTAGCTCTGGTTTTTGGATGAAGCCTCTAGGAAACAGATGCTCATTTTTTGCAATATTTCAGCATATCTGCTCTTTTGTCTAGATTCTTTTACCTTTTCACTGCCCATTTTTTTCTCCTTACCTGTTCTTTATTGCAGATTTTCCATCTTTAGATGAAACATAAGCAAAGCAAAAGTAAGTAAAAAAGCTGCAATTTTAAAACGCAATCAAGCCTGAACATAGAACCTTTCAGCAGAAGTCCAAGGTTGGTTTGTGATGGATGTAAATAATGCACAGAAGATGACCTTTCCCATTTACAGGAACTCTTTTCCTCCGATCTTTAACTAGATTCTGCCATGGAGTATAAAAATATCTATCTGAGAACAAATTCTCTTCCTATTTTTAATTTTTTTTCCCATGATCTTGGACTGACCTGTTGTAACTAATAAATTTCGATTGTCACTTTTTATCCCCCAAAACAGATGAACTCAGAATGTGTCAGGGGGGTGTAGATGACCAAATTGCTACTTTTTAATTTGGTGTCAAGCCCTAGCAAACCCACAGTACTTCTTTGATATCCACACATATTTTGGATTTGCCAAACAAGGAACTGGGCTGAAGTTTGAATAGGGTTTAACTTCTGACATTTAGTTTGATACAGCAGAAACACAGGAAACTTTCCATTAAGAAGTTGGCACGTGAATAATTGCTTAGAGAAAGCTTCAAATGGAGAAGTCAGTGACTATTTTTTTACTCCAGTTCCTAGCATTGCTTTAAACAGCCTTGTAGCCAATCACAAGGATAACTGTTTCTCCTGCAAAGGGAGCACTAACACACATGAACAGCAACATTTATCGTCAACTTTTTAAGTTTGTTGTCAACCAGCTCAACCCACACAAATCTGTGTTACACCTTATAATCCACACCAAAACCCTCTATGGCTTTCTGATTTTAGTGTTATTTAAAATGTTGAGATTTTTTTTGCTTGTTTGTTTGTTTTAGTGAAACAGCAAATTCTGATTCTGGGTCCTCCCTTTTCCCATAGCCAGCTTTGGCTTAGCTCAACACTTTCCCAAAAAATGTACAAGGGCCTGGAAACAAAACATCCTGAAATCTTTTTGTACTCAAGAATTTGGGTAAGACAAGTACAATTATAATAATATAAATTATTCTCTTTCAATTGCACTAAATTTGTAAGCAGTCTTTCCTATTAATGAAATTGATTTATTTTGATATGACTTTTTCTAGTCAAGTAATTTCAGTTTTACAATGTTGGAAACATAAAATGATTTAGGCCTCCAGCCTCCTGCTAAGGCTCACGTGCCTTCTTGACACCAAAAGTCCTACTCTAGTAGAAGAGTGGAATTAAAGAAAGAAGAAAAATGAGCAACATAAAGTGAAGTAAAACCTCCTTCTCTATGCCAGAAGTTGTTTTACTCAAGGAGAAACAAGCAAACCTGAAACTATTTCAGGTTGAAATAGTACCTGTCATACACATTTGTGATTTACCATCATGTTGTCCTCTATTCTCATGATACTGGGTGATTTCTTGCATAACTCCTTAACTATTAATGCGTTGAAATCTTCATTGCACTACATTTTCTATTTCACCTGCTGACATTTTGTTTTCTTTGGCTTTGTTTTATCAGGAAAACATGAGACAACATCTAGTAGACAAATTTCCACATACTAGGTAGGAATAGAAAGATTTTTTTCATAAGGAGTGTTCATGGAATTTTTCTGGAATATAGGAAAGCCCCAGGAAAACATTCTTCTTGATTTAAGTAAGTGTTGTGATCAGAACAGCAGCCTTGACAATTTCAATTTAATTTCATCCCCAAGCAGCTGTGATTCTAGAAAACCTGCATGGGAAGTAAATTCAGAGAATTTACCTGACCCTGTTATTTGGGTCAGATGGACATGACAATGTTATTTTTCCATTGCATAGAAGAAAAAAATGACTTTGTCTTCCCTACAGCACAGCATATGTTTGAAAAGGTACACTACCTCTCCCTCTTCTAACTAGCTATATATTTTCTTAAATTTGTAGAATTAACTTGCATAAAGATCTATTTTACTTCAGTTTAAATGAGTCAATTGCTTCAAAAGCAGGAGAATATAGACAAACACAGAGACACTGAGACAGAGTGAGGGAGAAGAAAGAGGGGAAATCCCCTTAACATCAACACTGCTCAACAACTGTCTCAGAATAAAACCAGCCAAATTTTATTGCTTAAATTTCAAGAACCCAATTCAGATAAGATATTTTCTATAGCCACTAAATGATTGCAAAAGTACTTTTTTACTGGCTTGTCAGCAAGGCATTTCAATTTCTTGTAATCAAGATAGACTGTAAAAAACAATAGACTTGCATCAAGTAACAGGGGTTGAGAAGCAGGTTTTTCCCAATGATTAAGTCATAAAAAGTGCATGGGAGCATAAGAAACCTTCAAGTTAGTCAATATACTTTCTTTCTCAATAAAAAAAAAAAAAAAACAAACTAAAAAAACAACCAACCAAAACAACAAAAATAAGCTGCTTAAAAATACTGTGAACAAAGTAGAATTTTGATCACTGAATTCAAAATAAAGAGATTTCATTCTTTCCTTCACTGGGACAACAGACAAATTTCAAGTGTTTTCTACAAAGCAGTGACTTCATGTCACTGACATGCATTATGGTAATAAAACAAGAACAATTAAAGGAATATGATTTTATTAGGCAAAGATACAGCAATATAGCTACCCAAATGCCACATGGCTTTTTGACACATTCCCTGGCATGAAAAAGTGCATTGTTTTCTCTTTCTATAATGTACAACCTACATATGCACTCAATATATCTGGTATTCAGCTAATGTGTTTTCCTGAATAATAAAGCTCACTTGATTCTTACTGTGTTCACAGAGGGTGTAAGGATTCCTACAGCCTGCATTGTTGTATTCGCCCGCCACAACAGTAGTTTGACCCTTAATATTACAATGGAAAAGGCTGCTGTAAAATTTTATATGCTCAGGGCTACATCTGCAGCTATACTACTTTATTGTTAATATTACTGCTCACAAGGTAGCATAAAAAGAATTATTCTCAGCAGAAATATTTGCATGTGTTTATTTTTAGCTCCTGAACAGAAGAATACATCAGCAGAGATTGCTGTCGAGGTTGTTTCACTGACATCAATCAATTCTTGTCAGATGACAAAGCATCATGACCAGATGAAGCACCAGTGTAACCAATGGCTTTGATGGGTAGATGTATATTTAGTAACAAAAGACATGATGCTACAGCAAGAGCAAATGCTGCACAGAAAACACTTCAGTTTTTACTCTTCTATAGTGGATAAGAACATTATGTGGCTTCTATATCTTTTATTAAGGATTTAACTGAATCTCTATGGTTTCTATTTTTTCCTAAGTCAGCACTTTTAATTTAAAGAGGTCATTTGAATTCCTCCCCTAGGTGATATGATTTACCCTCAGGACTAGTTTGCATTTTTATTATCTTCTAAAATTATACTGAAAAAAAAATGTGTTCAACCTGAGTTTGAACCACTGCCACAAAACTAAACTTAGCCACTTGAACTGACTGTGACTGGGATTTTAAAATTACCTAGTTCTTCCTGCAATAATAGTACTGTTCACTTGGGTGCACACAAAAATAAACAGAACATTCTTAATTAGCTCATCTGCAAGAAGTGCCTCCTAAGCATGTCTTTCCAAGCTCTGTTTATAATTGTGAAATTGTCATCCTAAGGGGAAAAACATAACTCTTTTCATGTTTCTACTATACAGTCTTAAGCTAATGACTTTGCACTTGGATTTATTAATTAACATGTTTTATATTCTTTGTATAAAAAACTTGCCCAAGACTCTGTAAGTCAGAATATAATATCTGAAGATTTAATGTCTTTAATTGTCTAAAAGGCCATGGTGATTATTTGGCTGAGCAACATAGGTCTGTATCTTAAAGACTTTTGGATGCTGCTGCAATTCCCACTGGAAAAAGTTTTATTTTAAGCAATCACACTGATTACCTCTACTTATATATTGAACTTAAGAGAGAAGCCTATAATTCTAAATTCCTTTTAGTATTAAGGTAAATCACTATCCAAGTTTCAATTGCATGACTCTCAAGAACATCTATTTCCCCATTAAAGAACATTTTCTGGTTTTCAAGACAAAAAGGAAGCTTTAAAATTGAGACATTTAAGATTCAGGAAAGAAGGTCATATAGATAAGAACTTCATACCTTTTCAATAAATAAAATATCTTTCAAAATGTGCCTTCAAAAATGTGCCATTTTCAAAATACAACACAAGTCATACTGGTCAAAGATCAAATAATTTTTCTGGATATCAATATACCTTGGCTCAGTCCTACTGTCACAGTAGAAACAATAGCATTAGGTATGAACTGTACATAATCTAATGTGGTCATGGGCTTGATGAGCTGCAAATGGTATATGGAGTTGGAAAACCCCAGAAAACCTAGTTCTGCACTGGAAATGGATGCTATTGCCAGCACTATAACACAGGGAGTTAGAACAAGACAGGTGCATGTGTCTCATTTATAAATATGAGTTTTGGCAGGGTCTAAACACTCTCTTCATTAAAGTGAGTGAGAACCGTCCCCACTGAATTTAAAGAACTTACTGGATTTCAGAGATGGGTTGGAGTAGATAATTGAATTTAAGGCTTCGGCTATTGCTTCTTTTTCAAATGTCTATTTTAAGTTCTTTGTTAGCATTATAAGTGCATTTTAAGAGGATTGCAAATGTAAAAAAACAATGTTCATTGAGTGTTTGAAATAACAACATATTTCTTAGCTGTTCTCCAATGTTAAAAATAAAAGTCAATACAAATGCTTCAGAAGGGAGGAAAAGAAACTAAGCATGATAAATATGCTTTTGCCAGTCTGCTTCCTTTCTCTGCAATGTGATGATTTCTCATAGAAATAATGTGTCTGAAAAGCCATATCTGTGTAGCATTGTATTTGATCAGTTTGATTGGTGTAGCATTACACCTGAAGGCTGATCAATATCAAATTACCTTGAACAAAGTCAAGTCTCCAGCACAGTTGGGCCATTGTATTGTGTTCAAGGTAAAGACATAATCTGCAAGCACAAACAAGCCTTTCTCATCTGCCACCTCACCACTGAACTTGTACTTTATTTTAATATGTGGCTTCAAATTTCGCTCTGTTATCCTAGAAAGAGGAAATACAAATCACAGACTTGCTTCAATGTTTTCCCATAACATTAATGCCACATGTCTGAAGAAGTCTTTTTTTCAATAAATAATGTTCATACCTGTCTGAGGTGTTTGTAAGAGCAGTTCAGCAGGTCACACTCGGGCACTGAAGGCCTCTGGATCCTGCATGTGGCAGTTGCACGTCAGTCTGGCTGAAGGTAAATCGATGTACACCGAATTTTTCCAATATTAATTCAGCTGGTTTAGTGCTTCTCCTCTGGATATTCCAAACTAAATTTTAACTGAAACTGATCCAAAATTGCAGGTCCTCCATGTGGGCTTCCCACACAACTCAGGGAGGTCGTTTTAGGAAATCACTGCTGTCAGCCCCCACAATAACTGTGTTTAAGAATATTCCATATATATAAGATATAAACACAGTCTTAAAAGAATTTTTTTACTGCTTTGCTAGAGTTTGGGTGTTCTGTATTTCACAGGACTAAGCCCATCACAGATATGTTTAATTATCCTGTTTCAGATTCAACTGTGTTATTAAGACAGACCTAGCAAGCTCTTGATGGATAGAAAAATCAATATGGGTGGTAGTTCCAGTCACTTGCTTTTTGCATATCTACTTCACAAGAAACAACACTGTCATACTCGAGTTTGACACAGTCATAGTCAAACAGACTTCCTGCTAGAATCCTAGATGATACAAACATGCCTTGAATATAAAGATTGAAATTCTAGTTATGCAAACAAGAGCTCTTCCAAAACCTGAGATTACATCTGGAGTGAAGACTGATTTATAATTAATTATGATTTAATTATTCAAAATCAGTCCTCATTCTATTTAAAACCCTACTAAAAATAGAAAATTACCTAATATTGAGGATTGTTATACACAAATATGTTATTTCGTTTCTTATTCTGCTTCCTTCTCACTCCCCGCTTTCTGAGTATGAAAATGTTGCACCGTTAGCAATGCAGGCTATCAAAGCCTTGGAGCCCAGCACAACTTGTTACAGACTTCAGCCTTCTAAAACCTATTGTTTTTCAAGGAAAAAAGTCAGCAGTATTCCACTTGTTGGTTGAAGTTTATCCCATCACACTGGATGTTCTGAAAGGTGAAGGTTAAGCTATACTCTTGGTGATTTGAAGTCATTCCTCTTAGGAAAGACACGTGGCATAAACTGATCTCTGCAAGTGCCTGTGTCTCTGTTCTGTAGGAGTAGGATGGCCAGCAGAGAGAGCAGAACCTTCAGAAGGGGATTCTTCTCAGTTGAAGAGTCAGATTTCTACAGAAAGGTGAGATGAGACCAAACACCTCTCTCCTCCATAACAGCTAGCCCCAAGCTGGGGTTTCAGATATCAGATTTTTTTGTCAAAGATTTAGCTTGCCAGCAGTACTTGATACAGATGTGAATCTCAAAAAGTCCCTGAAGAAACAGGTTGTCTTCTCTGGATCCACATGAGAAATATTGCACACCTTCAAAAGTTACATATTGCCCATCAAGGGCCGTGCAGGGTGCACAGTCCCTGGCAGGTACACAGAATACATGAATTATTTGATTATATAACACCACCTCTTCCTAATACTCAAGCCTTAAAAATGAGGGTGGCCTCTCCCAAACCATCATCTAATTTCTGTGTATCTTGCCCTGTATTTTCATATCACTTTTACTGCTCTGCCCTTTAATATGAGGATTTAATAAAGACACTAGGTGAGGCTGGCCAATGTAGATATTCCTAATGGTATATTTTATCCCACAGATTAAATAAATAAATGAAACTAGGTCTTGGAGTTGCCAATGAGGTGACTGAAGCCTGCTATTGTGATTAAGGTGTCTTTCTTCCTCAAGCAACCTGGAGTTTGTTATACACAAGTCAAGCCATAAATCAGTAGATACTGGATGACTCAAAAGCTATAAAGAACATAAAATTATGTGGCTTCAACTTAAAGAATCACAAGCAGAGAGAAATTAGTGATGGAAGGCTTATTAAACTGCCTAGTTCAATCTCTGCCAAGATGGGAATATCGCCTGGAATCTATTTTACAGCACATTATCAAAAATTGTTTCCATATGTGATTCTGCTCTGGAAAGAGCCTATAAAAGTGGTCTGGTATAGTACCATTCTGACTGAATCTGTGATTTCTTTCACTTCCAGAGAGTTCAAAGAAATATCATTTTCCTCTCAGTTGAAGACACCCACTCATTCAATCATACCCACTATCACTGAGAATAGATGTTCTGTGAGGCACCCTTGCCTTTATTTGCATTGTGTAACTCCACACTGTGCCTCGACTCGCTCCTCTTGCCTTAGGCACACTGTGATGCAGGGCAGAGGATGGAGGTAGCAGCAGAGGTAAATGCTTTATCAGAGATAAAGTGATACAGGCTCTTTGTATCACCTACATGTGCACTGAGACTTGCAGCATTAATACTGGATCTTCTGTTCCTCTCCTATTTCTGAGCCCACAGTTTTTGAATCATGACCTAATGAGTTCTTCATCATTCTCAAGTTTCTTCTGATATTACTACTGAAATCATTCAAATATTACTACCACTCTCCCCAAGACACCTGTCTTTTACAGCGTGAGGTGAAGGAATGAGTCAGTTACCTGAATCCTGGAGCTGCTGGGATTATTCTTCTGCCTCATAGTAAGCTCGTTTGCTATTCATTTAGTGCCCCTTCATCTCTTTGACTCTAAGTGTGACCTTTTCATTTTTGTCTTTGATTTTATTCATAGCTCTTTTCTTTTTCCATTTCACAGTTTTAAACTCCCTTCTAGGACTGGAATATAATTTTGATTTCCTTGACTATAGTGACCAAACAGGCCACACTGTTTAACTGGATAAGATTTGTTTTTGTCAGTTCTGTAGGACTCATGCCAGGCTTTATTTAAGTGGTCCTCCTTGCTTTGCTATTAGTGTCCATGCTTTGAGGTCAGATTCAGGATGGGTGTGGGTGAGTGATGCTTCTGCCTGCTGACAGCAAGGAGAGAACAATGCTCATTTGAGCACTGACTGGAACAGCTCAGCTGGAATCTTCTCAGGGTTTTCAGCCAATTAGCCATTTACATTTAATCTTTTTCCCCATTATTCATCAGATTCCTGTTCTTTGAAAGTTTTGCATATCCTAATTTTTATGCTAATTTCAAAAAAGTCCTAACTCTAATGCCTTCAAACTTCTTTTTAATTATTCACATTCTCACCACTTCCAGAGGATGTCAGCAATTCTTTCACCATGACTTTAACAAAAATCATGGTTTTTTCCTCACTTTTCCACTTGCCTGTCAACATAACCCTTTCTGAGCCTCTTCAAAATGTCCTTATGCTGTTTCTACATTGCAGCAGGCAGGCAAGCACAAAGCATAACACAGACGTTTTCTGGAAACCTGACTTGGCCTCTCAGCTTGAAGCCTTCCTGCTGACAGCCTGCTCAGGCTCTCTGGTGCAGTGAGATGCTGGCAAATGTTTGATGTTCAGACCTGAGAGCGCTGAGAGATGCACTTCAGCTCACCTATATTTGTGTTTGTTGGGTCTCTACGACCAGTCAGGCTTAAAGATGCAGTGTAGGTATAATTGTCATTATTTGTAGCTTCCCTGTCACCAGAGCAGGGTTCACACCTCTTCAGTTCACTGCAATCATATTTCCTCACAATCACAACAGCATCTGTGGGGTTGGAGCACTTACAATCCCGCTTCACAGAAATCCTGCTTTGCAGAAATCCCACTTCACACTTTCCCACTGTTTTCTAGGCTGAAACTCATCTTGACTACTGCAGCTTCTTCTCTTCCTCTTTTATATTTTACTCTGCCTCATTTTTCATAATTTACAAGAGAAAAACTAACTTTGTCAGTCATTATTTTTGATGCTGGCTGTACTACAGCTTGAGGCTTCCAGATGCATTTCAGAGAGAGAGGGCAGTATTGACTGCAGCAGCCACAGCATTGAGCAAGACACCCTGGGAACCTCAGCTTTATTCTTACTTTGTCACAGTCTTGCTGAAGGACTGTGGCTATTACCTGAGCGCTCCTTCTGCTTTGGTTTCAGCACCTTTCATATAAAGATAGAATCACAGAATTCTGATTTAGGTTGGAAAAGACCTTTAAGATCATCAAGGCTGACTGTTAACTGCACACTGCCAAGTTGACCCCTAAATCATGTCCCTCAAGCACCACATCTACATGTCTTTTAAATACCTCCAGGAATGGCAACTCAACTACTTCCCTGGGCAGCCTGTTGCAGTGCTTGGCAGCCCTTTTTGGTGAAGAAGGCTTTCCTTATATGTAATCTAAACCCATGTGACGTAACTTGAGACCGTTTTCTCTTATCCTATCACTTGCACCCGTGAGAAGAGGCTGACACCACCACCCACCACTCCCTGCCCCACTCTCCCCATCTTGCTACACCCTCCTTTCAGGTAGTTGTAAAGAGCAATAATATCTCCTCTGATTCTCCTTCTCAACCACCCCAACTCCCTTCATTGCTCCTCATAAGTCTTGTTCTCCAGACCTTTCACCAGCTTTGTTGTCCTTCTCTGGACACTCTCCAGTGACTTAATGTGATTCTTCAAATAAGGGTCCATAGACTGAACACAATACTCAAGATGTGCCCTCAGCAGTGCCAAGTGTATGGGGGGATGATCACTCTTCCTAATCTTCCAGGAACCTCCTAGAGTATTTCCTCTCTGCTGTGCTGTATTTCCAACAGACATCAGGTCAGTTGAAGTCCTGCAGGAGAACAAGGGCTAGCAATTGTGAAACTTCTCTCAGCTGCTTACAGAATTTTTCATCTACTTCTTGATCCTGGTTGGGTGATCTGAGATGAGTCCCACCATGATATCTGCCTTGTTGGCCTTCCTTCTGGCTCTCACCCATAAACACTCAGCCCTGTTGCCATCATCATCAAGCTCTAGACAATCAAAACACTCCCTAAAATACAGGGCTACCCGATGTCCTCTCCTTTCTTGCTTGTCCCTCTGAGGAGTTGCAGTACTCCAGCTGTGGGAACAATTCCACCACATTTCCATGATGGCAACTGTGTCACGGTGTTACTGCTGCACAAGGGCTTCCAGCTCCTCCTGTTTGTTCCCTGTGCTGCTTGCACTGGTGTACATCGACTTCATCTGGGCTGCTGATCCCATCCCTTCCTGAGGGGACAAATCCCAATTCCTGCATGACCATTCTCAAGTACTTCCATGGTTTCTAACATCAATAACCTTTGTGGTATTGCTGCTGCGTGGATCTCCATCCCGCAGGCTTGCAGACCTTGCCAAAAAAAGCCACCCTTCAATATTGCTGTGCTATGCCCAGGTTTTATCTCTAGGGAGCCTCCAGATTATCCCTTTTCCCCTTCAAATCTAGTTTGATCTCTTTCTGTGAGCCCTGCTAACACCTGTGCCAAAGAACCTTTTCCCCTTTGAGACAGGTGTACCCCATCTATTGTGTTGTGTAAACTGACCCATGGTCAAAAAACCCCAAAATTCTTCCAGTAGCACCAGGTTCGTAGACAGATACTGATTTTACGGCATTTCATGTTTTTTCCCTCATCATGTCCTGCAACCAGAAGGACAGAAGAGAACACCAATTGCTCTCCTCAAGCCCGATGATACTGACTTCCTTTATAAAAAGCTTTCAGCCCAACTGAAAGGCTGAAGAGAAGAGAAATGCTCTGGAAGAGCATTGGAAGAGAAATGCTATTATTGCTTGGCTGATGCAGTCCTTGCTATTTTCTCAGCACAATCACAGTAACAGAACTGTTGTACAGCCCCAGTGCCTGAAAGCTCACCTGCCTGTGGAGGAGGTTCCTCCTAAGCACAGGAGTGAAGAGCATGGAGCCCCCCTAGGCTCTCTGGCATCTCACCAGCATGGCAATGGGTCTGCCAATACAGAAACTTTTTATTAACTTTCAGGTTTCCAAAATCTTTCTAGTCCAAGCATTTATTTACTTTTTATCCTGGAAGGGAAAATAAAGGTTGGATAATCTTCATGTTGCACATACGTGACTTTTGTCTCTGATCCAGTTACAATAGCAAACTCCTCCCGTTGTCCCACCCAAAAAGACTGGAAAATGTCCATTCTAATTCTTTTCCCTAGGCTATGCTGAGTGAATGTTCAGCTCTCTGAGGCTGGAGTGTACTGGTATAAATTTACTGTCATAGAGCCTCACTGCTGCTGATTGTTGCAGAACTACCACTGAGTAGTAAATGCTTCACTGCTCTGTTACCCGGGGGGGCTGAGCATTAACTACACTATTGAACAGCAAATGCTTATCATCCCCTATAATTCAAACTGTATAAATCACTGAAGAGAGACAATGTGCCTACAGGGAACTCACATGTCTATAAAAATGTAAAAATCAGAACTATATTTAGCTGACAGAGCAATACTTAAAAAATAATAAAGTATTCAAAATATAATCTCAGACATTAAACTCATCTTCATTTCAATCTACCCAAACTTTGGTGGAGTTTAATCTCCTCTGCAAACATTTTCATCGTTAACAACATTTAAAAAAATAGGATTAAGAAATAAAAGCAATTACTCTTCTCTCTCCCCCATCCTCCAACCATTCATGCAGCATATAGAACAACCCCTTTTAAGCCCATCCTTAGAGTAAAACCAAAATGCCAGCATTTTTTATTCACTGAGAAAAGCATTTCTACTTTGCTTAAAAAATAACAGAAGGCTTAAGATGCGTTGCTTGTAAACATTGTAACCACTGGAAGTGGAAGACACAGTTCCCTTTTGTCTAAAGACAGTTCTTCAAATGTAGGGCTTATGCAAAGTTCATTACACTGGGAAGAAAGGCACGTAAAAACATTCCTCCAAGGAACTGTACTGTGACTGAGGACATGAACTTTCATTCCTGTGTAAGCAAACACTTTATGTGAAGTGGACAAAAGGAGTTCCATTACTGTCAATGAATTACTCGTGGCTGTGAAGTTAAATACACGTGAGCATTTGAAGCACCAGAGAACTTTATAAGAAGCTGGTGCTGCATATTCCTTAATGTGTACATAAAATCTGTTTTCTGGTTTGGCCTTAACCATGCAATAACCTCTGGAGAGGCTTCACCATGTATTCATAATGCAATTTACTGCAGAGCCAAGGCCTTCAATATATTCCATATTAAAAACCAAAACCATCCCCAAACACCTATCCATAGAGAAATAAAACATGGTAACCTTTAAATACACAGATGCAATTACAGAAAAAGACAAGGAACAAATCCAGAAAGATCTTGGGGGAGAAGTGGTATGGGACTTTCTGAGTCCCATATAACATTCAGAGAAATGATGAAAGAGAGGTTTGAGAGCAGAGTTGGAAAACGATTACAAGCACTCAATGTTTCAGAGAGGTCAGAACAAAATCAAATAAGGGTACTAAGCTTTATTCTTAATCCACTGACAGCTTAGTAGCATCCCATTAAGATCTATCATTCTTGAAGATGTTCTAAGGAAACAAAGAACATTTTGATTTTTTAATCTTATGAAAGATGATGTCATCAACAACTTGTGTTTGTTCTTTTTTCCCTTTACAGAGAAAATACCTGTACTTGATCAGCATGTGTGTCCTACCACACTGTGTGAGCCTGAGCTAACCAAGAGTAATGAGGGATTTTAAATAGAAACATAACTAAATCATGCAAATATGTTTGAAACACTAAGAGAAATAACATGGTGTTTGGCTTAATTAGACATTCAGAAAAGAGTTTTCCCAGCACACCAAGTCACGTATATATAAGATTACTTTGTAAGAATGAAGCAAATAACGCCAATATACTTCAGATGTGCTATCCGGGCACCTCATCATGAAGAGGGGAGATAAGACCTTTCTGTATGTATTTGTAATGTGGCTTGAAAGTGTTGCTTTCAGTTGTCTTCAGATGAAGAGCTGATAATTAGCTCTAAATAAAATCAAGGAAGTTCAGAGAACACCAATGAAATCTCTAAAGGCTATCTGGTCTTCTAAAGACTATGATTTCATACAGTCCATAGCTTTATCTCCTATGGGATATGTCCATCAGTGGGTCAACACTCAGAAGGGAACAGAGCATACTAAGAAATTTTAGTGAAAAAATGCTTAATTTGTGATTAAGGGCAGAAAAATTAATGTGATGCAGCAGTAATTTAATATGCTGGCAAAATGAACACTTACAAGTAATCCTCCAAAAAGTACACCAGCTGCAGAACGCCAGATGAATTTAAGATGTTCATCCCAGAGGACCACTCAATGAAAATGAGCTCATGCTTCAGGATTTTCAGATCAGAGCCATATGCTGTACACTAACACATTTGCAATATTAGTACCTTGAAGTAAAATTCTTAGAGCATTATTGAATCTAATTTCCAATGCCCACAGTCAGCAAACTTCTCTCATTTCCCTATGGAGATAACCCTGTTGGATGAGCCTTACACGATGTTACTGTGGCACTAGGTTGAGAGTATATTCCATGTTTGACTAAACATTAGATATCCATAACTTCAGGTGATGAACATTTAATTGGTTTTAAATTTTTTCTCCTGATGTTACTTATCATTTGGTGGAAACTGCTGCAGTGCCAGGAGTGGAAATGGAGGGTGACATTTCACACCTGTGAGGGTCAGCTGGGCACTGTGAGGGTCAGTGCCCAGCATCTGTGGGAATGATGGCACGAGTGTGGGCCAGGCGCACACAGACCCTTCCTCTTCTGGCATGCCAGGAAGTCTCATGCATTAGAAACAGGCCTTTTATTTTATTTAGTTTATTTGGACCCTAAACATTTTTAGCTTTCCATTGACAAAAAGTAAATATCTGTAAGTAAACAACAACAACAACAGGCCTCTTAAAACTTAATCTAATTTGCCTTATGTTCAAGACCCACTATTACACTCTCACGCTCATTATGTCTGACCTAAAAAGAATATTAAAAATCTTATTATTTTGTTGCTAGCTTTTCTACTTAATTATTACCACAACAGGCAGGTAATCATTATGATAATTAATCAAGACTAAGACATAAATAGCTCACATAGGGGTTAATAATCAGATAATATCAGTAAGCACTGTTTCTGTATAATTAAGTCAAATGACATGATTTACACTGGTGCAAACCTACCTCCAGAATGCAACATTTAAGGATTTTACTGTCGTTTCAAACAGCTGTACATTTGCAAGCCTACAGTATCTGAATGTTGCTTAAATTCTAAACTTTTGACATTGACAAAATTTGAACTGAAGGGGGATATTTTTTTTCAAATTGTAGTAATCTATTTGCTATTAATGTTGGCTACCATTAGTTAAATTTTCCTTTTTGATAGCCCACACATCAAAGAATCACAGAATGGCTGAGGTTGGAAGACATCTATGCAGATCTTGTCCAGCCACCCCAGCTCAAGCAGGCCCTCTCTAATTGATCACCTCCAGAAACTCCATCACCTGTGCATCATAATATTCCTGTAGGAATACGTTAAACTTCTAATGTGGCCAGTGACGAAACTCTCACTCATTTTCTAAAAACAATATATGATTAGTAACGTAGAGACTTTCTTGTACCCACTCATAATTGGAAGGGTTAGTCGCAATCCTTAATAGTTGTGTAAGCACCAGCAGTGCTACGTGTAAAACAACATAAGGCATTTCCAAATCACAAAAGAGGAAGGAATGTTCCATAAAAACAATGGTTTTCTCAAGCTATAGCCATTCAAGAAACAGCTAAGTATTTTAATATTAGTACTAAAATAACTTATATTGCTATCTCTAACTCAAACCTCTTTTTCAACTATGTGGAAGTAAAGGGTAGGATGCAAGAAACATTTACTAGATATGAATGCTATTTGAATGATTGCTTGAGAGGAATTCTGGAAGCTACTAACAGTTTTGCAGTTTTGCTAAGGGCCAGATGTGAATCAGTATTTCTGAGACAAAACTTACTTCTTGAGTAGTCGTACTGATTGAAATAACTTTTGGGGGAAGGGGTGGGTTTTCATTTACATACCTTCCTAACATGGGAAGATTTGCTAAAATATGTTTTAGGTTTATTTGTCTTTGCAATTTGTTATCCTTTGCTTCTCTTCTTTCTTTTCTCATTCAGCTTTCCCTAAATAATTTTGCTTTATCACTGTGATAGGATTGCACAGGCCTGAAAGCACAGAGTTGTATGGGTAAGAGAGGAGGGGCCACTTTCCCACAGGGAGGATTTCTTGCTTATCTTCCTTTGGATGTTCCTATAAAGCTCTACCTTAATCTATTTAGTAATCTACAGGGTTGCAAAGTGAGTCAGATGCAGAATTCAGGTAAAAAATTTCATGGAAATCCAAGGAGAGACAGGTTAAACAGAGCTTTAGGGCTTGCTATCCTCACAGCATCAACATCTACCCTTCATTCCACCTGTAGGGCTTTACAGCTCTGGCTGCCAGTGACAGTAGCCTGGGACAATCTCCAGCAGCACATTTCAGGTGATAAGCTGGAAAGTCTTAAGGAAAGAAAAGCAGAGATCGCCACACATTGTCTCCTCTCCACACATTTTTAGTTAGGTAAGATTGTTTAGACATTTAAGACCATTAAAAGCTAGTATAAACAAACTTAAATGAAATGTCACTTTTGGGGAGGGTCTTTATTCCTTCTCAGTACAATGTCCAGGGGAATACAATGAGGATGATATTTTTTCCTGACACTTGTTGTACTGCCAGGGTACCAAGTATCCATGAGCTGGATGGTCAATATTCCTGGAGATAACTGCTTGAATGAAGTTGTATCCAGACTTTAATGCATACTTAAACTCTTAGTGTCAGCCTTCCACCTTGCACTGAGGTAAAATATTCACTTACATAGGACAGCACCTCAGCAACAAATGCCAGAAATTTTTCATTAGGACCTATGCCTCATGAGCTTTTTTAAGCACTTTTACAAACTTGTTTCCTTTTTCTACTCTGCATTTTTCTCTGTTACCCCATATTTTATTAATGCCAGTCTGCTTGAAAAGGGCACAGGGAAAAGCAAGCATTCTACAGGGTAAATGGGAAAAGAAATGGACAGAAGCTTTTCTTAAAATGTCACTGCTCACAAAGAGCTTGTGGCAGCCCAGCGTTATATAAGGCTGAGTTTTAAAGAGGTGTAGTTAAATATGCCCTGATCTCTCTCATATTTCTAGCTTGCAGTTTTAATCCTCCCCACACTGAATTTTAATTTAAAAGTATTTTAATCTGCAACTTGTTACAATCCCACGTCATGTTTTGTATGGACTTGGAGCAATGCTGTCCTGAATCAAGACAAAGTAGGAACATCATGGTTGTCAAAAGATGTATCTGACAGAGCCAGTTATTGCTTTAGCAAAAAACCTCAAAGTCCTCTGTGCACAGCCTGACCCATCACAAGAACCTGGTGTGATGGTATTTGGCACGCATATGTTGTTGGAGTGTCTTTTATTCTATTTTCATGTATTGTCCTTTGGGATCAGCACTCATGTTCTGAACACAGCTGCAATTGTCATCAGAGAAATGAAATTTAACATGAATGCGGCCCTGGCACCAGCAGCTTTATTCTAGATTTTATAGAAGAAACAGAATAAACTTAGAGACAGATAAAATACAAGAAAAACATACATATGCTGCTTTATATAATATATATGCTGTTTAGTCTAATAAAAATTATAGAAGGGATCTACATCACAATGTTTTGGAGTTTGTCTCCACACATTTTTAGTTAGTTAAGGTTATTTAGACATTTTTAGAAAATTAAGAATTAATATTAAAAAGTATATGAAGTCCTATTAATATAATTTATTCTTCACTATAAAGTTTCATAAGAAAATACTTTTCAAGGCTTTCCTCCCTATAATGGATCTAAAATGTAGCTAAACCATACAGAAAAGAGTACATACTAGTATTGAGAATCTTCCAACTTTAAATAGTTTTCAGAGAAGAGGAGGTGATTATTTTCCAGTAAATTTTTGGTATAATCAGCTATTTCACACCTTCCTTTACACCAGAGTGCTTTGATAGCCTTTTCCAGCAGTCCTGAGGTCTGTGCCCCTCTGGAGTCAACACTTTGGTCTGTTCTGGGATACTGTGATGTCCTTCAGAAGAAATATATAGGCAGAGTTAAGGATGGGGTTTCCTTAGTGCAAAATCCAAAGGGGGAGAGGAAGAATGGATTCTGGAGTGGGGCCATTAAGGGTTCTGTCCATGCCTGCACTGCTGCACTATTGGAGGCTTCCTCCCTCCTACCTCCCTTTAAAACCAGCTAATTCTTATATTTGGCTTAGAGCTTGAGTCTGTAAGTCAGAGGAGAAGATATCCAATGAGGCTTATTTGAATTGTTCCCAGTTTCCAGACTGGGAAATCCAGAGATTGAGACAACTCCAGCAGTAAGGGCTGAAAATGTTCCTGGCTTTTCATTCCTGTGCTTTGTTCATCATTTACATTCACCAGCACCAACAGAAGCCCTGTTCTAGTCGTCAATCTAAATCAGCTGTTCATCTGTCCCAGGAGGTCTGATTATATTTATCCAAAATAATAGAGAAGCAGAGAGATGACTGTAAAGAAAACTCTGAACTTCCCCACATAACAATTTAGATCTCAGATTAATGAGCTCTTAATTAATTGGGTCAGCCATAAATAGGGCTGTTTGCAAAGACAAGAATACATTAATCTGGAAAGATCATGTTGCTTGTATCACTGGGAAGTATCAGAGTATTTATAACCCAGTTTTGAGGATCAATTGTTTGCAGTCAGATTTCATCTGTTCCCTTTAAATATATTCAAACTAAAGAGTCCTCTGGAGGTTTCTTCCTTGTAGTCCACAACACAGAATAAATACTTTGGGTCAAGGCAGAACAGATTTTGTTTAAGTATCTCCTATGAAGAGTTGCAAAAACCAGTATTGATTTCTACATGTTTACTTCAGGAAAAAAGAAAAGCCTTTCCTGGTGCTGGAGGTCTAATGGATTATTACAGACAAGAGAAAAACTCCAAGAATCTGCTTCTTCAGTAGCTGTCTGATGAAAGATAAAATGTTCTCCACAAGCCTGGGTGCACCTTAGAGATGTGTAGGGACCTCTGCATTGTATCCCATGCTGTTACAGCAGCCTTCCTTTTCTCAGCTCTTACAGGAACTCTGTACCATGCTGAGGAATAAATTATTTATTTGGGGACTTCTGCCTTGTCTGACTGAACCTACTATCCCAAAGGACTTTGGGAGGTATAAACTACAGTAACTTAAAACGGATGTGATTTTACAGCTTTCCTTGTCTGAGCTTGTTATGGGAATATAGGAAACCTCAGCACTGTAACACTGTGAATTGAATTGTTTTACTCCCTAAAATACTCAGCACATGCTCTACATTCTGTCTTGTAGCCTCCTGACTCCTTGACCAGGTTGTTAGAGAATGAGAATTGAAGTGGCTTTCTAAGCCATTGAATTAGAAATAAACTGCATAACATACTGCTGTCTTCATCAGATTCCTGAAGGGTTTAAACCACATTGTTGTAGTCCTTATTTGATTTATGCAAATAAAATCCCTTAGCATAATATGTAATTAAAATAGGATAATTTATTCCATTAATCTTAATCTAAATACAATCCTGCTCTACTGTAAAAAAAAAAAAAAACAAAAAAAACCCAAAAAAAACAAAAAACAAAACAAAAAAAACCCAAAAAAACCAAAAACCAAAAAAAACCAACAGCAACAAAAAAAACCAAAAAACAACAAAAAAAAAAAAAAAAAAACAAAAACAAAAAAAAAAACCAAAAAAAAAAAAAAAAAAACCCCAAAAAAAACCCAAAAAACCAAAAGCCCAGCTTAAAGCTCTACCTGAAAGTTTCATGTTTTGCATTGGGATCACAGAGGAAATGGAAGCATGAAAACAGTCAAGAAATCCAATTAAGAACAGAGGTACTAAAACAGGCCAGTCTTAAAAAGTGCCAGAGAAAAGAATGGGTAGCTACATCTGAGAAAACACCTCATCAAAAATAGTTTCATTATTTCTATCTATTTTTTTGCTATTTATAAAATATAAATTGGGAAATTCTTAAATATAAACCTTATTTAAATATATATATGTGGATAAACTTCTGTGAAGTCCATAGACATTACAAACCACAAGTGAATGTTCACCAGATTACACTGGATGAGGTATTTGGACCAAGAGATGACTTTAATTTGGCATTAAATTTCTTACTATATAATCTAAACATTTATTAAATTTAAAATGCAAATATTTAAAAAATTCCACTTCAAAATACTTGCACTTTTGATATGGCTTGGAATATTTGAAATTCAGTTTAAACATCTCTAGTACAATCACAGAACAGAAAGTTTGTAGCAGAAATAGATGAGATGAAGGAAAACATTAAAATAGTTTTCAAAAGCAGAAAATCCAACCAAATTCAGACAAAAGAGTAATTAATCATAGAATCACAGCATAGTTTGGGTTGGAGGAGATCTTAAAGATCATCACCTTTTCCAACCCCCCCCACCATGGGCAGGGACACCTTCCACTGTCCCAGATTGCTCAGAGCTCCACCCAACCTGGCCCTGAACACTTCCAGGGTTGGGGCATCCACAGCTTCGCTGGGTAACCTGTGCCAGGGCCTCAGCACTCTCACAGAATTTTTTCCTTTTATCTGATCTAAACCTACTCTCTTTCAGTTTGAAGCCATTCTCCATTGTCCTGTCACTACCTGCCCTCATAAAAAGTTCCTCTCCAGCTTTCTTGTAGCTCCTTCAGCTGTTGGAAGGGGCTCTAAGGTCTCCTTGGAGACTTTTCTTATCCAGGCTGAACAATTCCAGTTCTCTCAGCCTGTCTTATAGAGCAGGTGTTTTAGTCAAATAGTTTCACTTCTGGAAAATGCAATTTTGGGTTAATGGAATGTTTTAAGTGTTCAATAGGCTTCTGTGTGACATATTTAAGTGATGAATCTTGCTTTTACTTCTCATTTGAGGACCTTCAGTCCTGGAGCCACCCCTGGATTTTGTCACTCTCCTGAATTAATTCATTCTCATTCCAATATTGTCTTCTACAATTATTCCAATTGTAGAATGAAGTACACAAGACACCAAGGATGCCTTGCCAAGAAATCACTATTTTTGAAGCTATACCTATAATTTTTCCCCCTATAAATATGCACATAGTCAGGGGAGAGAGGAAAGCCCAAAATATTCATCACCATGTGATGCTGGCTGCTAGAAACAGAGAAAATGGTGCCTGTAACCTCTGGGGAGTCAGTTCATCATTAGATTAACCACCACTAAGGGCAGGCCATACATCACTGGAGACGACAGGCGCACTGTTGGCAATACAAGAATAATAAGCAGAACAACTTGCACTGTCACTGTGCGTGGGAATGGAGGAGAAGTCTTACAGATGCTGCTGAGGAAGGGAAGGGTGAATAGTTAGTCATTGCCTTGGGAGAAAAATTGTAAGCTACATTCTTATTCAGCAGACATGTCTTTGCTTATCAGGTTTATCTGCATTTACAGTACACTATGAGAACCAAATACATCAGTTACTCAATGTCTAAACACACTTTTCCAGCATGAAAAATATGGTGCCTATCCTGATAAGAGCTGCAATGCTTTTCTTTTAACCTTAGCTTTCTCTGCTTCAGTTTTAATGACAAATTGTTATCTACATGAAATGTTTTCCAGCTAAGCTCCTTAGCACAACATTGCTAGGGAATACTACAGCAGGAATCTCCCTGCTCCCCACAGGAGTGCTGCCTCAGGCACCTGGGGTTCAGTGTGACTGGAAAAGGCAACCAGCTGAAATCCTGTTCCACTCAATGGAGTTTAGAGTGTGCAAGGATAAAGTCCTTCAGAACAGTGGATGAGCAGCGAGTCAATTTTTTTTTTTTTTTTTGTTTTAGTTAACAGAAGGGGAAAGTTTCATTTTGAGAGCTTCCCATGGAGAGCAGAGATTTATTTACAAGAGACAGTGCAGACTCCCATGGCACATAGTGTTCAGCATCCTCATCCTTAGTTTAGTTTCAGCCTATCTCTACCTTTTCCATTTGCTTCAAAGTTTCATTTGAAATTGAAATAAATTGAATTGAAATAAAAATACATATAGAGAGTCAACATAGGTCAACTCTTCCTTCTGCAAACTAGCAAGCTCTTTACTGTTAACATCTTGGCAACCCTGCCTCCCACGCAAAGCTGACAGGTCTGTTTAGCACACCCAGTTCATGTTGGTCATGGAATGCACCAACAAATGAACAAAGAAATCTTTCTCTTTTTATGCCTTTACCTGTGTCTGAAACAGAACTGCCCTCAAGCATCTCTTGTACTCCCTGTCTGCTAAACCTGTCTGTCTCATTTATAATGTACCAGAAGTTGTAATGCTGTAGCATGTGAGGCTCTAGGAACATTTCAAACCATTATTTCCTTGGCTAAAGTCAATGCAACCTATAAAAAAATCTCTAGTTTTAGCAATGCAAATTAGCATGTAAGTGCTTTTTCAGCAGAAGATCAGAACTAGAGATCAGAGTATGATTATTGACTTATGAATGTGAAAAAGTATATAAATTGTATGCATGACAGCAATCCTGTACTTAAAGGCTCATTACCAACTTAATATACCTAACAAACCATTCCACTTCTCATGTCTATAAATCCATGAACTTTCGAAAACAAGGTATGTCTTCCTCTTTCTATAATGTCTCATCACTGCACTACTTAATCAGTAAACTTTACAGAATGGGGATAAAAATAAGCCAGAAAGGCACTAATTTGTTTTACAACCTTTCAAAATTTTGATTTTTGACAGAAAAAAAACCCATTTAGATAAATCTGTTAGCACATTCATGTAATGCATCTAGAAAGTCGATTTTGATGCACTGGCAAAAACCTTCATCACTTGTCTACTTCATGCTGTTAGTGAATTCTCCAAGTCCAGGGTACATGAGAAATGTGATGCTCATGGTCTCTGTCCTGACTGATGCAGCTGAGCCTAGAGAAGGGTGATGGTGTCACCTGCCATGGTGGCAGGCCCCAGGGCACAGAGATAAATCCACAATAGCTCACACTTCATCTAGCCATAAGCTCTGCCCAGACAAATCCCCCACACACTAACAAGGCTCGGCAAGGAGTGGTATCTGTTCTTTCTATTTCCATGTTCCCTCTCTCCTCTTGTGTAGTCTTCTGCACACTTTAATAGACAACTGGTCTTAAAAATGCAGCTCTGACTAAGTAAAATATACTGAATTAGTTCAATCACTTATCAATCAAGAAATTATGACTTACTGCTATGAATACTAATGCGAAAAAACAGGAGGAGCATTAATGAAGATAGTGCAGACATATGTAATAAAAAACCAAATTTTGCAGTGTGAAAAATAAACGAGACCATTGGGTAACTGCTGAAGATTTAGTAAAATAAAAAGATTTCTTGTTTATATTTTTCTCAGTGTGGAGTGGCCTATGTTTTCAATTAATCCTAAAAATGAGAATAAGAAAAAAAAACCCAAAATCTTAGTATGTGTATTCTGAAGATAAAAACCCCTCTTTAATTAGAACAGCATATTATTTATGTATCTAGATTTTAATTACACTCACTTGATATACTCACAATTATTTTCATTACAATCAAGCTTTTACTCTCTTCTTACTCCATTAAACTCTACTATTCATGGAACGGAAAAAAAAAATAGTTCCGAACAAAATTATGGCACCAGGCATCCCTTAAATCTGAATTGAACCCTGTTTCTTTTCATAGGAATACTAATTTTTAAATGGACATTACACACTTCTAAAAGCTTGCATACAAGGACAGGGCCAGCCCATGGCCATTTCTCCTCTGTGTGGCTCCCAAGCAGCCCTCGTGAGGATGCTCTTTCCCAGCCTGACGCTGCCTCACTCTGCAGGAGCCCTCAGTGCTCCCAGCGTGGGCTGGGTCCCTTGCTGGAATGGGAATGTCAGTGGGAACCCACACAGGCCTGGCTCAGAGCAGCAGCAGGGCACAGCGATGTCCTCACCTCCTGGACCATCCCTCTGCACATGGAGGGACCAGGCAGCTCCTGCTGCACCCGGCGGCTCCAGGGGATCTCTGCTCTCCTCTGTTTGTCAGCAGCACCCCTGTGCCCCCCAGCCCATCTGAGCTCCCACAGGAAAAGTCACACCATGAGACACGTAGGAACATACCCTGGAGCTGGCTCCTCTGCTTTGGGGGTCAGTGTCTCTCCAGGGCCTTCAGAGCCACAGGTGTGTCTGTGGATGTGACAGCCTGGTCAGAGAGAGGGAAAGCTAGACAAGCTTTCCCATGAGCTGGTCTGGGAGCTGGAGAGAAATAGTGATACTCAAATGGAAACTATCCACAGGCTGTGTTTTTAACAAGCTGTTTTCCCATAAGGATATTTACCAGAAGGGTGGTTTCTTAATTAGCCAATGATGATGGTGTTTTGATTAAAGGACCAAGCAGGTCCACCTCTAGCAAAACTAAGGTATAAAAGAGGAGAGGATGAAATAAACGGGGCTTTTACCATTTGCCTTCTGAAACAACTCTGTGTCATCTCTGACTCAAGTGTGACGCACGTCACAGAGTCTTTTACAAGAGAGTCTTACAATATTATAATTCTTATTCTGTTACCTTCAATCATCACGTTAGTTTAGGTACATTTTTCAGAAATGGTCCCTTGGCCATTGCCATCACTGTGACTGCTGAAACAAATCAAATGGAGCTTGATAGACCTCAGCATCAGACCTCAGCCAGGCAAAGTAGCTAAAAAATCTCAAAGCATGGATTTTCCCCACAACACTCCAATTCTTAGAAATAAACAAATGACAAATTCTTTAGTGTAGTAAGTCCCTTGTAGGTGCACAGTATTTAATAACTGCCTCCTTCAAGTCAGTTTGTTAAGCTTCCTGCATTTTTGAAACATCCAACAATCCTCTGAAAATGTGTAAGACATTTCTGAATCACTTTTCTTTTAGAAGTTATAACAAAAACTCTTAATTAATTTCATTAACTTTTATTAGCTTAGTTTTGCTTCACTGGAACATGTACTTATTCTCCATTTCTGAAGAAATTGAAAAATAAATAAAGGGGGAAAATATAATATAAAGTAAACTCACCAAAAACAATTACAAATAATCTTTGGACCACAAGTCTTTACTAAAATAATTAAAAATATTAAGTATTTTTTCCTCAAAAAATTTAGTTCTTTCCAGCATTTTGGGTGTTGAATTATAAGTAACACATTTGCATTTTGTGCTGTTTTTTCATGTGGCCCACTGAAGTAAGTTCACTTTAACTACTCACAAAGATGATTTACTGCTAAGAAGTTGAATTAGTATAAAAATGTTTTAGTGTGCATAATTTAAACATTTAATTGTATAAATAGTATTTTCTTCCTCAGGAAATTATATTCATCCCTCTTTCTTCCCCTTACAAAGAACCATGCTATTTTTACATGTTTATTTCTGTTCACTTACAAAGCAAATATTAAAAAGCAATTTAGGTAATGCCTTTCTCATAAACAGTTTGATTTAATTTTATTTAAACAAAATCTAAAATTTCCACACAGAGAATATGCACTGTAAGAATTAAAACACAAGTTAAATAATAGAGTTGAAAGCTTTAACACACACACATATATAAAATATATTATATATATTTTTAATTTATATACATACATATATATATAAATATATATATATATATAGTGGAGCTGTAAGGTTTTTTGAGAGTTAGGGAAATTCAGATCAAGATTGAGATTTTTAGCCTCTGCGTCTTCCCAAAATACCAGGAAAGCATGCACCAGCAACTCTTATGTTTCAGCATCATAATATTCTTCAACTATTACCCACACAGACATGCCAGAAATTTCATATATTCTTAATAACCAGGGATAATTCCGATCTGTGCTCACCCTGATGATCTTTCAGTTTTCACCAAATCACAGGTGTGCTGCTGCTGGGAGATCTTGGTCATCAGGAAATCTGACCCTTGTGATTATTCCATTACCAAGAGCTTTGCTGCTGGTTGGATAGATATGAGAGCTGCATGGGAAGCATGCTCACATTTTGTTCCCTATTTTTCTATCAGTTTATTTAGAACATAACCCATAAGGACAGTCATAAATTTTGTAAGGTAATTCTCAGCAATAGCAGTTCAGGTGACTAAATTCTTAGCCAGATTTTATTCTGCCTAACTAAAATATATTAAAGTGGTTTTGTTTTCCCCTTGTACATACCTGGGTTACTCACCAATTTCTTAGAACACAGCCTGGCTAAGCTGCACGTGCTCTGTGTCAAACACAAATTAGAGCTATTGGACTTTGGTTTACAAGGTCAAGGCTACTTGTGCTTATGAGAAGTTCTAAGAGGCC
The DNA here is from genome assembly GCF_026979565.1 of Vidua chalybeata. Taxonomy (NCBI): domain Eukaryota; kingdom Metazoa; phylum Chordata; class Aves; order Passeriformes; family Viduidae; genus Vidua; species Vidua chalybeata. Next base: position 13,948,230 of record NC_071539.1, read on the forward strand.
CAGGAAAGTTCCCTGCCATCACAAACTGTGCCTTTCCTATTCTCTTGATTTCTGTATTAGAGAGCACCATCACAATGTGTCCTGTCTGCAAGACACAGCAATTATCACTGACTGAAACCTCACCGGCCTGGATGCTCACTGTTGTGAGTGGACACTGAGCAACTCTGTTTTGTCAGGAGGTCAAATAACTCTTTCATATTACTTATCCAGCAGGAGTGAAGGGATTTATTGTCCATCCATTTTGAAACACAAGTTAATGTGAAGAAAGGGATGGTGGCATTTTCCTCAACTTTCATAACCTATAGAAAACTCTTCACAGAAAACACACATAAGCAGTTTTTAGCACATTTTAAAGATAGGATATTTTTGAGGAAGAATTTCAGTCAGAGTTACCTTTAATGGCAGTATCTTGAAATCCAGCAGACTTTCTCTTCAGTACATACCTGCTGAACACAGCAGGGTTGACTTAAGCAAATCACCAAACCCCTTTATTGGGGGGATGTCCTTCACACTGAGTGGAGAAGGTTTTAAAGATGATTCACAACAGCAGCACACTGACATGGTCACTCCCAAAAGAGTTTTGTCTCCGAAATCACCCATCATCTGTGCTGATTAGTGCAGGCTTAGGATCTTTGGCAATCTCTTGCATCTCTGGGTAGATGTAAATCAAAAGACCACATTAAGTATAAGCATTACCAAAAGTCCAGGATACAGTGCAACATATTAAGTCCAAGAATCCATTTCATCGAATTTATCTCAATGCTAAAATTTTCAAACTGAATTCAAAAATCTGTTCCTGTGTATTTATAATAAATATCTGTGAAGTATCAACATTTTCCTACTACAGACGGCACACTGTGCTTTTTTAGCTTTCTGCATCTACATCTTCCAGGGAAAGATTTGCTCAATAGTTCTCTCACTGAAAATATCCAAGAGACAATGATATTTTAAGATATTATTAATTGTGTATAAATTTTAATTCCTCTGAAATATACTGCCTTAATAAGGGGGAATTACTGCATTTTACAGACAGAAGAGAAAGTGAAATAATTGGAGTTTTCTGTTTCAGTATCCCTACTCCTCTGTATTAATTCAGTTTGACTGTTGGTGGAGTTAAAATTTCATTATAGAGTGAGTTATTAGTTCTAATAAGTTATTACTGAAACATTATTTCTAGTTTGAAATCATGTTTAAGTGATGTACCTTACAAGCTTAACTTTCAAGGGCTAAACCATCAGGGAAAAATGTTAAAAAAATAAGTCATTGTACTGGGAGGTTAAAACTGGTTCTTGGCACAGCCTGAGCAAGGGTTTGTCTGTAGGCTGGTGAGGATGGGAGGCAGACTGACCAGGGGTGTCTGAGTGGCAGCTGCCTTTCTGCTTCTTGTGAAGGGGCAGAAATGTGCCAGGTGGGTGTTCTGGCACTGGACAGCAAACCCTGTCCCTCCTGTGAGCCAGGGCTGGGCACTGCAGGGAAAAGTGAAGCTTTTTTCATCTGTTCCACACACACAAATTAAAAGATACTTAGCACACAAATGTTAATACAAGTGAGTACACTCATTTCCTTTCGCTTCAAAGTGTGTGTCTGGTACTATCTGCAGTCTAGTCCATATAATTTAGAGGATCTGACATCTATTGCCCTGATCTCATTTATCACCAGCCCATCTTCATTTTAGAAGCACAGATACTCAGTGAACAATTTTTACTGTAAAATTGAATTTGTTTCCTGTGACAGTGTAGGCTTGCTGAATTTATGATTCAGTATTGAACATCCTTCACCTTGGAAGTAGCTCTCCTGCTGTAAAAACGAGGCATCTCTCTCCTGAGGACAGTATAACATCATGATACAGATGCCCATCCTGTTAGACAAGGTCGTGCCAGGAGAAACTAAACTTAATTTTCTGAGACTTTACAACACTTAGCCCTATATTTCACTTTACAAGGATAAATACTGGGAAATACTTTATCCCAATGTAACAACTGTCCTTTTGATCAGGAGAACAAAAAACGTTTGATGTTCAGTTCAAAATGGCTGAGAGAAGGAAAATACAAAAGGCGTGCTGAAGACATGTTACTTTTCTATCTGATGGTTGTTGCCTTTGTCTTTACATCACAGAAAACAACCAAATTATCTCACCTGGATTTTGGACACAGACTCTTCATTATGTGTGGGTACTTCATTCAAGACTCTATTTTTTTACTTTCTCAAATCCTTTGTCACTGGGTTCACTGCTTTGCTCTCACCTTATTTTAACCACTGCAATTACTGTCAAGTTCTCAAATAAAACTACCACTAAATTGGTCTTAATTAATTCATGTTACACAGAAGCAGGGACATCTTGGTATTTCCATCTTGTCTTCAGATTTCCACAACTTATTTCAAGTCTGCAAATAGTATAATTTTTTTAAGTACTTCACAGCACTTCACACACTTCTGAGATAACAAAGTTCTGCACTAACTCGACCCCTTTGTCATGCAGGGGACAGCAGCTACAGAAGCACTGATGGGTCCATCTGGCTCCATCTCTGAAGTGCAACCCAAGAGGTTGCAACTCTTCATTTTCCAAGAAGGAAACAAACCTCTTTCACATCATGCCTTGCCTTCCTCCCCTATTTCACCTCATCATTATATGTAGGGTCCCCAACCAGCCACAGCTCAGCTCCTCCATGCAAGAAAACAGAAACCAACATCCTGATCTGCTGCACCTTTTGTAGCTCATTTTCCTTCTCTAGAGAAACTGCTGCTACCAGCTGTTCAAGGTGCTCAGTAATTTTCCAGCCAAAGTAAACACCTACAGGCTGTAATTACAGCCTGTCAAAAACCTTCTCAGCCTGAAGGAACTGAGATGCCGCAGACTAAAGCTGCTCAGATCTGTCTGGATCCTTTTACAACCCCAAAAAGGAAACCAGTTCACAGCTGGGGAAATATTTTCCCAATTATAATTTAAATTAGAGTCTGTGTGTTCTGCATTTGAATGAACTCTCCTGGAAGAGCAGCTGGATTCTGCTGTACTTGAGAGATTTTATAGAAGAATTAGTTAAATATTTTTTTTAAAAGTATGTATATTAAAAAAAAAAAAGAAAAGAAACAAACAACCCCAAACCAACAAAAGCAAAAAAAGCCCAAACCAAACCAAAAACAAAACAAACAAAAAAAAACAATTATCAAAAAACCCCACATTCTCATGCTTTGTAAATTACAGCTCTTTATATATTTTGCATTGCTCTAGATCATCATTCATAGCACTTTCCTGGACCACAGCAACAATATTGAGGAAAAAATGAATGGCGTTTGATGCTCAGGTTTATTCTCACTTTTGAATTTATTAACTTCCGTGGTTGCAAGGAACATTAGAGGATCATGGACCAAATGTTCCACAGCATAAACTTCCAGCAAATCATCAGAAAACTTTCAAAGGCTTAGACCAAAGTGTAAAGCCTCTTTTTAACAAAGAAGCTGACAGCCTGATGTGCTCTTGATGTGTTTATTCTTCAGCTCTAAGAATGTGCATCCTTGGAGGGACGCTGCTTGATTATGCTGTCGTATCACAAGGTATTACAAGCAGTGAACCTGCATTTATCTGGGAGAAATAAAAGATCATTGTACTAAGAGCTCAACTCTTCTCAGATATTTTGGGTTTTTTCCCCTTCCCCAAGCAGTTAAAATCCTATAGGACCTAACCTCTGATTTTGATTCCTTTTCTACTGCTGTGTATTCCTCCCTTACTAAGAACAAATCACAAGAAGAAGCTATTTTGAAAATGGCTTGGACATGTTTTAGCCAACAAATCCAGTGTAAACAGCAGGCTTGGATTCCCAAAGTTAAAGGTTTATTTTAGAACAGCATGCCATGTTTAATCAGTTTCCCTAATGCTGCACAGTTCTATCTGCTTTGACAAGAATATGTTGATCATATTACAGAATGATTACTGTTAATGGAGATCTTTTAGACAAGATTAGATTTTGCTTCTGTCCAGATGCCTCAAAGAACGTTATTAGTTTTTGGTGTCATATTTTTGTAATATTAATATCATCAGCTTATGGGCTTGCTCATGTGCTATAACTGCAGCAATTTATCTGACAGTTAAGCTGTCAGGACCATGCAGCATTTAACCCAGTGAGCATTGCTGCAATCTGGATCAAATTAGGCACTGCCCACACAATCTTATCATAGCTGTGAGGTGACCAATGAATATTCCAATGAGCCCCCCCCATCTCTGAGGTTCAGAAATTTGCATTGTGCAGCTCAATAGCTGTTTCTAAGAAAGCTGATTACTTCACGGAAATATCCCTAACAACGAATCTGCATACTTTTAAAGGAATGTAGGTTGGGGTTTTTTTCCACATAAATCAGCAAAATGGGATTCAGAGCTGTGCTGTTTTCACAGCTAATTAATGTGACACTGTAGCCTATTAGTATAACAGCTGTGGTGATAGTAGGTTTTCTATATACATACAGAAAGAATAAGTTACTTGACTATAAGGCACTTTTCTGTCCTTCTTTCAAAGTTACTGAAGATGTACAAGGGCCTTGCATGACCTGTATTTACTGGTTAAAGAAAATAATAATTATTGAAGCTAAGAAGTATAAAGACAAGTTTTAATACATTTGGACTTACAATATCAACTAAGCAATACCATTGCCCTTAAGTTCAATACATACTGATATGCACTCTGATGGCATGCTTCATCCCTTTGGATAATATGCCTTTAAAAACCATGTCCTTTAGGGTCCAATGGACCATGAAATAGTGTCTACAAAAGTACCAGTGGTGCCAATGCTGAGACAAACATTCATTTTGGCTGTCAGCTTTAAGGACTGCAGAAGAAATGAAGCACATTTATTATATACTGATGTATTCTGACTAGATAATCCTTTTCAGTTGTAGGCACTATAAAGACAAGTGCAGATTACTGTGGGGAACATTTAAAAAAATTGGGATGTGCTGAAACAGTTGAGCTTCCAATTTCACAGTTGGGTAATTTGCCTTATAAACTTGTATTTAAAGGAAAAGTTTTACTGGCAATGAAGTACTCTAAATAAACAATCTATAATTTGAAAATTAGCCAGTTGGAGATACTTACACAGAAATGGTATCTACTAATGCTACATTAATTAATTAATGTTGGAATTTATATTTCTTTGCTGCTGGCATTGTCAGGGCTTTTTCTTACATAACCATTGTCATTCAGTTCTGTAAAATTTTATTCCTTTGTCACCATTTTACTGCATTTTGATTGCATCCTTATTTCTGTACAGACAAAGCAACTCATCCTGGACAGCAACAGAACCTCAGGATTCAGAAAAAAATACTTAAATCATAGTATTTTCAGGATTCAGTACTGGGACCAGTAGTATTTAAAAAAAAATATATTATTTAAATTACTAGATTTGGGTTGGGTTTAATCAAATTTCTAGACAAGAGATTCATAAAGAGTTTAGGTAGGAGTGGTTCCTTTGAAACCCACTAGAGGCCTAAGAAAATGCATTTTACCTTCAAAAAATATTAAAGGCAGTTTCTGTAAGCAAAGTTTAGATGCTAGACTACAGATAGAGAAGTCACTGTAGATCTGTAAGGAAGGATGCTTGCACCATGTGGGGCTTTGGTCTGCAAACTTAATAGACAAGAAAATCAATTACTCTGCCATATTATTCTTCAATGCTTATGATATATTTTGGCAATGTTCAAGACATAAATATCTCAAAAGATATTGATCCACATTATTTTAATCTCTACTAAAGCAGATAGTATTAGAAAAAAGTCAATATTATGACAGGCAGCTTAAACCTTTTCGACTTTTAACAGAAATATAAATTTCCTGACTGTATACTTTCACAGTTTCATAACACCCAGTTGGCAGCAGCAACAAATATATCTGAGATTGTAACTATGACTGCAATGAAACAAAAATTAACCCTTTTATAGTAAAGAAACTTTGCTCTAAATTTACTTATTATATTTATTAAAACTCACGTTGTAATTAGGGGGTCGTATCAAAGAAAACAATGGGAAATTTTAGGCTGAGGTCTGGCCATTCTGTGTAGCACTGGGTAGTGCCCAGTACAAGCATTTGTAAAATAAACTTGTTTTTTACTAGTTGTGGTGTGAAGAGAAACACAGAGAAAACAATCTGCTTGGGCTACATCTGAACAAAACTGCTACTTTTGTTTCCTACCCAAATTTACTAGTTAAAAACACACTGAAAGCTGACAAATTATCTTGTTCTGTTAAAATACTTTTTCCAAATTCTGACTCCTTAGGCAACAAATTTAGTTAAATATTATTTTGAAATGTCACAGCAAAATGAAAACTTGAAACACACGGTTTAAGAATGTCAAAACAAAATCTAATTTTCTGTTGTCAAAAAAAAATCTATTTTATTTCCTGTTACTGAACATTATTCTTACCTTTGTTAGTATCAGGCTGAAAAGCCATTGAAATTATTTCGAGTATGGAGCTTGAAATGGAGTTTTGTGAAAAATTTTAGCTTCACTAGCTGTTGAAATAAATCTACTTAGCCGGTCTGTTTTTCTGTATAGCATGTTCTCTCAGCCAGGAAAATCTCCATGATGTTTATTTTCTGTCCCGCTCTCTGCATGTCATGAAGCATATGTTGTAGGAGACTGATTGCATCTCAGACTGACAGCTGCTCTGCTCTTCCAGCTCTCTGTCATAAAGGAAGATTGCTGCCATTTAAGCAAAGAAATTCTTCAGTAATATGCTTGGACACTTGCCTTTAGAACTTAACCATTATAAACTCTGGGGTTCAGTTTGCCTGAAAACAGCATTCTGATTTCCTAATAGGCTTCTCTGTCAAAAATTCTAATCCATATTAATCTAAATTCTTCTGGGAAACTGTATCTTGTGCCACTCAATTTATAAATTAATTCCCTCCACTCATTTTATTTGCAACCCTTCTGGCAAAGCTGGAGCTGCAGAGAACACTCTGTGTTAGAACACACATGAACAGGATCAGATTCCTCACTTGATATCACACAATCACACAGCCTGTTCAGGGGGAACTCTTTATGAACCATTTCCTTCTCATCAGAATTGTAGAATGGGTTTGGAACAGAGCAGGGCATCTCCTAGGTGACCTATGGACAGCCCTCTACACAGGTTCATATTACCTAATATTTCATATGAACTCTGAATTGCAGGTGTTATGGTGCTGTGATTGCAGCAATTAAAATAATTACTGTTGGAAGAGGTATCATTAAGTTATTGAAATACACCATGTTTGTTATTTGCAGAACATATGGCTTTTTGACAAGGTGAAAGAAGCAAGAGGGCAACTGCAACATATTAAAGTGACCAATCAGATCAGAAGTCAGTCAGATGCCTCTTAGGAGAATTGTAAAATTATTACCATATAAACCAATATAGAAACTGGTGGGGGTTTTGCTTTATTTACTTTACTTTTTTATTATTTTTGTGAGTGTATTTCATTAGAATCACACCCTTGGGTGTTTGTATGGGTCACAACAAATGTATTGCAAATGAAACAAAACATTGTCTTTAGTAAGCCAAGATCTTCATCTTGACATTTCCTAGACTGAGAAGGTGACCCAAGGAATTCAAACACAAGTGGTTATCAGAAACCACCAGGTAAAACAAAATGCTGTAAGGTGACTAACTCTTTCTCTGCTATGAGGTGACAACAGATATGGCTTCCAATAATCAAGGTATAAAAGAATAAGCATTTCCTGTTTGACACAGATTGGCAGATACTGGTATCAATATGACAAATGAGGAAGAATATCACTGCAGAACATCTCAGCAATGGCCAGCACACAATTACTCTAATTAGTGCCAAATTTCTTCAGTAACCTTAAGTTCTCTCCTCTAGAACCTGTATTACCTTTCCAAACTTTAGATTATAAGATTATAATCCTGCTTTATTTTTTAAAATTATTATTCCCTTTTATTAAGGCAGTTGCATTCTCCTCTGGTGATCCAAGTAATTTTTTGCCACAGGCTGGAAATTCCCATCAGTAACCATTGTGTTTCTGTCTATGCACTGTCCATCTGGAAATACATTCTCCATGCTTGTGCTAGGAATGAAAAGTATTGGAAGCAGACATGATATTTCTGTCAAGGTTTCTTGAGAAGAGTTATGCAAATATATATAGGTTATAGGTATCAACGAAAGAAATTCAGAAAACCTTAATTTGCTAAGCTGTCCAACTGGAATACAGCTTTAGTATTAAACTTTTAAACTTTTTTTTTTTTTTTAGCCCTGGCCTATTCTGAATGTTCAGTGTATTCAGCCATCTCAATGCTGCATCATTGCTGCATCATTGCTGCATCAACAATGAATTAAAAATTATGAAATTCTAGACCGCTTATAGAAGGAAATAGAGCAATTTATCAACATTTTCATTTTGTTAAAAAAAACTGAGAAATATATAGCTGGAATAAAAGCAAAATAGGTAGTCATAAGATTGTTTAAGTTGTGGTCTATAGGCCACAATTCATTGATATTTACTTTCTTCATAAACAGCTGTAAAGTACACAGAGGTTTTTTCCCAGGCTTCAGACTGACACATAAAACCTGCCTGTCTTTGCACAAAACTAACTCAAATTTTAGAATGCATTAAATGAACTCATGTTTTCAAAAGATTAAGTTAATATTTGTGAAAATTATTTTTAAAGAGATCAAATTGATCTATAATTTTGTCCATGTTGATACAATGGATTTTTATTAAAACAGTAAGACAATAATAAATGAAACTTACAACCAGAAGAAGAAAGCCAGTGATTTGAAAACTAGGAAACAGTTTGGTTTGCAAATCAATTCTACTCCTGCTGAAATAAACAGGGTTCTGTCATTGTATTCACTGAAAATAAGATTCTACTGCTTATTTGGGAGTAACATTTTGAGATTCCTACAATTTACAGGGAAAGAAAAACTATTTGGGAGATATTAACTTTCATTCATGAATTCAAGATGCTTCATTATGAAACATGTATGTCTAATACACACATATGTAATGAATATAGGGATATATTGATTTACATGATAATATGAAGACATAAACAAATACTTGAATTGAGAGAAGCAGAAAGAAACCAATTACGGTATATTGGGTCTTGAAATTGATTTTATTCTGGGTTGGGTTTTTGGCACAGTTACTGACGCTGATTATTTCTGACTCCAAAGGTGAGACTTCCACTGTGTCCTTTTCCTGCTGGTCATACTGCATAACAATTGCTGCAATAGTGGTATGGAAGCTATCATTTATATACAGCCAAGTTTTCCAAAGGAGTACAGTTTTTATGCTTATATTACCAATTTCTTTACTTGCTAGTTTCTGGCTATGAGTACTTGCCTTTTTACAGTAATGTTCATCATTTAACAGCTTCAAAACCTGACTGTTCATGCAAATAAAGCAAAAGGGTTTTGGCTTTTGATGTCAAATGATACAACTGCTCTTATGATAAGCACAGACTTTCAGCCCTGTTGCCTGTCTAAAAGGCAAACACTTTCCCTTATACTGCCACATAAAAAGCTCCTCTGTACATTACAATGCAGCCTAAACCCAAGCCAATCAAAAATTATCTCAGTTCAGTGGAAGAATCCATGTGATCTGGAAAAGAAATTCCTTTTTGGAATTTCAACCATTCTTTGATAGTGAAAACTTCTGTAATTCAGTAGGAATTCAAAAAGAATTCCTCTTTCCACATACTTAGGAGCACATGAAAATGCTGGAACAAAATACCATATTGCCTTCTGAGAAGCATCTGATATTTAGTTGAATATCTTGGGGTGGACTAATGCTGATGTATCTGTGGTACAAGAGGGACTCTAAATGCCTCTTATGTGTATCAAACATCACAAACTTCTATAGCAAGAGTAAAATAAGAGCCTGGTATCCAATGAACCTCTCAGTCCAGTAAACAAAATTTTGTGACAGTCCCAAAATTCTTCCCTCAGCCAAACACATGGCAAGGGAACATCTGACATACCAGCTGACAGAATGAAACTGCTCTGAGATGACACGGAAAATCAGAATTTTACAGCTAGTGCCCATGCTGGCACATACTCAGTCAAGTGTATTTTGTGAAACTGGAATGTGGTAATAAAAAAAGTGTTTGCAAACCATAGCAATTTCTGAGGACCTCAAGAACACGCTGTCAGGACAGCATGTATTAAGAAATATGACCATGACAATGCAAGATCCAAAGGAGAAAATGGCATCCTTTCAATTACTGGAAACTGTTTTCTCCTTTAGAAGATTAATCAATTTTCAATTTAGGTTGGGTTTTTAGTGGTTTTGTTTTTTTTTTTTTTTTTTTTTTTTTTTTTTTTTTAGTACAGTGTCTGAGTATGCAATATTGAATAATGCAAGAATAAAAAATTGTGTCTGAAAATAATTAAATGGTCTATCTTTACTTTGAGGTGTAATTTTCTACTGAATTGAGGTTCTTAAGATAAACTTTAATCTCTCAACTCTTTATTTGTCATTGACAAGGAGAAGCAAGGAAAGAACAATAAATCCCTCTTTGTAGATGTAGGATAAAATGAAAATACTCCAGTATTTACCTTACATAACCAAAGAGGAACTTCAATTCCTTAGGACCCATTTGCAGAACCTCTCCCCCTTACTTACCATGCATCTGTCTAAAATTAATTTTTAGGCTAGCTTAGAAAAATGCTTCCTACATGAAAGATATTAAAAACTTTGTCTGGATTGTACAAGGAACACTAAGAGGGTTTTTTTTTTCCCATTATCAGTGTTAAACAGAATGAACACATTTCAGAGATACTTGGGTGGGTATTTACAAAGACAAATCTGCACTGTGACTTGTAAATCCATGTTTACCTTGTGCAGAGGGCAGACAGATCCATCAGCATCCCCTGTTTGTTAGGCTCTGAATAGGTTTGAGTACCTGGATACTGATAGCTTCCATTATAAAAATACCTCACAGTCATTTCAGTCTTGCCTGTCAAGCAGAGCAGCACCCTCAGCTTGCAGGCAAGGAAATGGAGCCTGAGATTACATGTGATTTACTCAAGGTCAGAGGGGAAATCTGCATTAATGCTGAACTCAAGTTTTGAGCCCTAAAATCCAACTAATTCAACCATTATACTATCCTTTAGATATGCAGGCTATAAAGTTGAGCACATCCCCATGGTGCTTTCTGAATTAGAGTGAGAACCCTCAATCTCTTGCATGCACATATGCTGCAAGAAAAAACTGTAAGGAAAGTTGTTGGATGAGATGAAATATTTAAGTGTGCACTCAGGCACATCAAACTTAAAAAATATAATAGACTCTCCATACTCCACAGACTCTTGGGTACAAGATTTCATTAAATTCTGCAGGTTTGGGACAGGGGCTGAATGGATTCTGTAAGGAGAATTACAACTCAGCTGACAATTAAAGCTAGGCAATAAGTTGCAGTGTCCTTCTGATCTATCCAATTTTACCAAACCTGTGAATTTCTTTCTTATTAATTTGAGGTGAGTCAGGACCTTGAGGAAAACATAGTGTTTTTTTACAGTGTATTTAACTACAACTCTGTCTTCAATTCTTTCTTGGTGCCCTCAGTTTTCCTTGCAGTTTTAGCAAAAAGGATAATTTTCCTTTTTCAGTACTTTACTGGGCAGCGAACTCTTGGATAGTTTCTCTATAAATCTGCCCAAATTCTACAGAAATGTTTTGCTTTCCTGGACTTTGTGGCCAGACTCCTATTTTTACTGATATTTTCCATCACTAGCTATCATGGAAAAGACGTAAGGCTGCAGAAGGCGCTCACTTTGCCTTTGTGGAAAACCTTAAATACGCCTATAATGCCTCAGAGCTCTGTTGTAGGAGTGGCAATGCTTTTCCTCCCTTGAAGGAACTTGAGGCAGATTCTTTCCAGCCCAGCACTGCTGCCAGAGCAGGGAGCTGGATGTGACAGCAGACTGTCCTCCAGTGGAGAGGACCAGAATTAACAGTCCTGCAAGTCCTGCATCCTGCACAGTAAAACTTTTCTGACCAATGTACAAACCCCAAGCTTTCACGGCAGAAAACTGTACATTTTATTCTGTATCTCATTCTATTCCTCTGCAAACTGCCAAATTGAAAGGGCCTGCAGCAGATGGATCACTGACAGAGTTGCAGGGATCATTTAATTAAATGGTGCCCATTCAGCATTCAGGAATGTGAAACTTCACAGCTGGATTTTCATTACACAGAAACATGGAAGATGTCAATGACATGCCATCTCTATTATCTGTTAATGTAGAATGAATAAATTTAATTTAAAAATATAAACATCTTTGAAAGGATATGTTTAAGTCTTCTTTTGTTAACTGTAAAAAAAAAGATGATACTAATTTTCAGGCAAGTACAAGCTCCTTCTCAGTTCATTTGATCTTCTCAGAAACAGAGGTAATCATGGATATTTTAACACTGTAATTGCTGTTGCCTTACAGAAGCACCTGAGACCTACTCTTTCAATTTAGACATCCTTTTTGCACATTGATAATAATTTCCAATAATCTCATTCCATTAGAAAGAGGTTGCTTATTATTTATTTTTTATTCTGACACATGACTTTCAAGAAAAACAAGGGGTCTTTACCAAGTTGATTAATATTTTTTACTGTGAATCCCAACTAATTACCATGTAAGGGTTTCAGTCTGGCTTCTAACAAACAGAAGTCACAAAGCCATTGCTGCAGGGAAGAAAAGGATACTGTGAGACAGGTGCTCTATAAAGCATGTCAAGTGTCTTTGTAGAGCACAAAGCATTCTAATATGTTAAGATCAGGAACACTGCCTTCAAATAATCAGCCAACTCCAAAACCAAAAAGGTCATCAGTTAGAAATATTTCATGTGTTTTATCATCTTTCTGTGATAAAGAAGTGGGAGACAACTACTTCAGGAACTGTGTTAAAACCATTACTCAATCTATTACAAAATTATTGATGCAGTAATGTGTCATTAGTGGCAATTAGTGAGAGGTTAAATGCTGCATGGTACAGTGATATTGTGCATTAATTGGAAACCATTTATGAGAAAGAAAATTCTTATGAAATTAGGTTAGTATTTCAAAATAACTAGTCTCTCCTTGAAAAGAAGAGGCCCTTGATAGAACTCCTTGAAAAGAAGAGGTATATTTTTGGTTATTTTATTTCTTTTTTACCAATCTAATTTTATATATTCTATGTTTAAGCTTGCAGAATAGAGTGGAAGCAGACTTGCAAGAATGAGGCACTCCAGTGATCTAAGAGAGAGAAGGAAGAGCAATTCACTCTGAGACAAGTGGATGGGTGACCAGAGTAAGACTGAAATACTCAGCTGGGATCTGACTCATGACAGTCTTCAAGCAGATGCCTTTTATTGCCCTCAGGCAGATGTCTTTTATTTCCATTCTGTGTCTATAAAGGAGAGTAGGTAGTAAAAATAATCTGAAAAAAAATTTTATAAGATGCTCAGGACTGTGCACATACCTGAATACATATTGCAAGCAGAAAAAGCCTGTAAATGCACTTCAGAGGATAATTCCTTCTGATCAGAGAACTGTGTGATGAGAGAAGTGAAGCCCTTAGACAGGGGAGAGCCCAGCAGACTGACACAGTGATGTCCTGCAGCCTGTGTGCCAGGGCACTGCAGAGCAGAGCAGACTGCCTGGCACAGTGCAGTCAGTCCCTGCATAAGGACTGAGCACAGCCCTTATGGGGCTGATAAAGCACCTCCAGTCCAGCACTTTGGTCCAAAGTGGACAAGGAGTGGATATATGTGAAACAGAAATATTTTTCACAGAATGCTTCCACAAGGGTGAACTGAAGTTTCCTAAACTGAAAGACTAATCTGAATGATGAGCAAATCACACCTGTGTCAGACCTAACAAGGCTGGTGTCATTGTTCCTTGTCAAAAAGGGACTGCAGGGTTATTAGCCCAAGATGAGCCTAAAATGGGCCCAACCTTAGCCCAGGATGTTGCCCCAGCACCTGGGATGTTCACCCTAACAGCACCAAGGTCTCACAGAAATAACAGAGCTCCCACAAAACTGGACATGGCAATAATCAACATGTATCACATCTTAGCTTGTAAAATAGGGACATACTGATGCTGTACCCAACTGATATGAGGTCCCTCAATGTCAGAAACTACAAAGAAATTACAGAAATTGGATTTTTTTTCTTTTTGGCAGGATAAAAAAGGTAAATAATCCTTTAAGAATGTTATAACATTCAAGTGATGAATCATGTCATGGACCTGCTTCACCTACATTCCACCTGCTGATCTGCCTCTCTGTGCAGCTTGGAACAAGTTGTGCCAGAATACCTCAAAAAGAGAAACAAACAAACCTCCCCCTTCAATTGTCATCAGCTGAGAGAGGATTTTCTACTTTGTACTCCTTGTTTAGAATTTCACCACCAGTGTGCCTGTGTTCCAAGAACAGCTTTTTTACATTTTATGGAAATATTGAAGACTGAACAGTTAGAAAGGTGCCCAACCCCCCAAAATATATATTATGTGTCACATGAGGAAGACACATTTTATTGGATGTTTAATAATGTGCTAAAGGTTCTGTCTTTCATGAGTAATTTGGTTATCAAAACCGAAAGGTCACAAGATATTTGCTTTCACATATAACCTGTGCCAACTCTAAATATAGATGTATGTACAAAGTGAGGAAATTTATGGGCTATGTCCTATATGACAAATCTGCTTTTTCAGGGTAGTCTGAATACAACTTTCTGATAGAGCTCATTTGAGCACTGTGAGTGGGATCCCAGGCTGGAATAAAGAAAATTGTTTGTATAAATTCCATGGCTCACCTGATTGTGTGCTGGACATTTAAGGCAGGATGATGGAAATTTCCTGGGTTGCTAATCCAGTCAGCCATATCTGGAGAAGTGGTTCCCAGGTGTTCTGTCAGCTGAGAGGCAGAGATTCTTTCCTATTCCTCACCTGGTAACCTCTCTCCCTCTCTCTCTCCTGTGCAGACCAGGCACTGTTGCCCTCTGGCCCCATTCCTCCTGCAGCAGCAGCTCTTGCAATGAGCACAGGAGAGGAACATCCTGACCCTGAGAGTGCCCACACCAAGAGCTCTGTGACACTCAGAGCCTTTGCACATTCAGTGAGGCCCTGTCCATGTTAATTAGTGAGCAAAAAGGCACCAAGGGACAATCAACTCATGGCAGTCCTCAAAGGCAGGTGTACTTGAGAGGTTTCTCAGCAACTACTCTGCCTTTTCTCTCAACTTTATTTTTTTCTTTTTTTTTTAATCAAAGGTGGGGATTCAGTCAAAGATCTTTACAAAAAAACCCAACCAAACCACTTCTCAGAGCTTAAAATGTATGAGCCAATTTAAGAACATTTTATACTGATATATATATACATGCAACCTACAAGTATGTTACTTGCACAGAGATGTGTCATGACAGATCTGAGATGTTAAGAAGAAGTTTTCCAGACTTTTGAAATTTTCCAAGAGCTCTGTTGAGAATTCCTCTTGGTCCCTATTAGTTTACAACTGCATTAAATGGTGTTACTATCTAGCTCCTTTGAAAAAAACCCACATTATCCTTTAAATAAATTATATATGAATTTATCTTTGTGACTTCTGTTGGGTTTGTAGGTTTTCATCATTTTTGTCCACTAACTCTGAATTTGAAGTTATTCACTTATTACTATAACATCTTTTTTAAGTTGCAAAATTTGGTGTATTTTCTTCAGACTTGACATATATCAAGCACTACCACTTTTACACCAGTTGCTGCACCTCTCTGCCATCCATATCCTGCCAAATATAAAAGAGGTAGATAAACATGGAAGATGAAAATGAAATGGGAACAGATGGGCCCATCTGCAATTATACCTCTGAAAAGACTGAGAGCCTCATAGAGATTTATAAACCTTCTGGAGTCCAGACATTTGGTGATCTCATAAAATTATCCTGAAAGTGTTTTAAATAAGTAATTGAAAATAACAATTTTATGTGGCATAAAGGAAACTTCTCAAATCAACACTGTACCAACAAAGAGAAAACAATTAAGAGCTCAAAAGCTTTTGCAAATGTACACAACTTGAGTAAGAAAATGTAAGATTCCAGAAAAGGTGTTCTTCCCTTTTTTCAGCCAAGCAAAAAAAAATATTTTTAAACAAATGTGACAAGAGGACCTGACTAACAATGATTCTGGTCCAGCTGATCAGGTCTGTCCTTAGGATGTGTCAGTTACCAGTTTTTCTATTTTTAGACTAAATAAAACTGAGCAAGTACTCTGCCATCCTCCTCCTCCTCTGCTTCTCCCTTTAAGTCTTGGTTTTCTTCTGGGTGTGTAAAAGAAGCAGTAAAGCATGAGGTGGTTTTGTCCCTACAAAGATATACCTGCTTATCTGTTACATGCTCAGCACCTTGGTGAGGATGAAGCTAGAGCTAATGGCATCAACAATTCAGGGAATATCTCCCCACTTTCATGAAAGTTTAGGGCACTGATTTTCTACAGCCTGCTCAGTTGTGATGGCTTTCTTTCTAAAATATCCCTTTTTCTAAGTAGGTTGTCAAACAGCCTAGACAGGGATGACTTCAGTTTGTAAAGTATTGGCCATGAAATAAGAACAGAAGTATTAAATAATATAATTTGTATAAACTGAATTTAAAATAGCAAGCTCTAGCTCTATGAAATTTCATACAGCAAGGACTTATATCTCCAAGGCAGTCATGGGTAATGGATTGATTCACAAAAATCCGAGTCAATTTTCTAGGAATCTAGTAAGAAAATTAAAGCCCATGCCTTTGAATATTATGAGCTGGAGAAGTTGAACTGAAAAAAATTCAGGAAATTTCATCAGCTGGCTTCTAAACTGTGTGAGATGTAGGAGATGCTCAAAATGGAATTGTTTCAAGGACAGAGATCCATCCTATTCAAACAATAAGCTTGAAATGTTTTCAAGCAATAGAAAAAAATAATTTTGAGAAGGAATTTTTCTAGGAAACATGACTACAAAACACTACCACACAATAAATGGTAACAGAGAGACTGCTTCTTTATGCTGTATTAACATTTGCAGCAACACATTTTTATGCTTTGCCCAGCATTAACCAAAGTTTTGACCTCAAAGTCATTAAAAAACCTTGAGACTTTATAAGGAAAAGGAAAAACAGGACCCAAACCTCAGCACCACCAAGAGAAAATGAGAAAGGAACAATCCTGCTGTGAAACAATGACTTTTATCCAATGGCTTTTTCATTCAGCCATGGAAAGAACTTTTCGGGCTAAAAATCCCCCAAATTAACTTAGTCTGCAAGAAATAGCATTTAAAAGAGAGAGAGAAGGTTACAGGTTTTCCCAAATCAATGTCTAAAATTTGTTCTGAGAGACAGAATTAGTACAAGCGCATTGTTTTGCTTTGCTCTTTCCCATTAAGTCATAGGTGGAGAGGACCTGATTTCCTAAAAACAACTTAAAAGAAATTCCAATATTAGCAGTATGTAGTGTTTTTGAAAGGCTGTGTTCAGCAGCCTTCTGGGATAAGAATTTCACAGAAATTTATAAAACAGTATAAGATTTAGAACTGGAGTCAAAAAAACACCATAAATAATCATTATTTGTTTCTGCTCATCTGTTTTAATTCTGTAAATATAATTCTAATATCATTGCCTCAGGCTCAGTGTTCAAGCTGCAAGCTGGGTTCCATTTCAAGGTGTTCTCAGACGAATAGCAATGCTTCCAAATCAACAAAAGAAGCACAGTGTAAATGCCACACAGTCCTTTCATCCTGAATACAAACCAGCAGAACTTGAATCCATTAGGACATGGTGAAAATAAACCCCACCATTTTAGTCTGAAACCAATAAACTCAACTGATTTCTGTATTTTTGTTGCCATTTAAAAATTGATTTAAGTAAAGACAGGAAAGTCTCTTTTCTAAAAACTGATTTGTTGTGATAATTTTCAAATTTCCTCTGCAACTGGAGGTCTATTTTGGCTTTATTTTCTGTTCAGGTATTTTGGAAAAGGGACCAAAAAGTTAATCTAATTTAAGTCTAAATACCCATCTCATAAAATATATGATTATCTGGGGAGAAAGAGTAGAATGAGGAGGTGACAAAGCATAGGGAACTTAAATTCAATTATTGTAATCTATTTTCATGATAATTTAGTTAATTTCTTAAAGAGACACATTTGGATCTGAAAAGGCATAAAAGAACTAAGAGAGAAAGTCTGGAAATTGAAGCTCCATCTAGAAAATTCTACATAATTTTACCGTGAAGAGATAAAAAATATTTAGAATATTTTGTATAATGGAATAGATTTTCAGGACTTCATATTTTTAATTCTTAATTTTTAGGTAGATGTTGTGACACTGATACCATAAGTATTTAACCTGAAGTATAATAGACAGACTCAATGATTACAGCAGACTCTACAGCTTGAAACTGATGAATTTGTTAGGATAAATGATTTTGAGATTAGGTCAGGAAGGAAAGTTTTAGTGCAAAATAGTAAAAATTTACCTACTTCATCTTGAATCAGCTGTAGGTGTGAAAAATTACTTGTTTCTCTAGGCAAAATTTTAAGCAAATATTTTGGTAGCTATGCAGAATTTGCAACCATTATTTTTTTTCTCTGTTGTATCAACAGTGGCGAGGTTCCAAATCTTGTTTTCTTTCCAGTACTTCTGCCATCCTCTCAGCTGGTACAGATCTCCTTTCTTGCCCCCTTCACTTGTGCTTCCCAGGAACAAAACTGACAACTAGTTCACTGAATCCTTGCAAACCACGTTGTGATCCAATCATTTTTATTTCTATAATGCTGAATCATGCAGGGAGCCTCCCATGCAGCATTTATTTGCAGCAAGGAAAATTCTATAAGTTGCACAGGTATTTGAGCTCTGAGGTTATTCAAAGCACAGTGGAATTAAAATTACTCTCTGCCACAGAACGCTTCAGTAACTGAGGTATGGAAAAAGGGAGAGGAAATTGAAAAGATGGAAATGCAAGGGGTATTTAGGGCTGAGGCTACCACCTCAAGAGTAAGACAAAATGAACATAGATAGATAAGGTCAAAATGCAGTTTGATATTTCTGTGCAGTTTAAATTACAAAGAAAAAGGATTTATTTGAACTTTTTTCCTTCCAATTCTCTATAAAGTATTCTCTTCCAAATAACCAGATGGCATAGGTTTAGCAAGTGGAAGTGTTTAGCAAGTTTAGCAAGGGGATATATATGAATGCACTTCAAGGTGCTGCAACTTCCCTGCCACCAGCAATGCCTCCACACAGCCTGCAGGGAACATTAGTTTTCTCTTAAAAACACACACATATATATCCTGCATATTAAATTCATAAACCTCATTTTAATTGCATTTTTACATGTAACTTTTCCTTAAACAGAAGGTAAAACCACTTAGTAAGTCGAGGAAGACTGGTAAAGGGTCAGGGAAACCTGGAAATGTTCTGCTTCTCCTGCCATTTGCATGTGCTCTGCGTGGATAAGAGGAATCTTTGTACCACACCACTTGAAGGATCACAGAGTTCTCTCACAGGTACCACTGACACCCTCCCAGATAATGCCAGGAACCAGGGATGCAGTAAAAGGAATAACAGAAGATTTCCTCCTTTCTCACAGTCAGTGCACTTCCCACCAGCTTGCTTTTTCTTAAAGTAAATACAACCCTGATTTTCTCTTTCCCCTGTGCAGAACATGTGTCCTTTAACTCAGGAAAGGAAATGAGAAGGTTATCTCTGAGCCTGGCATACCACAGGCCAGCCTGTCTGACTTACAAGGTCAGAAGATTCAAAAAGGGAGGTTTTTCTTCTCTTTTTTTTTTTTTTTTTGAAACTAAATGGAGTGATAAGTGCTTACTTGATTAAGCCAGTGGATAAGAACATCTATTGTAATTCTTTCCTCTCATTTCATTTCTTCCTTTGGCTCCACGAGATAAGAATGGAGAACTTTTAGCCTGGCATTGATCCAAGCTTTGAAAGGACTTGCTGATTATGGATAATGTTCTTATTCAAATGAGCAGTCCTCTTGAAGCAAATACTAATGTTGCCTGTAGTGAACAGAATTTCATGTGATATTTTAAATGAATTTTTATCACATGAAAATATATTTATATATTCCAGTCTTTAATCTGACTGGATTTTACCATTGACTTCTGCTAAAGAATAATCTATACCACATGAAATCATCAAGTTAGATACAGTTAAATATCTTTCCCTCAGAAGTATGCTTCCATAAAGAAAATATAAACAGTCATGGTAAAGGACAAGAAAATTAGGAATTTCAAATTTTATATTAAATGCATTTATAGGCTAATTAAAAATTTATAGTCTAAATACAAATATATTTAAATTCTCCCTCTAAATTTTCTCCTTGACAACAAAAAGTCCCAGCACATCTAGCAATTTCATATACACAAATAATTTCATCATCTTTATGTCCTTTCTTTAAAGCTTTTAAATTCCAAAATAAGCCTTCTGAGATGGAGAGACATCAGAAAAGTACAAGGCATTCACAGGGTTGATGAACAATGTATTTATGCAGAGATATACGATTTGTTTATTTTCTATTCTTTCCCTAATAATTCTTAAAAGGTGATTTCTTCTGGACACTCACCAAACACTGAGCTGATGCTTTTCACCAGCACTGTCTGTAACTATCCCAAGGGCTTGTTCTTGATAATTAACAATCCCAGAGATCATAATTTTATATGTGGAGCTCAAGCAATTTTCTTCCTCTGAGTCACTTTACATTTATTTACACTGAATTTCACCATTTTAGTGCCCAGTTACCAGTCTTAGGAAATCCTTCTGTAATTATTCTTGATCATTCTACCTTAAATCTCTAACAGTGAATAAAACCACAGCACTGCCCATTCCAAGGTCACTGACAAACATGTTGAAATGTGGTCAATACATGTTTTTTTCCAAGTTTAGGAATCAGAATCCAGAATTAGCAATGGAGCATAGTCTCTTATAAATGCATCTAAAAGGTGAGATAGGAAACAATATAATAATCACAATAGCTATAGAACAATAATGAGTTAGATATAGGTTGATTTGATACAAAACAAAATGAAATGTCTAAAAACATTTGAAATATTTTAAAAATTTAGAAAGAGAAAGTAATTAAAATGTTTAACAAAAAACTCTATTCTTTTGCAAGAGTACAACCCAAATTTGCTGCTTAAAATGTCTTCTAAATAGTTCTGGGATAATTTAAGAATACATTATTATTCAGGGGCAAAAACCTTCAGGCTTTTTGAAAGTTTGAATATTTGAGAGGAGTAAAATACTGGATTATTCAAAGCTTAAGAGTTCATTGCTTCAGCTTTCTCAAAATGATGGTGCTTTTGATGAGTAAGACCCAACTGCTGACAATTTATTGACAAAACCATTGTTTGTTCCTAACCTAACAAAATAATTCAATCACAAACCACAGTGAAATTATTTACTCAAAGCAGGAACATATGAAAGTTATTCTCATTTACCTCAGTATGAGTTGAAATCCTTTATTCAATGTATTTGATAGGAGCTTGAACTTTTTTCTCAGTTCAACAATTATAAAAAAATTTCCCACACAAGTGAGATCCCATAATAAGCAAAATTAATTCTTTTGGGTAGTTTTTGAAGTTATCTTATATAGTTCTTAAAGTCAGCTAAGGGTTCAGAGCTGTCAGCCTGAAAACCACTTGAGTCCCCGAGTCAATGCCTGTGCCTGTGGCTCGTCCCTGTCAGAGGCTGAGGGACAGCCAGGACAGCAACAGCTCAAATGTCCATCCCTCTCTACAGCGTCTCCAGGACTCACACATGGCTGGAGTCCAAAATTCTTAATATGAGAACAAAGTGAAGCAACCCCACTGGATATAAAGATATAAAAAGTTTTTTTTTTCAATGACAGGTCATACACCCTAAAGCTGAGTAAGGTTATGAATATAAAATATACTTAGTGTGAACTTCAAATCCTTTGCTAGGAGGTAAAAATGAGACAAAATGGGGCTGATGACATTTCAGTCAGATGAGATGGGAATGGGATAGCAGCTTTGAAAGTTGAGAGAGAACTCAAGGAATGCAGAAGAGTCAGTATAACACAGTATTTCAAACAGATTATTTTCAGAGCTGAATCAGGCTTTAAAGATACAAAAGTAACTACAAACCTTCCTTATCTTTCATAGAAAACAATCTCTTCCTAGTCCATGAGGCTATGCAGATCTTTGCATTTCTTTTATTGAAATTCATGAAATTCATGAAATTCATGAAATAAGGATTTGGCAGGTTGGGTATAGCAGTCTCAGCATACATTGGGTCTGGAGCACCTCAGCTCAGCATGCACTTTGCAAGCAGCTGAGGAGGGACTGTCCTGTGGTCCTGTGCACCCCATCCAGATGTCCTGTGCCATTGCCCCTCCCTCTTGACAGGAAGCCTATCATGGAACAAATCTTGGAAGTAGCCCTGACTTTCCCAACAAATCTTCTCTAGCTGTTATAAGCATCCCAACTAGTCACAAATTAGATGGATTCAAATGTTTTTTCAGCATTACTGCCAGGACATAGAATTTCAACTAAAAACATTTCTATTTATATAAACACCAGTCAAATCAGCTCTGCAATAGTTACCAAGTAGCTCCTATTGTCCAATATAATCCCTTGGAAGGGGTGATCCTCAAATGAATATTTACATTTTCCACACTAGATGTACAGAACTGGATGTATAACAAGAAATTCCTATAAATAATGTCCACATGTCAGGTTTTGCTGCTCTCAATTTTACTGCTCTTCTTTCTTCTAAGAGAACATGCACCAATTCACACAAATGCTGCAAGAAATTTATCTATAACTTAGAACATAATTGAGCACTAAGAATTTTTTGTCTGCTACTGACCTCGTAAACTCTATCCATAACTGATGACCAGCATGCCTCTCTACTTGTAAACTCTCACAAAATATATGCATCACCTACTTTCTTTTTCTTTTTGAGAAATTCCTCATAATAATTTGCCACAGGGAAAAACAAAGAAAAAAAAATTGATGTTTTTATGCCCATTCAAAATAGACAGTTCTGTGGAGTCAGTAAAAAAGTGCACATCTGACCTTCTGTCTTATACAGCACAGAAACTAAAGTGATTTCCACGAAGCACAAGCAGAAATCGAAGACCTCAACACCCAAAATAAATTTAGCAGACTCCATTTCCTAGCCTGATTTCTTTCAGATGTGTTCCATGGTTAACTGCTTTGGTACTGGCTCTGACTGAGGGCTCTCCTCCAGTGGGGGCATTGTCAGAAATATTCTCTTCCTTTCTGATATCTGGTAAAGAATTGATGTCAATGTTCATCTGTTCCCCAAGGAAGGCACTGATGGAGTCTCTCTCCTCTGACTGATCAGCTGCTCAAATGCTGAGATTAACTCAGGACACTGAGGGAACTTCCTTCTGTTAAACCCATTCTGCAATTAGGCAACAGTTTCAAAAACTGTAGACACATACTGAAAAATCCTCCAGAGAAATGAAAACATTGGTGAGCAATCTAAACTAGTGCTGCTTCTTTTACTTATAGATTGTACCATAGTCTGTGTCAGTGGTTGCAAAAACTATTTCTTGAATCTTAGAATTCCAAGCACTCTTGAAATGCCTTTCTTTGGTACCTAAACAAGTCATCCAGATCAAACAGAATTCCATTTCTCAGACAACTCAGAGGTCCTTAAGCAAATACATGTGTGGCTACACACAAACGTGTGCAAAAGTGTTTTCATTTAAATGCAGAATGATCTATTAAGAACTTCCATTTCCAAATCCTGTTGGAAGTCAGTCTCTAAACTTTCCATGACTTCTTTCCATTAAGTTCCCAGTCTCTGCTGCATTTACTGGTAAAGGCAGCATTCAATCATGTTGATATTGCACAAGTACTGCACTGTGCATCAGACAGATATATTACCTGTGCATGCATATGAAAATATTAATGTGAAGAGTATTATTAAAGTTCACAGAAAAGAGTTTATATCTTTTTGTAATACTGCATACTAAATACTCTTATAGTGCACCACACATATAAAATCATTTATAAAGGTCTAAGAAAAGTAGAATGGGGCAATTTGAGCTGTAGAAACAGTAGAAGATTTTTTGCTTCTTACACTCTACACAAGGATAAAACCTTTGAAATAAATATTAGCATTTAGGTTACATGACATTGCAAGGATATCATGAAGGGGTTTTTGTTTGTTTTTGTTTTTCTAATGTGGGCAGTAGGGCTGAAGCAGATGGCAAGGGTTTTTTCTCCTAATTTTCCTTGCTGCCTTGCCTTGATTGCAGCAATAGCAACTACATTGATGTACAATGATACACTTGACATCCTCACATTAATATTTGGTGACTCTGCTCATTTTCCCCAAGGCCTGCTGGGTAAATCCCCTGAGGTCAGTTATTTTTATAGAGGTTCTCAGCAGGAGGGAGGGCTCTCCACACCCTCTTTCAAATTCACAGTGTGCTGGCACACCACAGCTGTTTTCCCAGACATGGGACAATAATCAGCACTGCAGGATCTTCTGCAAAAATCAGAAAGACATTCTAGCTCTCCCCAGAAGCCCAAGCAAAAGGTACCCACTGCATGGATCTGAACCTCCACCCATCTTTTCTGCTGCCAAAAGAGTTCAGAAAAATGTCCAAGTCTAACCTGAATCTGGCAACTGTTAAAGACAAACAAAAGTAGTGACCATGACACCAATATCAGCTGTGGTTTCTTTAATTTGAAAATAAACCAAGTAAAAAAATTCCCTGAATACCTCACCTACAGGACAAAGGGGGCAAAGCTATAGAGCCAGGACTAGCTGAAATGTTTGTTCAGGTAAGGCCAAAGACTCCTTCATATTGGTTATCGGTTCTGCTTTTATATTTTAGCTTTTGATTTTTTTATTACTGGTGTATGACTGGGCTGAGAGTTCACATCTGAATTAGAAAAGCACCAGACGTAGGAGTTACTGCATCAAGGTATCAGCAATGTTTCTCTGTTATGTCCTTGGTCACGGGAGTTTAATACATCAGATGGTGACTGTGAAGCATCTAAGACATACCTACCTCCCTAAGAAAAAAAAAGGGAGAAAAAATATAACAGATGCATGTGTTCCCATGTATGCAAAGAAATTAACAACCAATAAGGGAAATAAAAGCAAGAGTGATTATCCAAAGTTTAGCATAATTCTTGTTATAACTGAAACCATTGCAGTAACACTGGCCCTGTTGAATGGTTGGGGGTTTTTCCCCCTGTAAAGATTCACAACTGTTTGATAAATAAAAATTTTGAAAAATACTGATTTATAGCACTCCTAAGTATCAGTGGATGCTGATATTGGTTCTACAACTCTTGGTAGTTTTAAATTATTCCTAAATTATCATTTTCAAAGGAAACTAAAACTCATTTAGAGAATTTATTATTTTCACTCAAAACTTAATCTCTGGGCACAGACATTTCCTTTTCCCTCTGTCCTGCATTGCTTTGTCCCCTCCTCCTTCAGAGGGTCTTTGTATTTTAGAGGATATCTGAAAGCTCCCTGGCTATTCTGTTTACAATGTTATTTTGCAGAGCTCTAATTACTAAAGTATTTAGTATTCTGAGTCTCAAATTTGAGCCTTCTGACAAATTATTAATCATGGATAAGAGAAGCTCAAAAATAAGGAAATAAAAAGCTTATTGTGGCCACAGGCTTGTTAATCTTTGTTATTCAGCACTTATGTGTGCTGACAGGAATACTAACACAAATCATGTAATGGGAAAATTTCTGCATGGGGACTTTTTTTCCTGAGTGACATGTAGATTAATAGAACCCCTCCTGCTACTCTGAGCTGTGCATCAACTTTCCTTCAGTCCATTTTGTTGAAACAACAAATCAAGGTCAACTTTCTTTACCCACTGATCTGGCCCCCTCTAATCTGTTTATTGGAACTCTGTAGGAAAAAAGAAACTAAATACTTTACATCATATTATTTAGAAGGAAAATAATAAATTTGATAAATTTAATATACATTTAAAAAACCTCCAAACCCACAACACTAAGATCCCATAAACTTATGTAGGGAAACCCTGGCTTTCTTATTCTCTCCCTTGGTACTGAACAAAGAGAATATAAAATTTCTTTATCTTTTCAGTCACTGTGCTGAGCATTTCAAACCTTAAGAAAATTTTACTTACTGGTAAAGAAAATAAATGTAAAGGAACCAGTTCCTAAACCACAGTTATTGAATCTTACTTAATTCTCTGGCAAAAGAAAAAGAGAAGGGGAAAAAGGAAAAGGGGAAATGTGTTAAAATGAAAATACCTTTCCAGAAACTTGAAAGATCTATAGGCAAAGAGTTTCCCAAACTGACTGCTCCATTACACCTTAAGAGAATTTTTTCCTGCCTATATTTCCATCAATTGTTCATGAACATGTCAGTGAACAGGATTCTAAGCTTTATCCAAATTTCCAGTTCAGCACATTGACTGCTTCTCCTCAGAGCCTGATCTTCCCGTCAAAGAGGAAAATCAAATCACTTTGATAATATTAGTCTTCTCTAAATCCATTTGGCTGTTTTTTATAGCCTTATTAGACTCATAAGTATCTGGTCATTGCTAATATTTTTGCAAAGACAGAAGAGGGGCTTAGAATTCCTCCTCCCTTGCATTTACACCCTGATTAATTGAGACCCTGCCTAATTTCACTCTTCTCTTTTTTACCTAATGTATTTGTAGATCCTCTTCCTTTCTTTACCCCTAGTAAATATCAATGTATTCAGCATTTTATCTTGGCTGATTTTTTAACCCAAAGGATTTTGATAGCCTTTGAGAGCCAACTGCCCTTTTTTCCATTTGTGTGTCTCCTTTTGTACTAAAGATCCCACAACACAGCCAAATTACCTTTCATTGCCTTCTACGTTCCTCTGCTTTTGGACAGTTGGCTCTTTTGCCATTATGACCTGAGGTAGTCATGATTGGATTCACTTATCCAGACACTTTTGTACCATCAGTGATTCCTGGTTTGTCAATATTTCTAATAAAGCCCTCCTGCCTGCTAATTCAGCGGCAGCAGTTTGAGCTGGGAGAGCTGCAGAGCCCACCAGACATTCTGAACAAGCCTTTAGACAGCTGTGCTCCAAATCCCTCCTGTAATGATAATTTCACCTGGGAAGCAATGCAATTTGTGACATTTTCAATTCCCACTAAAAGCACAGGCACATTATGATACTATCTGGAAATGAAAATTTAGATTTAAGTGTGATTCCTACTAAAAGCATATTACAGGCCCAGCTAATCACTTCAGTCAGGGTACTACTGGTGCTTTGCATGTAAACTCCAGACTAATTAACTATCTCTGCCAGCTGCAGGTTTTGAACAAGGTACAATTACTATGTATTTTCTACTAATTTTAGTAATTTGGATTGCTATTGTTCAATAACTGCAAATCATCCAGGTCCTTCAAGCCAGACAAGTAGTTGGCTACAAACAGCAATGGTCTCTGCTAATTCCCATTTTTTCTTCTTTATTACTAATACAAAACCTACTGGGATGGATGACCATTATCACCAGACACATATAGAGATGGACAATTTTGTGAAAGTTGCTTTTATAGTCAGGATTTCAGATGACTAGGAGTAATAAAACAAATATGATTCAGGAACATATGTTAGCTGTTATTTTGCTGCAAACATTGTGAATATGTGAAACGTATATTTGGTGTTCATACACTGACAACAGCAGACTCTCAGATGTAAAAAGATATAAAGCAATTTATTCTATTGAAGATGCTCTGCTGCATAGGGCTGCTCAGATGGGACTCAGCAGAGATGGTTTCTGTTATGCCAGTGATTTACTCTGTAACCTGCTGTTGTATTATTTCTTTCCACTCACTGATTTTGATTAAGGGAAAAGGATTACTTCTGCCTGTGAATTTGTGCAGCACAGGATCTTTCATTCAAAATAAGGCCTCGATCCTAGAGAAAATAAAACAATAAAAAACCCCATCAAAAACATCTCCCCAGCCATACAAATATATCCATTCTATACAGCCATACAGCATTATTGGTTGTTAGCTGATAAACCTATGGTAGGTGCTGTAGCTACAATACACAATACATAGGAGAAATCCAGTTATGTCCATAGCAATGCTTCAGCACTGCTGTAAACACATGCCTTAGCTACAGCACCAGCTTCTATCTGTGCTGTGTTGAAAAGCAACAATTACAGTCATTTAATTGACCTGATCCAAGTGCAGTTCTGGAGCTAACATATACAAGATATCATCACCCAATCTATTAGGGCAGTATTGACATTTGCAGGAATTGCTTTCTGAAGATAAAGATGAAACAAATTTGGGATTGATTTAAGTATTCAAAAGTGTTTTATTCACTGGTTTTACAGTGTAGCAACTGTAATTTCTGAAAGCCATATGGATTTAAATTGATTTGAAATAGAGTTCTTATTTAATTATCTGGCACAATTGCAGTTTATGAAACTTACTGATTACTGTGAGAGGCTCTCTGTGGCAAAAGCTTATAGCAAAGAGAGAAGGAAGTCAACAGATGAGAGGAGGATTGTTAATAGGCTGATGAAGAATGAAGACATACAAGGCTAAATCACCAAGGAGTATGTTTTGAAGTTCTTGTGCATTTCCAGATTGGCTAAGGATTAAGAGCTTTATGCAAAAAACAGATTTAATAATTTCTAGGAAAATTAAATCATTTAGACTTCAAAGTGAAGCAGCAAACTTAAAACCATAAAGCTGTGGAAGAAATGATGCTCTTAAAGAACAAAAATATCACAGCACTTTCAGAACATGCAGAAGTCTAAACTTGTATTCTCTCCTCTGACCAGGGGGATACAAAAATGCTTTCTTCAGCCTGCACCACTGCAGAGGCACTGACGTGGTGGGCTCTGGTCCTGGCACCCTTTCTCCTGACTTCTTTTCACACAGGGGCATCAGCAGCACTGGGATAGGTGAGCAAGTCACCCGTGCGAACACATTCAAGGAAGATTTCATGCAAGGATGTGTGGGAAGGAAGGAGGGGGGTAAGGCAGCACTGAGTGTTTATGGATTTCCTCCCCAGGTTAATGGTTGGCCTCATCAATATTCTCAGTGTACTGTACCTAATTCTGTAAATCTGTTCTGAAAAACATCCTAAATTTTGAGCCTCTCAGTGTTTTAAATGACAAAACCTGGTTGGGCTTTTTTCTGGATAAGACAAATCAGGCTCAGTCATAAGATCTTCAGCTCCGTCACAACTGAGGCAGCTTGGGACATACCAAAAAATTAAATTCTAGGAGTCTACAGGAAGTCTTCTGCCAAAAGAGAGTCAGGTAAAACTCTGAGGTAATGCAACAAGGTGGTGGAATTTGCAGAATCACAGTTCTGTAGTTGCTGGCTAAATTTCAGTTAGCAGGTCATGCAGAAACACTTATAATCAGTTGTAAATGCAATGACTGAGAGCTGAGCTCTAGAGCATGTGTGGCACCACAGTTTCTAAAATCACACCCATATCCAAATCACACCCATATCTATAGGGTCTGGATGCCTTAGTGAAAAACATAAAGTTGCCCACAAGTGCATAAGAGAGAACAGACATTTGTATCAGGTAAATCAAAAGTCTGATATGTTGCTGACCAGCTTCCAGATGGTCAAATCCTACAGCATTTTTGAGGTCTGAAGGAATTTTACTGAGCCAGCACCTGCAGTATTTGGTTCTGAAGAATTAAAAACATTTCTGGCTATGGAACAAAACTCTACTAAACCTTAAAGATATACTTGGCCAACTGGAAATGTAAACTCAGGGGTCTGAGAAGTATCAATTTTGCTCTGGCAATATTTAATTCTACAAAAACTGCTCCACAAACCATGTGTCTGTGGTTGTTTTTGCTTGAGGCTATGTCGCCTCCTTCCAGTTTGAGGAGATAAGAAATAATTGTCATTTTTCAGCCATCACTGGAAGCAGTCCCTAATACATAAGGCCATGGTATAGCTCCTGGTATTCAGACTGATGCTTATTCCTGGAAAAAATAATGAATCCAACTGTGTTTCCCTTCAGCTATTCCTCATTATAAATAAGGGAACAGGAAAGATGCTGCTGCTTGCTGTTTGAAGGGATAAGACATCAGGTTTAACAGCACCATATAGGACAAACTTTAATATCCTTTCATTTCTTTGTTTATTTCTGAAAGGAGGGGGAGGAATTGGGCTGAAAATGGCTTTCTAGATCAGTTTGGTAAGCTTACCTGATTCTGTGACCTTCACAGCAAAAATTTCTACAAAATTTATTTTCTAAAATCTGAGACGCACGACTTGGGGGAGGAAAGCACTGAAGGTGTTTGTTGTTTAGGCAAACTGAGGAGCTTATCTAAAACAATCAGACTTCCTTCTGAGGAAAAACTAATAAGAAAATTAGGGATGTAATTTTACCACACTTCAAATTACCATGAGCAAGATAAAACACATTCTTTTGACATTTTTGTACAAATTCAGAAAAAAAAAAACACAAAGCAAACCAAACCTCAGGTAAAAACAATTAAAATTTTGGCAAGATTGGTTTCCCTTTGATCACACAGTATTGGTTCAAAGACAGTTCAACAGAAATGCTAAGTTTTGGTTGAATTTGTACTAAAACTCTGCCCTTCCTGTGATTTGCAATGAGCTAAATTAAAAATGAGACAACTTCAATTTACTTAAAACTAGGCTCCACTTTGAAGAAACATTCATTGCAGAAAGTGAGGTAAACTCAAGTTCTCAGATTTTTAACAAAGCCAAATAAGTTTAATATTTTCCAGAGGTGTTCTGCAAGGGTCAAATAAAATTCTTTTTTGACCATCTCGAGTTCACCTGTCACTGGTAAAATAAAATGGGCTTTTGCAAATCATTCTTTTGCAAGCACTCATAAATAAAGGGTACAGCTCTGTAAATCTGCATCCCTTATATGCCCTCTGCAGTTCTGTGCCTAAATTAAAAAGTCAGAATCTATTTCATATTGTCAAATGGATCTTTAGCAAGTGGGATTTGTTTTCATATTGTTGTACCTAGTAAGCATAGTGAATACATGAGATTTTTCACTAAATTAAATGAAAAGATTATTGCTTTTGCCCTAAGCAGACATTACAGAACATGCCCAGGAAGATAAATGTAGAACACAAAACATAGCAGAAGATTGAGTACTTCTCAAAACCCAATTGAAGGCAGTAGGCAGCAAATTGGATTTTCTTTTACAATAACATGCAGTTCACATTCTACTACTGTAATGAATATTATAATGTGTGCTTTCTAATATAATGTCTACTGATGCATTTCTAGAACTATTTCTCTAAGCCTAAGGATATTCTTGTTATATCATGGCTCAGTACATAGTAATGATAAGTTTGTTCAGTTCGCTGCATAGCCTTAAGGATATCTTCTTCTGAAGAAAGGAAAATACTAATCTCTAGATTTCTCTTGCAGTTAAAATGATTCAAGCTATGAAACTCAGCAGATTTACAATGTCTTCACACTGTCCAGCTCCCAAATATCTACGGTTGCTTTGAGAACCAGCACAAGTACCATAAACAAGCATCCAATCCTTCCCAAAGCTTAGAAACAACACTGAATTCCGTGGCTGCAAACCCAGCTTGGAAATGATGAGCCCAAACCATCTTGATTCTTCTACTTTTATGAAAAATTTAGATGATGGGTTATTAGCACACTCATGCTCATGAGTCACAGACCCAGGGTTTCTGCTGCACAGATCAGTGGCTGTGTGCTGAGAATGCACTCCCAGGTGGGCAGGTGACTCTAAGTGGCATTGCCAGGAAGGTCTCTCTTCGACCCAGAACTGAACCCCATCCTACGTGAGACAATAATTTTAACATTTATGAGAGAATCTTTTTTTGTTGTGTTTGCAGATGATGGAAAGGGGCCGGTGTGTGCAGCGCATGGAGCGTAAAGAAATGGAAACAGGGAAATAAAGATTTTTTTATACTGGATATTAAACTTTACTATATATTTCAAAAGAGAGAAGCATAGGCAAAAAAAGCAATAATGTGAAATGAGACAGGATCATGTGGGTGAGAAGGGATGCTTGGTTGTCATAACAAAGCAATACCTTCCTGCACAATTCAGATCTTCAGGGAACATTTCTTGCTGAATTTAGCTTAAAAATAAGGCAATCAGAAAATACTGATATGCTGAGGCTCAAAGTGATAAAAAATGTACATGGATGCCAGCCATGGGGAGTACTGTATGTGTTCCATATCAGATAACAGCTGAAAACAAGTTGTATATTGTGCTGTGTAAATGATATTTAAAATAAAGAAGCCAAGGAGCTCTACTATTACCATGCAGTCAGGAAGAGTGATGGGACTGCCTGTTGGTTCAAGGGCACCCATAAAGTGCTTCTTTAACAGAAGCAAGCTAATGCAGTGAAACACAAGATAATCACTTTCAAGGCTTTAGTCAGAGGAAATTTAAAACTGGACTGGAAAAGTTATAAATATCCTGCATTTTTTAAACTCTTATCAGGGAAGAATGGATTTGATATTGAAGTATATAATAATTTCTAGTAATTATGAAAGAAAAATAAGAATACCTTGCCTCTTTTTTATCTGATTTTTTCCAGAGAAGATCCTACATTTCTTCAACAGAAGCAGCCTGAGGGAGGTGTGGTGGCCCAAATTCATATCAAAACTCAGATTTTTTGTAAAACTTGAAATACATAGAAAATGCTTGTAGTACTGTCAAAATAAGCTTAATGTTTCTGTCTTAGGGAAATTTCTGAAGTTATTAATATTCTGTGTGATATCAAATGTTTGGTCACTGTTCCACATCTTTCTTGACAATAACTTTTATTGATTCCTGTGGATTATTCAGGTCTCATGTTTAGATTGTCAGAAATCTGGTGTCTAGGACTTTACAGTTTCCATGAGTTCCACGTTTCAGACCAGTTTCTTTTCTAATTACAAGCGATTCGTTACTGCAGACATTATTCCTAGTACTAATCCTTCTTTGGAGCTAATCTGACACTGTCATTATTTATTTATTAGATATTGAGCATAGGATTTATGAAGTACAAGAATTCAACCAGAAGAATGTTTCTTTTAAAACAAAACTAGCTTAGCATGAAGATTACAGACAGATGAAATTCCTGGGAAACATAGTTAGCTTTATTACTTTTTTCAACATAGATGATCCCTTGATTGAATTGAGAAATCTATTATCAAATCCAATAAAGGCAACTATCATCAGCTGTATTTCTGAGAACACAGTGAGTAATAGCAATGTACCTTTCAGAAACTGAAGAAAGAATAGAAAAAACCCCACATCTTGAAAATGCCAAATCCATGCAAACTTGGAATGTGTCATCATGATGAAATCATCTTCCCTTAAAAGTTATATTTGACTGGCTAAAAAAGAGAACACCTAGTCAGTAGCCAAATGGAACCCAGAGACAATGAGAGGCAGCACTGGGCCACTGCTGCTGATTTGCAAGGCTACACTGGCATTTCAAAGGAGGATGGCAAAAAGGGAAGCACAACTCACAAAAAAAAAAATATGATTGGAAATTGGCAACCTTCTATTTTCATACTAGGTTTCTTTTTCAAGGCATGACTGGAAAAAATGAAAGATTTTCATAGGTAACAGTAGTTTGTATGCAATAAACCCCAGCTTATTTAATCCTTTTTTTTTTTACTTATACACTTGCAAATTGTATTTAGTATAGGTGTTCTCTTGCTGTTGCTACTATGTTGCAGAGAATTCCAGACAACTTGAATGTCATTAGCAGATTAATGAATGATTTCAATTATGGAAATATTTGGTATAGGAAAAAATATGATTTTAAAGCTTTAAAAGCTTAAACATTTTCAGAACATCAAAAACTGAATCAGAGACATCCTTTTCACAAGAGTTGCTGATTTTAGGAGAAACTTGAAGTCAAAAAAGCCTCCTAACTTAAGGAGAAAAAAAAGAAGAAAAGAAGAAAAATAAATATACATATGTTAATATAAATATATAAAATAGAAAACTTCAGTATAAATCAGCACAAATGTGTTAACTCATTAGCTGTTCTAACTATTTTGTGGCATGGACTTGTACAAGTGAAGTGCTTTTCTATTCCCATTCATAATGTGGTGATGCCTGCCTTTTGCAGTGAGCAAAGAGTAGGATTTTGCTAATGAACTTCTGAACCCTTTAAAATGAAATTTCTGCTACAGAGCAACAGTTAACCAGCAGACAAGATGTTTGGGTTTTGACCAAGAAAATAACCTTGGTCAACATTAAGAAATCACAAATCAAACTAGATCAGGACACTAGAAATAAATCCATCCTTTAAATCCAGTAGTAATGTAGTACATTTTTTTCCTTAGCACATTCCAAGATAATATTGGCATAAAAATAATCAGATTCTGAACATCATATATTTGTTCAAAGACATAAATGAATGCCTTATTTTGTAAAATTTGTGTCAATAAGAATAAAAAGAAAAATGAAAAAAGATAGAGATACTAATATACAACAGAAAAAGTTAGAGCCTTTAATTTCTTTTTAGACATAACAGATGCCTGAAGCTCTTGCTGTTGTGTTTAAGCAAAGCTGATTTGCTTGTCTGTAACTCAATATTAAGCTGCAGATTAGTTTTGTAGTTTATTGTACATAATAAGCTTCTGAATTTAACCACATCTATTTGGAAGTGATGGAGGGAATATTACTTTTTAGCACTTAAGAGTTCCAATTTCCTCCAAAGCCAATGGTGATGAATGCCAGCACGCTCCTGCCTTAGGAACACAAAATTCAGACTTTGCTGATGAACTTGTAAACTTTCTAAGATATTTGGAGGCCACCAACAGAGAATCTGTGCTTGACCTTGAGCAGACAGACCTCAGGGAGGTACCACAGTGAGCAATAGAAACTTCAGCACCTGAGAATTCTGTTCTTTACAAAAGTTGTGGGACCAAAATTACACACAGAGGCATGGAAAAAGTGGCATGGAAACAGACAATTAAATGGACATAGAGACAGCAAAGTATGTCAGGCTAAGTTTCACAGCATTCAGGGAATTCTGATTGTAAGTGTTTACACTAAGATGAGTGAGGGATGAATAAGTAGGGCTGTGAACATTTACAATTTTAGAGACTTATTTCCACGTTGCATGAACACAGAGCACAACTTTCTCTCCATTCCTGCCTCCAAGGTCAGCCCTACCATGAACCTCTCCATGAACTGGGGATTCCAAGGTTGCTTCTTCCCTCTGTCCCTGTGATCCCTGAGCCATCCCCCTTCCCCAGCCCTGTGGAAAGAGGCTGACCTCTGCTCTGCTTCAGGGAGAGCACTGCCTTAACCAGCCTTTTCTCTAAAGCTGCTGGTAGCAATCCCAGCCTGGCAGGGCTCAGATATTCTGTTGGAAACCAGCTCTTTGATGTGGCAAAGCTCTATGGGCTATGAGAAGAGATTTGATAAGCTTTTACATATTTTTAAAATGTGCAGTAAGAGAACTAAGAAGACACAAGGCACTCAGGTCTTGCACAGCCCTCCCACCACGACCACTGAGAAGCTTTGTCTCTTACAGAGCCAATAATGTCAGCAGATCTGCCTGAGGAGTTGCTTTTTCCCCTGCAGCCTTCATCTGCCATTGCAGTAGGCCTAATCAATAACCCTGCAAGAGGGAGAGAGAATTTAATGTGTTCAAAGGGCTTTGCTCAGAACTTTTTTTTGTACCAGTATCCCAGCTGAAAGTACCAGTACATGCCTATTTTGCTCATCATAGTTTTGTAAGTTACAGTAGCCTGAGGCAGTTCTTCCCTCCTCCCTCCTCCTCAAATGGAATGAATTCAGCCACAGGGTTTCACAGCATCTGATCAATATTTACTTAGCAAGACAATTTTAACAAGAACAAAAATATTCTTTTTCATGCACTGGCCTTCTTTCTTTAAACTTACCAAAATATCTGTCTTGGTCTGAAGCAAGATGTAAAGATTTTAATGAGGAAAGGGAAGTAGTAGAATTGGAATTGATTCATTTTGAAATGTTCACAATTATTCAGACTACAGCTCACACAGAATAGGCTTCATATTCAAAATAAAGGTTTTCCTTACCAAGCTGTAAAACCACTCCTAAAGTGTTGAAAATTTATCTCCTGGGATAGATATATATTAAAATTCAACTGTTGCTTTACAAATTGCTTGTGGCAAATAATGTGACGGTAAAAGGTTGCAATAAGTTATTAAAATTTTTTTTCATTTTTGGATTAGATCTCCTATATGCACATATTTAGTCCTTCAAATACATTTTTGCTAGATAACACCAGTTAAGACAGTACAACCAACCCGTGCACCCTCAGCAAGTTTGGCGATGGCACCAAGCTGTGTGGTCAGCGTGCTGGAGGGAAGGGATGCCATCCAGAGGGACCTGGGCAGGCTGGAGACGTGGCCCCAGTGTGGCCCTCATGAAGTTCAAGGAAGCCAAGTGCAAGGTCCTGCACTGGGTCAGGGCAATCCCAAGCAGAGTTTGGGCAGAGAAGGGGGTGAAGAGCAGCCCTGAGGAGAAGCACTTGGGGGTGCTGGGGGAGGAGAAGCTGAACACGCCCCAGCCGTGAGCACTCACAGCCCAGAGAGACAAACGTGTCCTGGGCTGCACCCAGAGCCCCGTGGGCAGCAGGGCAGGGAGGGGGTTCTGCCCCTCTGCTCTGCTCTGACCCCACTGCAGGGCTGTGGAATTCCCAGCATAAGAAGGACATGGAGCAAGTCCAGAGGAGGCCAAAAAGGGATGGTGAAGCACCACTGCAAGTAGACAGGCTGAGGGAGCTGGGGTTACTCAGCTTGGAGAAGACTCCAGGGAGACCTTGGAGCTCCTTGCTGGAGTACCTGAAGGGCCCTACAAGAGAGCTGAGGGAATGTTTACAAGGGTGTGTAGTGGGGAATGGAGAGACTGGGAGAGAATCTTTACTGTGGGGGTGGTAAGGCATTAGAACACGTTGTCCAGAGAAGTTTTGGATGCCCCAGCCCTGGAAGTGTTGGAGGGCAGGCTGGATGGGGTAACCAGCTCTAGTGGAAGGTGTCCCTGCCCATGGCAGTGAGAATGGAGCTAGATACATTTAAGGTCCCATACATTTCATGATTCAGCAAAAATAATCTGTGATCACAGAGATAGTTGTTTGGAAAGACAAAATAGTCTCCTTGTCTAAAGCAGTTTTACTTGGTGTTTTAAATATTCTGCATGTCAAAAGTGAGTTAATCTTGGGCCGATATTCAAATCTACGGATTTGGATTGGTAATTTCGACTAGAAAAAACCTCGAGAAGATGTAAGTAGGGGTGTTTAGCTATGGAGATTATTATAAATTTAGATTATTATGGCCTTTAGGTAAACTTCTTTAAACCTTGAAAATGTTTCTTTCCCTTAGTATAAATCAGCCCTGAGGCTGGAAAATACCCTTTTTTTCACAGTGTCTAATATTTTCTAAGAAGTAACTGAAACATTACTGATTCAATCCACCACTGATTTTATCAGCTACTTTTATTAGAATAGACAAGATTTTTAAGAATAATTCTGCAGTTGTGATGCTATTTAAAAGGCTAAAGTTTCCCTTACTACAATGAGAAATGAAAATGCAAACACTTATACTGCTGATAAACAAGCTCTGAGGAACTCAGTCTAGAATGACAGAAATAAATGAAAAAAGAGTAAGTTTGACATTGCTTCCTTCAACAACTGAGCACCTCCTGCTTTGACCTAGTTTTATTTTTAAATGTGGATCCAGCTAGAAAACTGAATCAAAATACCTTGCAATTATTACTTTGTGTGATAATTAGCATTTTGCACCCATTATTCAAAAACAACCACAGATCAAGGCAAACCACGAGTCTCAGCTCCAAAAAGGCTTCAACACTTTCCAGAAGAGTTTCCAGAAGGGTTCTAGATGAGATACAAATATATCCTATGTACATCAGCACTGTGGATGTTCTGCATGCCCTCTGCTCACCACGTTACACAGACAAAAAAACAGCAATTTCTGATGCTGGCCTTAGAGTAAGAGTTTGGTTTTTAAAACAAGATATTCCCTACTATTTAGATGTTTTCATTCTTCTTGAGTTCTGCAGTACTATATTGCCCAGAAGTTAAAGATGGATGAGGAAAGGGACTTGAAACTTGGCAGAGACAGTCCAAGAGTTAGTGATAAACCTTTCAGTGAATTGCTGAAAATTGGTTATTTTTTGATAAAGTCAGTGTGGGAGAATCAGCTCTGAAGCTTCACTGGACTTTCTCCTACAGCTTCAAGCTTCAAACAAGTTTGTGTGGTTTGGAAAATGCCTCATGGTAAACACTGGGGTTGTTCTCAGTGGTAAGAACCTAAACTGTAAAGGTTCAGTCTGTAGCACTCATC
Organism: Vidua chalybeata; assembly: GCF_026979565.1. Lineage (NCBI taxonomy): Eukaryota > Metazoa > Chordata > Aves > Passeriformes > Viduidae > Vidua > Vidua chalybeata. The sequence continues at coordinate 13,986,537 of NC_071539.1, forward strand.
CATTGGAAAAGTACAATAAAATTACTTAATACAATTTTTAATATGCCTTTAGAAGATAACAACAACAAAAAAGTGATGGATAACCAGGAGTCTACTAAACCTTTCCTTAATGAATGATTGACTCTTTCTTTTGCTTTACATATTTGTCCCTCTATTCCATTACCAGATCAAAACTTAATGCCCACCAAGACTCCCTAGTTACTGTGTACTGTGAGGTATAAACCTCTTCAGGGTGTTCAGTCACTTCAGGGGTTATTTTCCCACAGTAAAGACAGACATTAGAAGTAGAGTAGGGCACCTGAACTTCTAACAAACTTGTTTTGGGCATCTGGAATAATTCCCTGAAGACCAGCTTGTTTTAAATGCAAAAAGAGCATTTGCAGAGCATCAGTGACAGTCCTCACACACACCAAGTTCATGAGGCCATGAAGCACTGAGATGTTATAAGAAAAGTATTGAAAAACACAAGCTCCAAAGACATAAAGCCTGCTTTCCTGTAGACATGAGGGAGAAGTGACTGTTATTGAAATCTTTTTTTTTTATCTCCCTAGAGATATATTTCTCAGAGAAACTGGGGATTTGTTGAATCTTATGCTGTCAGAAACCTCATAGATTTTTTGCATCTTATTTCTTTTAATAAACTACTGCTACAGTTCTGCTACACTGCTATAACAAATCTCTTTCAGAATAAGGGGATTTTTATGCAAGGTTTATTGGAACTGAAATGAGGACTTAAAGTCACAACATAACAAATAATTTTCATTTCTAGCATTATGTAATTAGAAAGAACACTTTATTTCAGTTAGTTGCCATCCATCTTTTTTCCCCTTCTTGCCCAGCTAAAACTGAGGATGCAATATAATTGAAAACATTAGTAAATAACTGCTTGAAAATAGAGTTTTTGAAAGCATTTAGTCAGGAATTTTCTGAAACCTCAACTGCAAGTAAGAGACAAAATGGGAAAACACTACAATACAGGATATCATTACCTGATTTTCAGTCAGTGGCTAAAAAAGGCAGAAGCCTCTACTTTTATTTCCTTCATGTACATAAAACATAATCAGTGTTAAAAATGCTAGAAAAAGTATAGTCACATAAAAGTACATCCCTAAACACTCCTGTACCTAGAGACATTTACATCTTTTAAAAATGCAGTGTATTCCTTTCATGCAAGAGAGAGACTGAAGTGAAGGTGTCACTTTTGGAGTATTCAGTCGCTGTAATACACGCTCAGTCATAAATCATGTCATCACTGAAGTGGCATTTGATCGTGTTTTAAATGTCTGTGGTTAAAATGACTCTGTTAGTATATGAGAATATAGCAGTTGTCTTGCAGAAATATGACTATGATTTCTCCATACCCAATTGGTGCTGCTATTATGCATTAAGTTAGACTATTTCTTCCAGTAGAAGAAATTTAAAAAATTATTTCTTTGCACCTGAGACTTTCAATTTGAAACTTCTTTTGTTCTATCCTCCCTCCTTCTGCCTCCTTCATCGACCTGACACACTGAACCAGACAAAAGCACTGTTGATTCACTCTTGTTAAGAAATTACCCACTCCTCTCAGAGACTCCCAGAGCAGAATGACAACAAAACAGAAGAACAAAGCAATAGAAAGCACATGAAAGGTAGAACTGTCCCTCTCCATCTGTCATTGACAAAAGCAAGGAAAGAAGGCCATACTCCCCAGCTTGGGGAAACCCAGGATGCTAATAAGAACATTCATGATTTGTCTTAGCAGAGCCAGATTAAATTGTAGCTTCAATTAAATTGTATTTTCCAGATTGTGGATTTATCAGACAACTAAAGTACAAGGTGTTATAAATTTATAATTCACTAAATTTCAAAACTATAAACTTATGGGGAATCTGATCTTTGGAGTTGAAACAGTTCTTGATGCCAAGGGTAAACTCTTGTTTACAGTATATATCTTTACCATACTGATGTAAGAACTATATAACACAGTCACAAGAATATTTATAACACTGTCCAATATGTCCAGCAAAACCAAAATTCTTCTTTAGATTTTTATTTTTTAGAGAGCCACTATTAAACTAAGAAAGAAGAAATTAGTTTACTAACAGCAGGATTTTCTGTTAAATTCAACAACCTGGGTAACACAAATTTTGCAATTATAGAAAATCCACAGACAAATCCTCCCCAATGTTAGTCACTGTTCAATAGTTAGTAATGAATGTTTTTAACAATGTGAATGTGTTTTGCATTGTTTTCAGGCTATAACACTACAGTGCTATGTTGATGAGAACTTTACACAATGAATCTGAATGGTTACCACCCAAGTGGGATAAAGCTTGTATTGTATGACTGGATTGACATTGGGCAAATAAATACTAAGATTTTCTTAAGTCTGTTATCCAGAAGTGGCATTCAGAGTACCTTTGCACATCAAGTCCTGCCAGTGCAGGAGTAAGAATTCATTAGTAGGCAGGTTAAACCTCACTTTGTTGCTGAATTTTATTATCATGAGTCAGGGCAGCCCCATTCCCTAGAGATAAATTCACTCTCCTGAGATTCCCAGGAAGACTTTACCTCTAAACTGCATTTTAACAAGGGAACAGAAGCCTGAGAAAGGCAAATTATCTGAGAATCAGTTCCATTTCTTACACCTGAGCAGATCCTCCTGATAGTTCAGTTCCCAGCCCAAAGAAAACAACTTGAAGCTAAGCCAAAGCTGCAGGTAGCTATTGCTGTTTCCCTGCACAGCACCTGCTTCCAAGCACAAGGGAATTGGTTTGCTTTGTATTTGATTACAATGAACTTGACTTTGCTTCATTATTAAAGTGTGTTTGGGGGAAAAGTAATTTCATGTGGGTTTGGTAAACACTTGTCCCCCCTCAAGGGACTGGGAAACTTTATAGCACACAATTCTCTGTCAAACACTCTGGGAAAGATGTTTCTGTGTCTGCTAGACTTGCTTGGAGACTGTACAAGCTGGGCAGACTCAGTGGGAGATTTAGGTCTTAGATTTGCCAGGCAATAAGAAAAGCTGGTTTTGTAAACAAGGAACAGGAAGCAGAGACAAATGTCAGAGACCTCAGAAACTCACGACATATGTACATTCCTACAGTTTCCAGTGTATATATATCTTTGCTAGTTTTTAGTTATATTATTATTATTATTACTACTGAGACTTATTTTAAAAAAGGCTAGAAAAACCACTCTGTTTTGATGTTAAAGGGATGTAAAATCCTATCAGCACAAGTCTCAAATGCTTCATTTTCTAGAGCATCTCTTGATAGTTATTCTGGGTCAGCAGATGATTTTTGCCACCCCAGTGAAATGAGCCATAAACCACTGAAAGCTGTGCTTGCTAAATTCCACAGGGGCTTCTCCAAACTGAAGCTTGCCAATGTTTTGTGAGTAGAACATGCTCAACATGACAACACAACAGCAAGTAGAATAAATCCTGTGCTTGACCTGTAAAAGATGAGGCCAAATTCCAGATGTACTGATATCTTTCAGTTCTGACAGGTGAAACATTTAATCTGGAGCCTAAATATAGTATTTTATATACATCTGATAAATAGACTGTGGTATTTGGTATTATTTTTTTTTTTCCTTTTTCTTCCCAATACTCTGCTGTTAATTTTAATTTTTGGTGCATTATATGAGCGGGTGTACATGCTGACTTTGTATTATCTTTTAAAGTGGCCTCATATTTATATTTTCTTCCAGCATGAAGAAATTTTATCTTTCTGGTTATTCTCTGATATTAGAAGATCTTTGATATTTTCCTGAATTAGACATCCAAGGAATATCTGTAGTGACAGAATTCCTTCTGGTTAGATGTCACATGCTGAAAATTATTCCCAGTATTAGAAACAGCTAATAGCTTAGAAACAAGGTGACAACTCAAATTACTATTTTAGCAAACAAGTATAAAGTCTTGCAGCATTATCTGACTGAAAGATAAGTAAATAATTAGATTCAGTTCTGAGAGACTTCTCCCCCAGAGAACTTATCTGTACTGTTATCTCCCATCATAATAGCTTAGCAAAAGAACTGTTTGCACAAGTGATAATCTAAATGCAGACATTGCCCCAGACCAATTTAGCTGGAGATGGAAGTGTTTCTAAACAAAATCTAATAGCAATAATCTCATATTCTGGCTTTCATTGTGTTCTAGTCAATTTCTTCCCCTTCTGAATTTGTTATTGGTTGGAAAGTTATCACATTGGCATCTGGGGAAGGCGTACAGCTACCATAGCCATTGTTCAAGAGTTGCTTTATTAGGATATGTTTACAATCTGACAGCATTTAGAGCAAAATAATGGAATCCTGGTGAAAAACAGGGTTAAAATACCCCTCTACAGCTGATGCAATTCATCCCTTTGTGCCAAGGCAGGATCAGCAGGGGTGTTTACACTGAGACAGAAATCTCTCCAGCCCAGCTGCTGCTGGTTGCCCTTGGAGTCTGCAGGCAGCAACTCGGTGCTGCCCTACAAGGGGGCACAGTCCAGCCAGCCCCTACCCCCTCCTCAGTGGAGAAATCCACCCTGCAGCTCAGACCTGCACTTCTCAGGACGTGCTCACTCAGCCCCTGGGCTACGCACACCATCCTCACTGAACTCCTGCTCAGAGCTGCTACTAAAGACCTTCAGCAGTGAGGATTTAACAAGCTCCAAAGGCAGCCTAGGTTGGTGTTTCCTCTTCACAAGCTTTCTTCTAACACATTGCTTGCCACAAGGCAGGATTCTTCCCCTTGGCCTGACCATCACAGGCATAAAGAAGAGCTGTTTCTGTCTAGGGCCTTTGTATGAGCCCTTCCCAGCCCTTCCTCTCCCAGGCCATGGTTCTCTAAACCTCCCCTGTGCACTCCTCTGGACTCCCCAACAATAACAGCCGGTATAAAATGCTGCACCTCGTGTGAGCTCTTCCAGCTCATCCATCACAAGCTGATGGATTTTTGCTCTCCCCATTGCAGTTATTGTTCACTCCTGTTTATAACCCATTATTTGGCTGATTCTGCAGAGCTTTGGGCAGACATCTGGCTCCTTGCCTGCAGCCAATCTTCCCCCAGTTTAGACTTCTAATCCTATTCTCTTCATCCAAGTGCAAAATACGGTTCTGTTGTGTGGGTTTTGTGTGTTTTGTGTTTCTTTTACTAAAATGTCATCCCCTAAGCCATCCCAGAACAATTCTGTTGTCTTAGACTTTGTTTAAATCTTTTCTTTGAGGGTTTTTTTACTCATCAGGAAGCAGCTTCAATCTTTGCCCCAAATGCAGTTATCTTTCAATGCTGTAATATATGTACAATTTCTTAATTAGGAAGAGTCATGCTTTTCTCACAAGAAGGCTAAAAGTAATAAGGAAAAAATAAATAAATTAAGAAATAGATAGTAAATACCGCTATTCAGCCTCTTTCCTACAGCCTCATCAAGCCTTCCTTCACAAGCATAAGAAATCTAGAAAGAATTATAGAGCAATTTCTTTTTTGACTCCCCTCCACTCTTCCTAACTTTCACTAAACTCCTTAGCTTTCAAAAATAATTGAGGCAATTAATGAGCAAATATATCCATGCTGATTTTCTGAAAAGAAACTTGGTATTTTGGAAGGAAAAAGTGTTATTTCACACACAGATGGAAACAAAGAAAGAAATGGGAATTCTAGACAAGGTGTTCCTTCACAACACATGCAATATTTCTTGCTTTTCCTGATTAGTCTTGTCACTAATGCAAATACTTAGGACAGCTATGCACTCCCACCATTATCTGTGACCAGTTTTGAAGAGATTTTGATCAAGTCATTAAGCTCAACACACATCAAAAGCTGTTTAATGCAATTTTTGTGGTGATAGATGAAGCATCCTTTTCCCCTCAGTTACAGAAGATATCTGAATTCCTGTTCCACCACCTGGTGAAAGGGTTCGGACACAGCTGCCACAGAACTGGTTTCACCTGGGGGAGAAACACAAACCCAAAATCAAAGAAGCACACAAAAAGGAAAAATCTTTCAGCTTGATAAGTTTGAAGCCACTGGGTGTGAAAAGTCAGCATTTTGGAGAGAGCCGAGAAAACTGCTTATTTCAAAGCAGCTCTTGAGGTTTATGTTATTTGAATCCAGGACTCCCACTCTTCATATACCCATCTTAACACAAGGACCATTGGTTTTCTAAATAACAATTTTCCTCACCAAAACAAAAGTTCCTCTATAAAGGAATGATCTGGAGAAAATTCTGGACCTCAGTAACATTGTGAAATTCCTACCATGGACAAGCCTATATATGAGATGTTTCTGTTCCCTTTCCCTGGTTGGGTGTTTTAGTGGACTCAAGGGAATCTCAAAGAGTGATAAAGCAGTTGGAAAAAAGAGTGAATGAGCGGATCTATGAGTAGTTTAGTCTTAGTTTTATTGATCATGCTGAAAATCCAATTCTCTGTTAGCAAACTTTCTTTTAAAGTATAAGAGCAATGAAAAGAGGGTACTTCTGAAAGGTTATGTCATTAGGGAAGAAAAATTGAGTCATGAATTAACTCTAAATGCTGCAGCTTTAACTATGGAACAGCATTTACTGTGCACAGGACTGGCAGTTTCACGCACATTCAATACTCCACGGCAGAAAAGACTCTGTAATTACAATCTAAATTGTAGCTCTCAGCATTAAGAAATACATAAGGTTTCACACAAGACCTCAGTATATCTTTATACCCTCTCTGGAGCTTTCAAAAACACCAGTAGGATTTGCAAGTCAAGAAGAAATTCAAAAAAGGTCTCCAAAGGAAAAAAAATATGCAGCCAATAAAAAAACTACAACAAACTACATATCTCTTTCTCTGAAGCTCTTTAAACTGCTCATGAAAATGCAGGTTAAGGAAATAACTACTTATAGGCATGATTAAATGTAAACCATAAATTCAGTCTTGAATCTACCATATAATCTAACCGTAATGTTGAAATCATGATATATTTCTAATATCTCTGTGGAGGTGTTCAATAAAATATGGCAACGTTACACAAAAAAAAGGAAAAAAAAAAAAAAAAAAAAAAAAAAAAAAAAAAAAAAAAAGCTGTTTTGATTAGGTGTGACACAGGGATATTTTAAATTCTTTTTTGGCCCTTATTCCAATCCTTGTGATTTGCCTTGTGAAAAGGTGTATACATTCAGGGTCATAGGAAAAGGAATGATTTATAGTCCAGATTCTTAATTTTCCAGTTCATTACCAAGTCCTCATTTAATTTAGTACCTTGTTTTCCTCTGGCCAATGCATTAGCCTCAGTGTTTCCAATTTTATATAAGTATAACATAATATCCACTGAACATTAGAAATAACTATGTACAATCTTTCTCAAAACCAACTCATTACAAATAACCCACAGTTTCCTGGTATATAAAAAGAGAAGAGATGAAAAACACACTCAATATCCATTAATCCACTGGAAAAGCATATATCTTTCTATCCAGATAATTGAAATTACCCATTCCAGGCTTTAAAGAATACTACATAATTTCAAAAACAATTGGAGTACACTAACATGAATTTTTCTATTTTGGATTTCTATTTAAATAGAAAGAATTATTTGTACACTAACTGCTGGCTTTCTGGGTACATTAGCTCACTGGTAATGTCATTAGATCACATTAAACCATATGAACATATATTTTAAATAGAAGGAACTGGCAAAAGAAATTAAAATTCCAGCTAGGAAAATTTGACCTTTTTTAATTACTTCAGGGGAGAGAGAGCTCTTTGATGATAATAATATGCTAGGTAATGTCAGATAAAGCATTATTATGAACCCTGTGCTTCGAGTAATTAATCTGCTTCAATATCAACTGCCGATAAATGTCACCACTGCCTTAAAGAGTCACATTCTGGACTTTCATGACATAGTGTGATATGTGCTCAGATGAAGAATGAACTCTATATTCCAGAGTCCTATTTACAGACAGATTTGCCCCCAAATCCACCATGAGTTATTATTACTAGTCCTAAAATATTAATGATCTATAGGACTAGCTGCCTAAAAATTACTCAAGAAAAAGCTTTCAAAATAGCACATAAAAAGAAAAATATGTGCCAGATATTTGAATTGCCATATTGTCCAATCAGAAAAAAGTAATTACCTTGACTATTTTAAGAGATAGTTTAAAAGAAATAAAGACAATATGACACCAACATAGATGCAGCTGAACAAAAATATAGTGGAAATATTGTTATAATAACAGGAAAATAGCAGATAAGCTATCTCTTAATACCAGCAACAAGTCTTTTGAAGCTAATGTGAAATCAACTAATATTGTAATTTAAGGGGAAAAGGGCAGTAAAAATTAAGGAGAAAACCCCACAGAGCAAGTCAGATCTTTTGGAATTCTGTCCATAAGTTAAAATCACAGCCTGATGTTAATTTTCTATCTCAGTGCATGCTGTATCAACCTTAGCAAAATTTAGAGAATGATGTCCTTTCAGAGGCCAAAGAATTGCAAAATCCTACTCCTGAATCTTGCTGTTCTTTATAAAGACTCATCATGGATCTAGGACTGAAATACGAGTTCCAAACCACACTTCACCTGCAGAAATACTACACAGAAACTGGCTCCTCTTCCATTTCTCCTATGGAAATTCCTGCAAACTGCCTTTACAAATCTCAGCTGTGGCTAATACACAGCAGTGAGAGGGGAAATTCATGTGGTGTAGTAGTTCCTAAATGCACCAAATTTTATGCCACAACCACTATTTGGGTTCCATCCACAACCCAATTAAAACTGTAGGTCAAAAGCCACTAATCTAATATTTTCTCACTGCAGATATTGATGAACTAATGGAAATACCCTGCATGAGCTGCAGAAGCTGAATATGGCAGTGATGCATTTTCTTTAGGAATTGCATCAGTGTGATCAAATCCTGAGGGCACACAGACCTGGATAACCCTGCAGCAATGAGGAAAGTTCACACTCCCCTACACATGATGCAGGACATGCAGCTGAGCTGCACTGGGGCCAGTGGAGCTCAGCCCAGAGCACAGGGCAGGGCTCCTGTCTCCTCTGTTCCCACCACTGCATATCTGAGCTAACTATTATGGAGGAAATTGTGTTCCTCATCTGGAGCACTTCATCCTCTCAATCATTGCACCTCGAAGTCAAAACCAGTAAAAAGTTGGATAGTTCATGTCAACTGCCACCAGTTTCTTTTCTGCTGTTCAGTAATGAACAACATTTGTTTTTCCTGATGTGACAGTGAATGTCTCTCTGATGTTTTCTTGTTTTCATCGTAAATCTCAGCCCTCTTATCACTAGATACCAGCTTCTGCTTCCAACTATTCCATCAGTGTGTCCATGGGAATTGATGGTTCAAGCAACATTCAGCATCTTCCCTTTCAGACCCTTTCTGTCTGTACTACAGACTCTCTGCAACAGAGGAGTTGTACAACTTCACACAAAGTGTGTATTTGACTGTTTTATTTTATTTTTAATGATGGGAAACATTTTTTTAAAAACAGAAGCATTTTCCTGAAAGAAATATGTAAATATGAAGTACCAATGGATAGACTTGTTTAGTGGGAAACTCCTGAACTAAATTCATATGATGGGAAAAGGGACATGTGTTAAAATCTAGTTGAATCACAGGATAACTTAGGTTTGAAGGAACACAAAATGTTGTTTAGGCCAAACCCTGTTCAAAACAGATTATGCTTGTCACAGCTTTGTCCTGACAGGATTTTAATACCTCCAAGTTCCAGATCTTGTTCCTTTGACATCCATCTCCACAGTCTGCACAAGGCTCATTTGCTCAAGAGCCCTTCAGAAAGACAGACACCCCCAATAATTCCAGTCCTGCCTCAGCTGTCAATGGAGCAGCTCCATCCGTTATGGCACAGCCCTCCTGATGTAGCTGAACACCAGAATAGGTCTTACTATGTGCAGAATAAAAATCTTACACACATAAGAAGAAAAAGGTTTTGAGAGGCTCCCCTAATGCAATCTGCATGAATTACAAAATTAACCCCAGGCTCTCAACCTCATTCACACCTTGCTACACTTCCATTTTCTCCTAATCTACACTGCTGAACAGAAAACAGAAACAATCCTTTAATCAATAAAACCATGAACTTTGCCTTCACTGCAAGCAGTCATAGGAAGAGTTCAGATCTTTCTTTCAATTTGTCAATATGACTCCACTTGGAAAAAATTCTTATGTCATCACAAGTGAATACATAATACTGGTGGCTTTAAAAGACCCATGTTAGTCCTGTATTATATTATCCCCATATAATAAAAACATTAAGAACAAATTTGGCCTAATATGTCAGTAGAGAAATATTTTCAGTTCATCTTTCAGATCTGAAGATGATAACTTTTCTGACATGTTATGGAAGTGCATACCTACAATAGCATTTTGGACACTATAGATATAGTTTCTAAGAAGAGAATCAAAACTGCTCAGCATGTCATATTTTAATACTTTGGGGGTACATTAATCTGACTGATAGCACTGTGAAATAGCTTTTTTTTTTTCTTAGCAGGGATAGACCATTTGTATGTATTTATGATTGGCTCCATTCCAAAGCTGCTAAGGTTTTATGTTCCCTCAGTTACTGCCATAGTTATGGTTTATGGGTCTGTTTGGTGAAACTTAGGGAAATATTCTTTCCATATAGTGACAGTTGCTGTAATGCCAAGAAACATAGAAATTGCTACTTCCATTCATCATCATAAAACTGATATGCCCTGAGTCTCTTGATATCATACAGGTTGTGACTGGTGCTTCTTCAGCGCCACCAAATTGCTTAAAAATGCACTTGATACAGCATTGGCAGGTCACTGACCCAAGGTGTTTACATCCCAACTACCATGAAAAAATGCAATTAGAGGATTATTTGGGAGGGTAGGAAGAGATACATGCTTGACTAATAAAGATGAACGAATCAGTGGGTGAAGAGGAAGCAAAATAAAGACCACTTAAAAACCGTTCAAAGAAAACGTGATGATGCAAAGAGCAGTACTTCAGTGCAGATATAGGAAAAACCAGAGATATACAGATACAATTAATAAAGCACTGGATGCAGAGACTACATGATGAAAGAATAATGTAATCAAGGAAATATTCAAAGTAACAAGTGATCAACCTGGAAGAACAGATACAGAAAAGAATTCTGTTTAGCAATCTGTGAAATGGGACTTGATAAAGCACATATTTTTGAAGATTGAAGCAGTTCATGGAAATGCAGTAATAAAATAAAAGGTTTCTTTTAGTATTGTTTTCTTGTTTAGCAGACAGAAAGAAGCATATTTTTGAGCTGTTTTGTGGTCAAAGTGAATCCACATGCTAATGATAGAGTGCAGAACAGTGTGCAAGTTTCTTCAAATTTTAGTGAATTAAAAATGGAGCACACCTGTTGCTAAATGGCTGAAAAGGAGAAAATGTGTAGATAAATCACACCTCTCACCAGTAATATGAACTGGACGAGGACTCAAATTCCATTTTGCAAGGAAAAAAACCAAGACAATATTTTATAGGTAATGTAAAGAAAAGGGTGGGAATCAAGCATGATTGAGTTTTAAAATATAAAACCCTTAAAATATAATAAAGGAATTTCAATTTATGGATTTCAGTGCTCACAGTAGCAAATTTCCTAGTAACCTTGGCAGACGTTGCTTACTGCAAGAATCAATACACTTTGTGGGAATTGCAAATGCAAACCTCAAACTAGTTTAAGTGTGCTATACAGTGGATATTCCTTCTAACAGATATAATCTATGTATTCTATCAATTAAAGCCATCAGGACTTGTGCTAACTTTCTTTTTTTAAAATTTATAGACCATCATTCTGTGCTTAGAGACAAGAAAAAAATTAAATGGCTTTTGTGGGAAAGTAGTGAAAGAATTTGGCTGAACTCATAAACATCCACTGAAGTACTCAGCTTGGTTTCAAGTTAAGCAAAACTTACAGCACCTCTTGAATTAGATTTGTTAATCATATGATGGTTATTCAAGCTGTTATAGCCAATACTGCATGCTTGCAAGCAGAGATAAAAAGATCCAAGTGTAATACTATTATCAACATAAAGGAAAACTCCAACCATTATGCTCACTCTTTTTCTTGGAAAGGATAAAATGGATCATGGATATGGAGGTCTCATACCATTAAACCACAATTCTCAAATATGTTCTATTCTACAAAATCCAATTTCTATAGCCCTTTGTATGTTCTTATTCATAGTTCATATACTCTACAATCCAGTCTGAATAATTATTTATCAAATAAATTTACACTTATACCATTAGTGGATAACATGATCATTATGGTCTCAATGTTGTCAAGCATTAATCTTACAGATAACGTAAGTTTATTTTCAAAAAATCTGACTTTGCTAACACTACTAAAGAGGTTATGTGTTCAAATGTTATTTCCTGAAATGACACATTTGTCAAGCCAAAATTATCATGCCATAAAATTAATTATTCTTCTGATAAACAGAGAAAAAAGCAAACTAGGAAGTGAAAAAGTGCAGCACTGCATTCATCCTTTCCCTGTCACTGAATAGAAGAGAAATGAAGGCTAATTATTCACAAAAAGTAAGGTGCTATTGCTTTCTTAAGAGGGTTTCATCAACAAGAAATTTTATGTGCCTGTAATATTTTTGATTAGTTCTATCTAGAGAGAAATGATCATTATGGTTACTCCTAATCAAAATGGACAAAATAAAATATTATTCCTGAAAGTCTTGTTAATTGCCAAATAACTGGACCATACTGTTTGGAACCAGTGAAACACTGACTATCCCAACCTTGACTCTTGGTTTAAAGGAAGAAAATTTTAATTTTCCTAAGGAGCTGAGGGAGAGAAAACATTACTTTCTTCCTTCTCCTGTTGTCAGAATTTGGATCCCACGGGCTGCTGGTACAGGCCAGGATCAATTGCTCTCCCTCCCACCCAAGCAATGGAAGTAGAAGTGGAATTATGGCTCACTGGGGACTCAAAGGAGCAGCCCAGGCTGCTGCAGGTGCTGCTGCTGTGGGGAAAATGACCCAGTTCTCAGTGCTCTGCCTGAAGTCACAATGAAATCTGGAAGCACCTCCCCTCTGCTTACCAGATCCATTTTGTTGTTTATGAGGATAAATTTCAGATGGAAGGGAAATGAATTTCCACTGCATTATTGCATTTGTTATTCTAGCATGCCTTAAAAATTTGTAATAAAAATTGTAAGGAGGTAAATGAAATATTGATACAGCACCCAATATATATCATAAAGCTTAGATTCCTTTTTTTAAATATTATTTTTCTGTGAATGCAGCCAGTCATATTTCTCAGTTCATCAGAGACACTGCTCTTTGAAATGTAAATGACACTGCAGGGACTGAGGAGTATTTTGCTGACAATACTTTTTCTATAATATATCTGGGACATAATGTTTAAAAACCACTCAAATATGGAATACTGTGTAGATCATCACTCAGTTTACATGACATTGTGTATTACACAGAAGTGTTAGATTTTAAAAACCTGAAAAACATAAATAATTATAACATATTTAGAGTTTAAATAGAATTGTTTTATATGAGGAATAAAATTTATATTTTGTAAAGCAAGAAACGGTAGCATTTGTAACATACACTGGTGGACACTCTCCATTCTCTAGGTTATCTGGATTCATTCTCTTTTTGTCAGGAAATATGAAAAAATTATGACAAAACCTCAAATAAATAATTATGTGTAAGATGCCCTTTGGACAGGCAATGCTCACTGGGAGGCTGTGTTACAGAGTTTTAATTACTACTATTATTCTCTGCTCCTTTGAAGTATGGTGGTGGTCTTTGAGATGCTTGGACCAAGAGCAGAGAGAGAAATCATGACAGAAGTGTGCAGCAGAGATCATAAAAAGTGTTTGACTTGAGATTAGCTCATTTTATGTGCTAAGAAAAACAGAAGTTCTTCCCGGACTTTAGACTATCTTTAATAACTTTGATTAATTTGGCATTGATGGTTTTGGAAAGTGGATATTGTTCTCTCTTGTGCTATACTTTTCTCCCATTAAAATGGTCCTTTATAGAATGATGATTATGTTCAGTTCTTTATCCTGTATGTCTTCTTTTAGCTGAACATCTGAGGCAATTATTGTCTAAAGGCATAGTAATCGAAAAAGACTTTTTCTATTTCAGACATCTCGACTGGTTTTATTTTGTTTAGTCATTATGCCTTCCATTCCTAGAGAATGGGAGCTACTATAAAATTGGCAGCTCCTATACCAATTTCATACAAAGCTTTCTTTTCTCTCTTGCTTCTGCTATAACTGAATGTGGTTTTGATGAGAAAGGTATTTCCACAAATAATGCCTATCAGAAAACTGGCTGTGTGTAATAGAATTGCTTGAATTACTATTGCAGAACTTAAATTTTATACAGCCAAGAATCATTTTAATTTCAGTCTTTCAGCAATTTTTTTTTTTTCCTAAGCAACAACAATAACCTCCCTATAGAGATTGTACTACAGGACAGCATAAGCTCTATTTTTGCAGAATCTGTAAATATATAGCTTGGTCTCCTGCCAGCAAACGAAGCAAATGACAGTGCTAGAGCTTACTTGAGTCATTTGATAGACACTTAGGGCTGCAGTGGGTTTCCAAGCAGGATACAAATGTTTACTTTAGTCTTCAGCACAACTCATGTAATCTCCTCTCTGCCTTCTTGCTTCTGTGTCATTCTGTTCCCCCCAACATCTGTCATTAAAATAATTAGACATAAGGACTTTTTTTTTCCCTGTAAGGCTTCTATTGTTATTTCTGTACTAGGAAGAGTGAGAAGAACCAAAGAACCCAAAGGAACCAAAGAAAGGTTCTTCTAGAGGATTAGTTTGTACTTCAGTGGGATGCTGGACAAGATATGCCTTAAGCAAGAGAGTCCTCGATGACAGCACAACTACTTCAGGACTAATTTCCAGTAGCACTGAGAACAGCATCCCAGCTGAGATTTAGAGAGTAATTCTGGGTTTACATAGTTCCAGCTTTTTTAGGTAAGGATCTGTAGCTGAGGAAGTCTATTTCCCCACACAAATTTTTGCAGCTTTGAATAGCCGGAGATCTCCTCTTGTAAAATTCCTCCAACACACACGCACACATCCTCACACCCCCACACTCACCCTACTGGGTGCCTATTTCTTTGTAGCTTGGTTTTCTTTTATGAGACACATCGGAAACATGCCTGACTGGAAATAACAAAGTACTTACTCTTTCATCTGTATTCCCTCTGCCACTTTTCATTGTCGAATTCCTTCATTTAAGGATAAAAGGGAACTGCTTGAAACATCTGAGGTTAGTTTATGGCATTGTTCTGTTGCTTTTGTCTGTTGCCTGTCTCATCCTAGGGACTGAATCCATTCATCCTCCCTAATTCTATGGGCAAGTTTGAGGTTTCTGCTTTCAGAACAACCCTGGCAAGTCACAAATCTGCAGAACTTCTGTACAGATACATGAGAAGTGAAAGTCAATAACGTGCTCAACAGCAGCTGCAATTTACTGAGAATCCTTGGCCCTGTAGGCAATCCTTTGTGGAAGGGTAGACTACATGTGATTCTCTGATAAACAAAAGTCGACATCAATGTCTTGGTACTGCAATTGAAATATTTCCTTTTCACTACAGATGACACTCTGTGGTTCTGATTATTCTCTTGTTTCTCTTGCCAATTGTAAATAGGACAACAGTAGTAATGTGGAAAAGAAAAGGTAATGTGAAGAGTTCCCATTACTTAAATCCTAATAGTTAGCAAGGCTGGAAATAGGGTTTTCTTATTTTAAAAAACCCAACAAACAAACAAACAAACAAAAAACCAAACAAAAACCCCACCAACAAAAAAAAAAAAACCCAGCCTACTCATTTCCCAAAAATGGTTTTATCCTTTTTTTTATTCCAGAGAACTTCCTGATGGAAAATGCACTGAAGTAGCATTTCAGAAGGGCGGATCCCATTGATGCATGTCATAAAGGATATTCCCTTTACATTTATTATGCAAGTTGGGGATATATTTTACACATAAAATTGGTTTTATTAATTTTTTTCTGTGACTGAAAAAATATTTAAATATTTAAATTTCAAAAAGTATGTTAAATCAAAAGAACAAGGAAAAATCAATCAAGAAAAATATGGCCAGTTTAAAATTATATCAACACAGAAAAAATCAGGTGTTTTTTTTTTTTTTTTTAATTTATGACTCACAGTTTGGTCCTCTAAATTATTTTAGTACTTATAGTAAGACTTATACAGGAGAAAAAAAAATAACCCAACCCTTAGGTCCTATACCTCCTGGTGCAAGTAATCAAAGCTTTTTTGAAAATCAAATTTTTTTATGTAGTAATTTTAGAAAGACTTTATAAAATGAGATTGTTTCATGCTTCTTTCTTTGATTTTTATCTGAAAGCTAGCCTTGAAAACTGGCAATAGGTGTCAGCAATTCTGATATAGTGCAATGGTCTGCATCTAGATATTCTGCAGATTGTATGAAACTGAGACATCCTTTCATAAGAAAGCGCAAACCAAGGGAAAATTACAATTTTCCAGATGGAAGAATATATTTGACACCAAGGAAATTTACTCCTTGATGCTCATTATGAATGACATTTTTAACATACAGGTTAAAATAATGTGGCTTTACATAACAGTGATCAAGAGAGCAAAAAGATCTGACTGCAACAAGCTTGACAAAGAGAATTTCCAATATGATAATGGATTCTTGCCCTCCTGAGGTACTGGAGTTACAGAACCCTACTCCCACAAAAGTCACTGAAGGAAAAACTCACAATGATTTCAATGGAATTTAGATATAAATCAAGGAATTTCTGTGGCTTCTTAAATGTGTTAATGTATTAGGACAGACAAGTGTTCCTAAGAGAAGCTAGGATAAAAGAATTGATTGAAAATTGCATCCAGAAAATGGTCTTGTATTTCATTTTATCTCCAGCATTCTGAATAAAAAACAGATGAAAAAATTATAGGACAGAGAGAAATTCTCTCTTAGTTTTCAGCTATGCTGTTTCTTAAAAATTTCCAAAACTCGAAACAATGAGGAAACAGGAACAGTTTAGTGTAGCTAAACTGCACTTTTATATGCTGAACCAACCCAAATCACAATGCTTTGTTGAAATTAAGAGTGGGGTTTTTTTGCTGTTGTTGTTTGAGCACCAGCATGGCACTGATCTGTCACACTCTCAGATGCTGACAGCCTTAATTTTCACTTAGGGCAGGCTGACAAACTGTGACTTTCCTCCAAAATATTGGCAGCTGGGACAGGGGGACTTGGGTCAAATATCTTCGCATTTATGGTACAACAAACACATGAACCAACAAATCAGAACACAAATTAAGTGGCTTGCTGTTCAGTGACAAAAAGAACAAGCATCTATCTCATTTCATAAAACAAGGACATATCTATTTTCCAGTGTTTTTCATAGGGGAAAAACAGTAATTAAAAGCTCAGGGAAAACTATTCAGAGTTACAGCACATCAAAGTTTATTTGATTTTCTATTTCATTGAAGATAGAGATGCTTGGAGTTTTTGACCAGTTGAGAAAGGAGAAACTGAGAATAGGAATATTTCCAGTAAATGAAAATGTTTAGTTATCTCTTCAGACCAAACATTTTACCCATATTATGTTATTCTTCAAGATTTATTTATGTCAGTAAAATATGAGTGGATAACAGTGAGAAATTTGATTCTTTGCCTGTTAGGTAATTTTGGCTAGTAGGGAGGCACACTCACTGCTAACCCAAGCACAAATGAAGAACGGGATCTGATACTCCTGAAGATGATTGTCCATATGTGATTGCCTTAGACTGCTTTCAAGAAACCACCTTTAGTTATTCAGTGTTAGGTTGGGGTTTTTTTTGCAGATATCTTATTCTAGAATGTAACACTAATCTCTGGTATCTCTGTGATAGAAACAGTACTGATGGAAGATTTTGTCTTTGAACTTGAAATTATTTCCAAAGTTGACTATTTTTTTGAAGGAACTGTACTTCACTGAAATTTTTCTACCCTGTAAAAATTTCATCTTTCTAAAACAGATACTGGCTTATTTCCTTTTGAGTAACTTAAATCCACAGAAACTTGAAATACAGTCAATTGATTATCCTCCATTTGAAAATATTTTCAGATGATATGCAAAGTAAAGTACAGATAACCTTTATAATTATATAAATACCATATAGATTGATCCACTTATTTGAGAGTGTGTATAAGTGTGAGTATTGTATAAAAACAAAGAACCCCAAGGATTCCCTTTCCCAGCTGCTGTGCAGAATATACAGACATTAGGCATTCAAAAGGTGCCCAGAACTGTGGCTGAGGAAGCAGAAAAACTAGTACAGATAAACAGGGGCAGAAAGGGCATTTACCCATTGTACCACAGACCATTATTAAAATATGGCTACAGCACCAGGATCAGTTCTTAACATCAAACGTACTCCAAACCAACAATTAGTTTGGAAGAATTCTTTTCAACAGAATATTAAAAAAGAAGTGTTATAGGACCCTTTGCAATTTGACTGTAAAAATAAAATAGAATTTAGATTCAATTTCTAATGCTTTATCTAAGCTTAGTTTTATCTGTTAGTATTGATGTAAGTCATTAAAAATGCATATAATGAATACATTAATATTGACAATATTTTATCTTTTTATTGCAACAGGCAGTGAAAGACACATTGCTCCTTTTCCCTGAAGTTCTATTGAATATAGAAAGATTAATAAAGGTGTAGAATGGCATCCCATATTAAATCCATATTTTAGTATTTAATCAAATAGCCTAAGCTAAGCTGGTTATGGTTGTTCTTGTGTTGTATTATAAAGGTATTACCAGGATAGCTAAAAAGATTTAGAAAAATCACAGTATTGCTAATTTGGACATAACCATTAACTACTATGGCTTTATTACTATGGTTGAAAAGCCAGACAAGAGCTGGGATTTATCATATTTATTAGGAAGAAAGAGTAATTTCCCTGCTTTTTGTTAACACAGTGGTGCTCAGTCAAACAGCACTTGCTTTTGAAGTAAAATACGTCAAATTGCTCCCTATATAGAAGGAGATAATATCTGGCAGTTAGTAAAAGACAGACAAAAAGAGTGTAACTCAGCAGAGAGAAAGGACATAGCTCAGACCAAGGAGAAAATAAAAGTGGAAGAAAAAAAAAAAAAAAAAGGAAAGAAAAAGAGACCAAGGAAGAAAACACCAAAATAAAAAATATATTTTGAGGCCCACTTCCACACAAGCAGAAATATGATTTTATATTTAAAAGATTAGAGTTGTCATCAGTCTAAAAACTCTGAAAGCATAACTCAAAATGTGACTGGGTAGAAACCTGGTCTGCATATTACCTCTACCCTTCACCTGCCACAGTCCAAAAAGATTTTTATAGAGGGCAAGAAGCAGCTCTGTGTGTGTGTGACAGATAAAGCTTTTTTGTCTTGCAGAGCACAGAAAAGCAGCAGCTGCTTTTACAAGCACATCATTTGTGAGAGGTAGAGTTGAACTGCATAATCAGCATATCGAGATCACTGGAATGCTAATTAAACCCCAAACAGGCATTCCTGACTCTGCAGCAGAAATTGATCCACCTGTTGATGGGAAGCATTCTTCCTGAAATATATTTCATGTCTTATGGTGGATATATGTCAGAAATTGCATCAGCTCTTCTCCTGGACTATAATCTTACCCTTCCCCAATGTGCTCTAACAAAGCACACCCCAATTGGGTCAGAGGCCCCATAAGTACAGATGTGTGGGGTAATCCATTCAGTCTGAAGGTGCAGCAACTGGAAACTCTGTCTTGTTGATATTTTAAAAGAGAAAAGAAGGCATAAAGCTGTATGCAGGCCATTTGAACAAGTAAAATCAACATTGGAGGCAGCTGGGGAGGCTTTTTTTTGGTGGTTTTTTGTTTGTTTGTTTGTTTGTTTGTTTGTTTTTTTTACATGAGCGGATATTACAAATCAAAGTATTTTTACACACATGTTCCTCCAGTCCTTATGTCTGCAAAGAGGGACATATCTCATGGCCATCACTAGAAATCTTGGTCAAGGACACTTGGGCAAGGCCAAATTCATCCAGCAGCTTTTTAAGGATTGTTCCAGGGACATGTCAATTCTCCATTTTCACAGTATTAATCTTTAAAATAAGAATGGAAATTGGGAGAATTATAAAGAAAATAGCAGGTAGAGTAAACATTTATCCATATGATTTTTTGCAAAATAACTTAGATAACCTATTTATAAGAAAGGAAAAAAAATAGGAGGAAAAGAAAGAGAGAAAAAGATGGAGGTGCTCCAATAACTGAAATATTTTCAGAACTTCCAGAATGTTTAATAAGAGCATGTTGCAATTTACATCGAGATGTGGAAAATTCAATACAGTTTGCACCTCCCAGAATTCTGGACCTGCCAGGTCTGAAGGAATGAGGCACATAAATAATGCATTTCCTGTTATTCTTGGTCTGCAGCTGATCTCCTACTGAGCACCGAGAAAGAGTTTTAGAGCCCTAGGAGACAGCTGGTGCTGTCTAGCCTGTTTGACTGATTTTGTGAGCAGAGAATGAAAGGCATGAAAAGCAAAATAAGAATCTAAGACTCAAGATGTATTTTCTCCTGAAAGAAAACTTGGAAGGTAATAAAGCTGTGCAAGAAGGCACAATTAAGAGTAATCTGTTTTAAAGAATTATATTATTTGAAAATGAAAAGTCTCAAGTAGATTGGATAGAAATCCAAATGTGGAGTTGTCTCTGCAAACAAACTGCATCGTGTAGTTAGTAACCCATAATATTTTACATTTCAACCTAAGTGCCAGAAAGCTAATGACTGTCAAATATTTGCATCACTTGAGACTGTGGACCTCAAATGAGATGCCATCCAGGACTCAGCTGCACTTTTGTGACACTGAATTTCAACTGTTCTTCAACACAACCTGCAGGGATAAAGGTTTTCAGTTCTGGGTAGGTTTTCTGCAGAGGGCACTAAACTCATGGGTGGTTCTGCTCTTTCCAAAGAGCTATTCAGACTGCAATTGGTAGGCCCCATTCCTGTTCTCCAACAAGCTGGCCAGCTGCAGGGAAAAACATTCCTCCAGCTGCTTTCTCATCCCTCTGCAAACCAGTTATTCTCTTTGTAGAGTGTCTCTCTTTAAGCAAATTAAACTGCCTAAGCCAGAAGTACCCAGGAGAAGGGCCTGCATCGATGGTTCCTATTTACAAAGGCAGGCCACCAACATGCAGTCATGGCAGTGTCCAAACACAAACAATTGGAATAAAAAATGTGCCTTTTCTCACAGACTTCCTTAATTTGACCTGTAAGAAAGGCTAGAGATTAATGATGAATTTTAGCTCATTCAGAAAATCTAAAAAACACAATTCCCACAGATGAACTTCCTGTACATACGTTTAGAAATGAAATTCCTTTCTCAAAACAATTCTCTTTCTGACCAAGTCATGACTCCTCCAAGACACCAAGGGAGAGGAGGGTTGAACCTAGTGCATTTTACAAGGACTCAGTAAGACAGTACAGAAATTAAATCTGCATTCCCTCAGCTAACAGGTTTCAAAGATGAAGCCATTGTAATTATGCCACTAACAACAGAAATTCCAGCAAACTCACACCACCTCTGTGTAACAGCTGATTTGGCAGAAACCCCTCTTGTCCCAACATGTCCCATCTTGAAAAGTATTTTCCAGAACTCAAGAAAATGAGACAGAAGCTGCTGCTTCTATTCAGCCCTGAAGAGAGCTAAAATGTATAAATCATGGTTCATGAAAGAAATATGGGGAGGAGAATTTCTCTGCACCACAGATGATGAATCCTGGGCAGGTAGCCTTCAAAAGATGCACATATTGCTATCACAGTGAGAAAATTCCAGTGGAAATCAATTTCACACTCTTTATCGGCCACTGTAATCAGCCAGGAAATGAATTAGCATAGCCCAGAGGAAAAGGTACTATCAAACAGGGTCTTGATCCAGTGGAGCACTTAATCTTATGCTTAATATTAAGCACCTGAGCTGTTCCATTAAGTCACATATGCACAAATCAAACTTGGCCTGGCACTAAAAATAACTGAAATAATTTCTACCAAGTTACCCTTTATATCCAGTGTTTTGCTCTATTCATGTTGCCAATGAAAATTTTCTCATTTTTCAAATTATCTTAAATTATTTACATATACTTGCCTATTTCTGCCACTTGTGCTTGGGCTGGATGCCATTCACAGTCCAGGAAGTTGTTATCAAAATGTTGATCCTTCATATAATATTTACAAATAATGATGCATGCTTTCTTTTCAATGACAAGTAGAGTATAGATTTTAGAATAAAGTTTCTGTTTAGCATATGTTAACAGCTTCAAAATTCTCTAATATTTATATGACATTTTCTTTTTCTGAAAAAAAATGCCTTAGTCATTACATATATTTTGAAAAGTGGCATAAAGGCAATCAAAGCATAATAATTTTCTTTTATCTGGGTAGCTAGTCAGATGTATTTTTTTTTCAAATACTATTTACAAACCCTTTACATATGCTCTTGGTTAATACACCAAAAATTGAAACAGATTTGGGAGACAAATTTTGAAAAGAAATGCTCTTTAATCAGCAATACTATCCCAAAATCAGAATAACAAAGAAATACTGACAACTGAGCATGAAATAAAACTTAGAAATCTGAAAGCAAACTTCAAATTTTCAATATAGCTAGAAAAATTGCCATTTTGAAATATGAATAGGAGGAAAAATAAGATTAGACAGTCCTGGGACTTGCTTGAGGATCATTGAGTTTTAATCAGTAACTCCTATCATCTACAGAAGCCAGACAAATAACTTGCAGATAAAATAGTTTTATAGTAGAGAGAGGTCAGCCCTCCTCCACACAGAGTTAGGTTAAGGCCATTTTTATTCCACCTAAGGTGATTCAAGTCTTCTGAACAATTTAATCTGGCTGCTCCAAGGGGCAGAGCCTTGACAAGGGAAGGTAAAATGAGAGCAGAAATGACAGAGGGGAAAGGAAAACAAGCCCAAAGAAGCAGGACTGTGGCAGGGTGGGAAGTGAGGAGTGCTCTTGGCACCTGGACAAAATAGCAGCTACCACTAATACAGATGATTCAGTATTACATTCCTACATAAAATTCTGTCAGGACACCTAGAGGGAATGAATTATAGCTGGAAAATTATGCTATCAAAATGTCACCATTTGCATTCAAATTCACCTGTTATTTCTAATAGCATAATTTCATATTTAAGGTTATGCATATTTAGAGAATGTACTAAAATGTGAATAATACCAACATGCATTTTTCCTGTTTACTTTCTATTACTCCATAATCACCTTCCAAAACTGGCATTTAAACATCCACAACTTAAAGAGATTGCAGATTCCTTCCAAATTGAATTCAGAGCTTACACATATTGTGAATTACCTAAAACATTGACCTACATTACCTTATCAGAAAAAAAAAATACTTGAATATAAAGGGAAAGCCAAAGCAGTTCCAGCTGTTGTAATCAATTTCCATTTGCAGTGGGATTAGAAAGCTTTATTTAAGGGACTGCAGCACACATTCAATCCACAGATGGGAACTAAGGGGCTCTTTCAGCAGAGTACTCAGGGAAATATTTCTCTTCATGCTTGCCAAGTTTGTTATTTGTAAACTCGAAGGGCACTATTTCTGACTTCACAGTCTCATACTCCCATAGAAGGCAGCAAGAAGAAAAAAAAATTCTTTTGGATTAATAAAAATTGTATCAAGCTGAATATAGCCCTTGTCTTAGAGGTTTGCTGTGCATATACTTGATGTAACTGAAAATACTTCTGGACATTAAAAAGCCCCTCATCTTTTAATAAATTTTGTATTAATTCCTTTCTTTAAGTAATTTAACATTAAAGCCTTTTAGAACTATGAATAGTAAAAAAGACGTGTAGTTTTAAAAATATGTAAGATAAAGAGATAAAGTTATCCCAAAGATCTTTTTTTTTTTTTTTTTTGCAACAGACAATAGGACATTGCTGGATACACACACTTGTGTTACTGCTTAAAATTTTAATAAAAGACAAATTTACATGCTAAGATAAGGATAGTTTCTCCCTCCTCTCATATAAGTTTGCAGTTCATTTCACTTTTAAAAAGTAAATGATGAAATAATTTTTTGCTGCTACCAATACTGTCACTGCTGTTTGGAGTGCTAGTTGGCAGATTGAGTAACCAACAATATTCACCATCAATTTTAGCAAAAAAACCCCATGAGTTCCATTTTAATGCTGTTTGTCCCTAAGGGCTTTTTCCTTAGGCTACTTCAGCACCCCCAAGGCCCACCACAGAGCCTCAGAAAAGGTAATCTATTTCTGAATACTCTGAAGATTTCTATATTTTTAAGCATTCATCCATAAAATGCATTGGGTTAACCTTCACAACGCATCATTTTTGTTACTATGGTCAAATGGAGACATTAAGTTTCTTTTTTCAAAACCAGAACCCTTTGGCAGCCCACTCCAGACAGCCAGTAAAGGAATTAACATTAGACTGCTCACAAATGAGATTTTATTTATTGTACTACACACTGCAGACCTGTAAACCTTATCTAAAAAATGTCATCTGCAAGTAGAAGTTATAGAAGAAAAGAAAAATCTGAATATACAGCAAAAAATGTCCATCACCTAATAATTTCAAACATATTTTACTGCAAACAAATGTGACAGCAGTGCACATGTACTGGCACCAAACATAAGAAATCCCCCTTTCAATTGCTGACACAAAAAGTCCCCTTGCCCCAGTTCCAGACCAGTATTTTTGCTAACGATATCAGTAATATTTTGCTAGTCAAGGAAAATGAGTCAACACTTGAAAGGAAGAGATAAAAGAGCTAAAAGATATCAGTCTGGAGGCCCATACCAAGACTCATGAATTGTCAGTGCTGGTTGCCCTCATTCTGTTTTGCTTGGCCAGACACAGAAATTTCCAGTTACAAAAGCGGCTGCCTCTGCCTGAATATCTGCTGGGGGCAGATACAGAAATGGCTGTGGTACAAAACATGACCATTTACTACTTGGAAATAGAACCAAACCCAGCCAGAATGCTCATTACTATCTGCAGACTGGTCTCATTTCTAATCCAACTTCTTGCTTTAAATATATATAAACCTTAGATCTCTTCCTAACAGACTGATTTTAATTTGGAGTCTGACCATGGCAGAGACCTCACTTCTTCTCATGAACATTAACCTCCTGTGACAAAATTGAGCACATTTGCTGACAGAATGCTTTCTGTGAAGGACTCTTGAGATGAACAAACAGATGAGATTTTACTGGATGACCTGATTATATTATTTTTTTGGCCAGGATTTAGAACATGCCAAACATCGAGTATGCCTAATCTCCAATTATTTTAGCTATGTATAATGGAAGCATAGTTGGGCCTGCATTAGGCTGTCTTGAAATAATTGCATTTGAAACAATTAAGTCTTTAAAAAGAAAATGTAAGTCAGCAATGAAATTCTCAGTTGAAAGGTCAGAGTGAAGCACTTAAAATCACAGCAAGAGGTTTACAGACTGTTAGGCAATAGTGGAAACATGAAAGAGAAATTTAGAGATTCAGAGAGGAGCCTGGGAGACCTCCTTAGCTGCTGATTTTTGCTGCTAAGACAATGGGATCAGAGCAGCAGCTTCAGAGAATCTGTTATACCCAGTAATCACGGATATTCAGAGAAAAAAGGGGATAAGCAAGAAACCATTTGCTGAACACAACTCTGAATTTGTCTCTGAACATGAAGAAGCAGAGAAATCTCCTCCACATAACAGAACAGCCAGAAAAAGAAAGGAGCTTGAAGAAAAGGTGAAGAGGGGATTGAAATTGTTCTAGGATTTTAATTGTCCTTACAGTGTTAATACCTAAGAGGGAGAGTTGCCACAATGCTTCCATGCTGGATTGCCTTGCAGAAACAAAGAGAAATGGAAAGGAGATGAATAAGCAGAATTATTGTTCATCTACTTACTGACTGATATCTTTTGTCTTCCTTCCTGCAGTTTCAGTTTCTTCTTAACAGCTGAATGAAATCTAGTCAGAAATTTTCACAATCATTCACATGGCACCAAGGGCCACACTTGAGTAAATTGTTATACTGACCACGTGATATGAGAGTAAGTATTAGTTTGTAAAATGTGTTGAACAAGTTCTCAAAACCAGACCAAAAAATTCTGGCATTAAAAAAAAAGGTAGGGAAAAAAGAGTAAAAAAAAAAAAAAAAGGTTGGGGAATTAAAGTTTTGGAGCATGCTAACAAAAGTAGTGGAAGCAGTACAAAGAACTCAGTCCTGCAATGCAGAGTAACCAGTTTAGAAATAAATTAAATTGGAATATTCTTATTTGTTATAAGACATGTTACATCTGCAACTTTACTTTTAAGATTTTTGGGGCTTTTGTTTTTATTGAAACTCAACAAACTTATTGTACAAGTATTCGCAAGCTGCCTGCACAAATTTATGACAACTCAGCTGTACAGGGAAATCAGAGCAAGGCAGAAGTACAACTGCTCAAAAAGAGTGGGAAGAGAAATAAAAAATAATATGTGCTTATTTCTTATTCAGCATTCTCAGCATTAAACTTCCTTACAAAAAATCTCTCTCCTTACAAATGCAAAAGGAGCACAGCAAGATAAACTCTGCAGAAAGCAGCCTTAAAACAATATGTAAAATCAGTCTTTATAATTTATATACTCACTGTATAAGCACAGAAAAAGGTTATCTAAGCAATCTGAGAATTCATTCCAAAAGATTTAACAAAGTTGTTTCTATACAAAAGTGCAAGCAAAATTTTTAAGAAATCCACATTCCTATGGCATTTCTTCCCAGGGATTCTCAGACTGTAATACTGTAAACTGGGATGAACTTCTCAATCCTTTTGTCAAAGAAAGATTTTAAAAAGTGGAAAAAAGAAAAAGCAAATGTATTTTTAATATTTTCCCTTGCAGTCAAGTTCAGATACCAGTTATCACAGCCAGCTGATTTAGCAATCCAGACAATCAAATAGTATATTTCAAGCCATTAAAATTTATTAATTTTTATGTTACACTTGAGAGGGGATTATTTCTTAGTTTTTCTTTCTAGCTTTCTTCCTCCTTCACGGTTCAAAAATAAAAATATGCTAAAAAAAGGGATCTTTCCTTTCTTTTTTACAAAAAATAAAGTTATCAAAACAATTAACTGACTCTACAATCTGGTTCATGAAAACTAAAGATGCTAAGGCTAATAATAAAGGAACAAAATTCAGTATAAAATTGCTATTGAGAAATTATTACACAAATATGTCTTTGAAAGGAGGAAATACAGTTTTCTCAGATGAATAAGATTTTCAAGTTGTATCAGGTTCTTTTATCTCTGATTTGTCCTTCTAGAAATTGTTCATAATTTCACTGAAAATCATATCCTTTTATAAATTGCTTCAAGAGCTTAGAGCAACATTTGCATGTTCTATTTAATTCTCTGATTTCCTCAAAGCTATTTCTGTTGAGGTAAATTACATTTCTAGTGAACCACACAGGCTTAGTCTTCACAATCTTTAGGCTTTTTCAGTAAAGTTACACTTTGAATGACATACTTGAAAAAATATTAGAACAGGGTGCCATAAGAAATTTCATTCCATGTGAAGAAACAATAAGACAATGTGGATTTTTTGGGCTCTGCTCCTGAACAGCATTTATGTCAGTATTTAATACTACATTGCTACCCCAAAGCAAGATTGAAAACCCTAATGTTATGGAAATTGGCATTAAATTTTCCACTTCTTCTCTGAGAAAGCCTTATCAAACAAAAAGAAATGGCACATAAGGCAGATATCTTTATTTCATCTCTTGCTTGAATATGACAATCCAAAGGTTTGTCCAACCCACTCCCACTGTGCCCTGAACATAAGTGTTTATCAACAACTCCTAAAACAAACCATGTCTATGGATATAAAAGATGTTCACAGAATCTGAAATACCAATAGACATTACTAAAAAAATTATATGAACTAGAGTCTAAGGACTCTGTTTATGAAACTGAACCTTATTTTACTGCTTCTTGCACAAGAAACAATCAAGGCTGACAAACAGACTTTTAAAGTGAAATGTTCACATTGTGGTGGTTCCTACACGTTGTACTTACAGCTTCATCCTGTACTTACAGGAGCACTGGAGGTGTGTAACCACATTGTAGAGCAGACCTATATGCTGCTCTAAGCTATATTGAAAAGGATTTTTTTCAATATCAATGTGCAGCATAAGCACTTGGAAGTACAGACTTGGCTTTGAATCCCCTTCTTTCCTCAGCCCTTTGTTACACCAGTGCAGGCAAGCTATTTATTTGAACCCCAGCCCTTTGGACAGTCTCAGCTCGACAAACAGATATGATATATGGGCACTCACACTCCTCCTCATCTGTTGCCATGGCATTTTGCCTGCTCACAAGGTGATTGGACAATTTTGCAATGAAAGTCAGCACCAAAGATCAAAAGCTCTCCTGTGGAACAGTGCAGCCTCTGCCATCTGTTTTGCATGATGCTTGACAGGTACTGGGAAGAATGGATGAGAAGGCAATACCGTGTCATGCTTTTACCAATTTTTCCTCAGTAGCTGACATTTTGTCCCACCTTTCTTCCACCTGCTACTTGAAAAAATGCAGAGAAAAAAAAAACAAACTTCAAAACAGAAGAGAAAAAACAATCATCCTCCTGTAACTGAAGTAACTCACAGAAGTTGCTAAACAGAGGCTAGCAGATATCATCACATATGTAACATCTGCCAGCATGCTAGGGGAAGCAAAAAAAAACCCCAAAATACTACCAAAAAAAGTAAGAGTTTCCAGCAATAAATGGTGAGTTATGCACTGATACTCTGTTGTTAACACATACTAAATAATGTTAAATAGTCATGCAGAAAAAAAATATTTACAACCAAAAGCAATATTTCTGAAAGAAAAGCATTGGGGGAAAAGTAGAAAAGATTCAGCAGCTTCTTATAATCAGGTTTCTTAGAAGACAGAGTTGAAATACTTTTAAAGAATTTTTAAAAGGACCAAATGAATGTCAACAGATTAAACTAAATTAAATGTCAATTTACTAAATTCGGGTACACAAGCAGTTGTCAAATGTTTGCTTCTTATCCATTACTGTAAAGAGATAGAAGAAGATACCACCCTTCATTAAAAGATGGAAAGTGGGTTGTCTAAATTGCAACAAGTTTTCTAACATTCTAGTTTTCATTTCCTACTGGGTAGGACAAAAATCCACAGATTTCTTTTCCTGTTTCACAGCTCTTACTGTATTCTGCTATATTAAAGACAAATAATTGTGAGCATTTATATAATAATATCTCATTTGTCTGTATATAAGAATATTACAAAGCAATCCAATTCAATTTGGAAGGCCTTTGACAACAACAGCCTTTCTGAGTATACTCTAAACCACAGTTGATGAAGATTTCCTATTCATCATTCCCGACCCTTTCAGGTTTCCAAATGTTCTCTCTGTAGGGACTGCCATGAAGGCAGAAATATTTTTCTCACCACAGGCAGTCCCATCGTTCCACCTCCCTAGGTGAGAGAGTTCTGATGTTACTGAAGGATTTGCCTGCAAATCAGAGTAGAGAGGCATTTCTTGGGTCCAGATGAACTCTTACTGCAATGCAGCAACTCCCAGCAATGTTCAAGACAACAGCTATTATGATGAAGCTCATATGGATATTCCTCCAAAGAACAGATTCATTTCTAAATTATTTACACATCCTATTTTTTATTCCCCATGCTGTTATGCATTTGAATTACTTAGCTCTCATTTATAGCAGTACACATTATGGCTGGGATTTTAAAAGCCATGAATCCCTTAGGTGGCTTTCAAGATCTAAATGTGATCTCTTAGTTTATGCTCATTTATACAGGATTTGCAAAGGAAGATGGTCTTTCATTCCAGCAGGCAGCTTATGCAAATGTTTTTTTGTTATCAGATGCCCATCCTTCAGTACCATCATTAATTAGCAGACTGGATACTGTGAAGACTGTGTGCAGTTGGTAATTAAAATGGGGAAAAAGGAAACCAGGCTTTCTTTGCCATAGAAATAACAGACATTATATAATCAATACATTTACTGCAAAATATTACTGGTTGCACAATGTCTTATTTTATATTAACATGATAATGAATATAGACTGGAAATTTGATTAGTGTTCTCACTTGAAAAACTGTAGTACATTTCACATTAAACCAATGTCATAAAGTGTTTGGCAATATATACTGAGGAATGCAAACATTAGTCACTGTGAAAAATTTGTTGTTTTTACCAGTGATTAAAAGAACAGATCCATAAGGCTTTTTTGAACGAAGGATCCCTTTTTCTTTTTTTTTTTTTTTGTTTTGTTTTGTTTTGTTTTTGTTTTTGTTTTTTTTTTTGTTTTTCTTTTTTCAGCAGGTCCAGGAACAAAATGAAAACCCAACTTGCAATAAAAGTACAGCTTCTCAACATCACATAGAATGGCCTCCTCACTTTGGCATTGTCACAGTCAAAAAATTTGCTTTCAAAATAAAATCTGGCAATGTGTCCATTGGTTAAACTGGTTAAATAATAAAAATGCTATTAATCACATAGGTCACAGTTCCCACAATTCAAAGAATAGCTTCAGAGAATATTTAACTAGGTAAAAAGCCTAATCTTGTAACAGTAATTGCCATATAAGAGATTTGCTGATTCCAGCAAGAAAGGGCGCATTTTTTTTGGCTTGTCACTTCATTTACATAAAGAAATGGAGAAAGAATAGAAAAAAAAGAGAACCCTCCTGTGGGCTGCAGCTGATGCAGGTTCCAGGTGTCAGATGAGCACCCTCTCTGACGTGATGCAGTGTTAGCTGGTACCCACTGGCTGTCAGTGCTAGCTGGGATTTGAAGGAAAATCCATTCCTTACATCAGCAAGCTGCAAAGCCTGCAGAAGAGCACATCCAGTCCCACATTCCTCCTCTACTTTACTGCTCTTGTGGGCTTAAGGAGACCATGGACCCTTCATCCTTTCTAAACAATGACTTATGTGCTCCAATCCATGGTGTGTCTCAGAGAATTGTTACTGGGGTTTTCTGTTTCTATTCCTGATGTGCATCATTTAAGCTTGTTCCAGTTACTGTTCCACTCTATCCTTTCTCCTTTCTTTGAGCTTTAAATCTTGCTACTAGAGCTCTGAAACGTTCTCACTTCATACTTTTTGCAGTCATGCTTTTCATTCATAATCCTGAGTATGCATATTTTAACTGTGAATTTTCACTTCAGACTCCAATCACAAGAAAGCATTTACAATTACAAAATATATCAAGCATATGGTACAGGTTTAGTCAGTTGTAGCCAATGTAAGTGCACCGAGCCTTGGAAAGTAGGAATCACTACCAATAACACACATAAGGTTTCAAAATCTACGAAAATGGGAGGGAACAGCTCTTAGAGGTCTTAGCAGGTAAATTAGCACCAAATTAGGTGGTGATATAATAATGTAAATGGAAGATTTTATTAAAGCATTTAGTAAGGGTAAATCCAAGAAAAACAGGCAGTGGTTAAGTGTAGGGAGAAGCAGAATAAAAGCAGTAAAATAATTAGGTCATGTCTTAACAGTTTTACTCTGTTAAAGTATCTCCGCTAAATCAGACAGCATATCATTGGCATATTACATAATCCCTGACAGATGGATGGAAGACATTCAGAAACTAAGCCTTACTCTACATGACAGTACAAAACTGATAATATAATCAATACAGCTTCAGGGAACATGAAATTATCTGAGCATATTAGTTAAATGTGACTTCACACATGGAAGTGTGTCAGGGAGACAAGGAGAAAATGAGTGTGATATACATGCCTGCAGATACATGCTGATACACATGGCCTGCAAAAGCAGACAAACTGAGAATTAATCTGAATTCCATCAGCTAACACAACATGAACAGTTTGAAATAACTATGAAAGACACACTATTACTATTTCATTTTCCTGAGGCAAGTAATGTGATTTAGAAGTGCTTAAACTTTTCCCATTAATCTTGGTGCAGGAAAAGAGAAAACAAACACTCTGCTTAATAGTGTTTTGTAGTTATGGTTAAACTCAGAGATTACAACATTCACTTGCTTATACTTTGTCCCTGCACTTCTGAGTCACCACTCTCATTTTTGTACCACGAGTCAAATTTTCCCTTTTCCACCCATACTGACAGTAAAGGTTTTCCACCTCTTCAGCCACACGAGCTGAGTTTCAATCATGTAGCACTTTACAGACCTCCCTGATGTGGCAGTGACCGTATAAAACAAGCCACATGCATGGATAGGTGTGGATGTGACTCCAGCTGAACCCCCTCTGTCCCTGAGGAGGGGAGTCTCCACTCTCATCATTCACAGTCATTTGGCCACTGCTCCTCTGTTTCAAACAAGAGGCAACAGGCCAGCTGGAAGGCTCTCAGGGTTGGGACCCAGCTTCCTGGCTGGCAAAAGGACGCACACATGTGGCTTATATAGGATGGAGGCATTCTCCAGCCCTCATGTTGGAACAACAATGCATTAAGATATTCCAGGTTTGCTGGAGAAAAGAGCAGGAGCATGGCTCTCTGTACATTAACAATTGACCCTTCACCTGGGAGAGCAAATCCAGAGCTTGGTCACTGAGCCAAGCCTAATTCTGTGTCTTACATTACGCTGCTACTGTCTCCTCTTATTCTGAAAAATTACACTGAAAGTAAGTCATATGCAAATGTCTGCATGGACTTTATATGTGCTGCAAAAGCCTGCTAAGTGGTCTTGCTCATGGCAATGTTCGTATCTCAGTCTTTGAGTGGTGACATTTACAGAAACTGATAGTTTATCACAAATAAGAGGCATCTCCTAGCAATTACAGATTTTCCCGTGGGCAACACTGACAGTGCAGTAAGTCTTAATTCACTCTGTTTTTTTGGTTTTGTTTGATTTTTGTTTCCACACAGAGCACACTAATTTACTACACCAGAGCTGAAAAATCTGTTTGCAGGTGCTACAAACACTGCAGGGATATCAGGAGAGAGACTGGAGGTCTAAGGAGGCTGCTCTCCACAATGTTCCAGGCAGCAAGTGGAGGAGGAGATAGATCAGCCCTGTAACAAAATGCAAAACCAGAAACTACTTCAGAGAATAAATGCAAACTGTCAGGCATGGTGGGCTGGATGAAGCAAAAGCCTATATACTCTATTAACTTGGTGGTAATCACAATGAGGGGAAAAACACAAGCTGTAGGCAATGCTCATGTGCCTTGTGACTCATTCATAAAAATGGATTCCTGTGCCAGTCACCTTAAGAAATGCACTTTCTCTTGCTCATATTCTAGACAGATGACACAGAATAGTTTCAGGAATTAAATGTGAAACTTGATTTTGAAGAATCAATTACTAACTCAGAGCAGGAATGTTGCAGAAAAACTGGAAGAAAACTCCCTTTCCCAGAAAAAATGTATGCACCTAATATCTCATTGTTCAGCAAACTTGAAACTTTTTGATTATTTAGAAAATCTTAAATCTGCATGGGAATTGATATATTCATGAACCAATACAACTGATATATTAAATATTTGCATATCTATAGTGCAGTTACTGAACTACACTCCTGAAAAATGAAAAAAACATTAAAGTTCTAATATTTGCTGGTTGAGAACCGTACCTTTGTTAAAACAGTAAACAGGTGAAGTGGATGATCTAGCCATAAAAAAATATAGAAGTTTCATCTACCTTAGATGTGCATTTGGCATTGATCTTAGAGGTTATAAAAGGTTATTTCAGCTTTCTCCCTTCTCTGCTTTCTTCAGAAAGTGAAATTCTTCAGAAAGTGAAATTCACTTTCTTTCTTAAAGTGAAATTATTTCACTTTAAGAACTTCACCACACGGGATAGAATAATGAAATTTCCATGAGAAGATAAATGAAACTCAAATGTATATCAATGTTGCTGCACCTCACTTTGATTGTCACAGAAAGGAAAATAATAATCTAAGAGGTTATATTTGACAACAAACTCTGCTAATTTATAGAAAAAAAACAATTCACATTTAGGCAGGGGAAATGAAAAGTTAGTATAGACTTATGCTCTAAAAAGAAGTATTATTGATACCATCACCATACACTGTCATGTCAAAAGTGTCATTACAGAGAAGTCTCAAAGACATATGTATTAAACAGACATTGACCTAGTTTTTTTAAAAAATAAGTTTTCTAACAATTGGACACCTTATTTCTTAGCAGACCAACATAAAGCAATCTTAATAGTAGAAATCTCATGAAGGAGGTCTACAAGTTTTTCTAATGCAGACAATGTTCTGCTTTATTGAGTGCTTTGTCAAGTTAAATAATTAATTAATTGACTGAACTCCCAACTGAAAAATTTCATTTTATGAGCATTTTTGTCCCTGTCTTTTAGCTTGAAGTATTAACCTTTTTTTTCAATTCTGACCACAGGTGGTGGTTGCACATATATGGAAAAAAATTATTTTACATTTTCATTCCTGATCTCAAGAGACTTGATAACATTATACACCAATTTGTCCTACACAAAATAATTTGCAGAGGGGAAGCTTGAATACCTACTTGCTTCATCATTTCTGGAAATATGAATTCATGTCTAATGGAGACATAAACACCTTTCACTCAGCTACAAGACAATCAGTAAAGAAAATAAACTCAGAGACCACTGAATCTTGCTTTCAAGAGCAGTGGTCATGCCTGATATTACATTGTCTGCCTTCCTGCCTTATGGAATAATTCTCTATGACCACTTACCCAGTGAACTTCTTAAAATACAACTGGAATGTGTCACTCTGCTCCTCACACCCCGTACAAACCTTACTGCAGGCACGCTGACAAACCTCGGCTTTTTTTGTTGTGTCAAGTGATGGAATTGATATAAAATATTTATTCATGTTCAAGAACACAGAAAAGCAGCATCTATTAGTATTTAAAGCTGGTTTTGTAGAGGATACTATATGACACCCATGAATTCTTTCTATTGTCTCCAACAAGCATTAGATTAAGTTATTTGGAGTCTGTGTATCCAGACTGCCATAGCTATTGTATCATGAGGAAGAGAATCTGAGTGATAATGGATACCAACATTAGCATTGAAAAAGAGTGAAAAGCACACATAAGGAGCTCCATAAATTTGTTATAAAACCCATTACTAAATGTTATTTAGCATTTTCTCCTGAGGCTTAGTGCTCCACTAAATTAATAGTGTTATGGTTTCTATTCGACAGATTGCCTTAAAGTATTACATAAAAGATTAAAAAGCATACTATAGTAACAATGGGAATCACTTTTAATCACATCAAGAACAACAATCTGTGTTTAATGCCTTTATTCTGTACCTTAAGACCCTAAATTATAGCCTAAAGCATAGTGTGAACATGGTTAGCATCAACATATATGAATAGCTGCATAGAGGTCTGTATATAATAATTGGAGAATAATAAACATGTAAATATTAAGAGAAGTCTGATACAGCATAAAAGTCCAGAATATACTCTGATCTGTTAAAGACAACTTCAATAATTAAGTTCAGTCACAGGGCACTATGCTCATTAGGGTCACCAACCCAACTTGTAGGGAAGGATTGTCCCATGGAAGGGGGAAAAGATTTTCTGTATTGATTTGTGCCCCTTGCTGGTGGTGTTCATCATTGTGGGCATGACTAGAGAACTTGCAAACCTTCTAAAGCATTTGGAGGGATAAGGAAAGAGGACAGCAGTATCCAGGAATTAGACTCTGAAACATTCAGGCAGTCTCAGTGAAAACATGTCACAACTTCTCCTCAATCCCAGTTTAGTGATACTTTCGCTTCTCAAGTGCACCTGAGAGAACTCTTGGGGATTCACAAGGAAAACCTCTTCATTCAGTCCACCTCCCACCATCTTGCTGCATGCCAGCAGAGTTTTCTTTCTAGGATGCTTTTCTTCCAAAGCACATCCCCTGCTGCATTTCCAGCTCCAAAACTGCTTAGCTTAATAAAGAACTATACCCTGATCTCCTCAGCATCAGTATTGGAGCGCTGGGCTATCAATCACTGCTCCCTCCTGACTAAAATATCAGTGGTTTGCAAATCTCTCTGGAATTACTGCAAGTGCCCCATTAGAAAGAACTAAATAAACAAGGAAAAAACCCAAAGAAACAAACAAATGAAAAAAGTTTTGCAATATGAATATACATTGTAAAAAATTAATAGCTTTATAGAGATTTTGTACAAAAATTAAATTAAAATGTGTTTGCTTCGCAAGTAATTTAACAGCTGTCTGTTAGCTAGGATTTCACTGCCAAGCAAGACCTTCATCAGGAACACTGCTGTCACTGAAGTGGTGGCAACCTTTCCAACGTTGCTGCCCTTTTGCAGATTTCCTATGATGTTCAGACAACATTCTTATCAGTATCTTAAATCAGGGATTATGCCACAGAGCTTGAGAAGTGCTGGCACCGCATGGCGCAACTGAGCAAAGTCTGATTGGACCTGTGCAGATCTAAGAGACACTTCAGGTACTGCTTAAAATGTAAGCAAAGTATTTACCCCTTTAAAAAAATAGATCTGAAGTGCTGCCACAACGTCAAATATAATTTCTGTGCATAAATCTTATTTCAGTCTAAAACGCAGTCTGACACTGAAATTCAGACATGAATGTTCCTCTCATGGACATTAATTGGTTGTGATTTCTTGAGTCACTCTCTGCTTTCCTCGAGCACAGGCATGGCAGCAATCAAATGGCTCCGAGCGTAACACGGGTTTGGAACTGGCCACCTC
This sequence comes from Vidua chalybeata, assembly GCF_026979565.1. Lineage (NCBI taxonomy): Eukaryota > Metazoa > Chordata > Aves > Passeriformes > Viduidae > Vidua > Vidua chalybeata. The sequence goes on from NC_071539.1 coordinate 14,023,312, forward strand.
CAGCTGCAGCTTTGCAGGACCCCACGACAGCTGCTCTCCATTCTGCCTGTGGCGCTCTCCAACAGCTGCTCAGGCATCAACATCTAGCTCCAACACATCTACGCTTCATTTTGAAGGTAATTTCAGGTTTTTTCACTCTCAGCTGAGTGATATCTCGCTTTTACACCGTGCACAATGAGCACTGCATGAGATTAGCTTTTTAATATCACCTAAAAAATATTTTGGTCTTTTAAATTCTAATTTTACAGATTCATATCCTACAGGTATAAACACATTGGTGATCCTTAATAAATGCATGCTCTTCCAGTAGTAGAAGTTCTATAATTTGAGTTAAGGTGCCTTTGAGCTAAGATGTGGGTAATAGTGAATGCACAGTTCATACTGAGTGGAAATCTCATATAATCTGGCCCATTACATAATAGAAATTTAATTTTTGTCCAATTTATTTCAAACCAGTTCTCAAAGTAATGAAGTTTTCTCTGTAAAGTCCTTAAATCAATTCAACTTCTGTTCACCCCCAAGCAGACAGCCACAATCACATATGAGGAAAAAGAAATCCCTTTTTCTTATGGTTCTGATGATTTAATTTTATTCGTTGATGGAGTTATTCTGGATATAGTGACATGCTTTATCTTAGATTCCACTCTGGAAAATTTCAGTTGTAGTTTTCTTACTTTATATAGGGAAAAGCAGCTAAAAATGCATGTGATTTAACCTTAATAAGAGTACAACTTTTTCACCTAAAATCATATTTCAGTCCCCAGAAAGCTAAACAGAAGGATACATTTTGTGGGATGGAACCGAATAGCCCATGTCAGGTGATCTGAGAGCAGAAAGAAGCCAAGAACCCTGAGGTTATCACTAACCTTCAGATCTTCTTATTTAGACATATATCTGATTTTAGGGGGAGGGGAAAGTAATTTAGGTCTCAAGAGGCTTACATTTAATTAGTTTTTAATCCATTTCTACACCCAATGCCTCAGAGGATGATTTCATCTTTAAATACATCTAATTGAATGTATTTTAATTGAGAAAGCCTACAACATGCATAATAGAACTACCAGGAGTTAAAGTACAGTTTTATATTTTAATTTGTTTATATTTCATTTAAAATTGGGTAAACAGGGTTTCAATCCCTGCTGGAGTTTACAGGTGAAACTCAATTAACTTCAAAGGGACTGTTCCCAGTTTGTAGCATATGTGAAAGTCGTGGATGATTAGAGTCTAAGAACACCTGCAAAGTGTCATTATAATGTCAGTGAAATGAAAATATTTCAGACTCCTTCTGCAACACCTTTGAAAAGCTCAAGTTGATTGTGGGAGGAGAGGGATAATTGCTTTGCTGTTCTTTCATTTGACTGAATCACTAATCTTGAATTAAAACATTAAACTTTGATAAAAATATATATTTATTTGAGCAGCGGAAATAAACTGCTTTGATAAATAGTATTACTCCACACTGTTAATTCTATGTGAAAGCATTTAAGAACACTGGTAGCAGTAAATACTGGAAGTGAAACTGAGCTTCTGCAATCCTACACTTTTTAAATTTTATTTTTGACATGGAAGGACATTGCACGCTCTCAAGCGCATGCAGTTTTTGGAATTTTTATGTACCATTTAACAAACTTCTCAAATGGAGAAACCTTTTTAGCTGAGCAAATATGCATTGCAGAAGTTCATTTTCATTTTCACTATCAAGACTAGCATATTCTGATATAATGGAAGCAGAACAGCCGCTTTTCCATCAGAGACATGTAAATATTTTAATTTAATTTCCTGATTAGATTGGCTTTTTTGATGATGTGCTTTGATTTTTCATTTTTACACATAACTATATAACCAAGTTTGGAATAAAATATAATTGCATACCAATCTTTTCTGCTGTCAATAAGCTTTGTAAAATTATTGACAAAACTAAGATGCTTTATGACTTTCTGACAAACTGAGACTGTGGACTATGCCCACAATGCAGCACAGAAACATGGCAGAGATTCCTGAGCAAGCCTAACAGCACATCCAAAAAGCAACAGAGCTACCTTAGCATGGTTTTGCTTCTTTTCTATGATGTTCTCCTGCAGTGTGCACAGAAAGGCTCAGACAACTGCCCAAGTGCTAGAAAAGGTACTCAACGTGTCTCTGATTCCCTTTTACAAAGCGCAGGAAAACACTACAAGCCTAATATGAATATTAGCAAAGCACGAGGATATCACATCAAAACCCACTGCCAATGCACAGTAATTGTCCCATGGGAAATTCTTTCCCCAGACTTGCAGTGTTAGGATCTACCTATATCCTATACCTAACTCCCTATACCTGCTGCTCTGCCAGCTGAGAACATCTGCCCCAGCTCTGGGCTCAGGCTGCCCCAGTTCTGTGTCCAGAGCACAGAAAGCAGTGTAACACAACAGCTTTGGGTGTCAGTGCTGACTGCTCCAGACTCTGGCCAGGAAGGCCAGCTCTGACAAAATCCACACAAGCAGCTCGAGAGACTGTTCCTGTGCATGAGGGGAATGAGCACCAAGATGACAATGGCTTATTCAGAAAATAAGCCTCCCACAGAGAAAACAGATTAAGTGGAGCTACATAGATGTTTCTAGATTCTTATTATATCTAAAGTTAACACAGGCATTCTTAAATATAAACCACAATCCACAGCACAACATAGCTTCAGATGCTCTAAAGATGCTTTTTCATCAGAAACAGGCAACTCCAGCAATTACAATGTGACGTGCTGGTTAGCACAAAAGAACAGCAGAGACAACCCTTACTCACTTCCCTGAAGGAGAATCACAACTGTAAAAATATCTGTGTCTGGTAATAAGTGCAGTTGTTACACACTGGCACTGAGTTCACTTTAAACTCCAAAGTAATGGCAAAAAGGAGACAAATTCTTAAAAGACAAAAGAACCAAACAGCAATTACTGGCAGCAACTTTATGAAGAACTTTGTTGAACACAATATCAGCATCTTAACTGAACAAGAATTAGGGTGAAAATTGCCCTGATAAGGACATCTGAAACTCATCTAAGTATGTCAACAAAAATGAAATGAGAAAAACCAGAAGTTTTTAAAAATTTGTACAAACTGCAAGAATATTAAAATTCAAATGGTGGATTCTGTTGAAAAGGATGTGTTTTTTTATCTAGAAGTACTCAGGATACCTGTCTGGGGAACTGAAATATTTAAATAACTTAGCAGTTTTGAGACATTCAACAGAGAGCATCTCACTGTCTCCAGTTATCCTTTTGCTTCTAAGCCCACCTTTATGACATATCTTATTACATATTTATGACTTAATGACATAATGTAAAAATGGGTGTAAGTCCATAGCACTTAACACCTGGGAGTCAAATCTCTGCATATTCTCAGTGCACTCTGCAGGCACAAGATTCTTCACACAGGGATAAATATTCCAGACCTGTGTCCAATGATGCTACACCTTCCATGTTGGAAATAGCTAATAAAAGTTTGAACTATACAGAGTAAAGCTGGACAAGTGGTATGGCACAGAAGCATATCATTGCCATACTTTTGACCAGTGGCAGTTGTGAACATTTTTCATGACACTTTTCTTCTGCTGAGCATCCTTGAATTCTCTGATTGGATTTGCTGGGTTTCTATAAGTGTCACTGAATAAATCAGAACACCAGACCACATTCTGTGATTTTTTGCCACAAAATTAACTGCCAGTAATGAGTAGCAGATACTGCTTGTAGCAAAATAGACAGATGGTCAGTTAATCTTAAGCCTTGGCAAAAACCTAAAGGGAATATTACTGAATAATAAAATAAATGAACATATCAAATCCAGCCCCAGTTTGAATATGAAAATTAAGCTCTATTCATGTTATTCTTAACCAAATATCATGAGTATATTACACCAAATAAAATTCCCTTGGGAAAAATTTTCTCAAGAATCAAATTGTTCATATTCCTCCAGTAATTGCAAAGTAGTACTGATAAAAATACGGAAAACAGGAAGATACTTGAAAGGAAGTCACCTCTTAAATTTAAAATGTTCCCTAAAAATTTACTGACATGCTATAAACTGTAAAATTAGACTTAATTTAATTTCCAAGAAGGTTTGAGGAAAAAAGGGATCTGATATATTAAATATAAAATGTTTGCAAAAACTGAAAACAAAGTGGTGTTTTCATGCTCTCCCAATTCATGGAAATAAAAATTATTAAAAAATAATGGGAAATATCGCAATGCAAAAAAAAAATATGTGCAAGTACTCTGAAAATGAAGTGTTTTTATCCCTTCTCACACTTAGAACAGGGAGAAGCCTGGAACAGATAGTTTACTGTGACTTGGAAAACTGTCCAGCCATATTTACCAGAAACTTTGTGCGTTGCTTTTCTTCATTTGAGGAAAAACACTCTGTGAAAGAACATGGGAGATGAGATTTATACCTGGAAATGTATAATCTCTGTCCTTTCCTACTATAAATGAAAACAGGCACCAACAGGCTTTAAGATGATGAAATTCTTAAACTACTTATAGCTTTTTTAAATTCTGAACCCCTTGCTATATATTTAAATTCAGCCAGTGGCTGCTGCAGTTGTGTGTTTGTCATAGGATGTTGCCATTCAGCCAGATTTACGTATCAAGCAAAAGAGGTGGAGTAGTTTAATCATTTGTTCTGGCCTGCAAGAGATTAATCTGAATTTCAGGCTTCCAAGTATCATTTAGCTTCTTAGCTTTCCTGGTGCTGATTATTTGTAGCACATTTGTGCAAGGAGCTTGTTTTACATTTATTTACAGTGTGTGAAACCCTGGAAACATGTCTTGTGTGTTTTGAGTCACAGGCCACATGATCTATGGGATGCATAAAACATAAAGTTGGAATCTATTTACCACTAAAATATGCCCTTTAATATAGTCTCAGTATAGGCATTTAAAGTCTCTGCACAGAACGTGAAAGTCTAGAATTAACAAGCAGTTAATTAAAGTGCCAAAGTCTATCCATCTAAGAGACAGAAGACTAAATATCCTAAATTAACTTAAGATTTATAAGCAGTTCTTTGCCATTACCCTTTCAAAGCCTGAAGACACAAGTTAGTGCCTGAATCTGCAAATTGGGTAGAGTATACCAATCTCTCTTCCAAAGTGACTATTCTATCAGGGAATGAGAAAGAGGTAATCAGACAAAACCAGAGCTTTCAGCTTCTCCAAAGCCAGTGCGCAAATAACATTTGGTCTGCTTAAACAGACACAGCAGCAGAATATGAATTTCAGAGTGGATTCGTTTCAGAGCAGTGGCATTTCTGCAATTCATTTTCTAGGGAGTCAGAAACCATAACAATACACATGACAAAAGAAAAATCTATTCTAGAAAGATCTATTACCAGATTTTGATCTATAGTCTATTTCATCAGCAGACAACCAGGAAAAAAACTTATCTCCCCACCTGCCTTTGGATTTGTAGAGAAATTCATACAACCTGATGGCAAAACTGAAATAATCTCTTTGGCCTTGCACCTGGAAGTGAGTCACTGTTAGAATGTCATAGGAAAATAGTTGTACAGAGCAAGCTACAGCTTTCAGGTTTAATGGCTTTAGGGGAGGCATATGAGATTTTGCTGTCTGTGAGGAAATCAACCAAGTAAGGATCTCACCAATTTAACCCAAATAAACACAAACTGTGGTGTTCTGATGTGGAGAAAAAATTCAAAAGGAAATCAGTATTTTAGAATGGGATAAGAAAATTAGTTGCTCTAGGGATATTAGATGTATTAGGAAAAATTCATTTTGGGATTAGGAAACAAAGGGAATAAAACTAAAAAATCAAGTTCATTCTATTCTGGGAAGCATGTCCTATACAAAATTTCATATGTCATAGCTGAAGGAAGAAACTTCTCAGTATCGCACAAGTTTAGGCAATATAGAATTAAATAACCAATCCCAATAATGAAAGCTTAAAAAAATATTTTAGGAGAACAGTTTCTAGCACTGTATTAAATATTTTCAGAATATGTAGTAACAAAATCCAATGAGAAAATGGTTCATGCCATAAATAAAAGACTAAAGAACTTGGCCTTTTATACAGCTGAAATGTCAGCAGGGGAAAAGAAAAAAAGCAATATTATAAATGGGGACTATACACCAAATCTGGGGATATTGATGAGGTATGCAAATCACTTTTTGAGACACTGCAGGGTGAAGAACTTGGACCTTGTGTAATAAAGGAAAATGCTCTCTATTACAGAGTGAAGAAGATAGAGGAAGCATTACCAGGTATCATAATTTTAGGTTAGCACAGAGAAGATTGAAGTGACACAGCAAAATTGAGAGGGAAAATGAGATCTCTACCACTGATAGAAAAACTAACAACAAGGTTTAAATTGCAGCAAAAAAGGTACAAGACAGGCATCAGGAAAAGCCTTCTCCGAGTACAAAGAGGCAAGGAATGGAATATATGAATATATGAAGTTTGTAGAAGTTCTTACAGTGAAGGCTTTTATGGGTAGATTCAGTCATTGCTGACAGACATTTGTAGGCACATCTGATGATGGACTCGAGTGGGATTTCTTGTCACCTTGAAGTCTGACAGCTCTCTTTCTTTCTAGTTGCCCAGAAATTAATATCAGAATAAATAATTCTACTCTGCAAGCTAAGCAGATACTTTAAATCAATAGCATCAAATTTTAAGTCTCGCTGTTCATTTATAAATAAAACTATATATGCATTATATAGTTATAGTATAATTATATACAAATATATCTATTCACCTCCATGGAAATAAGATGGACCCCAAGTAAGGTTATTATAGCTAATCCTTGTCAACCTCACTGGTTTCCTGTAAATTCCAGATAACTTTTTTGAGCTAAAGGGCATATGCTGAGGTGAAGCACTGATAAATTTCCTCTTTTTTAAATTAAATTACTGCATAGGCTTGTCACAGGAGTTTTTCTTTTCTGTTCACTAACCACCAGTATTGGGGAAAAATCCTGATGAAGTAATACATGAAATGCCTCCCAAAAATGCCAACATTTATGCAGATTTTCACATGATCTTTTCATCAGCAATGCATACAGCAAAAAAAATTAAGAATACTCTTTTGTAATTGTAACACATTGTAATGTGCATCTGTTGAGACAGCTAAAAATGCAGCTTATGAATTATTTAGACTGTTTGGAGCCATAAAAAAAATCCATTTGATTACATTTCTTAATCAATATAAAAGAAATAATGCAACTACTGGCAACACCTGGCTCAATAATGTTTAAAATAGTCTGTAAAGGACTTGCCTGGCACATGAACTGCACTTCTGCCAGCATGAGTGATGGCTACAAGGACAGCACTGAATTGTCTAAGTCATATCTTAATTGTTTAATATAAAAGGAGCCCCAAACAGGTAAGGGTACACCAGTCTGACCATGCCAGCTTTGCAAACTCTATAATGCCACCCTTACTATGAGTGTCTCATCTTTGCCTAGGGCTCCCTTTATAGCTTTGGCAAAGTAGCAGGGGGTGGCTGCCCCCATCTGCCTTCACAGGGTCCATCCCTCTGGCACAGCAATCACAGCTGCGCTGGGAATGGTGGCTGAGAATGGCAGGGATGTTTCTCAAATGCAGGTCTCTCTTACTCTGTCACTGACTGAGATTTAACAGTTGGCACAAAAGGCTTGGAAAGACATTCTTACCAAAAAGCTTCTTCCTGTCTAGCCAGTGCAAGAAAAACTCAAAAGCATTGAGCTAGTTTTTGCCACCTTTCTTCACATTAATTTTCCTTCCTTGCAGCAGCCTTTCCCAGAGGACAATCCACAGTGATTGTGTACCTGCCCTGTCTGTCATACAGACTGACTTCACATAACAGGCATTCCCTACTCTACAACAAAATTCAGATTTGAATTTTCCATGAGAAATCCCTGATGACTGGTACTTAAACAATCAGTTTAATAAAACAATGGCTCAGACAACTCTTCTTCCTCTAAAAATAGCAGTATAAATATTTAGGAAACTTGGTGGGTGTTCTGACTGTAGAAGAAGATTGTGGGAAGAGAAAGACTGAGAGAAACTGGCAAATATGATTAATAAAAGTTTATGAAATAAATAATGCCTAAGGGTTAGCTGCTGCAAAGATAAATTGCCCCTAGAGTAGACAGATTCAAGTTATGGAGAAATGAGCTATCACTTTTGGATAGCCTAATTTATAAAAGAAACAAACTTCTGAGCCTAGAATTATTTATAGAGAGATATTACAAGAAATATGTCTCAGCTGTTAATAATCATGAAAAAGAACAAGGAGGTGGAATGGTCAGTGATCTATCAAGATATAAAGTAGGAGAAATGTATCTTTTTTTTTTAAATCACCAGATTTTCACACACTAGTTATACAAAAAGAATTTCAAAGGTTGAAACATTGATTCTCTTAGATTGGTCATATTATCATATTCATTCCTGATGGCAGCATGTCATTTTCAAAAGAACACTGCAGTATGTAGTAGAACAATGCCAATGAGATCTGTGAAAATTACCTGAAATGCACATTTTCAAAGGCTGTTGATAATAATAAGATACTCTCCTAGTCAAAGTGAACCCTGAAAGCAATATGCTGTGGAGCAGGGCTGATGCTTTTAGTCTATAAAACATCTCAGTAAATGGTGTCCTTTGCTCTTTGAAACAGCTCTCCCAGACACAGGGAGGAGTGCAGTGCACTGAGCAAGGCAAGAACCTCTCACAGACCGAAACACTGCTGGCCTTACTTTCTTTTACATGAGAAACAAGCCCAGGGTATTCAGACACCTTCTCTGGGGCACTTGGTTCTTTCTCCTCAACATGCCCAAAGTGGAATTGCAATTTGATAATGAGATGAGGTTGTCTTTGCATGTGCATATTTCATACAGATGCCCATGGACAGAGCGTTTGTTAAAAGAATACAAAATAACCATAATAGGGCAGTGCTTTTTTGGGGAATCAAATCTCTCAAGCAGCATGGTCAAGTGGATAAGAAGAGTCACCATTGCAGTGGTCCAGCTGGATCAGGAGACGCTTCCTGAACCTTCCAGAACATCAGCCCTTCTGGCTGTGGGAGCATTCTGTCTTGGAGGGTGATCTGGGGAGGGTGATCTGTTGTGTTTATGATCTAGATCATAAACAACAGCTCCAACTAAACTCACCACAGCTTTGCTTCCCGGCTCCTCAACTCCCTCCCTTTTGAGGAGGTCGAGCTCCCAAGAGAAATGGGGATAAATTTCCTCCAGGACACCAGAGGTTTCCCCCTTCCCTCCCGTGCCTTGCCCAGGCTGAGGCGGGCAGGGTGGGTGCCCTGGGGCTGGGCAGGGCTGCCACAGCCTCTGCTGGGGGACACCATCAGCCACCATGGCTTCTGAACACACCCCGTGAATAAAAAATGCATTCAGCTCTTTAGTCTGTTGCATTTTGGAGAATTTAATTTCTTAATACATTAAAAATAAAACAATGACTAGCTGACAAGTTATTTTAGCATAATTGCCTAAGGTTATTACCATTCTGTCTGACAAAATTAGGGAAAAGTGTAATCATTGCTGAAGGGCAAAAGCAGTCAAATTACAGAAAGCTGGCGATAGCAAGTTAGTTCATGATAAAAATGCTAAACTGAATTATTTTGTAATACTCTTTCCCCAATATTCATGATCAATTTCAAAAACAATGTGCCAGTATCTGTCCATATGAAACATAAAGATTGGGAACACAATACCAGGACACAGATGTCATTGTAGAGGACTTCACTGACCTTTAAGTAATAAAAAAACAGCCTTTTACTTTAATAGACCTTGTCATTATTATAATTCTGTCCCGGTTAACCACAAAATGTGAGTTTTTACATATTTTATTCAGGTCAGCTGTGTTAGTATCAGGATTTTAAAACAACCACAGAGAACTTCAGTAGATTACACAAATCATATACAGGATTTGATAGGTCTGAACAGCAAAAATAATTACTGAGTCCTTTTAAAGGACTTGTGAAAGCAAAGTGTGAATGTAATGATTATATTAAAGTCAAAGAATAAAAAAATATTTGAGGATTATATTTTGAGCTCTTTGAAGTAAATTTTCTTTTCACTTTGAAAGCAAGATGACTAGATTAAGACACATGACAGATAAAACCTTGCCAAGCAGGCAGCCTCCAACCAGTCATCTCTGCATTGCATGCTCTTGCATTGTATTAAAAAGCAGCTGCAGATACACGTGCTAAGGGAATCACAGCCACAATCATATTAATATGCCTTGTGTGATGCATTAGGAAGGCAAAAGTTCAACTCTCAGTCAGATCAAACACATTGTTTTTATTTACAGCTCCTGGTGTTACCATTTGCCACACCAAACAGCCCTACTGGAAGTAGCCCTCCCAGTGACTAGAAAATTGAAGTAACTTTTAATCTTGGCTCCCACCCTACTAAGGGTTGCATTAATGGTTTGCTTAGATTAGCCTGCTGTGCAGCATCACAACCCAGCACCACCTCTGTCACCTCTGCCAAACTCTGCTGCCACAGAGTGCTGAGAAACACCCTTGTTAACTGAGGCAGGAAGGAAGCAGGGAAAAAAAAAACATTCTGACACAGAAAAAATCCATCCAGCACATATCTTTTGCTTCTGGAAAGTAAACACCAGAAGTGTTCTCATGGATGAGAGAATCCTTTTAGTGTGAGTGCAGTGAAATTAAGCAATAAAGCAGGATTTGGCACTTTGCTTTACTGAAAACCCAGTATTTCCTACTAAATCAACACAACTAGTGAATGCACGGGTTACACAGGTGATTAGGAACATCTCAGCCTGGGTCAGTCAACTCAGTGTGCTACTACATTAAAGATGAGGTGAGAAGTGTTGACATATGGGGCAGACTGGGAAGTCTGTGTAGTATTGCAAACTCTGGTTCTGTTGCACTTCAGTTGTCACCATGACAATCACCACATACACAGCAAAATAATCCTGTTTGCAACAACAGCTCCTTCTAGATGAGGCATGGTTTATTAACTGCTTATTACCCATTTAGGCTGGACACCCTTTGATGCTGTACCTGAAAGCAGGAGTACTGGAATTGTTCCACCAGAAAATTGCTGCAAAAGCTATGTTAGTTAAGCACATGTTAAATGTTTCTAATGGAGTTAAAAGCAGGATTCAGTAAAGATTTCATATCATAGTTTAAAAATCAAGACTGTGCAGCTAAACTAGCTGGTGAAAGTGTCATAAATTATACATTAAACTATCTGTCTGACAAAAAACCCCAAACCAACAATAAACGATCATTTATGGTAAGTGCTTCCTACTTAAATGTTATCTATTACCTATGTGATTTTAAAGCCTGAAAATGCTTCTTATCTACCTCCAGTATTTCAATATCCCTTTCAATAATCTTTTTAAAGTACCAAGAGGGAAACAAAGTGCAGTAAGTTTGAATTAATGAGCAGGAGAGTGTAGAAACACCTATCAAGCTGCGTAACACTGCCCTTTCAGAAGCAATCCTGCATCACAGCATATTTTATACAGCCACAGAAATCTTTGTTGCACATAAGATCTTTTACTTGCATTGCTGTCCACACACATCCTGTTCTTAAAGTGAGAGTCAGTGAAATGAGAAAAACCTCTGAAAGACTTCAGATTGGAAACACTGTACATATAGTTCTAAAATTCATATATTGCAGGTATCTGAAAGACTCATCCTCCTCCTCTCTTTCCACTTTGGCAGGATCTATATGGAAACCTCTCCTAATCTTCACACCCAGTCTAGGCAAAGCCATGCTATAGATGTCACTTTCATTCAACCCCTTACACTTCCAATGTGTGCCCAGAATATACCCCATGTTTATTCCTATAATAACCTTTCTTTTTTTTTTTTTTTTTTGCTAGATAATGCACTAATTCAATTGCATTTTCCAGTATGCAATAGTGAATTCTGTAGAGTTAAGCCACAAAGACCAGACCTTGAACCACATCTTGTCTCATTGCTTCCCTCAACATCCCTTCTCCATCTTTTTTTTCAGACTCTCTTCACATCACACTTATATTGCATTAAGTTCTAAAAAACCCAGCCTGAATTCCTGTATACTCTTGAAGGTAAATGTCAGAAATAATGCCATTCATCACCAAAATCAATGAAAAGGTATTCGAAAAATTATCCCTCATTAAGAGGTCATTTTAAGGGATTGAAAAATGAAGTTACAATAGCAAGATTGAAAAACTGTTAGCTTATTACACCAGTGTACAAATACCAATACACAGATTTATCTCCCCACTTTTTTTTATCTGTTATCTCTCATCTTTTACTTCAAACTCTTAGGAGCAGAACTTGAATATGCAGTAGAGAATCTGGAAAAGGACACCTGTATTCACTAATATTAAGATATAAGCATAATCAGCAGATGCCCAGGGAACATTTTCCTGATATGAACATGGAAGAGGGTGTCCCAAGCAATCCCCACTTCAGCAAAGTGATTAAAAAGTAATAAAAATCTTCCAGTTCATACTGATCACTGACTCACAACTGGAAAGGAAAAAGAGAGGGTTTGAAACTTATTTTCCTTATCATCAGGTCACACAAATTAGACATAGAACAGTCCTATATTAAAAAAAAAATTAAAACTGCTCTTATTATGGGACAAGGAATTTGATCACTGACAAAATAAGAAATGGTTCAAGGCAAGACTCCCCACATTAAAAATAAATTTAAAGATAAATGAAACAAACTGTACAAAGCTTAAGAATAAGACTATCTTTTTTTTATATTATAGAAGATGGTAAATATTACTGCCAGAATGGAAATTTATTTATGACTTACAATTTCTTAAACAATTTCTCTTTGATAATAAAGCCCAACTGTTTTTTCATAAGGCCATGGTATTTTCACTAACAAAGTTGGTATGTAACAGGCAATTATTAGTGCAGTGACAAGACTTAATACACATTATAAGAGAATTTCAAACACTAAATGAAATATCAGGTTTTGATAACTGTCTTCCCAAAAAGAATGTTAATGCCATCACTTCTGGAAAAAAATAAACTGCATGAAAAATCCCTGGTTTACTTCATTTGAAGCCCATCAGCACAGCATGCCATCATAATAGAAATTTAATGAACCATATATTAAAGTGAGAGACCACAATATGTTAAAATTTAATTAAATGGCCAAGTTTCTAGTAAATGCAAACAAAGAAACTATTTTTTATTTTGCAGTCACTGACAGGAAAACACTTCAACATGCATGTGAAATGCATAACAAAACAACAAACATATGTTTTCTTTAAATTAGCTTATTATCTCCCCAGCTTTTCTTTCCGTGGCACAGAAGAGTTAAATATCTAGATGTGAGCTCTCTTCTTTATTCACCATTTTCCATGGGTTACCCTGGAATGGTTCCCACTTGTTTAGCTGTGTCTTATGTGTGACTTCCATGGCATTTAGTTCCTCTTTAGATTGTAGGAAATGTTTAGTGGGGTAGAACCAGAGCTTTAGGGTTCAGTTCAGAGAGCATACATGCAACTAATCCCCGAATACCTTGAAGATGAAAAAAGAATTCATTCTGAAGAAATAATTTTGTATCCCAAAGCTTCCTGTGTATTCTCTCTCTCACTGAAATTATTGAATGTAGCAAGATTAGATTTGTGGAACAGAGAACAAAGAACTGTGGAAAATGAGTTTCTTGGTTTATGTGTTTAACAAATCCAAGTGTGTTTTTATACACTGCAGGCCCTCATCATAAATGAATATTGCACAAAAATGAACCTGAAATATATTTCTACTCACACTTTGCTGTCAGTCACCTTAGCCTGGATTGGCCTTACTTCTCCATCTCTTCTCCTAAATGAAACATTGAGGAAATTATGTTAATTTTGTAACTCTGAAGTGTTATACAACAGAACTGAGACAAAATTAGGTTTCTATACTCCCTGTTATCGACCAAAGGCATCAAAATCTTAAGAGTTGCAGTATTTAAAAATATTGCTGCAATCATTTGTTTACATGTGGTCTTGCATATTACAAAATTTTCTGATTGGAAAAAAAGGACAAAGTTTGCATATTCTTATTTGTTCATAGGGGTTAGACTAATGCACATAGAAAACCTTTGAATTATAAATAAGTGGATGAGCTTTTGCTAATGCAGTTTATCACTGTGTAATGGCCATGACCTCCAGATATAAAATACAATTCTTTCAATAACTGCATTAATAGTGCTTTAAGATGCCTAGGATGAATTTTTTAGTTGTGTCTTAGAAAAAAAGAATTAAGATGCTTTCACATAAAATACTTTTCCATATTCTATATGATGAGAATCCAAAGTCCTTCCAAAAATTATCCTTCATTTCTCCCTATCTTCCAAGCAACATATTTTGAAAGATTACAGCTTTCCTTAGCATTACTTGATATAATCAGAAACCCTTTGAGCTCAATTCTTGACTCCTAACCAGAAATAGAGCATGATAACACTGAATGCATGAGTTAAAGATATACTAGTTAAATGCATGTTTTATTAGTAAATAATATTTGTGGCATCATTAATATTTTATGCGTAATAATTACAGTATTAAGTTTTCTCTTGAATTGCCAATGCATGTCTCTAAATTAAATAAGAGGAAAGCCTCAGAAAATGTGAGCTGACACCATTTCATTGATTTTGTAGGTAAATGTTCAAATCCAGTACCTAAGTATCAGGTCAGTTAATCTGTCATCCCTACTAGTGAAACAATAATCTTGCTTATAGGACTATACAGAAGGTAACATGAATTCCTCCTTCACCCCATTGTCTCATTGTTGTTTAGCCAAAAATATATTATGCTGCAGTAATATAAAAAATGCCACAGAAGAGCCATTATATAACTCCTCAAAACCCACACGCTCATCTTTGCACCTGTACCTGAAAAATCTCAAATTAAAATGTAAACTTCTGTTTCCTGTTAGAATATTTTTCAGCTTGATTTTTAGTTTTAAAGGATAAGAAGTCATATTTTAAAATCTCAGATGAGGCCTCTCCTGTCCTCTTTGTATTTTGCTTAAGCAAACCTCTTATTTAGTCTGTTTGCATATTTCTTACTTTTAACTGTAAAAATGTGTCACATCTTTAGAACATGTTCTAACCTACATTACTTACTCATTCCAAAGTATCTATGCATTTCATTTTCCAGAGTAAATACAAAACAAAATAAACAGCACTAGCTATTTCAAAATGGAAATGATGAGGCATGTGATAATTATCCTTCACCAAAATTGCTGCATTGACATTCAAAAATGAAGTTTCAAGCACTAATTATTCTATAATAAAAATCAAATGTATATATGATCACTGAGAAAACATATACATCTTGGTTAGATATTGTAAATAAAATTATACAAGTAATGTCATACCTATGGGATAATTCATGCCTTTACCCTAAACTAGGTCACATGAAACACACAAAAGCTCTTTATACAATACATGCAAAGCTAGAGCTTACTTTCCTCTGGGTATAATACACAGTGCCCATAAACTTGCTTTTCTGGTCGATCTAATAAAGCTAAAAGTCATTGGACAGTGCAGCCCAACCTTCTTTGCCCTGGTTATGGTTTTCTATCACTGGAAGGGTCAATGGTGCATGGCCAAGAGCAGCCGAAACATTTCACATTGACTCAAAAGAGCTGTAGGTGTAGAAGCACCTCCTTTAAATTAAAATTTAAATGACTTTCCATTGGTACTAAGTTCATTAGAAGAGCAATGAAACAGGAGGGTGGTAAAAAGTCTAGAGAACAACACAATTTATATATATATGCCTTGTAAGTGGTTTTTCACTCTTACAAAAGGCTTAATAACATCCTAGTTACAGTGATTGCATGGTCTTTCTGTTAACATTGGTCCAACACATTTAATTTAATTTGAATAAAACAAATTGGCTTTGTTAGCACTAACAAAGACCATGGTGGATCGTTTCCATGTTTATCTGGTTGAGTGCTCTGGCATGATGAGTAGCACATAATTTCTGATTCAAGCATAAAACAACTCCAGCATTTTGGCCATGCAAAATTTAGAAGAAATGGTTACTCGCTCAACTTGAATAAGCTGGGCATGAATCTTCTTGGGAAGACACAGTGAGAAAATCATTCTAGACAGAGTAGAACTATCCAAGATTGATATTAAATATGGTCATAACATTGTCAAAAACTTCATTAATGTTAATAACAGAGCAGTAGAATACATAGGAGCCAGGCAAGCTTTTGCATTTCACACACACCCCTGCACTGCTAAAGTGTATCACAGACAGACTGGAAAAGGACATCTAATAGAGAACTAAAAAGTCTATACACTGTGTAGCAGGAAATCCTATATTTAAAGAAAAAAAGTCATAAATTAAACCAGAAACAAAATGAAATACATTAGTATGGCATAAAGGTCTAGTTTAGATATTTTAAAACATCACACTAGACAAAAACAGCCCAAAAACAATGCAATAAGAAGAAACAATCTGACATAAACAAACAACAAAACAACAGAAAAAATAATCCAGTCTCAAGGAACACAGTAAAAAAAATTTGAATTCTGCAAAATACAAGGAATAATTCCATTATCAAATTCTCATGTCACTAACTACAGAATTGCACATAACTTTCCTGGTCATATTTTGGGAGAGTGCACAACACCAAAAAGTTCTGCTTCATGTGATTTTACATCCACATCATCTGTTGTAGCAGCAGGTGTTCAAACAATTGTAATGCACCAATACCAGATTCCCTAATTTGACTTCCTGGAGATCACTAATGATACTACTTTTATCCTGGTGGCACAAAGGCAGCACAGAAATGGTAAAAAACTGCTCTACCTGGAAAGCAATATTTTGAACCTGAGAGAAAACACCATATGGAAAATTGTTTTGTCTGCGTCATCATCAATTTCTAAATGATTGTAAAAGCTTCTTATGATTCAGAGATTATTTTTATAGACATTCATAGACATGCAGGCACTCTTACATTCTTCATGCAACTGCTAATCAGCTATTTATTTTAATTATTAATTGTATATTTAGTTAAATTGCTAGTACATGTTGCTTTTTGGAGGCACTAGCGTAAATTTTAACATAAAAATTCTACTAAATGGTTATTGGAAGCATTTTTTTTCCACCTTGCACAAGATGTATCTTGCATCTGTACTCCATTCATTACATCCATATTAGATTTTTCATCCAGGTTACATTAACATTTAACATCAAAGCAGGAAATTTTAATATTTGTTTAGCATTTTCCTGGATGCTTCCCTCAATCTCTTTTCTTAAGCTAGATGAGGTTAATCTGTATTTAACCTTGTATTTGACCATAGGAATTTTTTAAGTTTTCTTTTGGAAAACAGAAAAATAGCAGATTGGCTTCACTTTACATTCCTGTGAAACAATCAAAATAGAGCTTTAGGGCTTGTGTAAACACCTGAAGAAAACAGACATATTTTAAAGAGTGTTTAGGTCCCAGCAGTTCCTATTTTGTTCCACTGTTACAAATGTTTTGTAAAATTTTGATAATTCAATATCTAGAGACAATAGAAATGCAGATTGCAAAGTCCACAGAAGTTTTACTTGTCAGCTCTTTCACATAGGTAGAATACAAATACAAAGAAAATTACATAAAGACTATTTTTATGTAATAGTGGGTGTTGCTAGAATGGATTACAATCCAAATAGATTATCTTTTGTTCTTGAATTAGGTATGAAAATGTGGTGGTACACCACAACCCTACAGAAATAATGAACCTTCACAAAATGGTGCTTTGTTCAGAGAGACAAGGTTTTGTGGTCATAACAACGGTAATTTATTCAAAGCCAGAAATAATTTCCTTTTGATTGTTCCCTCCCCTTTTTTTTGTTTTAACTTGGCCATTGGAAATGGTAAATGTTTTTCAAGTTCAATGTCACTATTAGAGGATATTCAAGTTCACACACTTTTATACTTCAGATTAGATTTATTTTCTTCTTTTTTATGCTTCTGTGAACATGGGTTCTAACTATAAGAGAAAACAACAAAAAGCATTTGTAGCCTAAATAATAACATAACCAGGAAACATGTGACCGTTTATCAAAAAAAAAAAATCTTAGAAACATTGTTTTCAATTGAGTGAATTCATTATAATCTGCAATAGATATTTATAGTTGATCATACTGCAGGAGGTATATTGGGGTAATCTTATTTAATTTTTATATGAATAGGTTTTAGGATGGTTGTTACTTCAACCAAATCTTCTGTCATTAAGTGTAAAATGCTGGACAATGTCATTAGTGCAATTAATTAAGCAGCTAATGCATTGTGAGGAGGATATTCAATTATACCTCACTGGAATTGCATACCATGAGTGTCATAACCAGGTCAGTTTGAAATGCTTGTATCTGTCATTACAACATCATTCAGTGCAACAGAGAGTCTGAACTAAATCATCCAGTGTCTATTCAGCCACTAATTTCCTATTTCAGCCTTGTCTGACATATATATGAATATTATTTCTCAATTTCCTCCTTGAACATTCATCCCACGTGAACATTAGAAGCAGACATGGTACAATGTTGGCTTGCAATAAAAAATGTGGCAACATTTAAATGCAATCTTTACCAAGAGAAAACTATTACCTAGAACTATCTAAAGGTAGAAAACTTTATCCAATACTTTCTATCAGTTTTAAGACAGGTAAGCTGAATGTGTTCATCAAAACCACGTTTAGACAGGATATTATTGCTCTATCCTATTGCATAAATCTACGAGACTTGAAATGTTTATTTCACACCTTTTCCAGAAATTATTAGAAACCACAAGAAGTTGGAAATCACAGGATTTTTAAACAGCATGAAGATCAAAGTGGTTCAAGACATGAAAACATTTGTATATCTGTTGACTGGAAGAAATGTGGGTTGCAATCACCAAAGTAAATATTTCTAAATAACATTCAGGAAACTGATTTAGCAATGACATTTAAGCTTTTAGAGATTATGCTGAATTACAAAATTAATTTCTGCTTTGTGTGTTATTTTCTTAGACAGCCTGAGTAGAAGTGGTGGTTACAGGTTTTCTGGTGTAAAATTCTTCCATCCCAAATTCTGCCAGTAGAAGCTGATAGTATTTGTGATAAAAAGCTAGCTCCAAGAAACTCTTGAGTGTGTTTATTTCAATAATTGACTACTAACCATCCCTACTACACCCAATCAGCATTCCTGACCTGATTTATGGCTATATTTTAAGATTTCTTGTTTAAAATTTTCAGATTCAGCATAGGACAGGTAAAAAAATTCAAACACCTAAAATAAAAATTAAAAATATAAAGCCCTACTTCACAGACCAATAATTTTATCTTTCTACTGTTTATTTAATCCACCATTTATCTCAGTTTAAACAAAGTGGGTACCTGCAGCTGAGTGGAAGAATAGTACAATGACAGCTTTGCATTCTGCTGCTACCAAACTTTAGAGAGTAACATGTAACACATTGAGGCACTTGTTTGATGACAGGGAAAAACGAATGAGCTGAGTTCAATCAATTCAAAACTGCTTTTCATTTATTTCCTTCTATAAATGGCTTTATATTTCAACTAGATAGTGTTCTAAACTGTACAGTGGCAACTTTGAAATGTCTGAATGTTTTGGAGCTCTTCAAATGAAAAATGTTAGCCTAGCCAGATATTTAGTTCTCAGGAGCACATGACATTCTCATTGACATGCTTCCTGGTCTCTAATTCTGTTTATACAGCTGTCACTCCTAAATTCAACAGCCATGAAATTTTGCAACCTGATTTAAGAAAATGAGGTATTGTTACCATCTTACCATGTGCTGATTTCAATAGGTGTAAAGACGTGGCAATATTTCTTACTTTTCCCAGCTTTTTCTAGAATACTGCCAGACAAAGGTTTGGTTTTACTTTTTCTTTTACATTTCAATACTACGCAAGATTGAGATAACCTCATGTGCTGAATCTGAATTTACCCTCTCAAAAGTATAGTTTAATTATACTGGAATTCCAGTGAGCTGTATATTTATCAAGCTCCTCTGCACTCAGTATGCAGATCAGCACACCATGTACTTAAGGCTGGTACAGTCAGAATTACTAGGAGATCTTTAATTAAAATGTGATCTCATGATTCCTATGGTTGTTATGGCAACTCAGGCTAAATAAAATAATCTGAGTGATACTACATCAGCACTCTTTGTTGTTTTTAATGTAGGATTATGATTGCAATCACTATATTAACAACTGTGTTTACTTTATTAGCATGATTTATTTCTTCTTGGGAATACAGCCTTAGGGATAGATTTTAGGCTGCTTATGCTCCAAGCAGACAGAATTCATTAAATCCAGTCACTAATGTCAAATATGTTCCTGCCATGTAACTGACCTCAAGATACTGAGTCTGCTGGGGTTCTGACAACACAAGAGTATATTTTTAATATGATTCTGATACTCTAACTCCTCCTGCACATTTGAAAAGAACTGAGTATCATGGTAAGCATCTTTAAAAAAAAACATAGTAAAAAATTAATGGCAATCTTTAAAAAATGGACGCCATAAATGTTAGATTTATGATTTTGTGTTTATCATGCTACTCCATTGTGCCTTTTATGCTGGGTGACAATTTAGCAATTCACTTCCACACAAGAGACTTAAAAATAGAGATGAAACTGAATTTGACTTCATTCTTTATCCAGTGAGAAATTAAATGGCAGCTTCTATGAATAGTAAAGAGATATGCATGACATGCAACTTAGTGATGGAGGAACAGCGCAGGTGAAACTCACTGCTTTATACTTAAGATACATAATTAGCAGCTCACAGCAGGAGAGATGAACAAGAAGGATGAAGCTGCACTGTAGCATCCAAAATTAAAGCCTGAGCTGTTCATGGCATAGTTGCTTCTCTTGGGTTCAAAGAAATGTGAATTCCCTTCAAAGCTATAACTAAAACCACCATTGCAGAAATTGTCAGGAATGACATAGGTTACATTTTCTCCTAAGGTTCAATCTATGGTTTGCTGCTCTTTAACCCTGAAAAATCTTATAGGTGGTTCTAACATACATCCAAGTATAAATAGTGCAGATCACTCTGTCAGCAACCACCAAAACATAAAGAACAGTATCCATAACTGAGAAAACAAAATATTGCAGGTGAGTTCCAAAATATTGCCAGTCCTTTAAACAACTTTTGATATGTGACAACATATTTGTCACTAAAGTAGCACTGCACACAGTCAAAACTGACACACAATTTTTTTTTATCATCAATAATATTACTTATTGGTGATCACTTAATGATGGATGTCTTAATTTGGTTTTGCTGGTTGGTCATCAAGGTCATTACTCTTCAGCTGGTGCAAAGTGCAGGCAACTAATGAAGCCCAGGAGAATTAGAATCTCAAGAATCTAATTGAAAGAGCAAACATAGAAACTTCAGAAAATTTTGCTTATAGAGAGTCCTGCCATCTTTTAAACAGGAAAATTTATCTTGCTGGCAAATTTCTTAAGACAAAGAATTATTTACTGAGACAAATAGTTACTTTTTCATTTGTCTCTAGACCCCTCAAGTACATAGACATTCTTGGATCTCATCAATACTGAAAATTCCACAACAAGGCCTCTGGGTGAAACCAATTAAAAACCCTCTTCAGCTCCTGAGAATGATCAGAACTATGGTTAATTCTTCCCAGATTAATGTGCTTTCACTGCTTATTTCTTCCCACACAATGAAAGAAACTCCTGTGTATTGAATCCTATCAGGATTTTATAGGCTCATGCATAGCAGGAGGCAATAAATATTCTGTACATTATGAATTGGAATGGAGGCGGTAAATATGTAGTGCTGAATGGAGGCTTGTCATCAGGTCACCAAAGAAACCAGCAAGTATCTAAAATTTGCTCATATTTACCATCAGAACTTTTGCTTACTCAAACACTTTGAAGACAGGTTTGTGTAGTAAATTAACACATCACCATATGCTGTTTATCCAGTATATTTAATTAAACCATTACATCATCTGAATATCAATCAAATCTATAACTTTTTGCTCTGAGCTTCAAATTGAATTATTTTGCACAATCAAATATGCAAAAATTCCTTTGAGAAAAATGCAAGTTCTCAAGGAATGAGAAGCAAAGAATTAAACTTATTTTCTTCATCAATTTTAGAGGCAAGTAGCAATTTAACTAAGTTGCAGGGGGGACTGTGATTTTGCAAAATGTATAAACAATGTTGCCAATGTCATTTGAAAATTTAGTCAAGCTCACACAGAGTCAGAATGCAGGTTTTACTTAAATAGGCTGTATTTTTCAAGTCAAGAACAAAGATAATTTAGTGCCCCATTTTTTTCTGATTTTTGCCATCTGCATGCTGAGGTCAAGTAAGCTTAGAAATTCCAGTCAGGGTAGTTCACTTCCCATCAAACATCATAGGAACTATTGTTATGCATGGCACTTCTGATTTTCTTATATTTGCAGGTCATTTGCTTGCTTGCTGTTGTGACAACTTGGGGTCGGTGCCAGTGTGCCCTTCATTTGAACTGATCCAATGTTTATTAAAAGCAGCCTCAATGAGGTGAGTGAAGATTCACATGGGGGACATGCAGATTCACATCCTTTTCAGAAGGAAGCAGTATATTGCAAACAGCATATCAAATATGTAACAAATCCTAATATTAAGACTTCAACAAGAAAAAGCAACATTCAATGGAATATTTTCCAGAGTAGAATCAAAATGTAGCTCCTGGCAAACAATATTTATCAAAAAAAACCCCCATTTTTCTAAATGTCACTGTACGTATTTTTAGATGCCTGTTAGTACCAATTAAATGAAATTACAAGTTATTAAGTTAAATGAGATTTTCTGCTATTCTATTAATTTGCAATGTTATCTCCTCTGTAGTTGATTCAACTACAGTGAATCCAAACTATATTTAAAACAGAAGCAAATGGCTGTTCTCTCACTGTGTTTCTGAATTGTTTGGAGTATGCACATACCATGTTTTGAAAGATGATTCACACACAAATGTGACATTAACACAAATAATACATTAATTTAGATGTTGTCACCTTTTCCCAATGACCCAAAAGTACTATGCAGCAATTTTCTTTCAGTGGGAAGTACACTCACCAGCTCTAAGTAGCTAATTTAGAGAGTTCAGGAATTAAAACAACCTACTTTTTTAGTCTAATTGATCAGCCAGATTTTACCTTCAACATTGTTGTATTGGAAATACCTAAGCAGACCAAAATGTAAGCATAGGTGTGTCTCTGCAAATATGTCCTTTTGCTTCCCAAGAACTTTCAAGAAAAGTGTATTTTGAAAATGGATCCTTCTCTTCTGTTAAAACCATTGTTTTATGATTATTTGCATCCACCAAAACATGGATCGTTGACAAAAATACAGATAAAGGAATTACACCCAGATAGGATTCCTATGCTGCTGTGCAATCCTTCATGATCTGACCACTACATCAAATCCTTTAACCTCTTCCAGTTCTGCAGGAAAGGACAGAGCAGCCAAGGAAGAAACAAAATGGATGCTACTCAGCATGGCCTGCACAGCTCACAGCTTGGAATATCCGAAGAAACTACTCCACTGTGTTTATAGAAAGAGGACAAAAAGAATAAAATAGAAAAATTCAAACCTTGAAAAACAAGGCTCTAATGGAAGGTATAGACTTGCATCTAAGGGTGAAGGAAAATAAACAATGAAGTTTTGTATGCATAGGATTTAAAATGGAAATGATAAGTATGAAATTAAAATGAGTAGATTTTGCTTTGGAGGGAAGAAGAGAAGGAGAGAGTTCAAAAAGACAAGTTACTGGAAATTAGACCTACTTCTCCAATGCTGATTTTGGACAGCCAACGTTGATCTCCAAAGAAATGCAAACAGAAGTCAATTCATGCTCTTCTGAGATAAAAGGGAGCTTTGCCAATGAGATGAAGTCCACAACCAGCAGAAAAATCAAATATTTACAGAGAAAGGCTTAAATAGTTCTGCCAGAGCCAGCTTCAGTAGGAGTAACTTAATTGATGTTAATAGTACTTTAGCTGACAACTCAGCAAACTCTGACATGAAACTGTGTCATCTGTGTGTGTATGAGGATTGCAACATTTTCATTCTATCCCATTCAGCTGCTCACATTTCTGCTCTGAATATTACTCTCTTAATCTCTTGAAATCTGTGACTTCTTTTTTGCATAATAAATTAAAAGCCAACTGTAATGTGATAAGACCTTTTTTTTTTCCCTTTGACAAAATGAAACTTAGGAATCTGCCAATATCAGGTAAAACCTTTTGTTCCTTAAAATTGCTGTAGACAAATTGCCTACTGCAAAAAAAAAAAAAAAAAAAAAAAAAAAAAAAAAAAAGTTGCCTGCTGCTCACCAGGCTTCTCATTCTGAATGTATTTCAAATTCTCACTGACAGGTTACTTCATCAATGTCATTATAAGAATGCCACTCAGTCTCATTAAAAAAAATGAAAGGGAAAAAATCAATATTGTCTTCATACTTTCTTTAGTCAACAATTTTCAGAAGCTAAGTCTCCAGGCTTACTTTTTCACCCTCTTTCTGATAAATAGCTTAAAAGTATTCAAGAAAAAGTGTCCAAATACCCTAAAGTTAAGTTCGGATATACTTGGGCATAGAATGAGCTGGTACTAAACAAATGACATTAAGAGCTGGTTTGGGTTTGGTTTTCAGTGTGAGTAGCTCATGATCAAGCCATGTGAGAAGGCAGAACTGGGTATTTTGGCTTCATAGAGGGCAGCAGACATCCTCTGACAGATATTGAATTATGTTTGAGCTGGAGACAAATAGATGTTCCAAATCAGTGCTTAGCTGATTTATCAGACAATATAAAGAAAGTGTTATAATTTTCATAATGTCTAACATGTAGCTGTGTCAGTATTCTAAAGTCATGGGAGTTCTTATCTTTTAAAACTTTATTTATTTGGAGCAGTTTTAGAAGCATCTTCTAAAGCAGAAGTCCTGTTTGTCAGTGCTGACCTCAACATATGAAAAAGGAAATAACCTAACAACATTACTGAAACCATGACTGAATTTATCTCATGATTCAAAAAACCAGAATATAAATTAGAAATTGAAAAGATGCAGGAACAATTTACACAAGTAAAAGAGAACAGTCCTAACATTCTTATAAGTTCTAAGAAACCTCCTTATGTAGCTGTCCTAAAGGCTTGGTCCATTCTCATATACCACAGCTTGCAAGGATTTAAGAACTTTCTCCTGCTTATGAGAATCTCTGCATGAATGTGGTAAAACACAACTCTGCAATAAAACACTGCATTATGGCAGGGCCCTGCTTCAGCACCTACTCGCTATTAAATAGCTGCCTTAGAAATGAGGTAACTATGGTTTTTATTGCCTCCACTTTGCCTTTTTTGGGGGTAGTAAACATAGGAAAGTTATTTTCTACACAGAATTGTTAAGTGGACTGTGTTTTGTTAAAATCCTGCTCCCTTGATCATCCCAAGATGTGCATAATTCACTCTCCAGTCGTAGTTCTTGCTTTGAGTTTAGAGTTCAAACTTAGTTACAAAGAAGAATTTCAGTCAGAAGTTTATTTCTCTGTAAAATAATTAACTTCTGTTTAATTGAGGGTGCAGAGTAGATGTCATCAAATTCATTTAGTTAAGAGCAGAATACAAGGAAAGAAATTGATTTGACAAGCTAATTAATCAGAAATATATACAGTTGCTCTTAACAGCCTTTTGTCACTGGTATTTGAATCTCCCTAGGTGAGCAAGAGGCTGTCTGGATATTCCAAACTACATATGGCTTATGATTTTCTTCTGTAAACTCAGTGGGTCCCTTTCTGTAAAGGCTGTCACATGTCTAGCTCACCATGACAGTTATGTTAACAAAAAAGTTCCTTCAACATTTTAAGCCTGTTTTAAAAAGAGCAGTAATATTAATAAATGAGTTCTGTGATGCTTTATACAATTCTCAAGCTATTCACTCTGCATGTCTAATGCAGAAGTGATGTATCCCTGAAGCAGATTTGCAAAGCGTAAGGCAGTGCACGTCATGGGAAGAGAAATAAGCAAAGAATTCCTTCTACACCACAGGCAGTAGCACTGTTGGCATGGCTGATGGTTCAAAAGTACATTTTGCTTGCTATTATTTCATGTTTACTAGAATGTTTATGATTCTATTTTGTTGTATAGTGAAACAAATTTCACAGGTATCTTGCAACTTCCTAAGAAGGGGTGTTAATCCAGCTGTGTGCTTCCTGTTCCTTTCAAAAGACCTTTAAACTAATTAATATTGCAATTAATATTGCAACAAGAGAGGGGCAGAATTCCCCTCACATCTACGTTGCCTCACTTAAGGTCACACCTTTTGTGATGGTTACTGCACTCTCAGAAATTAAAAAAAGAAGTTTGGAAATGGCAAAGTATAATCCATGGCAGGATTTCATGGCCCAGTATAATCCAGGGCAGAAAACTTTGCAAAACTTACTCTTATTTCTATTCTGGGACTGGGCACTCCCAGTGCAGCAGCTTCAACCTGTAAATAAGAGTTAAGGATTCACTGCAAGAGAAAGGGAATGTGGGGCATTGTGATCCTACAGTGATCTGCCTTAGGTACTCACCTGTGGCTGGAAGGGGAGTGGGGACCATCTCCAATGTCTTCAGGAGTAGATGCGAGTCTGCATTCCTTCACAAAAAATAGATAAAGCAATGGTAACAATGAGTAGTATTTCCTCCATAGTAGTAAAATTCTTGGTCCACAGCTCCTACCCCCAAATTTTGCTATGTTATTTCAACTTACAGATTTTCTGCTGTTATATGTAATCTGAATTCAGTTACAGAAAAAAAAGGAAAAAAAATCAAACCATATATTCAAACAAAGCTGCTGAAATTTCTTCAACTGACAGGAGCTTTAAAATATTCTCTTATTTCCATATAACTCTGAAATGGAAAAATCCTCAAAATTAGTAATTCATTTTAGAATGACATTAGCTTGATTGTAAAACACAAATTTTCTTCTGTCTAAATGCAATGACTCCTGGGGAGCGTTATGCACTTTTGGATTAATGTAAATTCTTTACCACTTCCTGACTCTGACTTTTTCCCTTTGTCTTGGAGCTGTACCTGCCTGTCAAAGTACTGAGCTGCAGCTTCTAACACCACCTCCTGCTTGTTTGATTTATGCAATTTTCTTCTCTTATACTTGATAATAAATCTTTGCAAATAACAGTACTCTAGCCACTGACCAAAACTGCCACCTTCTTCCTAATCACGTGTTCAGTTTCTAAGATAAGATCTTAGAAACATAACACACAATAAAGGATAAAGAGGTCTTTAAGTGAAACACTAATAATAATAATTCCAGTATTTATGTCAGGTAGCCGAGGGCAATAAAAAGAATAAATCTTGAATTACAACCTGTTCATGTTGTGCCTTAGCTGGGACAACTGTCAATCCTCCATCCCAAATCATAGACTATTATTTAAAAGTGACACTGCTTCCCAGGTGAACCAAAAGTTGTAAAATCAGGAAGCGAACCGCATTTCATCATAGGCCAAATCTTAGAAAAGACAGGAGGAATACTTAGGGGAGTGCAGTCACTGAGACTTAGAAATCTCTGGGCATTTTCCCCTTCCCTTCCAACAGCAAAGTGGAGTTAGGAGAGGATTGACAACAATGAAATAACTTCTGGATTTCTTTCAGATTTAATTTAGTTAATATTCTGCAAAATGATTATCCCATTTTCAAAGGGCACTCTCCTAATTATTTTTATTTTAATACAATTCATTCCAGGGTTATTTTGCAGTGAATAAACTGGAAACACCCAAAATGTAGTGCACTGCCAGGTGGATATGCTGGAACATTCTCATTGCACAAGGGCAGCAAAACACTTTATAATGGCTAATTGCAAATGTGCAGAGGTAGGCTATAATGTGTACAATGTCAGGTTCTAATATCAGTTTCTAATCCTCTATAATGCAGTATTATTTCATGCAGGATGGTGATGTTTGACCATAATGTGGCTGTATCTAGCACATGATGCCATTGTATCCCACAGACATTCTCCTGGCTCTGCTTCATGGATTTTCACTATTTCTCTACTGCTGCAATACAGTTTTTTGGACACTTGTCAAACATTTTCCTGCAACATCTTGAGAAATGTTTCATGTCATACTGAAGTTTCAGAGACGACAGCACAGATGAGACAAAACCCTGGGGGTAATCCAGCATGACTTTCCATAGGTTTGGATTGTGAAGTGAAAGTTCTTGCTGTTTTTATGACAGTAATATTTCTCATTAAGTAGCCAGACAGTCCATGATATCACTGCAGAAGTGTAATTTTTGTATGAAACCCTGTTATTTAAAAAGTCCTGATTATCGAGGAAAGAGCTACTGCTATTGGCTACAAAAATGTATGGCTTGCTGCAGAGGCCTGTACTGTTACAGGCAGTAAACTGAACTGGAGAGGTTTATACATAAACTTGCAAACAGAAAGAACAGATACTATTGTTTTGAGACAGAAGAAATATCTCAGTAAATAACTCTATCACTTTCATTTGACACATGCTTATTTTGGGATCTGGTACTGCACATATCTTCCTGTGAGCAGTGGCCAAACTTCTTTCTCCCCTTCAGGACACTATTTCAGCTGGGCAGTTTAATTACTGCCTGCATTGACTAGTTTTCTGCAGGGTAGATGCACTCTGCAGTTGGTTTAGGAATACTGAGCCTTTGGCAAAGAGCAAACATAAAATTATCTTTGGAATCTTGCCCCTGGAAAGTATTTCTAGGTACCTGAAGCAGACAACTGACAGCTTTATCAAAACTTGGGAATTTGCCATGATCTAAGTACTGGAATTACTGAGGCTGCCCCTAAAATGCATGGTCTTTCTGATGGGTAGATAAAAAATGGGAGCACAGAAATTAAGCCAGACACTCATTTCTTTTGAAGGTACATTCTTCAATAAATGTCAACATATTAAAGTTGTCAAATGTGTTAGAGAATACCTTTCAGGAAGTTACCAAGATACGCTTTACATCCACTGATGGCTTTCTTCTCTTGTTAACTTCTTCATCATTGAAAGGAAATATTTTTGCATTCATTGCCTGCTAGAATTGCAGAAAGAGTGATTTCCTAAAATTTAACCAAGAACTTGCTCATGACAGAGCCTGTACCCACCTCAGCTACCCCCTGAGCAGTGTGGAGGCAACTTGGAAGGCTGGGAAGTGTCAGCAGCTCAGTGACTACCCAGGGCCAGCTCCACCAAGTCCACCACATGGGTGGAGTTCACAGCTGTAAAATCCTACACCCAGTCCTGCTGATGGGGCTCATTAGCTCCCATAAGCACCACAGCACAGCAAACACTCAGCATCTGCACCCACATGGCTCCACCTGGGCTCCACCGAGGCCGTCCTCAAATCACTTTCCCAGCCAACAGGTCAATTCCTCACAAGGTTTCTTCACATCCACTCAGCACATTCATGAGGTACCTCCCCCATCCTGCACTGACTGTTCAGCAGGCTGGTTTCTGTTTTTCTAACACCAATTCCAGCATCCAGCAGATGTGTGAATTACACCAATAATGATGACAGACAGAAGTTTTGCACATCATCTTGTGATCCCTGGTTGGAATCTCCATTGTTATCAGAAGTTTGGTTTACGTAAATGTAATATTTTGAAAATGTTTCTTAAGAAAAAGGTATGTTCATAATACAACCATTTAATTGCAAGTGGCTCCAGAGTGTCAAAAAACATGGTAAAGCACCACGGAACTCTTATTCTCCATGTCATGAGAACAAGAGCAGACCGAGTCACAGTCATTTTCCACATTGTCTTGCCCAACAAAAATTTGTAGGATGAAGTGCAAGCAGTGAAAATGCTCAGTGTTTATCTATCAAGCAGTGCCATTATATATATTAGAATTTGTTGCACTTATTACATTGTCAAAAGCATCTGTTCCACTGGCATTTAGACTTGGATAAAGGCTGAGACATGAAAAAAATTATGAAGCACTTAGATAAATGTCACTTCCCAATGCCCACGTGCCCATGCTGTGTTGGCCCTCACATTGCTTTCCCACAGGAACAGCTTTATATAATCCTTTAAATAACAGTACAAGAGATACATATATATATGTGTGTGTGTGTGTGTATGGATACCCACAAACTACTTCAGATAGGATATTGTAGGATATTAAAGAGGAAAAAAAAGTAGTCCTTTTTTAATGTGACAGTGTCCCAACTATCAGTTGCAATAAGGACCTCAACAAGGATTTAGCAGTGACTTGTCCAATTCTGAGCTTACATTAACCAAGATTTTTTGTGACTTAGAAGAACATTATAAGCTGACAGTGGAAAGTTTAAGAAACCCTAAGAAAATCTTACATTTAATAAAAAATGACAGAAGGAAATTGCAAGGCACTTTCTCCTTACTGAAAAGTCAAGCAGTGACATGACATATAAAAGATATATAAAAGACAGAACATGCATCTGAGCTATTTGCATTATGCTTATCAAACAGCTGATTTCTAGAAATAAAACTGGCTAAGAGGTTAGACATTTACCTGAAGAATGAGAAAATTCTATGACATCTTAAAAAAAAATCCTGATTCCTACATCAGTATGGGAACTTCAGCAAATCAAGGCTTCTTGATTTCACAGGCATTACTCTAGTTGTAGTGTGAGTTAACTTAGGTTAAAAAAATAGCAATTACAATAACATATAATAGCAGTGATTCATCTATTCATATACTCCCTGGCAGGCAATATTTCTTTAGTTTGCTATGACACTTTTCTTCTAGATATATTGTTTTCTATCCAGGTTTTGTTTGGGGCTTGCATCTTTTTCAGAATTTGATATGTACCAATGTCAGAGGAGAAAACAGTGGAATGCTATATGCTCTGGCATAGCACCATAATCACTGCTCAGTTAAATCAGAACAACACAAAGCCAGCCTGTGCCCAGGTGGCCAGAAGGTCAATGGCATCCTGGCTTGTATCCAAAATAGTGTGGCAGCAGGACCAGGGCAGGGACTGTCCTGCTGCACGTGGCACTGGTGAGGCTGTGCTTCGAGAGCTCTGTCCAGGATTTGGCCTCTCACAAGGAAGACATTGAGGAGCTGGAGTGTGTCCAGAGAAGGGCAATGGATCTGGGAAGGGTCTGGAGCACAAATCTGGTGAGGAGCAGCTGAGGGACCTGGAGAAAAGAAGGCTGAAGGGGGGACCTTAAGGCTCCATACAACTCCCCGACAGGAGTTTGTGGCCAGGTGGGGGTTGGACTCTCCTCCCAGGCAATTAGAAACAGGAGAAAAGGAAATGGTCTCAAGTTTTACCAGGGGAGGTTGAGTTTGGATATTATGAAATTTTTTTCCCTGAAAGGATGGTCAGTCATTGGAACAGACTGCCCAGGGAAGTGGAATCACCACCCCTGGAGCCACTTAAAAGCCATGGAGATGCAGCACTTGGGGATATGGTTTAGAGGTGGAGCTGGCAGTGTTCAATGAACAGCTGGAGTTGGTCTTAAGGGTCTTTTCCAACCTGATTCTATTAAGCACTGCTACAGCAGTGTCTGGATTTTCCTCCCAGACAGGAACAGCAGGAGCTGTAGCACACTGAGGGAAAAAAACCTTCCTGGATTGGAGTCACACAGTAGCAGTACAGGTCTAAGGGGAATAGAGCCTCGAGAGAAAAGCCTACTTAATGCTTGCACAGAAGCACAAGATAGCAAAAGGTACAAAGACAAAGCAATTCTGGTGACCTGAGTAAAATTTCTCACGTTACATTCCATAACAAAGAAAAAATATAGCATGAACAAGGTTTTATGGAAAACATTTTGTTGTAGCTGACTATTCACCAATAGGAGGAAGAAGGAAATTCATGATTTGGTTGTTTATTTTAAAGGTAGGACTGCATACAAAACCTGAGTTTACTGAACAACAGCACCCTATTCACAGGCAGCCTTGAGGCATACGTGTTCCCCACTAGCTCCCATTGCTCCTTCTATGTTTATCCCAGAGACAAGTAAAAATACTCAGGCATTCTCTCCCTCTCTGATTCCTGCAAATTCATCTCCTTTCTACCTTTTCAGGTTCTCCTCCAAAGCCAGAAACCATTTGAAGATTCAAAATCAAGAACAGCATTTTTAATTCTATCACAAACACCAAAATTGACACTTAGAAACAATGTATTTGAAAGCAGCATTTACTCCATTTGCAGCCTATAGAAAACTTAATTTTCTATTATTTGAAGTTTATATAATGTTAGCTGTTTCATATATATTTTGAGGATTCTCTTAAAAAGCATTTGCTCCAGAAATGAGTGGCTTTTTAGAGATTAGAGAACACACCATTTTGCATGTTTCAAAACAAATTCATCTGCATAGTTATGACTTGGACATGAGCAGCCCTGTTTGAAATACAAATTCTTATAGCTCCTATAAAACTATACAAATTCTAATAGTTCCTATTTCATATAACTTATGCTGCCACAGCAGCCCCCATGGAAGTGAAACAAGCATTAGTTCCAAGCTGTATCTCATAAATTTTGCATTTTGATGCTGGAAAACAATTTTTAAGGTTACATCATAACACACTGTACTATGAGGTAATGCAAGGACCTGGCAATCAGAATTGACAATAAATACTAATAACAGTCAGTCAGAAAGTAAGTTTAATAAATGATCTGTTCTGAGACCTTATGGATGTTGCCTAACTTAAAGATACCATCTTTTGATCTCATTGCCTTCTGTGAACTGCGGTCTCTGTCAAAAGAGGAAGAAAGGAAGTCTGCTTAATGCCAAACCACAGCATTAAAGAACCGACCCAGAATGGTTTGGGCTGGAAGCCACTTTACAGATCATCTAGTTGCTGCACCCTGCCACAGGCAAGGACGCCTTCCACTAGACCAGGTTGCTTGGAGCCCCATCCAAGCCGATTTCCAGGGATGGAAAAACAACTCCAGGCAATCTGTCAGGGTCTTACCACCCCCACAATAAATAATTTATTCCTTACGTCTAATCTAAAGCTGTCACCTTTCAGTTTAAAGCCATTAACCTTGTCCTATCACTACTCCCCTCTCTGGCTCTCTTGTAGGCCTGCTTCAGGTGCTGGAAGGGGTTCTAAGGTCTCCATGGAGCCTTCTCTTCTCCAGGATGACCAACCCCAACTCTCTCAGTTTGTTTTCACAGGAGAGGTGCTCCAGCACTGTGATTACTTTTGTGGAACTCTGAACACATCATTCTCATGCTGGGAACCCTGGAGCAGCACTGCAGGTAGGATCTCACCAGAGCAGAGCAGAGTGGCAAAACCCCCTCCATCCCCTGCTTCCCACTCTGCTTTGGATGCAGCCCTGAAAATGTTTGGCTTTCTGAGCTGTCAGCACACATTGTTGGGTTGTGTTGAGCTGCTCATCAACCACCCCTCCCAATGCTAAAGGAAACATTAAACACCCAATCAAGCAACCCAATAGCAATAACATATTGCTATCAAGCAATGCTGTACAACGGAAAGCAACCCCTTTGTTCTCCCCCTAAGGTTACATCAAAGTTTCGAGGCCAGAAGCATTGGATCAATTGCTGTTCAAGGCTGCTGTATGAAATTCAGATTCAAGTGATTCTGTGCTGCTGGAACCCCTGAGGACACTTCCTCTCATCTTCCAGGATAACCAGCACCTCCTGCTGCACAGCAACACCCCAGCTGAGGCCCTCAGCCCAGCACACACTTTATCTCACTACCTTACATTATTTACCACCTCTGTCAGGCACTAAGGTACCACCTTAACAGTCATGAGGACAGCACTCCTGCAATTTTAATCTTATTGCTTCTGCTCGTTTACAAATACAGGTGCACATGGCTTGAATCCCTCAATAGTGTGAAGTAGGAATAAAAACATCAAAAGCAATGAGCTATATTTAAAAATCAAAAGAAGGGCAGTGTCTGCATTTGTAAGGTGCTGACAGTCAGCTCAGACCTGGGGTCAGCTTCGGAATCTATAACTGGAAAAATGGCTATTGCCTCCCCCAGGGGAAAAATGCAGACAGATCCTAAAAGAGTCAGTGAAACAAGCCTTATATTATTCTTTCACTGCAATGCAGGTACTTGGAGAGTGAACATATTCTAAAATAATATTTCTATGGTTCAGTATTGAAATAATCTCTTTGAACATAATTAACTTTACACTCTTAAAATTTTTATTTTTACTGAAATGTTGTTGGTTTTTTTTATATCTTTGGAAAGAACATACAAAACCAAATGTTGCTTCATTAATAATCTTGGGCCAAAAAATTGAAATTGCCAAATTTATCTATGAGCAACTTCATAGTTTTAGAAGCAAGACACCCTTGAAAAGTATTGAGTATAAGTGCTTTTTTAAAAACTCAGACATATACAGAGCCTGTTCCACTACCATCCTTCATGTCTCCAAATTCTTTACAGGTCAGTCAGTAAATTTTAGAAGAATTTCTAAAAGTACCACCTACCAATTAAATATTGAGGCTTGACCATTTACTGTAAAATCCTTCTGATCTCAATGGCACAGACCTGAAATTACTTCAATAATTCATATGGGCATGCATTCTATTTCATAGTCATATATTCTTGCTTGGCATTTTGAAAGGACAATATTTGTCCTGCTCAGTTACAGAAAACATGAAATTACAGAGCCCCAGAAGCAAATCACAATGACAGCACAAAGTGCCCTACAGCCACTGCATCCCCACTTCTCACGGAGGGCAATTAATGGGAATGCAAAGAATGTGAATATCTGAACCAAGAAAAACTCGCTCTTCTGGGAAAAACTTGTGACACAGACAAGATCTGATGGGCCACTACATCAAGAGTTTAACGAGTCAAAACGGAAGCAAATTTGAGAACCCTTTGTGTGTGGAGTTGTGTGGATAATCCTTCAGATTTTTCAAGAGGCCTATGCTCCACAGCTCATCTTGGAAAGAGTATCAGCTTGTCCTTTATGCTGCACTGATTCAAAAAGTTAGAACACATGACTGTGTCTTTAAAATGCTATTCCAGAGGATGTATCTCTTCCCACCAGATTTAACTTTTCATGGAATTTTTGCAAGTAATATGTAGAAATAGCACTGAAATAAAAATAAGAAAAAAAGGAAAAGTATAGAAGTGGAATAAAATTAATTTTTTTCTGATGTATATCTGAAATATAAATTATTTTAATGAATTAGAAATTTTTTGTTAGAAAAACTGAAATGAATTTGGAAAAAAATCCATGCTACCTGAAACCCATTGGTGAGTTGACATCAACTGCCTCTTGAATGCTCTAGCTTCTGAAAAAGTTAAAGAAGTTTACTTCAGAACTGACCTTTAAGAAATTAATATTTAAGCACAATACAGATGTGAAATACACATTTTTAAAATAGTAATATTGCTATCTCCTCCATCTGACTACCAGTTCCTCTCTCCCATAAATCATTTCAAGACCTGTAACACCAAAGTACCATTCAAATAACACTGGATTGAAGGGGTTTTTACCCTTTTTTTTTCAGCAATAAATCTATATTTCTGCAACAAGTGTCTCTGTCCTCTTCACTGAAGGTATAACATTTTATATTATACACATAAAGTAAAATATATTGTAGGATACTTTTCTAAGCAGGTACATAACAGTATCTCCAGCAATGGGCCTTTCCTCTTAGAGAGACAGAGGAAAGTAATGGAATATATAATTTTACAGTAGTAATTATAAGCTTGAACAATTTTGAAAATAAGTTGTGAGGAGTAATTTCAGGAAACTAAGGCTTACAGAACATTTCTGTTACATGTAACTGGGAACAAAACTATTGTTGTATACGTGCCCCTGGTGTTGTGACAATATCTAGAGTGAAGGAG
The DNA here is from genome assembly GCF_026979565.1 of Vidua chalybeata. Classification (NCBI taxonomy): domain Eukaryota; kingdom Metazoa; phylum Chordata; class Aves; order Passeriformes; family Viduidae; genus Vidua; species Vidua chalybeata. The sequence continues at coordinate 14,059,089 of NC_071539.1, forward strand.
GGAGCCAGCAGCATGCTTTACTTCCAATTCTGTACTCACATCCTAATTCACCCCAGCCAGCAGGGGCACATGTGCCCACAAGCTGTCCAGATACACACATTATGCACTGACTATCCAGTACTGTGTTGCCTTGCACAGAGATTTTTTTCTTGTTTAAAGCATATTCTAATCAGTTTAAAACTGAAATCACTTTGCATGCATGTCTTCGTTGGAAGACAATAACAAGGCTCTAAGCACATCCAGTTCCATTACTTGATTTCTACAGGGTCTTCTTCAGAGTTGTCATTAACATATCAAAGCCACCTGGAGCCAATTAGTTATGTAAATTATATATAATATACTAATAATAAAGCTACATCCAGCTTTAATAATGTTACAGGACAAAAAGTTATGTTATCTCCTATTTTGGTCCTTCATCTCCCTTCACTAAACAGTTTTATAGTTAAGGAATTACTCAAGCTTCTCTGAAAGAATTCATTATCTGCACCACATAAGATACTCTGCATCCTGAATATCTTTTCTAGATATACTTTTTCTTTCCCTAACCAGCTATCACAGTAGCCACACCTGTAATGTTTTTGTGTTAAGACGATCACCACACCCTCATTTTAAATACTTAACCTTAAAGGGAATTTTGACATTCAGTGTGTCATAAAATAGTTGTAAAATACTGATCTTTCTTGTTTCTCTACATGACAGCCTATGAATTAATATTTTTTTCTTTTATTTGCTATCAAACAGCTACAAAAAAAAATAAAACATCTTGGGTAACATGACTGATGACAGCATTTCAGGAAAAAGAAACTTGAGTTTTCTATTTTATTAGATGTCCACTAATGCCACATAGCCATCTAAAATTTATCTGCATTTATAGAAAGTGACAATTACACAAATGCTGAAGTGTTTCAGGAATTCAGAATCCTTGTGTTACAGATGCTCCCTCATTCTGTGTCTGCTTTGTTTCCCACAGCTGCAGGGTCCCCGTGCCGAACACACTCACGCAAGGAGACAAGGGGAGCAGCCTTTGGCAATGTGAGCACAAGCTTGCGCTAAGATGCCCTGATAGAGGAAAAACAAGACACTTATCAAGCTAATTTTGGTGTTACTTCTAAGCTCCAGATGTCAGTGACGGTCCAAAATTAAAAGTTGAGTTTAAATAATGTTCAGCATCACCCTAGAAGCTAACTAGAATTAGATTCAGTCCTCAATGGAAAGATTTAATGCCATCTCAAATACTGCTTTTGTTGTTTGCTTTGCATTTTGCATCCAAAATGCAGAGTCAAACCCTTCAGGCAAAGCTTTTTCATGAAATGATATATACATTGAAAAGAATAAATGCAATGCTACTGTATTTTTTTTTTTGTAGACAACATGCCAAATTTAATCAGTTTGCTTCCCATGCCTGCCTGATTTGATAAGGAATGATAGCTACTGATGAAGGTAGTTGATAGCAAGTGCACAGATGATAGCATCCAAGCTACTCTTTCTTTAAAAATCAACCAACCAAAATCTTATCAGAAATATTATCTGTCATGAAATACTTTTATATTAAAAAAATAAAAACTATGATCAGTCAACAGCTAGCAAATATATACAATTTGAATCATTAATGTTTAATTTAGCATCTGTTATGAGAAATAAAGATATTTGCAATGGAGAAGAGAATATCCTCAGAAAAGAAAAATTGTTCTTCTGACTAAAGACTTACAGTGACACAAACCAGAAGCTGAATAAATTTTGGAAAATCAATTATTGGTGTAAGCATAGTTCACAGTATTTTAAGTGGTCTGACTAATTACCATTTATTTCCATTAGAATAGCTTCCAGAACCTGATGCCATGCCAACAAAAGTTTAAGGAGAGGTACAAATTGACTAAAATTAGTTTTGCATCAAGAGTATATCTCTCATTTCAGCAGAGAAATATAACTACACGTAGAACCTTAACATAGTTCCCTTCATCTAGGAAGTCGCATTCCTAATATCATGGATATGCATTGAAAGCAATTTATCTCAAAACCTACCCTGTAACTCCCTTTTCCTCCTCACCACCTCTATGTTTATAGCCAGAAAAATGGACAATGATGATGACAACAAGTGGATTCAAACACATGATCTAACTCTTATTTGGACCAAGGCCCCCCACGCCATTCATGGGAAGAGGTGCATTACACTGAGACTGTGCTGGAAGAAGACCTCACCTCTGCCCTCAAATAAACCAAAAGCGTTCCAGAATTCCATGTTCTTTCATCAGTTGCTTCAGAATACATCTCCTTTAAGTGTTCTGTTTGATATCAAAGGGCTGGAACAAACAAACCACAGTTAAATTAATATTTTTACTGATTGAGAAGGTGTTGCTTCTGGTCAAAGTTATAGCCATAAATACAAAGAGAATTCTGAAATGCTTGAGCTTCTTACATTAGTCATGATTGAAAACAGTTCAAATAAACTCAGAATTAGGCCTAGTGAGTCAATAAAACCTGAAATTTTAAATGAAAACATTCTTGATATGACTAAGATTGTTAAATGAAGCACGTTCAGATGTGGTCTTTCTCAACTGAAATCTAGAATAACTTTGCCAAGAGAAGTTTCAGATCTGGTTCTGAAAAACACACCCCACAGAATTCTATTCACAAATTTCAGATTAGAAGTTACTTTTTACTTGATCAAAGAAAAAAACCCCAATGCTTGTACAAACGAGCAGAAGTTTTTCTGTTCTTTAATGATATATGTATTTGAAATCTTTATTTCTGAACAGTTCTTTCTTTGCTTCCTTCCTTATCTACCCAGACAGAGCTGTAAGGACTTTACTCAGTCCCTGCAAGGGAAAAGATCCTGTCCCTGCACTTGCACCCTCTTCACTTTGGGACCATGATTCCAAAGAGGTGCAGCCATGTGGAGATGTGCTCCAGAATGTTTTGTAACATGAACGTCTCGAGGTAGAAGTTTGTACATGTCACATACAACTTGCACCACTAGCTTATGTTGGCAGATGACAGTGAATGCCAGTGCATTAAAAGCTTACTAGAAATCCACATTTAGCACTCAGAACTACTTAGGAAAGTCACTGATTAACAGCCTTGTAGTGATGCAGAAAGTCTTCTGCTGGTCCAGCCCAATGCAAGCAACCGAGCTGGTCTTTATTTAGTACATGCTGGAGCCCAGCTGCCAAAAATGATAAACAGTTCCAGCCAGATGATGATTTACTGCTCCTGTGCTGCTGTGAGTATCAGGTACAGAAATGTAGCATGCAAAAAATCAGAAAGGTGTCATTGCTCTAGTCCTAGCAAAAAAACCTATTACTGTTATTTCAGAAGACTGCTTCCATTAAAGTAATTAAACACTGACAATTTTGTTCACTCCCTATTTAAGATGACTGAAGCTAGATTATATTACAACCTCCTCTATCTCTAACTCCCTGTGCAGTATAACTCCCATTCAAAAATAAATCTTGAAAACATAATTGATTATCCAGGACAATTCTAGCTTTCATTTCCAGTTAGGAGCTGAGGTGGCAGACTGGGCAATGCTGATGAATGCTAAACAGCCTGTGACTGATTTCGCACGAATACTCTGCCAGCCCTATAACACAATGAAGTATATTGAAAGTGGAAAGTAAAAAATCTATTTTAAATTATATGAGACTGTACACTGGGAGAAAAGAATTAACCAATTAATTTCTAACTCTACCAAAAGCTAATTTCCTTTAAATTTTTTATCTTTCTGACAACAGCATTACTCTAAGAGAAAAAAAGAATCCAAACCTATTTAATCAAGTTTCAAACATACTTTCCTAGTAGGTAATTCTCTTAAGTCCAGGTAAGCCTTCTTAAACTCTCATTTCAAGCTGTGAAATATTTCCCCAACATCTTGTGAGTGGCACTTACGTAGACACATCAAATATTTAACTCTTTCACAGATAATCCTCACTATTGTAAATTTAGGCTTGCAATACATTTAGGAGTCTGTGTGGGAAATCTTGAGGTTATGAATTGCCCAGACTACCTGAACAGAAACAAGCTACTTGTAATAACTTAGGATAGTTCAATGAAGTGGGTTCTACTAATCTTGTAATGAAATGCTGAAATACCTGGTGGAATAAATGCAGCTAACACACTATTAACAATTTACTTTTTCCATTTCATGCTAAATTTCCTTATTTTCATTTTTTTCTTCCCACAACTGGAAGAATAGGATGAAACTTTTTACAAAAATAACAATTCCAAGCAACTTTATTTCAGTGAATATGCAAATGACCTTGTCAATATGTTTGATTTTGACAAGCTGAAAATCTATCCTTTAATTTTTTCCTCCAGTTGCTCAAAGGAATAGCTAAGCCAACAATAAAAAATACATAGATCTGTTTCAGCAGTGTTCCATGAATAAAAATCAAAAACCTAAGATCCCCCAAAGTATTTGAGTTTCTTTCAGTTAGCAGTCTCCAATGGAAAACATTTCTCTCTAGTTTGAAAAGCTCTTCAAGGATTGTCAGAAATATGAAGAACCAGTGAGCTCATTGAGATGGAAGACCCATATGGAAATGTATTCCCTGATAGACAGGAACAAAGAACTCCCTATTTTCTTGGTACTACAAGACTGAAAGTCAATCTGAGGCAAATTTCATAACAGGGAAAAAAAGAAAGTGGTAGAAGGTTGCTGGCTACAGCAAAAGGTGGAAAAGTGAAGGTAATCATAAGAATACAAGTAATTATTGCATTTGTTTTAAAGTATTATTTTAAGGCAGTCTTTGTGTATAGGAAAGTAGGGTAGTACAAAATTGAATATTAATATTGCAAAAAAGAACAGGTCCATTACAATGAACAGAATATGTATAGTATTTTTTTTACTTTTCTTGAAATGATCTGTGTTCAGATAGAGCTTCATGAACCCAGACTGAGCCAACAAGGTACTTAAGACTACCACAAAGGGAGATGTGAGACCACCAGAGGCTCTCCTCCAAAGTCTTCTAAAACCAAAGGGAGATTGTTGACCTCTAAATATAGATTAGGACTCAAGAACTACCTCAAAATAGCATATTAAGCACATTCCATGTCCCTTAGCTTTTGCTTTATGTTTGGCTTAAATGCACACAGATTTAGAAAAAGATAGTTTATTCACAGTATTGTCATAATCAGCACTCTCTCCATTATTATAATATTTTTCCTGCCATTGGTGATGGCTCTATAGAAAAAAAAAATAAAAAAAAAAACAAACAGTGATGATGGGATGGATATAACCAGCTGAGATACAGAAATCTGTTTTCACTCTCTGGGGCTTTGTACACTCTATGTTGAATGAACTGCCTATTTTCAAAAGAGCAAGAAAAAAATGAACCATGATTAAGACCACTGGATGTCTGAAGCGACTGATTAAACTCAACTGAAAATATTGTGTGCTTGTACGCTCTGTGTGTATGAAATTAGCTTTAAAAGAAAAATGCCATGCTTCCCCATCCCCACTGAAATGATTCTCTATTGAGCTGAGTCTGATAGATTTTACTCTGAGACATCAAGTACTTCCTTAAAGACAGTGGAAATAAAGCTCTTATTCTGTGACAGGGAAGGTTAAATTGAAGCACTGTTTTTTGTATTTGACATTTACAAATAGCAGAAGTCATGCAGTAATGAAATAATAATGAAATTATAAATAGGTTACTCTTAATTTAAATTGCAAAGATGTGCTTTTCTGCCTGCCTCAGAGGTCACACATGTTGGTGCACAACGACCTACTGAAAACAACTCTTTAGCAAAAATGGAAAGTTCAGCAAGTAGTTAACTGTCCAGTGAAATCTTCACTTACAGCCTATGTAATTTTACAGTAATAGGTATAACTTCAATTTTACAGTGCCTTTAATGCTGCTATCCCAACCTGCTTGACTACTGTTAATTAATTCATCTTCCTGACCCCTAAGGGATTAAACAACTTGTCAAAGTTAAATGACAGTAGATGGCACAATGAGCAATAAGCTAAAAAATTTATTGAAACCTCAGACTTAACTCTTTAGGTAATAGGGAGAACCTTCATACACAGAAGAGAAGAAAAAACCTTTTACAAAATGTATTTAATATTTAGCTCCTATTGCTGTTTATTTCTGTATATGCTAAAAGACATTTCCTCAGAGCTGGGCCTGCTGAATTGCCTTGTGAAATTTCAGAAGTGGCAGAGAATTATCTACCCACAGTGGTTGCTCTTCTCAACTATGTGAGACGCATTCGCACACAGCATTTAATATTCCATACACAGAACATGGGATGGATTTTCTATTTTCGGCTGAATAAAGCTGAGGAAAAAAAAGAGAGTACTGTCTTGGATTACAGAGAAACTGTCCTATAAAAAAACACCTCGTGAGATTTTGGATATTCATTTTTCATTTAATCAGTTCTGACAAAAAATCAGCAAAATTCCATATATTGCAATTCAAAATAATTGTCCTATGGTCAAATAAGGGCATTTATTTAAATGCCTAACATTTCTGTAGATGCTCAAACTAAAGTCTTATTTTGAAAGCCTATTTTTCCCTGCTTCTAGTAATATACTAATGAATAGAATATTGACAGTAATTTTGGACTTCACTGTGAAAAATATGACCATTGAAGTATTGTAATTTGCATAATTTAAAAACTATTTAAAACTTCTATAAAATCATAGGCATGTTTTCACTTCAGAAAGAGTAGTGAATTCTAACTAATATTAAGTAAATAAATAATTTAACTTTTATCAGAAAAAAAAATTTTCTTGAGTTTAGGATAGGAGAAAATAGTTAAATTCTTTACAGAAAAAAAAAAAAAAACAAGGAAAGATGATCAATGGCCATAACTCTGGGACAGCATGCTGCATATAGTGCTGTATAGTGCCTATATAATGGCTTTGTCTTCTTTTGTGAGCTGTCTTTCAAATCAGCATCTGTTTCTCTAACTTGTCCATGCCATCAGACACTGATACCATGTAATTTCCAAAATGATTTCTTTATCTCCCTACTCTAGCTGGGGTAGGTGGATGCTGTTTTCAAGCTGCCATATGGTAGAAAAAGAGAAAGAGCAGTGGTGAGAGGTCACCGATTTCAGAGTGTAACCAGCCCCAGGCACAGCTCCTCTCCTCAATCGCAGCACTCTCTGCTGCACCTCCCTACATGTGGGACAGGTGCAGCAAATGCTCCTTCTCCCAGATGGAAAGCCTGTTTGAACTATTTGACTATGAGCTAAGGAGCAGCAGAGGAGCAGTTTGCTCTTGAACTAAGTCACTGATTGGATTGCAGCTTTTTTTTTTTTTTTTTTTTTTACTGTATTTTGTACTTGCCACTGATTCCTGACTCTCATTTCAATACACAAACTCTACCAGCAAGTAGCACCCTTCTTGTGAGGAAGTTTGGCTGGCCCATCCACCTGGTGGCACTCCTGCATCTTTGTAATCTTGAGTTAATTAAAACATCTTTTTTAAACAAATAATTATAAAAGTGCTGCCACTAAAACCAAGTGTTTTTCTAACATTGCTGGAATCTTTACTTTTACTATAACACAATGGAAGATACGTCTTCCTTATTCCCTGGGAGCATAAAGCATCCTCAGTGCTGAAATAAACATCTTTTCCATAAGAAGGTGTCTATGAAACACTCTTTCCATCTATAGCTCTCTCCATAAATTCTTACTGGACTCTTGTGCCCTTAACCCTGCATCGATATTGCTACTGCACTGAAAAATCAATCTTCTATTTTTATCCTGTTTTGTGTGTATGCCCAATATTTTAATCTATCATGTTGCATTTACAAGATGTCTAAACTGTGCCACTTGAGTAGACCAACAGCTTCTAAATAAATTAAGAGGTTTGAGTACAAGTTTTCCTCCCCAATAAACAAACAAGCATCATAGTGCTTTGCCTCTTGCCTGGGGATACATTATCACTATAAATTTGACCTTCAAAACTGCTTCACAATAAGTTGTACAGTGACAGCAAAGAAATGGTCAGGAAGGTTTGATTTATAGACTAAATTTTAATGTCCTAATTTGAACATATTCAGATACTGTTTTCCTGTTACTCCATTTCAGTTCTCCCCGTTTACTCAACCAACTCCTAGAATTTCTTTTTAACATCCTCCTGCACACACATTGCCACAGCCTTCAGAACTTCCAAGATTTCTGAAGGTGACTCTGGCATAGTTTCTGTCATCATTGATGAAAGTTGACACTTTTTAGTCCTTTCATATTTCAGTGTCATATTTCCTCCATACCCAGATATTCCTCCAGACTTGCTCATTACTTGCCCAGGCAATAAAAGTCAGAACTGTAGAGTGCAGCCCTGAGGACTGAATGACCCAAATATGTGGACATTCACTGAGGCAGCCAAGGTCAGTGGCTAACACAAAATCATTATTATATACGTGCAAAATACTCTCTCAAAGCAGGACAAAACTTGACACATGGACTGGCAGGGAGCTGAGTTAAAAGGGAGCCACACAGCCATGGCAGCTGCCCGAGCTCTGCTCACCAACATCACAAACTTCCTGAGGTAGCTGAGAGCAGAAATGCATAAAATAAACACAGACAGCTTTCCCTTCACTAAGGCTGAGGTGAACCTCTTGTATGCTGTGTTTCAGTGAAGAACTTGTACCTTCTGAAACCTCTTCAACAGAGTTTCCCTATTTTGCATTGAACATTCCATCTTCCATTGAGCATTTCATGGTACAGACTACAGAGAGATTTTAGCTCAACCTCCTTCAAATTACACACCCTGTGTAGGTTAGAGAAAGTGCTGGAAAGAAGGAATTAATGAAATACTCTGGCAGAGCATAGCTCTTGAGTAATTAGAGCATAGGCATATCTCAGATCAGCTCCTGCCCTGGCAAGCTCACTGTCAGCAGCATTGCTGGGCTCCCTTGCTCAAGAAGAACTTTTCAGTGACTCATCATTTCTCAGTCTCTATGAAAAATATGCACATTACTCTGAACATACAGGAGCTTAGCTGGCTGACAAAGAGAAAGATAATAAAAAGATTTTTTTCTTTTTATGCTGCAGAGGGCTGCAGGTTTCTTCTTTCTTGCCTTCTCTCTTTCTCCCTTTTTCCTTGAGCAACAAAATGACAACCCTTCTGGCCTCACAAATCTGCCAGTGCACACACTTTATTGATTTAAATTATGGGTGGATAAAATTGATACGTACAAAATGAATGTGTCTAGTCCACAGCAGAGATCCCAGTGGGGAAACAAGTACTTTAAGAGTTTGCATTTAGAGTTTCTTCTTAATAAGAAGAAAAATACAAGGAGGGATGGAGCCATAATTAATAAGAATACATAGATGCCGAATAGATGCTTTTTCATACGTTTTCCTTCTTGCAACATCTCCTCCTGACTTATTCACATTCAGGCTGTAGAGATGCATTGTCATGCACTGTAGCATTTGTAAAGTACACCTTGCATTTATAAGCTTATTAAGAGTCACAATGCTATTCACTGTATGATTATTTTTATTGTTATTATTTAACTGCAAGTGTCCTCTTTCTTCAGCCACTTGGAATCCTTGAAATCTATTCTGGACTCATGTACAATATTATCCCAGATCTGTGACTCCTTTCTTCCACTCATACCTGTGCTAAACCATCCAATTCAGGGTTCTTAATCTTTTTCATGAAACATAAACAAACAAACAAAGAAGACTTATTTAGTCCTGGCATGAGAAATGGCTTGTTTTCTTTAAATAAAAATCCAAGACTGCTCACTGAAATGAAATATTTCAAGCTTTGAGTATACTAAACAAGGGTATTGATTTTTCTAGTTTTTTCTATTGTGAGAGCTCTTGTAAGTCATAGAGACCATTACATCATTCTGGTTTAGTAGTCAGGATCTTTTGTGGAACCTTTCCAAACTGCTGGCTGTTTGTGTAAACAGTTTGCTTTTAAAAGTACTCAGACTTCTTTCATCTATTTACATCTCCAGTGGCAATTTTATTCAATAGCAGAACACAGGTATTGCACATCTGGTATCCATAATCTGGAAGTTATTATCCATCTGGTACTTGCCCTTTTTTGTTGCTGCATGGAACTCAATAAGAGGGTGAAAATCTGCAGGCAAGACTGAGCTAGTACAGTTTGGCTTACACACCTTATTCTACATGCAAACAAGCCTCAGGAAGGATATTACATTATATATTCATTACTCAAAGAATTTTTCTAACTGTGCAAAGAGTTTGGAGTTGGTAAAAAGACCTCTATCTAGCTGCCACCTTAAACTTTATTTTAGCTAGACAGGTCTCATGTAAAGATACAGTCTGTCCTAATTCAGACCAAAAATTTATTTTTATCAGCTTCATTTGTCAAGTCTGTTGATAAGGCAAGCAAAAGTTCAGAGTATGAAAAACAAATCTGACTCATTCTGTAAACAGAAGTATACTCATCATCATAATGAGGGTGGGGGGAAGGAGTACAAAATCATTTTTCAAAACCTGCTAAAGGTGAATACAATTTGGCTTTGGAAAACTGGGATTACTGATATGGCTGCAGGGTGCATTCTCTGCTGCTTTCTTATTTCTACTTCCCAGTGAAGTTATGTGATAATTTTGGAAAAGGATGAGTAATAATACACAAGTTTCTGTGCTTTTGACTTGCAATTAATCCTGCATAAGTTTGTTTGCTCATTTGTAAAGCAAATAAAATTCTGCTCTGCTACAGCTCGTGTCTATTATTTTCAGTGTATACAGAGGAAAATGAAAGGCTGTGACTGTTCCTTTCTACTCCACACAGAGTTAAAGATATTGTAATGATATTCAGAAAATGTCTTATCTGAGGGCTGTGTTTTATCCAACCATTTGAATGTGATGTTGCAATCAGTATGGGAAAACGAATGCTACTTTCCCCAAAACTTTAAACAATAGCACTTGGAGCATAACTGTTAGGAGCCAGGAAGTATTCCATGCAAAATCAATCTTCCATCTAATCAAAATGTTATCTATAAAGCAAGAAGGATAATCTGAGACTAATTAAATTCCTAGTAAAAACAATTACATTTTAATATATATTTCCCTTAGGATATTTTTACCACCCTGTTACACTCAAAAACTAGAGAGATGCATTTGTATTGCTAACCTTATCCACCTCAAGCCAGGTCCAAAGGATAATTCAAGTACAATGCACATCCTCACAGAACAGAGCTATCCAAACAACTTGGGCAGCTTGATCACCATCTGGCCCAATCTGGCTTTAACAGAGATTAATTCTAGGTCATTCAATTCCTTTACTGTTCTCTTTTGATACATTTCCAGTATCAGTACAAGTCCAGGATGAAAAACTGCACTTCAAATTATGGAATTTGTAATAATGAGCCTTTTACAACAGAAAAAAATAAAATTATTCTCCCACAGCAAATACAGCAGAAAAGTTTCTGAGATCTAACAAATTCAAATAATGTGACAGACAAATATACCTCCCATCGTGCCTTCTGTCATGGCTGGCAGGGGAAATCTGACAAACCTCACGTCCAGAGAAGGGAAGAATTTTTTGAATGCAAGACTCATCTGAAGGACAGAGGAGATCTAGATAAAAACAGTTCTCTGAAGGATTGTTTCTAAAAATGGGATGGCAGAAACAGACCTCCAAAGAGAGTTTCCATATTTGCAAGCTGCAAAGGGAACCAGATTATCCCAATGGCAGAAGTGGGACAGCAACACCACTGCAGTGTGACTGCACACTTACCAGAGAGTTATCCACAAGGGAGCTATCTCAGAGCTGCTTCTCAGACATTTTTCACTTCCCTGACAAGCATAAAAGTGAGCAGGATTGACACTGTAGCAAAATTGACACCACTGCCAGTGTCTGGCTTTCTACTCCACTCCTCTCCTAGAGATGATTCCAGCTGCTGTCCAAGATGCATAAAATCAGAAATACCTGCTACTGAGCAATGAGTGAATACCCAGGCCAGAAATGACCTGAACAAAAAAGTGAGGTGGTCATGAGTTTTCAGAAATCTCCTTCTTGAGTTCTCTACAATTGCCATCCCAGTGGGGATTGTATCCTACAATTGTATGCTACAATTTTATTTTCCTGTCTCCCAGAAAGTTCTGGGTAGGAGAAAAAGGCACTACAGTTGGAGGGTACTGTGCAATTCTAGCAGTACAGAGGAAAGTAAGTGCAGATTCAGGGCATTCAGTGATCTAAACAGATGTCTAAGTTTCAACACACACCAATAACTGCATTAGGTGTCCTCTCACTTTCATATACAGCCCTTAAGATACCCTTGGAAAACAGATTTTACTACAGCAAAGGTACTTGTGTGCCTGTTCAGGTAAATAGCACAAATGTGCAAATAGCACAAAAAGTACAAATTTCCCGGATTTTGATATTAATAATTTTGCCAGAAATCTGGAATAATAGATTTAACCATTAACAATAATACATTAAAGTGTTCTTAGAAAATTAAAACCTACCTTTCACCTAAGCAATTACTGTCTTGCCTACACTGAAGACTTGTGGGGGCTAAGACTGGCTGGTGCAAACCACGATGATCCTTTGTTTGAATTTAAACTTCCGTATGCTTAATGAGCTGTCATGTATCACATCAAAGCTGGTCAGCATTTTCATTGAAGTATTTTCCTCTCACTGTGCACTTCAGGTTTTAAAATCAGTATTTTACCCTACAACAAAAATATTTCAGCTATTTAACTCTGTAAGGAAAATAGAAATATAATCTCCTGGTATAAACTAACAAGACTTAATCACTTTTTTTTTTTTCCCACTGCAGTACTAGAGTAAAGCGGTATATCTTAAAACCAGTTCAAAAAAACCAAATTAACTTTGTTTTCTAAGTAACTTTTATAAATTTACTTAAATTTGTTCTGAGATTCCTATTAGTATCAGATACAACATGACTGTATGAAAACAAAATTGGTTTCTTCTGTTTGGTATTTATTTGTATAAAGCAGATCTCTTCTCTTTCTCCTGCTGGTTTGCTATTCCAAAGGAAATGATTTCTTACCATGAGTTAATGAATAATACATTCTGTTAGGAAAATTTGTAAAACATAATATAAAGGTGCTTTGAACACCTTGAAGACACAAGTCTTCCAAGAAGATACAAGGCAGATCTCTCTCCAGAAATGCAAATTCCCTCCCAGTGCCCAAATTCCTACCACCACACATGGGGCTTTGATGGCCCTACAAAGACTCTAATCTCCCTCCTGACAACAGATGGCAATATTTTCCTCTCCTTAGAAAACACTGGTAACAACACCGGGAATGGTTTAAGGCAGAATCCAGATTTCACAGCCTTCTACTGTCTGACTGTGCACACAGCAAATATCAGTAAATAAGGCCTCATAGTTGGAACATGAGATATCACTCCATGGAATAGAAGCTTTATCCATGTTGATGATAACTTCTATCATCCACGCCTTAGAAAAATCTTCCTGGCCATTTCTACTGGTTGTAAATTACAGTGTGCTATTTGAACTAAGCTCAGCACAACTACAGACTTTTTAGCTGGGTATGTAACTTGGAAATCATTTTCAGTGATCACACAGGTATTTAATCTTAACTTTTCCTTTAATAATATTCATGGAAGTAAGCTGAAATTCCCTAAGGCTTGGAAGAAAAGGAAAACATTCAGGAATATATATTTGCATTAGTATTTCCATAAACAGTACAATGAAAAGGACACCAAAATGGCAAGGAATTTGGGAAATACAAACTGGAAGAGGTTCCCGTATTCCCAAAGGAACAACAAGGAAGTAGTTGGTGAATAAACCTGGAGACACAGACAGTCCTAAGTACCTCATAATCTCAGGAGAAATTCACAGTTATCCAGGGTCATAGCTAAAAAAACACATTTAAGTCTAGGTTTTATTCGAGATTACCTATTTCATCATTCTCACCAATGACAAATTACATTGGCCAAGAAATTTTGAAAGTTTTGGAAATGGAGTTCTGGTTTATAATATTATGCAAGCTCCTATACTCGGCCTAATGAATTCACTGCCCTGGATAGTGCAAAGAAATATTTAAATACAGTGAATAATATTTAGTGTCACTGATTTTTCATTTGAAAAATATATAATTTTCTTTTTTTTTTTAACCGTGGAATAAATGAAGGTAAATCTGAATGTTATAGGGTATTAAAATTTTGTCCCTATATTATATTAATGTGCAATTTAGTAATCAGGGTAAAGAACCACTTGATAGAATGTAACATGAAACAGACATAACCTATCAAATCCATTACATTTTAAAAAGTATATCTTTAACTGGAGATGAGGAAGAGAACACATCCATTTTAAATGGACAAACATGTTACCAAATTAAATCAACCACTGTTAATTGCACACAGTGGAGCCTAAAGGGTTTTGCTGCTTTAGAGGTTAAAGAGTTCTTGCATGGTTTATTATATGTAGAGAAAATCACGTAAGGGATAAAAACCTTGTCGCATAAATTCTGGATTCCTGTACTATCTCCAGGGGTCTTTAATCCACCAAAATAACTTTTTCATAAGAACTCTTAATCTCCCAAAAGACAGAGGGGAGAAGAGAGAAGGGTGTTGTGTTCCCTTGATTTTTCAAGATTTTCTAAAGCCTTCTGAGTTTACATTCTTGTAGAAAACTTTCTCACACAACTGTCTGTAAATAACCTATTGTTTTGCATTCCTTCATAGAGGCGGAGAAATTTGATGTACTGGTAGTTTGTCCAGTGTCGTTCACTGGTGGCACGTTCACCCTCCAATCCACTGGCACCTTTGGAAAACTATAAATGTTGGAGTTAGAGAAAAAGTTAGTCTCTTCATGGTGACCATAGCTGTGGTGCATCGTTTTTTCCTTGTGTCCTCTAGTGACAGTGTTGAATCTTCAGGATGAATTATTCTCCATTCACTGGGCTGTGTTGCTTTCTGACCTGGGTGCTCAAGGTGAATGAAAGTGGCTTCTGGTTTTGGATTTCAAACCAGCAAATTACAGGCTGAGGTCGACATTTCCTTTCATCTACCTGATCTTCATTTAGATGAGCTTGTGTTTTAAAATGTTTTTAAAGATAATTATATATGTCAATGTATCATAATTAAAGGGCTTCTCTGACATTTGTCTCATTAGTTTTCTTAATCTAAAACAATTGGTAACTGTTGAAATACATTCACCCAAGACACAAATATTTGGCAAAACTTACTCAGTTCAGAGTCTGTCTATTACTATTCTCTTTTAAATGGTAATTTTATTCAAAGCAATATCAGTTTCATCACTGGACTTCAAAGATTACTTCTAATTTGGCATCTTTTTTCATAGGCAGAATTCCAACATTAGAAGCAACGTGTCCAGCCTCTGCATCAGCAGCAGGCAAGGGGCTTTGCTGAAAGGTCTGGACTGAGACAACAATTCAGATGTTTTCAAATCTTATTATCTTTCTAAAAATGAAAATAATTTATCATTTCCTTACAATTTAACCATAGTAGTTGCAAAGGAGATTTCAGTGTTTTTAAATTACCTTCAGTATCTAAATAGCTCGTTTTCAGATTCTATTAATCTTTTTGATTAAAGCAGGTCTGCTGCTGAACAAAACTGTAAACATACCCATTGATTGCAAGATGAGTTAGTGCTAGATGGTTTTACAGTAAGTCTATATAATCACAAATTCCTTGTAAAAGGCATTGTTTTTACTCATGTTTACATTTTCCTCACCAGTATTTATGAAAAGTTTACAGGCTTATGACTCCACAGATTTAACTCAGTCATCCAACAAGGTACTTCACAAGACACCCATATTTACATATCCCTGTTCACTAATCTCTGCTCTTATTCTAAAGCTCAGCAGTGCAATTTATACACTGGAAATATCAGCAGCAAAAGAGAACTTGAAGTCTGTTGATATTTTCTTGTGGCATCCACACATAGTTTTGTTTTATTGCATCAAGTCTCGTGGGACAAACAATCAGGCTGAGGCAATATTTCAGCTCAGTGGCTTCAAAAGCAAGGGACTTAAGAGCAGGTTTGCTTAAAACAGTGCAAAAGCAGTAAGAAAAGAGACAGGGAAGAATTGAAGCAAGAACTTTGCATTGTTATTAACATAATATTAACAATATTATCCTCAACAATTTCAAAGTATACAACTTCATTCTGTGTGTCCTAAATGATTCCAGAAATTACCTTGGATGTAGGTTTTTGAGCCAAATTATTGGGTACCACACTTCAGTTTAGCACGCAGTCTTGAAGAATCAACTTCTATAGAGATGCTGCTTCACAAAATTTATTTTCCATGTAGAAATGGATGCACCAAATCCAATAAAAATTTATTTAAATATTCTTTTATGTATCCCAGAACCCGAAGGTCACAGAATGTAACACAAACTTTTGTGACAGACTCCCAAACACACACAGTCCTACCAGAAGGAGACTAAAAAGTCTAATGGGAAACTCTTCCCACGTTGAAAACCGCTGTTACATATGAAAAGAATATCCTCCCTCAGCATGAGTGTGAAAACAAGGCACTTCCATATACTATGTAGCAAAAGATCTGCTCTGGGCTTAAAACACCAAACATCCAATTCCTGAAATGAAATCTTTGTGCTGCCATTACCCTGTATCTGAAACAAGGATGCCTTTGGTTTTCCACATATAAAAAATTCCCATTGCAGTTATTTTGCTGCAAATAAACAAGAAAAGAAGCATGTGTTGAACCTTGGTTCAGCACCTCCTCTGAGCACTGGCTATGGAGTCAGGCTTTGTGCTGGGTGAAAATCAAATCCACTCAATGGAAAGCACAACTGATCCCATTCATGAATCTGAGGGATGGCAGCTTAACATAAAGGTATGCACTCAAAGATTTTGCAGGATGAGACACCACCTCCTCAACACAAGTTTAACCAAGAAAGACACCACCCTGACTTAAACCACAACTCTGTTATGGATGTTGGACCAAAACAAAAAGCTTTTGAATTATATGATCCAGTGCAAAGTTTCTGTTTCAGCAGTGAACATTATCCTGCAAAAATACTTTTTTTAACCAGAATATTTTCTAAACAGTTCCAGTTTAGGTATCTTGACAGTCTAGATGAGAAACCAAACAGTTTCTTGCATCAAGTGCCACTTTATATGATCCATAACTCCCTTCAATATATGGACTAAAGGAAAAGAAAATGCAACTTTTAGGGTCTCACAGCACTTGAACCATGAGAGAAAGAGTTTGGCAAGGTTTTGTAGCAGCCAAGCTCCCTTCACTGTAGGGAGGGAAGATCGATACTGAAGAGAGATCCTTCTGCTTTCAGGATCAGTAAGAGTACAAAAGATTGTCACTGCTCTTCAAAATTGCTGGTTTGGTAAGTCCCCACTTCTCAATAATTTTACCACTAAATTTATGAGCCATATGACAGTACTTTAAATTAATTCTAGAACAACCATAGATGATATATGGGTGATGGGGTAGTCCTACCTTGTCTCAGATGATTAATTGCTATACTTATTTTGCTACAAGAAGCAATGTTATTACTCTGAAATAATAAACAAGGTCAATCCCATATCCATTCTATATTGAAAACCATGCACGTGATCATCACAGATGGATACTCTCCCAAACTGTAAAACTAAGTAATCACTTACAATTTCATGTTTTGTTGTATAGGTCCTTCTTTTCATCTCTTTTAAAATAAGCAGACAAGTAGATGACAAACTGAACAATGGATTTAAAATTCATTGCCACACAAAAGGTATCAGACAAAGAAACAGTTGAAAAGTTTGCCCTCATTTGAAGAAAATATTTTTTAGGATAGTTGTTGTTCACATATAACCACCCTTTGTCAATTCCAACATATTCTGAGTGAAAAAATACCATCTCTTATATTCTTCTATATATTATTCTTTACAGCTTAGCCATCCTGACTCTGACTACAGCAAGCTCCTCCTGTTGGATTCTCTGACAAACTCTGACTGTTGGCTATTCCTGCTAGAAAAGGACTGCAAGTATTTTCCTGCTGCCTCTGACCACAGGCTTTCACCGAGCTCAACTATGACTGCAGGCTCCATCAGATCCAGACTGACCTGACAGCAGATCTCCTGCAGCAGCAACTCTCTTCCTTGCTTTGTTATTCTTTGTGTCTCTCTTGATCATGCCTTCTTCCTCAGGGCTCCTCTACCTCCTCCAGGTCCTCTTCCTCCAGGCCCTCCCTGACCAGCCAACCCACCCTTTTATCACACTTACCTTTATTTATGTGATCCATTGAGGGCAAGGCTGTTCTTCTTTGGTAATTAGTACAGCTGTGACTTATCAGGGGTCAGGTCACTTGTAATCCCTACACCTACACCTATCCACCGTGAAAAATGCAGAAAGAGCTTCTCAAAAAAATTTCAATTAGACTTTGCCTGAGTAATATTAAATGTGTCATAATCATAATATGATTTGTAACAGAAGAATCAACAAACATGGATTTTAAATTTTATGTGTGCATCTGAATCGAGTAGCTGCTTATATGATATAACTTTTTAAATTAGTATAAATACAACCCTATGTGTGGACAGATGTTGATTTAACTTGGAATCAGTAAACCAATCTGTGTAGCCAAAACTCTCAGAAACACTATTTCAATTAGAGTATCCTTCAGCGTTTTCAAAACACCTGTTTTGAAAAGCATTTTAGTGTAGGGCTATACATACAGCTATAACTACATTCTCTTCCCAAGATACCGCATTTCACGTCCATAAAGTTGGTAACAAAAAGAATACATTCCACCTATATAAGAATATATTCCACCACTTTTAAAATAAGAGTTTAAATAATACCTTACTAAGGAAAATAACTGAACCAGAAATTCACATTAAAAAATATAAGCAAAGCCAAACCCCTAGCATAAAGCACAGCTGAATCCGAATTTTACCACTCAATCATCCTTAGAAATACTGTAGAGGAGCAGAATAAAATTTGCCAGTCAATAAACATTTTTCAGTATTTGAATAAATATGGAAACCACATTATCAGAATCTAAAATAACAAGGGAAAATAAAATTAATATAATAAAATTACATCAGTTTCTTATATGCATCTGTGGGAGGAAATTATTTTGCCATGGAATAGATGATTCTCTCGATAATTTGATAAAGGGACTTTTCCCCTCATTTTTCACCATTAATATTACAGCACAAGTATAATACAAAAATCTTAATTTCAAAATACTTCATCTGACATCTAGGAATGAGAAAAAAGCAACCCTACTATATTGCCTCCTTTACTGAGAAAGTTCTCTGAGAACTGAAAGTTCAGTCCCTTTACACCAGAAAGTTCTCTGAGAATCAGTCCAGGGATTTAAATTTAGAAGTTATACTACAACCACTATGTCTTTCACTGAATGAGACCACACCAGAAACCAAGATATCTGACCACTTATTTCTTCAGAACACATCCAGCCATGAGTAGGTACAACTACAGTAAAAGAAAAAAAAACAACCAAAGACAACAGAGTTATGTAAGACAAAGAAACAGTTGAAAAGTTTGCCCTCATTTGAAGAAAAAGCTTTTTTAAGATAGGGGTTATTCAAATATAAGCCTTTTTAAAATTCTAACATATTCTGGAAAAAAAAAAAAAAAGCTAGACTGCATTTAAATGAAGTTTCATCTATTCCAAAAACTTCATACCTGAACAGTCAAGTGTAAAAGTTTCTGGCTTGAACTGCCAGTAACCAAAAGACCTGGCCAATTAAAAGACTTTCATACAGATCTCAGAATTTCATCTGAGCACAAGCCTTTGGAAAAGGACATATTTCACTCTGCTGCGGTTGTGTGTAAAAGAGCAGCATCTACCTAAGGAGCAGCTGAAATTTCTCTTCATGCCACAACACAACAACATGCTGATTATAAAAATGCTAGGAAATGTATTGTTCTCTTTAAAGCCTTCATAGCTCTGCCATCATCTGTTATATGCTATCAACTGGTATCATCAGCATGAGGCTGGGAAAGCCTGCTGGCTTGTTTGAACTCTGTTGTGGACCTTCTGGATTTTGTTGGGTGGCTTTCAAAAGCTTCCATCTCCTTTAGGCAAGTGCTCAGCATTTGCAGGGCATAAAATCCTTTTGCTTGTATCCACCACAGGCAGCAGCTGAGTGGGCCCCACCAGGTAAGGAAAGCTGGATGATGGACCAGTGAAGCACAGGGGTTTGTACAACTATTTCATATGTATTCTGCACATGGAATATTTTAAGTTGGCTTATCAAGAACTTTGGAATATATTCTGAAGTACAGCTCTGCTCCCAGTCCGAAATATGCAGAGATTCACATCCTGCTCGTTTATACTGATGCACTGCAGTACACTCAGGGGCAAGGCAGGGCAAAGGATACTCTATGTCTGTCTGCTTCCTCCTCATCCTTCTGAATCTGGCCCCTGTGCCTCTCACGAGGCACATAAACAAACAAACAAGCAGGCTGATGACCTCAGAAGCTGTTAAAGAAAATATGTCTCCAATGTTTTGATGTATTTTTCACTCTAAGCATAGAGTTGTTTCAACAAAACCCCAAATCATCTGAATCTTTTTGTTCCCAAAAGTAGAGGTCAAAATCATGAGCAAGCAGAAATGATTACGAATGTTGACATTTTAGCATTTGGTGTGTCAAAACCTATAGAAATAGGAACTGCAGGAGATTTAACTGTCTGTGGTGGCCCAGACAGCATCAGGAGCCAGAGCTCCTGAAGCCAAATCCTTTGAGAGGAAAGGTCTGTCCCTCCAACAAACTGAAAAAAGGCTGCAGATTGGGTTGCTGGAAATACAGCCCCAGGCCTTCACATTCTGGGCCTGTATTAACAGTCTCATCATACTGTGGATGTCACTGAATTTAATTAAACGGGGTATCAGAAGTCCAGTCTATTTTTTATACTTTAAGAGCTCAGGCAATAGTGTCAAAACCCCAGAGAAGCCAAATTAGTCATAAAACCCTCTTAGGTCAATGAAATCACCCAAAAGTAAATCTTGCACTTAGACTAGATTTTAATGGATATGTTAATTCATTCAATCTGCAGCTCAGCCAACTTACATTAAGCATCATTTTCACAAATAACAGTTTTTTCCCTGTTAAAGAAATTATATGCACCCCATTTAAAATAAAACTGATATGACAGGCCTTTATAGAACTAATTAATGTCACATCTTGAGAGAAAAGTAAATGAGGGAGCATCTTAAACCAGGAATAAAAAAAAATTAGTTTGTTTCACATAATCAGAGATGTTGCTCTATGGATCACATAACACATACATGGAAATAAAATTCCTAATAAGCACACAAAAAAAAGCAAGTGTTATAGCCATAACTGGACAACAACCTACTTTTGGAAAATACATTTAAGATAATTTGGGCAAGAAACATACTTTCACTGCACTGCTATAAGCCTTTATCTAGATTGTGAGATATTCCAAGAAGCCTTGTGGTTCTCAGAAATGTTAGAAAACCATTCCTACTAGATTTATTTATATTCATATACACTTAACTCAGATCATGGGCTGCACAAAATCTTTCTTTTAAACTTGGGATCTTCGTTAGTACATGCACATTCTGAGAGCTTTTCCCTGACAAGGCACTGACTTGGCCAAATTTTTGGATTGGATTAGAAAACCTACTGTGCAGACAGAGCACTGAACAGGGTTCTTCAATAGTGCATTTGTTACAGCAGTCTCTGCAAGAGTGAAAGCTCTTCACCCACACATGCTTTGGGTTTTGGTAAAGCCACCCCTGTTAGTGACATGCTCCACACACAGCACCTTTGCAGATCTACCAGGACTGTTGTCATGGCCACGGTGCCCTAAGTGTATGTGCCTCAAGGAAGGCAAAGTCTGGGGGCAGAGGTTTAGCCTCCATCAGGCTGACAGACATCATGAGGGGAAGAAACACCTTCTAGGAACAAAAACTTTTCTGAAACACAATTAATCATCTTCTAAGCTGAACATGAGCAGTAACACATGGGACTGAACTCACCACTTCAGACACCTGAAAGAAAAGCCAGTTGATATCTGGGGCAACATAAACAGTGTTAGGAAATTCTGATGCTTTCAATGATTTTTGGCCCAAGCTCAAGGCAAAAAAAATACAGCATCCTTCCACAGTCTGGAACCATTTTTAAGTGAGGTTCATGTATAGACTTCTTTGTTCTCCCTCTTTTACCCAACAGCTGGAAGTGCAGAGCCATGAGAATGGAGACATGGGGCCCAAACTGTCGTGCAAGCTGGGATGTCTGCAGCCCTGGCTGGAACTAGCACATTCTTTAGGGAAACCATCCAAATTGGAGGCTTTAAGAGCAGTTAGCAGCTGAACATGCCTTTGAGGGTGCAAGTTTTGGATCTAGGAAATAATGGATTTTCTATTATAATTTCTCCAGGGTGCTCTCTTTCTCTATTAAAACCAAAACACCAATATTGTATATTCTGAAACCTCCGTGGTTTAAAATAAAAAAAAAATAAAATCCTGAAACTTCACCTCTTGGGCTGTCTTTCAGTGTTAGTTTATACTGGAATGAACTCTTCACAATTCACAATTCCAATGTTACAAACCCTGTTTGCTGAAGACCAGGCATCAGAGTTTTTCTCCTCATAAAGAGAGAAAAATTAACTTCAGATAACTAGAATAAAGCAGCCAGAGCTTCCCCGTACATTTCTTTCCAGGATATGGTACACAGTACTAAATTCTTAAAACGTACCAGAAATGAGACCTAAGAAACAGCAGAAAATTGGCACATTTGTCTTTACAGACAAAAGAACTGCAATATGATTAATCCAAACTGCTTATAGTTCTTTTTTAGCTGTTTTCTTTCACACAGAAATATAGTGAAGCTATACTTAATCATACCTAAACATTGTGTTACTGTTTATTTGGGGCTGTTGGAGAGAGAATTACTTTCGTTTTTCCAAAGGCACTGGAGATCTTCCATATTCAACTCATCTCTTATATTCTGCTTTTGAAGGTCTGTGGAGGCAGCACCAGAGGGAAATAATAATGGAAATTAGAAATGAAGCAGACTGCTAAAAACGAAATTAAAGACCTCCGAGAAATTACAGTCTTCAAATTTGATTGTTTTTAAACTGACAGCCTGCTGAAACTCAGAGAAAGATAAACACATTATGTTCAACTTGTGGGTATCTGCCTTACAGTGACAAGAAAATATCCTTACTTCAAGAAAATGCACTTTAGAAAAATGGAATAAGAAACTGAATGTAAGGATGGCTGGAAATAAAACAATTTCAAAGGCTTTGACATCAAACAGTTTATTATCATCTGCTTTATAATTGCATCTGCTAGATTTCTAATCTATCAGAAATAGAGAGATTCTGAGCTTCTCATGGGAACAGTCAGGTCTTAATGAGAAATACAGATGTGAAAGTTAAGCTCTTGCTTATCAGGAAAGAGTGGGGGAACAGGGGAAGGAGATGGTGATCTTGCAAGATTGAAAAGAATTCTACTACAAAGAGTTCTCTTTCCAAGTGCAAAAAAATCCACAAACTTCTGCTGTGAATCATTTCATTAAAAAAAAGGAGATCTGGTTTAAACAGCTTTCAGTCCAATTTTAAGAAAAACTGAATGAAAAAACACAAAGACAAAAACTGGTTAGTGACAAGAAGAAGCCTTGGCACACTTCTGCATTTCACACTGTCAAAACTATTTTAACCAGGACAGTAAAAACATGTAGCTTTACAGCAGTATCTGAAAGGAATTAATGAGGTATTTTGCATAGTGATATTCCAAGAATATGTGGAAGCAGGGCAAGAAGAAAAATACATGTTTGTGGGTTTTAACAAGCAATAATCTGGGCTAACAAAACAAGAGTTGATAGTTCAAAAGCAGCTGAGAATGCACATGGCTACTCTGGAAAATCAGGTTGCTTGGGAGGAAATGTTTCCACAGAGAGGGGCTAACAGGAACGGGCTGGAACAAGACAGGAGAAAAATCTTTGAAGAGGAAAGTGGCACCAAAAGTAAATACAAGCAAGGAATTTGGTATTTTCACATCCATGGACAGGTGCAGTGAATTGGTTTCTGCAATGGAGATACATACAGGGCCTGGATATTGCAAGTCAGAGATGATGAGGGGTGGCATACACAATGTGGCCTAAAGAGCCAACTCAAGGCAGGGGTTTCTTCACAACCAAAAGGGAAATCGTGTAAATGAGAATCTGATGGTGAGGAAGAAGAGTCCTGGGTGACTGCACTGAGCAAACACTGCTGTAGGTGGGCAGGTGGAGACAAGCACCTACAACTGTGGTCTGCCAACAACCCAGGTAAGGACAGCAAGTGACCCTGTGCTCTGGGACAGCTCTGCCAGATGTGATATGTGTAACAAGAAAAGCTGTCAGAAAAGTGGCTGCAGCTGCATGAATGAAGCTTTGTAACTAGTTCTTCTCTTTAGGGGTTTTGGTGAAATCAAGACACAGGAACTGACTCCACTGTCTCCAGATAAATGGTAATGGGAATGCTGGAGAAGCTTAGTAACAAAAGATGAATTTTCTATACTTGCATGTGCCATGAGGTTTTATTGAGCAGCATCCTCATTGCACTGATGGTGGCAATAAAAAAAAAAAATAGCAGAGAGCTTCAGGAGATTGATAAGGGAGGGAAAGTCAGGGACACAGGAGAGATCTTGAGATGAATTAAGTGAAGGTCACTGGGGTATTGGTGAGGATAAGATCAGACACTGTGCAGGCAAGAAACTTCTACATCCAGTGCCAAAAGATAAAAGGCAGAGTTGTGAGAGGGGAAGGAAAGGCAAGCCAAGGGCTGGGGTAAAGTCAGATCATTTATAGTCAGTTTTCTCAGAAAGAGCACATGAAAAGGGAGAAATGGAAAATGGATGTGATTAGAATTGAAAGGTGGTGAGACAGAACTCTCTAATCTGCTTGAAAGAAAAGTGAGCTGTAAGACAAAGACAGAGGACTGCATTGTTTTCTGCAATAAAGGCTAGTGGGTTCGATCTGGTAAATCAGCCTTTGTTTCGATTCTCTGGTGGTAGTGTTTAATCTCAAGTAATTATCATTGCTTTGCTGTATTCTCTGCATCTCCCCTAGCTAACACAATATAACAGTGAATAGGAAGACATTTTAAGGAATTAATCAATTCAAATATTCATAATTTAGACAGGAGCTCTTAGTTTCTGTTTTTCTTTAAGACAAATCCCCACAACTTTTTTTTTTCCATAGCTGTATTTTATTTAACCTTGCACAAGCTATTTAATCTAGATTAAACATATTGTTTTAAGTTGACCATGAATAATACCAAGATGTCACATCATTACAGCGTTAATGCAGAACCAATATCTTCTATAGCTCCTGACCAGTTCAACAGAAACTCATATATTATTTTTTAAAAAAATATAAGAGACTTTTAATATAAAAATGAAGCAAGGAAGACATTAAAATGCAATGCAATGCTCAACATATCATGCCAAGAAGTTTTCAAGCAATTAAGAATAACAACTAAGATAATCAGAAATGGTTACCTTATAAAAGGTTCATTCTCTCTAGAAAATGTCCTAGGGTTTCTTCCTGCCTTTCTTATATATAGTTTTTTCCAGATCCTAAGGTAATACACTTGAATTTTATTTACATCTATTTATCTACCTGCAGAGAGGGAATTGCACAGAAAAAAAACAAAATCACCCATGTCATAAAATCCTTAACCTCTAAAATAAAGCCACATTAAGTTCTTCTGGAAAACTCTTACTGCCCTAAACATCTCCTCTCACGCTGGCACAGGAGTGCCAGCTTTCTGCCTCAGCCAGGACAATGACACTCAGTATTGCAGGTGCTGCCATAGCCAGGGACTCCCCCAGCAGCCCCACAAAGCCAGGCCTAAGCTGTCCCCTGGGCCCCCGGGGCTGCCCTGCCCCAGAGAGGTGCCCAGCTGCCTCTGCCCGGGACACCTGGGACAGGCAGTGACACAGGGAGCGACAGCACGGGCTGAGGGACAAGGGACACCTCAGTGTGCCGCCAAAGGAAATGCAAAATAGAAACTAGTTTACATAAGAACTCCTGTAGCAAGAATATACCCACAGGTATGGAGCTCTTTCAATTATTTTTAGCTGTTCCACTTCTGAGCACACACCAAACTGGTTTTTTTCTTAAGAAAATACATCACATTGACCAGCTGATTGAACAAGATTATTTTAGGAGTATCCTGCTAGAGGAGAATTGTGTTACAATGCACATAACATTTTGATTTCATGCACATTACCACAAGCTTGTTCTTCAGGCTGTTCTTCAACCATTTCTTTTTTATATTAACTTATTGTACCCATTTACATATATGGATCCTTTGGAATTTTTGACTCCTCATTAAGATTAATTTTCTAATTTGAGCAAAAAGTAAGTCTTTTGCATTATAGTAGAATTTGTTGTTTAACTTTGGATGAATTTATATTTTCATAATATAAAAACTCATGTAGGAAATTTAATTATTTTGCTCTTTATTTAACTGTCTTTTAAATTCTATTTGTCAAAATTACTCTGCTGTAATTACTTATGTTCATCCTTACTAAAGCTAGGCAAAAAATAATGGTTAAATACTAGCTTATGTCAAAAGTCTAAACACCAATATATCATAATGGAAACCAAAGGAATAACTTGAAAACATATCTGCAATTCTTTATCCTTTATTCATCAATTACAGAAAATAATGGCAAAAATTCGATTAGTGTGTGTTTTCTATGAAATCTAGGAGTATAATATAACAAGCAAGTGTAGAATCTAGAAAAGTATTGTCAGCCTGATTTCTTGTCTGTGATTTGATAACTACATTTCTTTCACCCATCTAAAGTGCAAACTCAGAATTCATGCTAAATGTAATGTTCATGAAACCTTTTTTAATTTTTTTTCCCCCATAACTATGAGAATTTCAAGTACATGAGTGAATTTTTTTATGTTTGTTTTTTATATAGGTAGGACTTATAAATCACAGGTTAACACAGGCTGGAAGGATCCTTATGAGGTCTCCAGGATTATCAGCAGTGTGGAATTTCATCTTAAATGCCTATGAGGCAAGGAAGAGAAATTCCATCAAAATACAGAATACGGGATTTGTCCACTTAAAATCTCTTAAAATATAATCAAGTTACTGCAATTAGGGCTAAGAACAATATGACTAGCTGTAAAGCTCATCTTTCCTTATCAGAGGACAAAAAGTGAGTGGAACTTATCAATGGTGTTGCTGGAAAAAAACCACCTCTAGACAGAACTGGATGGAATATTTCTATGACCTCTATAAAAAGTCATTTCTGCTTTCACATAGGGAGAAAAGTAGCTTGGAGTCGAGCAAATCCAGTTTTACTTCATAAAGTGTTTCACATTTGCTGCACTGATTCAGCTGAAGTCAATGTAGGCTGGTAGCACAAACAAAATGCTTTTTGGTGTTTCTTCTGTGGTAAAAGATAGGCACACTGGATTACAAATCCTGTTTTCACAGCTTGTAGTTCTTTACAGGGTTACTAAACCTTGCAAATCAACTCCAGTACATGAAGGTTGCCTAGACTCATGATTCACATCCTATTTTTAGCTATAAAATATAAGAATATAAATTGGAAATATCAAAAGTGTCCAGTGGTGATTTAGCTCTGCTGCCTTAAAAGTCAGTCCTCTAATTCCCACTGGACAAAACAAAGTTAGTTAAATCCAAAGCAATTGCAAAAATCCACTCAAGTGTTATAAAGTGCATGGTTACTCACTAGATCAAAGGAGGTTTTTAAAACAATCCTTAGGAGGAAGGGGTCAGCTTTTCATTCTTTCATGAAAAATAATGGAAAATACACACTGGTCCCTACTGCAGGGGAGAGATACCAGGTTCTTGTGTACATTTGTACATTCTGGGGAAATGGGCCCTGTTTGACTAACTTTAGCAGCTTTTTCCTGTGTGATACTCTTATAAATGAAAACACAATCCCTGTAGGCAGTCTCACAATTTTGCTTTGTCTTAAAGATCTCTATACAATTCCTATCAAAGAGCAAACACCAATATTCCCTATTAATAGCCCCTGATGTCTGTTTGAGGAGTGAGGAGACCAAACTGACACAACTTTACTGTATATGGATGTGAGGGGCATGATGGGCAATCGCCAGGAAATGCATTATCATGAACAGCTTTTGAAATTATTGCCACTGGTGGTTTCAACTAGAATTGGAACTCCTTCTTCTGGAATGTACCTGTACAGGAGAAAAGGAAAGCTCTGCTTTGTACCAGTCATCTTGGATTCTCTCTCTTCCAGTTTCTAACTTGTGGAATTAATATTTCAGACAGAGATTTTCTCCAATGATATTCACTTGATGTACATTAGTAAAGTATCTTTCAGGCCTGTGTAACTAACAGAAAAAGTGCAAGATCAAAATTTAAATTTTGCAGTAGTTAAAAGTTCCAGAGGAAATATATTTTTTTTGCTGTTACTCTGAGGGCTAAGGAAAATCAGAATCCACATCTGACATATCCATATAGCACATGATATTCCACCCTGAATGCTCCTAAATTTTGTCTAAAGGACCCAAATCTCTGCTGACAGCGATAGGGTTCCCTCTGCAGACAGACTACCTTGGCAGCAGTGCTGGGTGCCCCACTATGCAGCCCACACAGAGATTAAACTGGAAATCAATCATTGTGAATATTCTCAGTTCAGTCAGAGAGCAAAAGAGAAAGACTTCTGGCAGGCTAAGCCTGGGAAAAAGTCTGGAAGGAATGTAAACAATCTATTATCTTGTTTTCCGTTCATATTGTTTATAGATATGTTCTACCACACTGACCTAAATCCAAGTGTACCAATGAGGTGAAATGTTTTTAATTTTAGACCAATGGAATTAATGTTCACGATGTTCTCCATAAAAGAGAGAAGTGCTTTTGAATGAATGCTCATTTGCCTTCTGAAATCGTGCGAGTCATTTTGCCTGTCCCTGGCTCAACAGCGTCAAACCATGAAATCTGTATAAAATACACTGCAAAAATCCCAGGGTGAGAGTTTCCCCAGTGCACAAAGCTGTCCCTGTCCTCTGTTTGCTGCTGGAGCAGCAGTGCACAGGAGTCACCTCCATCCCCCCACACCTCAGGGCTCCTGATCCTCCACTGACAGCAACATCTGGGAGAGAATTTTCCACCAGGAGCTGGAAGTGAATGACTGACCTCCTAGAGATGGCTTCAGGGCTTGACAAGGTGATGACATCCTGCATCTTTATTTTTATTGTATCAGCTGACTGGAAGGATCATGTCTCAAGCATTTACACTGACCAAAGGTAAAGGCATGCAAATGTCAAAAATAAAATGTGCTAAAGTGGAGCCAGCAATGTGTCAGTGAATAACTCTACGAACTCTCCTAAATTAACTGAATTATTTTTTCAATTATATCGATGTTAGTTGTTAAGAAACAATTTCTAATTCATTGATTTACATTTTTAATTATCTACCTGGATAATCCTGGAGACCTCATAAGGATCCTTTCAGCCTGTGTTAACCTGTGATTTATAAGTCCTACCTATATAAAAAACAAACATATCACTTGAATATCACCACAGAAGTTGAAAATTTTCATCTCTCCTGTTCAATACCTTGCTATAACTGTTATTTTTTCTATGCTTGCCTGTATATAGAGAATTTAAAAGAAATGTTTCACTGCATTCACAAAAGAACTGATGAATATCATCTTGAATATAACAAAAATGAAAAGTTGAAAGAGGTAAAAGCAAAGAGTACTACAAATGAATGAATTTAAAATTTATTTTATGCATTTACTGCAACACCAAAAAAAATTCCCACTTTCTTGTACATATATTTTTTTTATTCTCTGCCTTCATCTTTTTAAAAGATTATTTTTTGGCTGTGATACCTTGGATGTGAAAATACTAACAAAAAGCAATTCCACCCAAACAAAATCTATGCATAGGTACTGAAAATTCCTCAGCCATTAAAAAATGCAAGAAATAGAATTTTCTTTTCAAGGAAAGGTATTCAGAAAAGAAAAGAATCCAGAAGTGTTACTTTCCTACTTGCTGTTCCTTTTCTTTCTGTAATAAAAATGTTTCATAATTTTGACCTTCTATACTCATAAGTTATTTCATTTTCCTTTTTTTCTTTTCTGAAAACTCTCCAAGATGGCTGCACTTACAGCATCATTTGGTTTCTTTATTTGACATACCTATTTCATTTTTCATTAAAAAGCAAACTGAAAACACAGTTAAACCTCTTGCTCTTGATGAAAGGGTTAGAGTTATCAACTAATTTAGAAAGTTTCTTGCATCTGGGCTTTTCAGTTTCTTCAGTACAAACTAGGCATTCTCAGCTGTGCAAAACCAAAACATTTCCTGGATAACTGTGAACAAACCAAGGTTGCCAAGCTGGTTCTGGCATGCCAAATGTCCTCAGGACCCATGGTTAGATCCAGATGTGCAGTGAAATGAAGCTTCCCTTCATTAATCATCTCATTTTTTGTACCTTTATCAGCTTACAAGATATGCAAATAACTAACAACAAATATAATGGGGCACCTAATTAGAATTTTTAAAAATTAGGAGCTAAACAGATAATGTACTTTGAAAGGCATATGAATGAGAAATAAAGCCATCTTCAGAAGATTTATTGTCCCATTTAGTCATGTATAGCTGCTTTGGGAAAAAGCTTTGAAGTGTCTATTCTGCCAGTGGAAGGAAAAGATACTTTGTTTCAACGTTTATTTATACTTTTAGATGGGGAGCTGGAATTATTTTTCAGTAAGCATTGGCAGAGGAAACAAACTTGATAACATAACTGTTCTTGCCATCTGCACATACTTCACACATTGTCATATAGAGTCACTTGGATAGGAAAACAAACACAGAATTGCCGAGTTCTGTGTGTTATGTAAAAAGCTCTACTTGTCAGTACAATTCGGGAGTGCCCTCACCTACACTGAAGGAAAGATGTTAATCAAAATTTGACAGAAGTGTCTGCAAGAGGTTGGGAGGATTATCTGTGAAGTTTAATAGTAGCAGCAGTTTAGGACATATTTAGACCTTCTCACTTGCACGAGGCAAACTTCAGGAGTAGAACAAGCCATCTGCTTCTGCACAGAACGGCCTTTAAAAAGTAATCTTTGTGTCAGGCAGTGCTTGACTCATTCTCAGAACCTTTTCTGATGGAAAACCATCAGTTTATGCCACCTGAGGGTATTGTCTTCTGTGGCTGTCAGAGAAGTAGCTCGCTGTTTTCTCCCAGGTTCCTCTGCAAGCACATTGGCAGCAGGAACCTTGGGTAGTCTGCTACCTTTTGCTGACTTTTCCTGAAATCCACACCTTTCCTTTCCACTACCAGAAGTCTGAGGGCTGTCTTACCTTGATTCTGATCCTGCAAAGAAGCCAAAGTCAAGCCCAAGCTCATGCTTGAATCGGAATGGCTATATCCATTTTACCAGCTTCTGGAGCAGTCTGGGTGCACTCTGTGACCAAATCCTTTCTATAGCAATGAAAGCTCTTCAGCATAAGTTTTCTTTTTTCTCTGTTTCCCTCCACACCCATGAGCAGGCACTGACATCACACAAGGCCCTCCTTGGAGAGAAAATTCAGGGTGGGCAGCAGCCCATGGTCATTTCCAGTAGGGTTTCCCATGTGAACAAATGGGGTACAGCACCCACCCAGCAGGACAGGAGACACACCTGCCCTGCAGTTCAGGTTAGAACCACTGCTATCAAGAGCAGCATGTCCCAGAATGTGTTAACTGCTGTGTGTCACTGCTACAGTGATACAAAATTCCTATGGGGGGGAAAAAAAAACAACAAAACAAAAAACATCCTCAAAACCCTCAAAAAACACCAGCAAAAAGAACATAACACCTAAAGTTTTATAGAAACCTTTAACAAAAGATTATTCTTTGAGAAAAAATAAATGTCTTATCCCACACAAAGGATGTGTCTTTGTGTGTTTTACAACCCTGCTGTGGTTGTAAAACTGTCAATCAAATCAGATTAAGCCTTATAACATAATAGCTACATATCATTGTTTGATAACAGGCTGGAAGACATCTGGACTAATAGTAAAATGCAAAAAAAAAACCACCCCAAAAAACTCAAAACAAACCAATACCACCCCCAAACACAATCCTTCACACTGCCATAAAATAGAAAAATAGACATTTGAGAAGAGAGGATGCAACTGAGATTATTCTTACTCAACAGCACAGTTTTTATCCTTTCTTTCTGTCTTGAGGTTAAGCAAGCTAGCATAACAGGTATTGTATACAGCACTTAAAATTAACTACCTGTGCATGATGTACTCTGGGGGAAAAACCAGAAAATATGAGGAATACATTTGAATAAAAAGTTAGAGTCACTTCCACCCCAAACCCTCATCCCTACAGAAAGATCTGGCATCTTTAATAAAATACATTCCTAGTGGTTAATTGAACACACCTTCCTTCAGCTGGCTTAAGGAAAAAATATCTAAGTAAGTATATTAAGATGATAAAGGAGATATATTTAGAAATCCTGCAATTTGAAAATGCAATTACACCATCCTTTCAAACAGTACAAGGGAGAAGTTCTGAAAGAGACACTTGGAAGCTTAGGTTCACACAGGAAGATTGCTGGTGTCTGTATTATCAGCGTTTCAAGCCAGAGGGATTTCCAATGCTGACATTCCTCTGAAAAGTTTGGTTATGGCCAAGTAAGGTGGAATGTAAAAGACTTTGGGAGGGACACATTGGATAATCATTTTGTTTGGGATTGCACTCAGAGGATGCAAAACAGAAGAAACAGGAAAAATATCAAGAGATAACAGTTAGTATCCTGTGCTTAATGCAGAAATTTCACAGATCTTATAGAAGCTTCCTTGTATTCCTACACGTATTGGTGAATGTCCTCTCCTCTGCTGCAGGGGTCAGCAAGCGACGTCAAGGCAGCAGTAAGTATGAGAACCTCCACAAAGCTGCCTGTTGGAATACCAGCCATGCTTGTGGGGGTTCTCTTCTCCCCTGTGTGTGCAGAGAGGAAGAACCCAGCGCTCCCACTGATGGCTGGGCTCCAACTCAGCAGGGAGAGTGCACGAGGGAGCCTCAGGCTGAGGCCAAAGCAGCTGAGCACAGGGACAGCAGCCAGCTCCCACAAAGACAGGAAGGCTGCACAGCACCTGGCCATGAGCAAGAAACTGGGTAGTTCTCAAAAGTTCATCTCACCTGTAATGGGAGACTGACCGTGTGTAAAAGCTCAGAAAGGTAGCCCTTGCACAAAGTATTTGCCAAATTGCTTCTGCCCACGTGAATGGAAGAGGAATGTGAAGCCATTCCTGACCATTTGACTGCTTTTAAAATGTCAGACTATTCAGAAAAGCAGCAAGGAATACCTGACATGCAAAATTAAGTAATTCAACCATTTGGCCTTGGAGCATGTGTTCGAAATTTTTGTACTTGAAGACAGCCGTAAAGAATATCCAGGTTTTGCAACCGACTCATGGCATTTCTGTGGATTGCAGCCATAGCCTTACAAGGTGAAATGGTGATGGAAATGTTGCAGACACACACAAAGGGAAAGGGAAATGGACAGTCCTGAAAAAAAGCCCCTGTGTTTTAAAGCTCATGCTAGATATTGCAAATTTGTAGATTTTTCAGATTGAAAGTATGGAATTCACAGGTAACATTCCATCATTTTAATCATCAATAATGTAAAGTGAAGTAGAAGCAGGAAAGGTAAGACATCTAAATACAGAGGTGATACCTCCCTTTCTTTTGATTTTGTACACTGAAAGTGGCTCACATACTAAAAAGAATATGTCAGCCCTCTCTGCACCGAAATAGAAACCTTAGAAGTCTAAGAAAATGTATTATATGCAAGCTGGGGCCCCAAAAACAAAAATAATTCACTTTTGGACACTCAATTCACCTCAATGTCAGCAACAACAACAAGAAAACATCTCTATGTTCTTAAACTTTCTTATCAATTCAAGACTCCACAGGGATCAGCATCCTGCACTTACCGTAGGTAACAAACTAAATGTTTCCCAGTTAATAGGGAGGTACTTTGCAATGCAGCAAATTACTGCTGGAATATTAGTTTATTACTTGCACCTCCCACACAAGATGAGGGCATGATGTAATCAGGAGGCAAAGCCTTCTCAGGAGAAAAAAAAATTAGCCGCGTACTTCAGTCTTTAGCCTGTCTCTAGTTTCTGGGATAACTCATGTTTTGATGCACTTAGTTGGCTGATCTAATGCAAAACATCTTGAGCAACACAGGCCATATGGTTTGGGAGGTTGAACATGTGTAAGGAAGGAGAAATGAATTCTTCAAAAGTTCAGCTGCAATGAAACTGTCACAAATGATGCACTTCTTATCTATTAAACATGTCACTATTAATGTCAAAACAACTCAAAGATACACTTAAACACAGTGAAAATGCTACATCCCTTGAACAAAAATTCATACTTTGATGAATTTAATACATTCATCATAAAGAAGTGTGTTATATACATAAATGCATTTTGCTTGGAAAATTAACTTACTCCAGTTTTTAATATGAGATATGGATATGATCTTCATATGCCATAAAACTTGTTACTGAATGCCAGCTGCTTTTGCCTCTGCATGTCTTCCCCCACTTGAAAAGAACTCAAACCATATTCATACTTCAAAGTGGACACTAGTGTTGCACTGTCTCACAAATATAATTTAAACCTGTTACTAACAAAAACAAATTTACCAAAATACTCTTAGATCTTAAATGTGCAGCTTAAATTTCAAAGAAAGGATATAAGAGATCAGTAGCAAAGCCAGGAATAGCTACAAGGAACAAATATATCTTCAGTTATAGCTACAAATATGGCTTGGAATGACAGAAAAAACTGATTATGATCACTAATTCCATTAGCTCTCCTTGCCCATGGTGCCTCTGTTTCTGAAGCAGAAACATATTTTTCCTGGTTTGGCAACAACTGATCTGAGGAGTATGGTGTTAAAATGAGGTTGGACTCGCTGTAAAGGCAGGGTTAACACAGTCATGCCTTCTGTTGTATTGCCTGTGACACCAGAGGAAATGCAGAGAGCCTTTTGGAATCTCTTTGAAGCAGTGCTGGGGTGGAGAGCTCTGCTGGAAGTGCTGTAGAGTTTGTGAGCAAGGAATTTATACATAAAACTTTGAAATGGCAAAATCTTAACCTTTGTGGTAAAGCCTAAAGGAAAACTATGGGCCCACAAGGCTGCCATAAAAGTTATAAATTTAATTCCTTTGTGTGGAAAGAAAAAAAAAAAAGAGACCATGTGTGTTTATGAAAGTACTAATTATTTTGCCAGGTTGAATCACAGCTGAGATGTATCGCTGTCATTAACTTCATTGTTAATAGTCTTTTCAATAAATTATCACTGGGTGTTCCTTACAGCCCTTTCAACTTAACATAAAAGAAAATGATCTATCAAATTTAAAGGCTTATGAATCTGAATCTTAACACAGAGATGAGTGAAGCAGCCCTCAGGGGCTACAGCTAGTTGTGGACTAAAATGTAATGGAATCAAAGAAGTTGTATTGTAAAACAGAGGGAAGCACAGCCTGGGATCTCCTACTGGGTATGGCCATCACCAGCATCCATGACTCTCAGCCTGGGCTGCACAGGAGGAGCAGGATGTGCACCACACATTTTGAGTTTTTAATAGCAATAGATGTACTGCACAAATGCCAGACTCCTGCTAAATCCGTGGTTCAACCACCCTGCCCTTCTGCAATTCACTCATCTTCAGCCTGGATCTGCTGCCAAACAGCCCCTCCTGCCCCCAGCCCCTCGAGAGCTCCCTTGCTGGCTCCCCAAGGCTTTCAGCCTCCAGCCACAGAGGAAAGTCCTACAAACAAGGCTTTGGCATCTGCGTGGAAGTAGGAGGAGGAGAATTGCTGCTCACAGACCACCCCTCTCCCAATCCCGTGGGACCCAGCCTGTGAAGGTATTCAGGCTTTGTTGGCATGGGCAAAGGCTGCGAGAGGCTGTGCCAGCACCCAGCCACTGCACACAGGGGTGCACACAGACAGCTCTCAGCTTCTCATAACCATTCTAAGATTCTCAGTAATGTCCAATATAATTTTTTCTTTAAGTGCCTCAGCTTTAGAAGCTGCTCCTCAAAGCAGATTTAGATACTTGCTGACAGCAGGCAACTGCGGGGAATGTGGGGAGATTTTGCCGAAATCTTAAATTTATCATTGTTTTTTTCTCATAAATGCAGCTATGCCAGACACCTTCTTGCTAAAACTATCACTTTAAAAAAAGTCCCCTATCCATTTC
This sequence comes from Vidua chalybeata, assembly GCF_026979565.1. NCBI lineage: Eukaryota > Metazoa > Chordata > Aves > Passeriformes > Viduidae > Vidua > Vidua chalybeata. Next base: position 14,095,246 of record NC_071539.1, read on the forward strand.
ATAAGTGCACTTAGTCACATGGAAGGAAAAAAAAAAGAATGACCTTACTTGGGAGGATGGTGGAGAAAATCAATATTTTAAGGGAAGATCAAAAAGGATTCTGTTTTAATTAGTCTCTTAACTTCTAATGGTAAACTAGTTTTGGGATGATTGGAGGATTCTGCTTTCCTACTCCCTGCATACTAAGATCTCCTTTCAAATATATTAACTTATATTTTATGTTTATTTTGGGGTAATACATCTGTACAGTTTGATAAGCTATATGTTTTCTAAGTTTGTTATTTCCTTAATCCAAAAAGAGTTAAAATACAAAAGCCAATAATTATTTTATATGTGCAGACCTGCTGAATTCTGACACTCTGCAGAGGGTAAGTACAAAATGAAAAAAAGAAAAAAACCCCAAAACCAAAGACCCTCAATTTTTAAGGCAGACACTGAGCTCTCCCTTAACCTAAAATTGTTTCCCAAATCTGAAACTCTTGCAAACTGTGCAATCAAGTGTGCATTGTTGAGAAATGCCCTGCTTGCCAAAATGGGAGAAGAGTTTGTTCTGCCATAGTCAGTATGAAATGTTCACCACATTTCAGGGATGGGATTTGTGCTCTGACCTCCTGAGGATTCCCAGGCAAAGCAGCCTTGGGTCTGGCACAGAGTTTTCACCAGGGAAGTGCACCAAGGAAATGCACTCCTTTGCAAAAGAGAGAAATGCAAGTTTCCACCTATAATTAGACAAGTCATGGAACTTTTAATGAACTGTACTCATTAGTGGTACAGCTAACCAAGGCAATTAAACCCTCTCACTATTCTGGTAGCTATAAGACTGATTATGGTGTTCTCTTCTTTCCTTTTTTATAATTTTGCCTTTAACAATTAGAGCAGCTGCAGCAACCCAAACTAAAGAAACATAGTTTTGTTGTGAGCTAATAAATTCTACTTTGTATTGCATACAGATCTTAATTATGCAAGATATTTTAATTTTTCACAAGGACATAACACTAAAAAAGAAAAGATAAAAGAAATAAATTATTTCTGGAACATAAAGCAGACAGACTCTAGGTGGCAAAACCAGATAGCAATAAAAATGAGGGATATTTTGAAATTGGCTTTAAGAAAGATAATTTTTGAACCTGTAATAAGTAAAAACAGGAAAAGAGTGTCTAACAATGATTTAATTTCTTTCTGGCAATAGACTAAAGAAAGTCTGCTTATTTTCATTTATGAAGTATAAAGTTGTAGTAGTGCCTGCTAAGCAGAAAAAAAACCAAACCAACACTATTAAGGTAAAATCATTACTGTTATTCACAATTTGGCAGTCCACAGAACCCTGGAATGATGCTCAGTCTGTTTCTGCCCTAATGTATGGTAACCACCTTCCTCAAGAATTTATAATCTGAGGGCAGGAGGAAATGAGGATATTCATTGTCATTGCTTTACAAAATAACAGTCAATAATCCAAGATATTAAAGCAAATACTCTCTAAGCTGGGTAGGCACTTAATTCCCCTTGAATAAATTAAAATTTTAAACTTAAGACTATATATGTTGCATCTCTGACATGACTCCTCAAGCCTAAAGAGGAAGGGAATTAAGATCTTCTTGTTACATATTTCCTTTTTCATCTACCATTCTAGAGCTGGAAGAATTCAGAGATAGAAATACTCAGACATTTTACACACAAAACAATTAAAACATAGTAGTTTCTAAAAAGAATCCTCTATAAATGTGTGTTTATATATATATATATATATGTGTGTATAAATGTGAATGATATTAATTCACTGGACACTTTGCTATATTCGGCCACTTTGGGCAAAAAAAATATTTAAAAACTGCAACCAGATAATGAAATTTATAGAAAATACTAACTGAAAGACATGTGAAGCTTGCAATTTTTGAGAAATACAAGGCAGAGGTACCTCACATGTGGAAATAGAGAGTTTGCCAAGTATAAATTCATATGTATTATCATTTATTATCATTATCAAACATCTCAGTTTGCACACTGCTTTAGTATTTAATATACTCTTAGTAAGAGAGAAAAGTTTTTTTTTTTTTAATTTAGATGAAAAATGAGGATTATATTTCAATTAAAAAATAACAGAGAATACCCACAGATAGGTATTTAACAAAGCTAATTATAAATCTCCTATTAAGATGTAGTGTAGTTTGTTCCCTTCTTGAGGCTCCTGTGTACAGAGATGCACGCAGAGCTGGATGCCTCGTTACAGATATTGTCATCACACTCAAGAAGTTAACAGCAATTAAGAAAGGAAGGCACCAGCTTCAGGCAGAGAACAGAAGCTGAGCAGCAGAGTCCTGCATTCACATGATTAAACAGCCTGGAACATTCAGAGGCTTGTGCTAAACACAGAATATTATCGGCAAGAGAAACAGTATCCTTTTGAGACTTTTTTCTCACTACTGTGAAGCAGAAAGATGAGGTGAGGACTCATCAGACCGTTGGTCTTTTAACCCACTCATACAGGGGCTGAGATACCAAAAACAGTTGAGATAAAAATTTAGCAATAATATGTAATAATATTTAAACAATACTGTATTATTATTTATCCAGCTGGCAGGGGATCTCAGTTTGTTCACGTGCCAATTCACCGAAGCACCACTGGACATCCAAGGGCACATCTGAGGCAACAAAATCTGAGCATTTTCTCAATCAGAATGGGGAAAAAAACCACATCTCCCTTGACTGGAGATGCACTGGAGCATCAGTGCCATGCAGGGGTGCCCACTGCAGTGCTGCACAAGAGTCTGGTGTGTAGAAATGCTAGAGAAAGTTAAAACTACATGTCTGCTTCACTAGGGAAATACTATTTTCTCTCTTGGCATTAAAAAATAAGTTTTTAGGTTGTTTTTTTTCTGCCACTCTATTAATATTCTACGTTAGTTTAACAAAGAATTCAGATTCTTTGTTAGTTAAATATAAGTTTAGTGTTCATTTTACATCTCTGTAAACAAAAACAGTGTTTGGGGTAATTTTTAAAATAGAATTCTTTTTCTCAAAGGAAAATGATCCTTTTTTATAAAAGAAAAAAGAGATTCAGTAATTTTACCACACTTCTGCAATATTTAATTTTTTATTCTAAAATTTAGAATTGTAATGTATTATTCAATATTTTCCTTGCTAGAGCTGTACAGAACAGGCAAGTTTCCTAAATCCAACAGAGAGGCTCCATTTCAGACATTTTGCTGAACATGTTGGTTATAGCTTTATGTAAATTAATCAACAGGACAGCTATTCTTTTTAGTTTTGGCCACATGTGTATTTTGACTGAATTTTTTTTAGAGATAACAATAGAAAGCACATCATGTGAGATATGAGGATTTTTTTTAAGTAGCTTATATCAGAACTAAAGCATTTCCTAATCCAGATACAGACAGGCAAAATCGTTCACACAAACACATTGGTATTTTAATTTTTTTTCCCCAAAGGGCCCTCACAATATGTGAATATTTCATATGTGAAGAATATGAATACTGAGTGTTTAAAACCATAAGCAGGGTATTATAAAATACCTGAGTCTGTACTGAATGTACAGGGATGATTCACACAATCAGCCCTGCTATTGTACAGTAGATCAATTCCCCTGAAACTCCTCGTACCTACCAACCACTGCACATCCCTTATGAAAAACACATAAGCCTGACACCTCTAAATTTATACTTTATAATCTAAATAATGCTCAGACTAGGGCTCAAATAGTAATCCCCCAGAAAATACACAGCTGTGCACTTGTGTAAAGAAGACAGGCCTAAAATACCTTGGGGTAATTAAGAACCAGTGGGTTACCAGGGAATACACAACAGACAAGAAATCCAGATCACAAACTGCACCCTTAATGAAAACTCAACAAAATGGTAATGGCACCTGAACTGCCTTTTTTCCTCAGTTTAGAGAGGAGCTAATACTGAGAGAGAGTAGGCAAAAAATATATCACCCTCTTTTTTGGTGTGAATAAATGAAACACCTGATTCTGCCCTATAAATCCATTTAATAAGCTAAAAAAGAAAACCAAAATCAACCAAAAAAAAAGTCAAAACCCATGCTATAGATTCAAATAAATAGCCCAAAACCCCCCAACTGGTGTCTGAGATCCTTTCTGTCTAAAACCAGAAAGGAGCAGAGCAGGGTTCAGCAGCCCAGGGATCCACAGCCTGGGACTGTGGCAGTGGCTGGACAAGGGCAGAATTCACAGCCCAGGGGAAAGGAGTGGCTGAAACCACTTCACTCTGCTGCGATCAAGGCAGCTGAGGTCTGGCAGCTCTTCTGTTTTAGGAAGCTTTTGAGGAGTTAGTCCCAAGTACAGGTCCCATGGCAGAGTGGTGTGTATGGTACTGAGCTGTTCCTACCTTTGTACCAGTGGCCAGACTCATTCCTTGCAATTTCTTGTCCCTCGGCTCCATCAAGGTTTGCCTGAATCCACACCCACATGGTGTCACCTACAGCCACCCACCTCTGATGTGACACAAACTTCACAATGAGCAATTTTCCTGGATATCTCTGCAATACTGCCACAGGAGAAAATCCCAGAAAATACACGAGCCTTGCCCCTGAATTACTTCTTCAAGTTGAATACTTCTCATGTTGTAGTGTAAAATCAGACAGAAGTGTTCATTCATCTGTCATGCAACATGATTATAAACTTAGAATAAAGATATGCAACATACCATCTTTAATCATATCTAATTAATACAGAGTAGTCTGAAAAGGCAGAGCAATCACGTGAAGTTTTCAGCAGTCATTTTCTCTACACTGCTCCTTTTATTTTCTAAAAATTAGTAGGAAAGGAAATTGTATCACATTATCTAGATATTTTAGATAAATCTTCCTTATTCTGAAAGGTCAGAGATCAATTCGCCATTCTTTAAGAGAGGTAGAGTGCTAAATAAGAAGAGAATAAAGGGTAGATGGAAGCTTAAGTTCTCCCAGAGTTCTCAGTGATAAAAATTACATTAGAAAAATTTCTTCATGCAATATTAAGCTGCTGCTGTACACTGAATTGTCATCTGCAGCAGACAGAATTATCTATTGGCTAAGATTTTATTACAGAAATTACTTATCACTACTGCGTTAGCTCAAACAGATCCAACAATGAACTGCAGTCTGTCATCTGATACTGTGTATTTTCCAGCCTTTGGATTGCAGCCTTTGAATGATAGCTTGGTGCCATGCTATGATGTGCCTGCATTTGGTACTGCTGTTTGGCTTTCATTGAGTGCACATGGCTATACTGAGTTTATTTTCTAATCATAAAAATCAAGATGACATCTTAAAAACAAAGAAAGTTTCATCCTTCTCTTCCTATCTGATGCTAATGATACTTAGTAATGAAAATCTGGTCTTTAGTAGCCTCTAAGTATTAGTGAGTTATTATTAATTATAAATAAGAACAGTGTGAAAGACATGACAGAAGAATGGATCACAGTGTTCAAGTCTAGGTGGATATTGAAGAAGGTTTGCATGAATCTTGTGATAGATAAAATATTCTAATGGCAGCTTCAACCTTGGCATCTAAAATCAGACGAATGCACATGCACACCATGACACCCCATGGACTCCAGGAAAGCAAATGCCTCAGCAGCAAAGGAGATCAATCATTTCCTCAAAGAACTTCCTCAACAGAAACTTGTCCCCCCAGAGTGCTTGGTCCCTTTGGTCCCGTGTCACTCCTGGCACCTGCCACTGTCCTGCAGAAATCTCCTTACACCAACGTCTGCAAAACCAACAAATACAAACAGCTCTGGACCCCTGATTTAAGAAGATGCACTAAGTTTTGCAGGATAACATGAGGCATCTAGCTCAAGAAGTGATGATACACACAACATCTCATAGCAATAAAGAGCCTTTGATGCTCAGTGTTGTCAAAACAGATCTTCCTGAGCAAATGGACTGCAAAGAACTCTTTCAAAATGGGCCCCACTGGTTGTCAGGAATATTACAGACTGATAGAAATCACATTTGCAGCATTCATACTGCAACCAGTTTGACTTTAAATTATGGATTCGTTTGTAATCTAAAAGTATTTTAATCTCTAAGTTTATGGTAAATTATCAATAGCTTATTTTCATTAACATCATAAGTAACTGATGTAAATTCACTTTACTGTAGAACTATTCATACATAAATGCTTTATTTTAGGCTGAAGTCTAGATGGCTTAAAGAGATTTAGGTCAGTTAATAATTTGAGCCAGCATATTAAAGATGTTTTACTGTAAAATTACCAAGTGACTTAAAGTTATTTCTTTTCTTATTATAGCCTGAAAGTTCCTACCTATCATTTCTTTTCCTGTTGCCCTAAATTCTGATAATTTTAATTTCTCTTCAGTTTTAATTAAGCTACCCTAGGGCTTAAAAACTCTGAAAGTTTTTCCATTTCATTTTTTTAATAATTAAAACTGATTCAATTTTTTTCAAAGGTCCAATGTTTAAACAGGCAACAGTCTCATAAACCCTCAGCTCTGATTGTAATAAGAAATATATTTGTCATCCTTGACTTTGTAATGTATTTGGAATGAACTGTTCATTGCACCACTCTTTCATTTGCTATAGTCAAAGTAAATTAATGTGTGTTCACAGCTTGAAAAGTGCTGTAATGCAAAGCATACTCATATTAATATGTGTTAAGCTTTCTGGAAGCTAAAACAAAACTGTGGTCCTGATCTGGTGTCTTCACACTTGAGAAATGTGAAGTTAAAATAGGCAGCTTCTCTAACCATACATCATATCAACACATATTGCATAAGAGGGCTTGCAGAACTTATAAAACTGTTTTAGGAAAAAGTTTCAGATGGAAAATGGAAGCTTCCAGCCTTAAAAGAGGAAATCAGAAAAAAACTGACATATTACCTCTTATTCTTAGAAAATAAACTTTCAAAAGTTTTACCCTACCCTTTCATACTCCTGACCAAATTTGTTTGTTTGTTTTGCTGTTCACATCAAAATGGCTGTTCTGGAAACTCCATGTTTCACCAGTTGCTTCTTTTTTTCACACTCACACACCCTAAACAGGCACCAAGCACTGAAAAAATGGAAGTACAAAAGGAAAACAAGAAGCATAAAAAATTATAAACCACAGATTTCACTGTCATTGTATTATTAAGATGTAAAATATAACAGTCTATTTAAGACCCTGACACAATTCTCAAATAGCTTGCTTTTTGAACAGAGTATAAGAATTCTATACAACCCTGAAATCTTTGCATTGCAGGTGCTGCAGCACAAAATGGTGGCCATACTCTTTTCAGGCAAATCTATATATATATGTGTTCATTATCAGTCTTAGCACTGGATCCATAAATCTTTCCATTTTGTGTGTAGCCGCTCTAGAAGAATGAGAAAATAGTTTTAAAAATAACTTGCAAGACAAGTTGACATTTCTTCAGTATTTCAGAAATTCTTTATAAAATATTAACTATTTCCACTGGAAATCTCCCTGCTCTCAAATATATTTTAATATTAACAAGAGCTTTCAAGCAGGAGATGTAATCTTGACATGCTCTCCTTACCTGGTTTCCTCTGTTCATGTATATCTATAATTCCAGCATGTTGGCAGATCCAAATGCCAAATAGATCACAAGAGAGGGCAAACACAAAAGTAGAGAGAAATGACCTTGCCATCAGTGAGAGGCAGGAAGAAAGAAATAAGGTGGCAAGTTTTCTGTTTGGTGGCTGAAACAAAGAACTACTTGTATCAGCCTGAAGGCAACTACCTTTTTTGTCTGAAGTTTGTCTTTTAAGGAAATTGAAATAAATATAACTTCAGTTGAAATTAAATATTTTTACTCAAAAAGTGCAATTAAAAAAAGATTCAGGAAGGACAATTCTGACCAGACAGAATCCAGGACAGGTTACCTGGTGTTCTAGCTCCTGTTTCTTCACCTGCCAAACAATTTAAATTTCCTTATTTCATACTATTAGTTAAGGTCTGTGCAGCGTTTGTGACCAGCGCCTACATCACTTTGCACATCAATGGCCCCAGTATTGCTTTTGGTTTTAATTTGCATGTAACAGCATTTCTGAAACATTTTCCCAAAGGCTGTGTGAATAAAAAATAAACAGGATTCTTAGTATTCCCCTTTTTTGACAAGTTGAGAAATACTTTAACAACTTGTCCATATGCCAAACCAAAAAATGCATAGGAAAGTAAGGAAACAAATATTAGATAAGAAATATGCAGAAAAAGAACCTTATTAATGTTCTGGAGAGAAATTATAATTTCTTTCTCTCTCTCTACTCATGCACACATGATTAATTAAATGAGGTCACTTTATGAAATAAAATACATTACATAGTTAAGGATAATAGAAACCAAGGGAAAGGTTTCACTGGCTCACACAATAGACGAGGCTCTCAGTTACCAGTGATTAATCCTGTACCTAACCACTTCTCTGAAATACCAACTCCTCGCTTTGGCAAAGCTTCTATGCCTTTTTCCATCCTCTTTACCTAAGAGGATAAAGAAAGGGATATGACAGCCTTAAATGCTGAAGATGTACCTCTCGCCTAAGATTTACCATGAGATGGTGGAGCATGGCAACTGCACAGAATCCACGCCTGGCTTTGCCTTGTTCATGGCACTCAGGTTCAGCATTCACTCCTCTGTCCTCCTCTACAGCCACAGAATCTGCCCTGGCATTTCACCGTGGATGACCAGGACGTTTATTCAAAAAGACAAAGCGAGACACTTTCCTCTTCATCCTCTCACCACACCAGCAGCAGCTTTCTATAAAGAATAAAGCAAAAAGAGGAAAAGCATATATCTTAGTGACATGAGTGATTTATAGCCCCAAGGAGCGATAAAATGATCCATGACTAGAAGTCAGTGTTTTTATTAGAAATGATGATTCCCAGTCATGGTGCTTTTTCGTTATGTGCATAATTAATGTTAGCTTGTGAAAGCTGCCAATGACGCTCATCACCAGCGGATGTTCTTATAATATATGTGTGGATTTGAATGCATGATGAAGTTTTCCCATCTTTTGGGATTCAAAACAGAAGTTTGTGAATAATGCAAGACTGAAAACCAAAAATAACAAAGAAACTGCTACTCGCCCAGTGAGCAGTAGAGAAAAGAGCATAGAATATAAACTAAAGTAACCAAAACAGACCCAGACTTTCCTGTAAAAAAAAAAAAAATCTGTTTGGTCTTAGAAAGTATCTGCAAATGAGAAATTCAAAACTATTTTATTGACAGCTTTAGAAGCAGCAAATTCTCTGTTTACTAAGCCATCAAAATGGAGAGAGGCAACACTGGAAGTCTCCACTGCGATGTCTGTCTGGCCTTGAGAGTGCACCCCTACTGCTGGCAAAGGAGCCACCCATGGGCAGCAGGGACCCCCTTTCCTGAGCCCAGCGTGACACACGTTTGGCTCCTGATGGCACGGCTGGGATCCAGCAGCTGCTGGTGCGCTGCACACGAGGTGTGCCCAGCCCTGGACGGGCGCGTGCGAACCGAGCCGTGCGCTCCGCCCGCGCGCAGCCAACGCGCGGCACGCGAACAGGGCTGAGCAGGGCTGGGAACCTCAGAGCACGTGTGTGCACACAGATTTTGAAGACTAGAGGTTGTATGCTCAACTACACGTTGCAACACAGAACAATATTAATTACAACATTTATACTGGGAACACTTCCCAATTTATGTTGTATCACTGCAGCACCGCTAGCCTGTTTTAATTACTTCCTGAATCCCATTGCTATACTCTAAACCATGCGCTTTTTTTTTTTGCTTTTTTCTTCCTCTCAAAAAATCTCTTCTACATGCAAAGTAGCCTTTTCCTGACTACTTCAGGTTATTTGGAATTTTTCCACTATTTTAAATACCACAGAAAACCAAACAATATTGACACTCCAAGAGGAGAAATACTGTCAGTAGTTATGTTTCCAAGTAGCATTTCTTTTTAGTCTGCATAGGGTTTTGGATTTATCAAAATATTTACTTATGGGAACAGCTTTACTCAGTGCCTGGTAGATCACCAATTACACATTAAAGAACAAGTCATAAAATATTGATTAAATCATTAACTACAGTTTTATCCATTTACCATGGCTAAAACCACAAGCTGCTACAATCTAAATTTGATTTCCAAGGAAATAAATTATTTCAAGAACAGTATTTGTTTGCTAGAACACTTCCAAAAAAAAAATAAAAAGGAAAGAGAAAAAGTACCAATTTTGTGTTCATGTGTTTGCCTCACCATTACACTCTGGTGATGTGAACGAAATGTCCCAGACACAGAGTTTTTAGGCATGCTGTATTCCTGAAATAACGCTGTGAATAGAGTTGCAGCTCCTCAGAGCTATCAGTAATCAGGCTCTTTACCAGATTAGGAAGCAACCTGTGGAATTTTTCTCTTGATGTTCTCAAATATTACCCCTCTGTTCCTTTATGTGACAATTGGGAGAATGTTGACATGAGGCCAGATATGAAATATTAATTTGGTTCTTCAGACAAAGATTGTAACTTGCTTACAGAAAGCTACTCTGGTACCTTTTCTTTCTGGACAAAGTATTTTCTCACTCTTCTAGTGATCAGCCTAAATCTCCGACAACTTTTACTTCAGAAGAGAAGCTGGTGAATTTGGAAGCAGAACTGGCCACTGGCTCTGTTGCTACAGGTTTTGCCATCGTTATGGGGCACCACTTTTCCAGCTTCCACAAGAAGACTTTCCCAAGCCCAGCACTTAATTAAAGAACAAAAAAAAGTTTTTATCCTGTAGCTCAAATATACAGCTAAGACCAATAGTGTTAACTAATTTGTCAAAACTTGGAGTAAAATCCAAGAAAAGGCATAACAAAGGTTTAAAGCAAAGTGGCTTTGCCCTGCCTTGGCAGGGTCAGCTCAGAAGGACCACAGAACTCCCAGCACAGACATCCATGGAGCCACAAGCATCCACACACATCAAATGAGCTGCCCCACATAACCTGCTGAAAGCTTTCAGGACCTGTCTGTGCAAGCGTAATCTTCCTGTATAATTTATACCAATTTTCCAACCTTATTTTAAATCTGATTGAAGACTAGCAGCACAACTGAGAAACAAATACTTTGCTCTGTTGTACACAAGTTGTTTTTCCTCAGTTGTTTTCCAGCGTTCCTATCAAGTCATTAATGAGCTGTCAATTATTTGTGCAAATTAAGAGACAGGTGCTGAGAATTAGCCACCAGAAAAGAAACATTTCCTCCAGTCTTCTGAAATGCAAGGCTACTTTTAAGGGTTCTCTTAAAACTGGTGAATCTTCATCTATATTAGAACAAAAGCTACTTTATATAAGGCAGCTGATCATTTGAAATGTGCCTGCTGAAATAAAAAAATAGGACAGCAAAATACTAAATACAGAGATACAATTCAACAGCTACATACATAGTAATATTTTGATAGTAATATTTTGAAGGGGAAAAATGAATATGTCACTATTGTCTTGGAGAGAGCACCATGACCTGGTTGCAGTTCACATCACTACTGATGATAACCTGTTTACTGAGTTTGTTTTTCATAAACAATTATCAGTTTAGGTCTTTGTTCTTTAAAGGAGCTTCCTGTTTTAGCTTCTTGTTCTTGACCCTGCATGTACCTCATCATCTCCCAGCTGGTGCTGAGCCACACGAAAACGTCTCGACCTTTAGTACAACCATAGGAAGAGATTGTTGGTGGCAAAGGTAGCAGGAATATGGCCAGGAAATCTCAGCACCTTCTCAAGCAGATGGAAGGGCAATTTGCTTAATTTCTGTTGGAAAAACCATTGAGTTCTTCACTCTCTCCCCCTGCCACTTTATGCCCTGCTACTCATTCCCACCTGTGCGTGGCTACATTCTGAGAGCCTGGAAAGCACTAATGTGAAAAATGAGAACAATAATAATATTCTAACCATCTTTTTTAATCTCAGTCACCAGCTGCCCTTACAAGACAAAACTAGCAATTTTAATCACAATGACACAGCTTTTAAATCATCATCTCCAAGAAAAAATAATGATGTTTTTCTAAGTTTTAATTATGCAAAGGGCTATTCTAAAGAGGCTACAGCAGGCTATTTCATATGCTTAAGTTTAATCACATGCATAAGTCATTATAGAATCAGAGACTGGTATTTTTGCTGGGAGACCCAGCATTTTCCCATTAAGGGGAGACTGCTTCCCTTTGTCAGTCCTCCTGACTCTCATGTTCTGAGAAAGCTGGATTCACACTGGGCAGGTATCTCTGGATATCTAAAAATCTGCATTGATCTCCAAAGAAATATAAGGGCTTTCCTAGCAGGAGGGGAAGTTAGGTGACTTTCACCAGGTGCTTCCTCTACCAGAGGGTACAGGACAAAGGTGAAACACAAATGCCAAGAAGAAAAGATTTAGAAATTCCTGAGAATTATAAAAAAAAAAAAAAAAAAAAAACTGTTAGATCCTTATTCTGCTTGAGAGACCAGTACTAACTGAAAAACTATTTTTCATGAAAACTTTGTAAAAATATCTAAAACTTATCCATGAATTTTTGCTGGTCTTTTAATGATGAAAATAAGGACCATTCAGCATAAACAGGGAGTTTAGTTGATAAGTAGTTTAAATGTGCAGTCTTCTGAGGTAATGCTGCTTAGTGTCTGTGGTTTCTTTTAAGTAAATGTTCCATTGCCAGATGATGTTTCCATAACACAAAGGGAAAGTGTCATTTTCCCTCTAGACATCCAAGTTCCAGGAAAATTTACCAAGCCTAGGAAGAAGATAAAACCTCTGAAATCAACTTATGATAATTTACCTTTGTTTGTTGAAATGTTTTTCCCATTGTAATTGGGAATTCTTAATTCTGTATTTCTTAAGCATCACAGATGGTATCAGAAGAAAAAAAAAATTATAAGGATGTGGTCTTGTGGCAGTGAACATGTACATGGGCATTGAAAGCAGGGAAGTTTACATTTTAATTCAGACTGCACAGAGACTAGAAGGGCTTTCTGAGCCTACCCCACTGAAGTTAACAGGCAGACAAGAGATTATTGCTCAGCATCATTTTTCTGCTCATCTTTTCACTCAGCTCCACATGTGTGAGCTACAGGGTAATGTTCAAGCCACACTCGGCACCATCTGCTTGACTGGAGCCCAGACCCTCACACCAGATGCCAGTCTCAGCTAGGTCAGAAGGCAGTGAATAGAGGTTGTTGCCAGGAGCTCTTCGGGCTTTACATCAGCCTTGTTGTAATGTCTGTCCAGAAAGCTCCAGCTCTCCTGCTGCTAATCCGTGTCCTTGCTGAGCAGAGGTGTCCCTGAGAGGAGCTGCAGACCATCCCTGCCCTGCCAGGTCCTGCAGGTTAGTGCTGGAGGAGAAGCTGCCTATCAGTCTGAGCAGCCACTCCCTGTTTCACCAGTCCAAAAGCCAAAGAATTTCAGCCTCCAGTTCCAGCTCCTTTCCACTACCTTTCACAAACAAGTCCACTTAAGGAGGAGACACAAAATGAATGTCTTTTCACCTCAGGAAGATTTATTTCTCTGGCATCTGCTGAAATCATCTGTTTAGGAACACAGACTCTCCAAAGGAGCGATTAAAGCTTTCAGTTTGCTGGAGTGGGGCCAAGTCTGAGAGCCTATGGTCTGCTACAAAAATTCAAGTGCAAAATCCCACAACCACACAACAAAACCCCATCAAACTAAGTAGTGTAGGGAGTGGTGGATTTTCTACTCAGAAGCATAATGCTTTTAATTTCCATTAGCAGTGAAGCTTAGACATGCACACAGAACATTTTCACAGGACCAGGAATGGATGCACAATGGATGAGGGAGCTGATGGACCAGCCTGGGTTTGTTACTGCTGCTAAATCCATACAGCAGTTACAACTGAATTATCTGTATCACAGTCAGACCCAGAGGTCTCAGGTGACGTAACTGGAGGCAAAGTAACTTGCCTATGGCAAACAGATGACGGACAGAATTAAAATCCAGGTCCCCTGAGTCTCAGACCTCATCCTTATTTTTTTTTTTTTTCTTCTGATACCATCTGTGATGCTTAAGAAATACAGAATTAAGAATTCCCAATTACAATGGGAAAAACATTTCAACAAACAAAGGTAAATTATCATAAGTTGATTTCAGAGGTTTTATCTTCTTCCTAGGCTTGGTAAATTTTCCTGGAACTTGGATGTCTAGAGGGAAAATGACACTTTCCCTTTGTGTTATGGAAACATCATCTGGCAATGGAACATTTACTTAAAAGAAACCACAGACACTAAGCAGCATTACCTCAGAAGACTGCACATTTAAACTACTTATCAACTAAACTCGCTATTTTAGAAAAAGGAAGAAAAAAATGAAAAGAAAGAGCTTCTATATTCCTAAATAGTAGACTGCACAAAGCCCATATTTGAAATCAAAATATGATAACAAATTTGCCTGTAAAGAGAATTCCATGCATAAGATGGAAGCATGAAAAATAAACCTACATATCTTTTTTTGCAACCCAACAGCAGTGATGGAAAAAATTGCTGCAATTTTTGCTGCATATTAAATGAGTTTTCTAATTATATTTTCCATGGTAAAGGACATAGATGCTCATTTAAGCAGAGTTAAGACACCCAATTATTCTCTAAAAGATTTGCATCTTTTTATTTGAAAAATGACTAAAATCAAGTAACCCACCACTTGTGTTTTCCCTCATTCAGCAAAATATCCACTACAACAGACCACAGACTAAACAGCGTATAAAAACTGAGGACTCAGGAGTGTGTGCAGCATCCTCCAAGACACTGACTCACTTTTATGTCTCATTCCTAATATTAATAGTAATTTGCATACTCAGCTTTAGCATTTATATAGCACTTTATTTCTCACAGCAAAGAAGGTTGTGGTTTCTCAGGATCTATTAACACTCAAAAGTATCTTCTGATTCCAAGGTAGAAAAGGTCTGAACACTGATGTGTTCTGTTGTATAGACTTTACTCATTCATAATCTTGACAGGGATGGACAGATTTTAAAGCAGTATAAACATATAGCTATTAAAGGCAAAACATTTGAAATAAAGGCAAACAAACCTCTTTATTTGCCATCTTGAAATTATGAGGAAAGTCTTGGCATCACTGAAGCCAGGATTTTCTCCAAAGTATTAACAAATACATCTGCAAATTTTCTACTGGCAAGGACAAAAATAAGGAAATCAAGAGTAAAGACACAAAACCATAACTCATAGCAGTTGGCATCTTCCTCAACTGACTGGATGCCAGTGCAAGAAATTCCACTGTCAGTTATCATTGTGTAAGAGAAGGCAAAATTCTGCTAAGTAGTTTTTGGAGCATACAGCAATGTCTACCCAGAAATGGAGCCTTAAATGCTATTTCCTCAAAAATGCCTCATTATGGAAAGGTTTCTTTTCTACAACAGGAGGCCTTCAGTTCAGTGAAGTACTTTCAGGTGAATTACACTGCACATACAGAACTGAGCTTGATGACTTCCCATGGAAAAAGAATTCAGAATGAATTTCAGTAGGAAATTGATTAAATTCCTAGTGTGCCTTTAATGTCATTTAAGAAAAACACACAGAGGCAATTCAATGACCTCCAAAGGGAGGTGCATGCCTACAACTCTAGCAAATGCAAATCAAATGAAAATGACAAATGTCATGGAGATATATTTTTTAAATGTTAAGTATTATGAGCCTTCTTTTGTACCACAAATAAACTTTATTATGCTACTACACTGCAATCAACTACAAGTGCTTTTATGCTGTGAGTAATGGGCAGAATTAAAGAAAACAGCTGGTGTAGTAGATTTGACCTCTGAAAACAGCCCTGGATTTTTCCTCCTACTATTTATATTATTTCATTTCTGTAGCCTTTGGAAAGAAGCAAACTCAGGACCCAGTCTATTGTACAGTTCTCTCTGGTCAAGAGTCCCTCTACTTTTGCTTAATGAGCCTTTGTTCCCTGCAGCCCTTCCTGTGTACCAAGATTTAACCTGGCCATCCTCACAGCAGCATCTCACCTGTGTGTGCTCCCACCTTTACACATCCACATGGCAATAAAGCCTCAGAAGCCACACACAAGGACATGAGTTTGTGGAATTGAACTAAAGAAAATGATTACCAAGTCAAAAATTCCTGTCTAAAATGAAACAAGATATTCCTGTTACATTGCAATCAACACAATATCATTAGAAGAATAATAAAGATTGCATTGTGCCCATCAGAGCTGGTGAAAAACCTCTGACTTCCAGTTCTCCCAGTGCTGCAGGATGCTCAGTTATACTGGTGCCAGCTCCCCTCTGTATCCTCCAAAAAGATACAGAGCATGATCAGCACAGAGTCAGCCCCAGGCTCCTGACCATTACAGGCTAAAGCTCGGGGCCAGGATTGCTCCAGCCCAGCTGTGGGAATGAAGGATGCCATCCCATCCTGGGATGATTAGCCAGGAAGCAGCCCCAGAGCTTTGGGCTCTCTGGTGACCAGCAGAGAGTGAGAGGGGCAGTGGCTGTACAGAGAAAGCTCTGCAGAGAAAACTCCTCCTGCCCTCAGGGACCTCTCCAGCAGCAGCACAGGAGTCAGAAAGCTGCACCCCCAGAACGGATCACACGTGTTGGTGCCCCAAACAGCCATTCCAGGCAGCTGCCTCTCTTGTTAGCCCTGATTGCAGAAATCCCATGAGCCCTTTGAACCACAGGGATTCAAACAGGATCCCTTATTCTTCACTGCAAAACTTGCTGGCTCTTATGTTTGTCATAAACACAGCTGCCCAAACAGAGAATTTACCTTACTTGCCATTCAGCAGGCAAACCTTGTGCCCAAGCAAAGGTAGTATCTACACCAGAGTAGCATTTTAAAATACATGGAAACAATATTCTTATTATTATCTTTATCATTTATGACAGGAAGATCTTTAATGTATGGGTGAATTTCCATTTGGAGAAATCAATAGTCTTAAATAATAACTAAGATTTCAGGTCTTTCAATCACAATACAAAATAACCTACTATTAACTTTACAAATGAGAACCAAGTTAAAAGGCTTCTAGCAAATTACCAGTGAATCACCAGAATTTGCTTCAGGCAGAGATATTATTCCTAAATTGTTGCCAGTGATCTATACCTTTAGTGTTTTTTATTGCTAATTTGCACTGGTTTCTCATACTCTTCTTCTAATGGATCATAACAGCAGCCAGATAATTTGTACTGGTGCCAATAACTGTCTCAAGGTAAGACAGTTTAGGTAGAGCAAGAATAATGCACAGCAAGAGTAAGCCTTTGAAAAGAATTCCAAATTAAAATATTGCTATGGAAAAAATAGGAATCACTTAACACAATAGAAAGCTACATTTTTAAGTATCTCACTTTCAAAATCAAGGCCATCACAGCTGAAATACTACCTTAATAATATACTGTTAAGGGCTTCCTTTTTCAGTTTTTAAAATTTTGTTCTCTTTCTTCTATGCCATAAAAACACACTGGGTCAAGCTGTACTTGAAAGCATTGCAAAGTGACACAGGCATCCAGAAGAATTAAGTTATAACACTATGGAAAACAAAACAAAGAATTACATATACTCTGAGATTTCTCAAAATGCTTCAAACTTTTATCATACATAAACCACCTCAAACCTTAAATCTTTATATAAAGCTGGTCAGTTATTTAAAGGATAATGTTAAAAATAATTTATAGACCAATAAAAAATGATATAAACCAAACCTAATAAAACCCTAAGATGCATTAGTCACAAGTAGTACTCAATTCATCTTTGGTATGGCATGTTGTTTCATACCTTTCTTTGACTACACTATGGATTTTTCCTTCCAACAAACCTTCTCAGTCTGTTCTTGGAGTGCAGCTGAGCAGCACTGCAGAGTGTTGATGTTAATGCAGCCCATGCAGCTGAAGCAAAGGGCACTGAAGAGGATCCTCCAGGGAGCCAAGCTCATACTCAAAATCACCTCACAAGCAGACAGTCTGGAGCACCTCCATGCACACACTCCTGGAGTGTCACACACATCCCACAAATGGAGCCCAATCCATCACTCTGCTGGGCACCCACATGTGGATGAACAAGCACTGGAAGCCTCTTGCCTCATCCTTGAGGTTTACTTTCTCATGTTCCAGCTGGATTCAGCTAGATACAGGGAGTGTGATCTTTACAAAAGGCAGACAGCTTCTATTCTTATCATTGTTGTTATAAACAGTTGCTAATTGCTTTATCTGCCCCCTTAGCATCTTCTAAGTTCAAAAGCTTGGTGACATTCTTTAAGGACCTATACAAGTATTTTGGCTTTTCCTTGTGATCAGTGAGCTGGAATAGCATCTACACAAAGCATAAACTTACATTATTAACTGTGCATTTAATGCACAGTATGACTGCCATCTCCCTTTAACTGGTTTTGGGCAGCAGGGAACACAGGGCACTGAATTTGGGTCACACTCAGGCTATATGAATCTGGCCTTTTCTATACACATTCATAAGCCAGCACACTGACAGGCAGCTGTCAAGGACTCCAAACTGCTTCCTGAAAGATGACACCTCTACAGTGTATTTATGAGCTCACTGCTGGTGTTTCAGGCAGATTTGAATACATTCTCTTTTCAGGTGTCTGGCATGTTTCTGTGGAGCTCAGTGACAATGTGCTAGCTTGTCCTGGGGTGATGTGATCAGAGAAGAGATCAAATCCAAGGAACAGGCCTGGCCAACAGTCCAGCTTCTGTGCTGCCATCCTTAAGGGTGAAGAGAGCAGCTGGCTGCTGACCCGGAGCTAAAATGGGCTGAAAACAGATCTCTGTCAGGGATAGCTGCCTGGTGACTTGACAGCAACAATTCCTACCTCCTTTCAGTGAAGGAGGCTGAAAACACCAGGAATGTCAGGCTCTAATTTTCCCTGCCCAGTCAGATGCCACAAAAGAAGCTGAACCTCCCAAAGCAGTATATAGCAAAGTAGTGACATGCATTTTCTAGGATCCTGCTCAATTTAGTTCCATTACTTTAATAACATTTCTACCAATTATACCTTTATTTTATATTACTTATATCCTTAACGTAGGGGTATATTGTGTTGCTAAACTCTAATTTCCCTTAATATGTAGAATTTTCATTAATACTGAGTTTTCTCAGTATTCCTGGTTGTGATTTCTTTCTCTAATTCTGTTTCTAGAAGAACACTCTCCTCACCAAACTGCAGAGCTCTGCAGAAGATTTCACCCTCTGTCCCTGTGCAGAACCAGAATTTAAAGCCTTTCCCTATAACAAACTGGTACAGAATAACCAGTCAAGAGCCCAGCCCCATCAAAGGGATAGCAGAGAGTTTGCTTTGTTATTTTAAACATGAAGGAAAACAAGAGTGGAAAAGCATTTGAATCTCAGTTTTGGCCCTTACCAACCATAGTTTGTTCATGGAAATAACAACCTTCTGTTGAGAGGGAGCCCAGTACAGTCACCTGGATGGACACACAATTTACCCTTTCAATGAAGCAGCATCTTGTGATGTGATTGAAGAGTTTGACTTAAAATCTCACTGACATTACAAGAGTTCCCACAAGCTTTCCACATAAGTTAAATGAAGATATGACAGGGAGATTAAAAAAGAATTTTTTAAATAGCTGACATACAACAAAATTAAAGGAAGGTTACCAGGAAAAAAAAAAAAAGAAAAGGGGTTTGGTTTGAAATTGTCTTTGAAGATATGATCAGTGTATTCATAAGTATTTTCCAAAGGGCCACCCTTTGTCTTCATTCCTATTGATTTTGTTTGATATATTCTGCTATCATGGAGCATTCTTCTGAACTGATATCAAATAAGCCTATCCACTGCTTACTTCCCAGTGATGCAGGTATCAGCTCTGCAGCCAGGACCAAACTCAGATGAATGATTTGATAAACATGCTGGCACTGCAGTGCTTTCCACTTTGTGTGCAAAGACAGCAAAACCCTTTCCTTATTTAAATGTCCTAATTTTAAAATCCCTTTTTACTTTTAATTATGCAGAAATTAGTTTTATTTTCCTCTCAACTAATATTCTTCATAAGGGTAGAAGAAGCCCTAATTTAAAAATATAGACACATTTTCACTTTTGAGAATAATTAACCAAGTTAAAAGACATTCTTTTTGAGAATACTAGAATATGAATATAAATCTTCAAAATTATCAAAGCTTATTCAACCCTAAATATATATATATATATATATATATAAATAAAGAAATTCAAAAGCATGGGTATGAATTTATTTATGAGTTTATAGTGGAAAATCATAATCACTTGGATTTTTATCTTTTTTAACTCAATTTGCTGGCAAATCCATATGCAAAATATATATTTCTATTTACCTATTCCTTAAAATCCAGGAACTGTTTACCACTAAGAAAAACTATTAACTTTGCATTTAACTACAGAAAATTGTGTTGCACCCATTTTTATGTCCTAAACAACTAGGCTATAAAAAGAAAGAGATAGAAGGATCAATACTCCACTCAAGTGATACATAAATCTGAGTATCAACAAATACTGGAAGTCTATATGTATAAATTACTTACCTCAATAGCAAGATATAAATTACAAGGTGCAAACAGCACTAATGGAAGGTTCAGAAGAACTTTGTGAGGAAAAAAATTTAAAAAGCAGATCAGGATACAAAAATAACAACTAATCAATTCAGCTTATTGCCTTAGTTAACAAATCTTCTTTTACAGATGAAGTATTATGATGTTCCATTTAGTAATAAAAGCATTAAAAAAATGAAACTTCAGCTCTGATATTAAATGACCAAGACCATTTATGTTTTAATGTGTTTTTTTATCATAAATAAATTTGCTCAATGGTTTGTATTTGCTGTTTTTTCCTTAACTACTGGATCTTAATCTAATTATTTCATGCTGTCTCAGGCAAAACTAATGACAACAATATGGAGGTGAAATTGTAGCCACTTTACCTGCAGCTGTTGTCATCTGGAAGGCCTCTAGATCAGTACCTGAGTAACATCTCAAATTTTAAACATCTAATTGGTTAGGATTTGCTGAATATAAAAGAAATCATGTACGGAGGTTGTTTTCATTTGAGCTGTAGGTATATCAAATGCAGCCTTTAGATAACATCAGTGAAATTGCAGAGGTAAAAAAGAAATTAAAATAAGTATACTAGTATGTAGTCTGTAGCTAGCTCACCATTTCCAGCTTAGGGTATTTTTCCCTTGTGGCTGCTTGAGAGACAGTTATTTGATGTTAAGAATTCAATATATTGATGGAGGTACTATTTATGAAAGGTTCGACACAAAGGAAGACGTGTTGCTAAAAGCAGTGAGAACTGGCTGCCATCATTTCCAGCATCTTCTGATTTATGAAGCCATGCAAATGAGCCACAGTTTTGGCACAGCTTCATTCTCTGGCTGTACATGTTGTAGGAATTGCCCATCCACAGCTACAAGCAGAAAACCTGCCAAGGGACGTTTTAATCCTCCTCTTTCTCACACATTCCCTCTGCCCTGTTCACATGAACTCCTCATGCACAGCAGCTACTCTGTCCTTTGGCACTGCCTCAACTAGAGGGAGAGGGTAACCTTCTTCCACATGTCCTTGGGAGTCACAAGGCTCACCAAAATCAGAGAACAGCAGGGAGTGAGGAGGATGAGAGGTGATGACTATCCCTTTGGGATAAAGTACTGCAGATACAGCTGGATTTACTGGATTTTGAATTTAGGCACATCCCAAAGCTGTATGCCAAAAAAAAAAAAAAAAAAAATTAAAAAAAAAATAAAAATAAAGGCTGAGACAGGCCTTTGAGGAGCTAACCTTGAAAGAAATCTCTACATTGGCAATTAATTTATACCAACAAGCTGATTGACTTCCTGCCAACACACCACAAACCCAAGGTTAATTGCAGCCAGAAAAGGAGAATCTGGCAGTGATAGCTGCAGAAAGCAAAAATGTGCTGACAGAACTGTACCATCACCCCAGCACTGCAACCACTCCTCAATAACTGAAGGACTGGCTGGGCAGCTGAGGAATGGAAACACATGTGAAGACTAGAAGACTAAAAGCAAGTTAGAAAATGAGTTATGATAAGGGGAAAAGGAAGTGAACACAATAAATAAGACTGGGATTTTGTTTTTTGCTTGTTTTTTTTTTCCTGTTTAGAATTTAGGAAATGAAGCAAGGATAAAAAAAAAAAAAAAAAAAAAGAAATTATTTTGCCACTTCGGAAAGAAATCTAAAAGGGAAAACAGCCCAAATTCAACCCACTACTGCAGATTACTCAGAAAGTGCAACTTATAACTTTGATCATCCCTTGCTACATTTACATCCTGGGGCCAAGCTCATAAATATCCTGTGCAGTGCAAGAACACCCACAGAACAACTTTTGCAATGAAATCTCTCCACAATGGCATTGATAGCCAATTGACTCAAGTTTCTAAAGAGCTTTGGCTTCTTTAACTGGAAAATACTGTGTTCTGTGTCACTAACTCATCTCTGGAAATAGGATACAGACACTCAATAGCAGATTTAGCTTTTATTGAAGTGTTACTGTGTTCTGCCCTCAAGAACTGTTCTCCAATTAGTGCCAGTTAACCTATGACTAACCAAATCCACTGCTGCCCTTTCTATGATCTGTGAGAACAATTTAAAAACAGTTTTAAAATTCAAACTGTTTTCTTTTATTCTGTTTCTTGGACTCTATTCCATTTTCCACATGAAATGTCTACCAGCAAGTTATGTGAAGAACCTCTTGTTATATAGTTCTTTTTGAACACTGCATTCAGAAAAAAATTAAAGTTTCCATCTAAGTGCACTTCAACATACCAGGATGTAATCTGTACTATCTTTTAAACTTAAATGTAATTAGTTCATAGAAAATGTCAATATGACACAGATCCCTTATTTCCACTGTGGAGTGAAGAACAGTCTGGAGAAATGTCACTAGAGTGACTCAGATCATGTTCTTGGTAGGTGTTTCACAGCACCATCACCAACACCTTTTTTTCTGTTCTTTATTATTTTTTTAATATGTATCTCTTGCTTTCCTCTATAATGCTAAAGGAGGGATGAATAAAAAATATTTCATGTAGCTCTACTGATTTCCCAGATTTGGATAAGGCTATAATTTGCTCAAAATGTAAAAACTGGAGATTTTAAGACAAATATTCAGCTCTGCCTTGAGCATGACTGAACAAAATTATGTCTAAGTAGGATTTGAAGTCTGAAGAATCTTGATGTCTGAAGTACTATTACAAGATTCCAATACTGTATGTTGAAGGGAAACTTTCATTTTATAAAGGCTCAGAAAAACACAGGTAAGCTTTAATGACCAAATTACAGATAATGGAAATACTTTCTCTAATTTTAAAAGTTGATTCTTATTTCTTTAACCAGAGACGGTGTTCAGAAGAACACAAAAATACCAGTTAGAACAGAAAGAATCATCTTCCAGCATGCAGAATGAAGATTATTTTCACCAAGTAGCACAGCAGACATATCAGGCACAGTAATTCTCCCTCACAGAGGGTCTGTGGTTGTCTTTAACTTTATTTGCCACATCCTCTGGACTTTAAGCTAGAGTGCTCAAAAGCCAATAAAGGGAAAAGCAACCTAAGACATCAATCCAGGAGTTAGTGTTCAAATTAACAATTCCTGTGTTTCAAACATAAATTTTCACCTTTTAGGAACCTGGACTGGCTGCATCAAGAAGGAAATGTTAATTAAACATCCCTGTCCTAATACAGCAGGGGCATAAGGCATATATAAATTAAATACCTGAAAAATTAGTTGGCATGGTTAGATTAGCAGTAGATGAACTAGATAAATATAAAAGTGATAGGTTATAGGATGAGATCCAAGTATGCACCCTTGAACATTAGCCACCCACTGCATTTTCTTGTCACAAACAACACATCCATTACCACTGCCTGAGTTTTGAATAGGTAGGATTTCTACTTGCAGAAGTTGTACTGGGTGAGGAGAGCCTGGTAGTTACACACCATAAGTATGGAAGGAAGCAGCCCAGCCTTACTGAAATTGGGATCTTCCTTCATTCAATTCAGTAAGATGGAGTTACCTTCTGGCCAGTGAAGGAACCAAGCAAGTAATCACTCTGAATTATGTTAAAAGCTGCCTTTTACCAGTAACTATTTAAGCCATAGTGATGCTTGAACATGTTAACCTTTCAGTATCCCATGCTTCTACCTTCTGTTTATATAAGATAGTTCCTACCAGAATTTTACATGTAAAGTTTCCTTCATTTGCAGATATATTTTGACACCTAAATTTACCTATATATTTTAAGCAAACTCAAAAAACACTGTTACTGTTATACCACTGAATACTCCTTTCTTATAAATAAATTGATAATGTAGCCACCTGATTTAATTATCTTGCTTAATTTCACTCACAACAACACACAGATCTCCATGGAAAGCTATAATACTATAATATTCTCCTAGCTTAAATCATCAACAACTTTTCTTTGTTTCTGCTTCAGAAACACAAATGTAAAGTTACTAAAAAAAAGTTAAAATTTAGTTCTTAGGTAGGCTTGCTGTATTTTTTAATACTATGTGGTGAAGGATTGCAAGAAGCATATGGATCCCTTCTACATAATATAGTACTAGCATTAAACATGGGGATGATTTTATAATTTGCTTTTAAGGTAGTATCCAAATACCTTTCCCTGAACTTTAATTTTTTTTTAAAAAAATATATAAGTTTGCCCAAAGAAAGGATACTGCAGTAATGAACATATTCAGTAACAAGCACATACATGCTTTTCAGCAAATTGGAATGAGAAATCCCAAAATGTGAATATAAATCATTCAGCTTCACTATATGCATTGAATCTTTATTTTGATTTCTCTCCAGCTTTCCTTGCACTGTAGTTTAATAGAATTTTGCCAGAACATTTACATTTAAAAATGAAAATCCAGTTAAAATAGAGCTGTATTTTCAGCTAATGCAAACCTTACCAGTGGGAATCAGAATATGCTCTTCTATGAAAACCATTTTTCTTAATAATATTAAAACTCTTTAATATTGCCATGCAATGAAAAGAGCAAATTATAATTGGTGTCATCACTGGGAGATCAATGTTTTTCTCTTTCCTTTAAGAATGAAGAAATCAATGGTTTTTTTCTTGCTATTAATCCACTCATGCTCTAGCTTTTGACATTATCATAACACTAAGCTCCTCTATGACTGTAGAAAAGGTGACCAAAACAGTCTTTGACCACAAGAAAATATCAGCATTTTAGATGTCATCTGTACTATGAGTCCCTCACCAGCTCTTGATTTTTACATTTTATATGTTTTTAACCAATGGGTACAACAGACATTTTGTCTGTACCTATAAAAGCATTCCCTTTTAGTTTTAAACAATTTCCTCTCTACACTGTCTTTGTTTTTACACCACAAATTACAAGCTCAAAATAGTGTACATCATACTGGAAAGTTGAATAAAAGTTCAGACATTCTCTCCACAAGAAGGAGAGTGTTATTCTATAGTGATTTCTATGTTTATTTTATGACTCTAACATAAAATTTCCATTAGGAAAGGAAAATAAAATTCTCAAAAGGCACATATTTAAGATTTTGCTTCTATCCAATCCCCAAGAAGCAGAATTTTACCAGCCAAGGAATCTTAATTACATCAGAATAACTGTGAAATTAAATTTTTCATCTTTCTAGATGCAATAATGTGCAAACACCAAGATGTTTACTGATGTTTCCAAAGCAGGGAGGAATTTCAGATGAGGAAGGGAAATATTTGAATGATTTTACTAAAAATGGGAGTGGAGAAGGAAGAGGGTGGTAGTACAGTGCAATTCCCTCCCAGGACACAGAGCACTGGTCTGAAGAATGAGTGAGAAAACGGTACCTAGAGAAGAGTTTTTCTTGAGGGAATGAACTCCCCGTTCAGGAATGGACAGCTGGACCCTGTGGATTTCATTGGCCATGGGCTGTGAGCACCACTTCATGCACATTGGAGTCAGTTCTGAACACCTGAAAAGTGAAAACTACCATCTGTCACTCAAATTAATGTCTTTCTTCAAATAAGAGCCTTTCTTTTCAAAACACATTGGGGTGTTTGCAGTTATTATAAAACCTATTAGAACATGTAAAACCTTACATCCACAAGTTATATTCTTTTGCAATGTAAATAAGTGCAGCTACCCCAGAAGTTCCTAGACTGAAAAACAATCCTGCTGTAACTATCCTCAATATCAGCTAATTATATATTTCTTGCTACAGCTTTTAAGTTACTATAGAACAGATCAGACTTCATAGCAATAAAGATGATGTCCCTCAGGACTGACTTTCCATTTAATTTATTTATAGCTACACTTTATACTGCAAATGACACTGGGAACCCAGATAAGCTATTTGGAAGAATTGCTCTCCCCTATTAAATTAGCTGCTACCTTTAACTGATTAAAATCTTATTGCAAAAATAAAAGGCTCAAACAAGTTTGGCTTGTAACAAGGAATTGAAATGCATTCTGTGCTAGGAGCTAGTGAGGAAATAATAACTACAGCAAAGACTTCTTTTACAGTTTCTGAATGCATTTTATGCAAAAAGAAATAAAGAAATCTTTATAATGAGTAAGAGAGCTTTCCAAGAAAGCTTTTCATGTTTTGAAAGATCTAGAGCTGTTCTGGAGATATTTTGAGCAGGCAGTGAATGCAGGTCTGAAGTGCAAAATGCCTTTGTCTGCTCAGTCCTACGTTTGCTCGGTGGAGCTTTTGTTTTAGAAAAAATGTGGGTTCAAAATTGTAGAAAATATTGTACAGAAGTATAATTATGATTGTTTTAAACACTATTCCTAACTGTGATAGCAGCAATTGCAAAGCAAGATTAGTTTGGGATCGTCAAAGAAAGCATCTCTACGTTGTCTTGAGAACTTCCAAATCCCAAGAAAATGACCATTCTCTCAACTGGCAACCTAAAGCCTGAATCTTGGAGGTAAATGGGGTTAGAATGAAAATCTATTACAGACATTTTATACATTTTTTTTGTGACTTGTGCTTTAATGGGGAGACACTGAGTTCATTAACCTTGTCTCTCTTTTTTGCTCAGTATCCAGTGAAAAGGTTTTTAGATCTTTGCACTAGTACTCACTGTTTCTCTAGTATGAATTTTTCATCTTCCTTTCATTGGATAATCAGTAATTGAACATTTCTTAGAGAGCTGGGACTGTCCTGCTCTGTAACCTCAGACAGCTTCCACATAAATTGCAAATCTAACAACAAAAGGCCTTTAAAAAAAAGAAATTAATTGGCTGCAAGAAACCTGGACAAAACTTAAACTAATGTGACATCCACCTTGGTTTTCCAAGAATAATCAGTGCTGTTTGAGACTGGTGTCAACACCATTTGTCTAAGGCAGGAGCTCAGTGTTGCTAATCCAGGCTTCATGTTTTTAGGCCTCTCAAAAACTTATCAGTCAGGTGGAAGAACCACCATCATGGACAATAATGTGGCTATCAAACTGCTTCTTTGCTTTTCAGTCACAGCCAAATGCTTCCCCCAATCCACACTGATGAGCAGATTTGGATGATCACCTAATTAATCAGGTAAGGATTTTGTGTTTATCTCTGGTCTTTCAGGTGACAGGCAGGGATCTGGGGGAGTCACTTGCTCTCAGCTTCAGTGTTTGGCTGCAACATTTACCAAGCCATGTGTCTTCTGAAGCTGTTAACAAACTTGCATCAAAAGAAAATGCAAGTGAGGGCTGGAAAGTGATTTGCAAAGGTTTTGTTTATTTGCTAAGCTATTAGGCTCCATATGCACTGGTAAGGATAGAGCTGTGTTTTGTGCTTTAACTATAAACACCTTCCTCATGCAAAACACATAAATGTCTCATCCAACGGTTGGCATTAACAGGACGTTATTTACTTATTAGCTCAGCAGTTTATTACACTGAAATTTAAATGTACTAATCAAATATTTATTTTGCAATCATGTTACATTAATGCTAATTAGCAATGTATTTATTGCTTCATGGATTACATTTAAACTTAAATGCTCCAGTCAAAATTTTGACATTAAATTGCACCTACCTACTTAAACCTTTTGAATACCACTAGACAAATTCAATTTTTTTTTTATTGTAAGGATGAATTTTCTTAAAACATCACCTAGAAAAGTTTCTCATTTTTATCCTGTGGATTAATTAATTCCTTCATAACTACAAACATGTAGGGTATGAACCAAACATATTTAATATTTTTTTTCTTCTTCTCTTGCTAGTATAACTTAAAGAAGCAATTTCAGAAAAAAAAAGCTAAAATCATTTTAGGCCAGACCATTAGGATGTACCAACTCACTACAGACTTCCAAGGAAAATGAACAGATTTTAATGTAATTCACAAGGGATTATACCTGAAATTTAATTATCAACTACTCATCAGCTGCTTTTGTTATAAAGCAAGGAAGGAATAGCCTGCACCTCGGGGCAACAAGAAAAAAGAGCCCCACATATCAAGGAAACTCCCAGCCCAGTTCCTACTGAGCCCCACATGATTTGGTTTGCCAGGTTTCTGCAAATGTCTGTAGTTCTGAGGGAGATTCAAGCAATTTTAAGAAAACACAGGTGGAACAATAGAAGAAAAAACTGTAAAAGCAAGCATTCTGCAGCAGAATAATTAGTATATGACAGCTTGACTGTACATAGGACAAAATAAAATATACTTCACAATTACAACTTTTCAAATATTAACACACTTTGTTGTTATCAACTCCCATAAACTCCTATTCTGGACCAAAAAAACTCAGGAACAGAGTTTACAGGCAGGACAGAGACAAATGGAGCTCAAGATGCAAAGATTCATCATCTTCACGAAGCTGGTTATAAACGACACAGCTCAGAATCTCCTTTTCTCTTCCAGATATGAACATTCAGTTTCATTAACGTCCCAAAGGCAGAGGCACAGTACATCTCTCCTAAGATATGCGAGATGTTCAGAGGGAAAATGGAAATCTTCAAACTCCAAAGTCTGGATGATTTATTTCATGACCTATTGTCCTGCCCTTAGATGCCAGCATTGAGTCACAAGGTTTGCCTTTTGTTTCTTGAATAGCTGGCAAAGCTTTAAAATAATATACTAAATTTCAAGGGTTTTTTGTTTTGCTGTGTTAAAGATTCTCAGTTTCAGTTACAAAATTATCAGGAGCATATTCCAAAAGCATTCTGATGTTAGTGCTCTGTTGAAACTTTTTTATTTTTTAGAAAACAGTAATAATATCAGGCTAATGTGAAATTCCCCTTCCCCTAAGAGCTTATTCAAGTACTTTATCAAAAAGAAATAAAATCTTGTTGCTTTCATAAACTAAAATATTAAAAAAAAAAAAACAGCTGTCATTTGCTTTACATTTGCTGCTTTATATTTTCACTTGGTTCTTCCAATGCCATTTAGTCTCAACTGAGCCTTCTAAAAGTTCTTCAAATTTGTCTTGATGCTGCTGAAAAATTTTACATTTACATAATGGCTAAAATGGTCTACCCAAGGTCATTTATTCACCAGTGGCAGTGTCTAGAGCAGAGATCAGACACTCAGAATCCCACCCCACTGTTCTCATCTAGAAACATCTCCTGAAAGACAAAGCTCAGTTTAAAGGAACTTGATGTCGCCAGGCCTGAAGATTTGTGCAGATGTATTCTGTTACGGGTTATTCGAAACACAGTTTTGTATTCAAATTTAATTAACAAAACAATAAGAGTAGTTCAGATGGGATAGGACCTATAGTTTGCAGTTTTTCTAATAAACTAATGTTTGGAAATGTAGTGCATTTACAGATGATCATGTTGGGACTAAATCTATAGTGCCTCTGGCAGTGCATTTACTGAAGGAAGAGAATGAACAGGAAGAATATTTCCTGAAAGGGAAATTATGAGAATTTGGAGATAGAACTGAGAAGGAAAAAATGCCAAATTGTAAAAAAACAATAAAAAAGAAATCTTAATTTTAAAGAAGAAAGTCTTGGAGTCAGCCATGTAGCAGAAGACTCTCAGCATCACAGCAGTCATTCCAGGGATCAGAAGAGCATTATGTTTATAATGCTCAAAATTCATATTGCCCTGGTAGTGAAAAAATTTTAGAGTTGGATAGCCAGGATGTAGGAATATCAAGATTTATAGTAATTTTCACTGTTGCACAGAAAGACATTGCAGTAGAAGGGCAAGAAATTTGCACTTTCAAATCTACTTTAGATTTCTTCTTACTGTGCCCATGAGTTTGTTAAGAGAAGAGCTCCTTCGAGCAGCAGATTCCTTGGAGAAGTGTAGGAGAGCGAGCGTGGCGCTGACCCAACACAGAGCCAGATGTGCTCACCCACCCAGCTCTGAGTGCCCATCCCTGTGCTCACCTTGCCCTGCTTTGAGACACGTCCCAACCCTTAACAAACACCCCTGTACCCTTGGCATGGATCAGGCATTGAGGCAGTCCATGAGATTTCTCCCTGCAATCTCAGTGGTTGAAGACCACAACCCCAGCTCACTGTCAGGGACAGGGGAGGCCAAGGCAGCAGTGGCTGGGGCTGGAAGGAGCAGCAGGACATGGCACAGGCTGCCCAAATTTGAGGAGCTGACTACACCAAAAAGCAGAAGGGAAATAATTAAGTCCAGTGCAAGTCTGATTTTGTGAGCTACTCTTTCTTACTGCTTTTCTGAAAACTGTGCCAGAGCTAATTTATGTCATCTGTGACAAGATGGTCCTTTTTAATGAACTTGCTTTTTTTTCCCCTGCAACTGAACTGTGCCCCTCACATTTGGAATGCAGTGTCACATAGAGATACTATCACATTTGCCAGAAATATTGCTGCAAGTTTTTTTGTCATTGCAATGCTTATTTATTCCATCCAAAATTTATTTGAGCTACTGACTAAATAATGTAGGATTTCTTTGTCTGAAAATTGATTAAAAAATAATTTACCACCTCCTTTCTTTAGACCTTTTTTTTTGTACATCGCATACTGATATTTTCTCATTCTAAACATAAGCAAAAGGCCTTTCTGTACAAATGGGTATTTCCTTGCTTTTGCAAGTATTAATACAGATTTCAATATTTATAAGAAATTACTAAATCTTAAATCTTCCTTAGATTAAAGTTATTTTTAATTTACTTTCAGAACATAGCCATTTTTAGAACTTAATGAAAATACTATTTTTAAAAAATAAAAAAGTAGGTCAGATTTTCATTTTGCTGAGAAAGGGGTAGCAGTACACTTTTACCTGCTAATTTACTAAGGTCTACAGAAGTAATAATATATGAAGAGGTCAGTTCCCACTAGTACTGTATTTTAATTATATACAATTATCCCCAAATTAAATTTTGCCTGCCAGCTGATTATCATAATTTAAGTTCTTCAAGCGATCACAATTATTTTTAACATACTGTCTTTCAGATGTCTCACATTCCATGTCAATATTCTTACAAATGACTCCAAGGACAAGAAAATAAAACAGAAAGAAAAAGACTTGCTTCATGATCCAGTAAACCATGAATAAAAAGGAGTTTAGCTCAAAGCTGTGAATACACTGTACTGAAGAAACCTCAAATCTTGCTAGAATATGGTCCAGTTGGTTTCTTTACTACATGAAAGACATTATGGATGTCATTGATTCCTGAAAGCAAAGCAGATTCCTTAGCAGCTGAGTACAGCACAGTGTCCAGGCTGGAGCTCTCCTGGAGAAAGGAGGATGCACACCCAAAACCTCAGGGAGAGCTCAGCTCTGCTCTTCTCCCCAGACTCACCCCTGGACCCCTGGCTGCTCTGGTTCCTGCCCAGCTCTCTGCACATCTCCTGTTCCAAAGGCAGCTCCCACAGACTGGGTCAGGCATGGGGCACACACAGCTGTCATTCCCCAGGCTGCACAACCCATGAACCGAGTCAGTGATTATTCAGTCCTTTATTATATTACCAGTATCTCCGGGTTTTATTTTGTTTTCTTGTGCTTCATTTGCTTTTTGTTTTGTTGTTTTTTTTTTTTTTGTTTCATTTAATAGCCAAGGACTGCACAGAAATACCAGGAAATAAGGCACCATGTCAAATAACTAAACAGACCACATTCACTAAAAATATTTCCTTACACCTACCACTTCTTTGTTTGTGTTCAATCCCCTTTAATTTCTTTCTGCATCATAAACCTGCAGCAACACTTATGGAGGTCAGTTTAATTTCAGACACTGCAATTTCACACACAGATAATGGGAGTGAAAGTGCACAGAGGAGTGTCCACTGCTCACTTCCTATGTGTACGGCAAACTCTTCCCGGCTCAAATAGAGCAAGGTGCTCTATTTGAGCCAAAGGGAATAGTTGAGGCAAAGGGAATAGTTAAAATAAGGAGATTTTAACAATTTTAGGAGATCAGATGTTCTGCTACATGTTTATATTTATAATGAGATCCACAGGCAGCATGGCAATGTAACCAGGATGAGACTGAGGCAGGTAGAAAAGAAAATTAGACCTGATTTTTGAGAATATGACATATTGGATATTGGAAGCCTTTACCCATTTTCTAAAGTAGGGAGGTTATGTTCCAAATTGCATAAATATGATGAAAAATTAAACTCAAGAAAAACCTACAGATATTTAAGATTTTTATTATCAACTCATTAAGAAGCAAAATTTAAAGAAGTCAGTTATCCAGTGCTCTGAGTTGAGCTCATAAGCAGAACTTTTTGCACTAACTCTTAACTGATGGTTCCTGGCTGCACAGGGTGTTGGTCTGTTTGTATTTTATTTCTTTTTACTTGGAATCAATATGTACGAGATTTGCTATTGTGGGCTGCCTCCATATTCCAGATGGCCTCCCTGAAATATTGGTCCACCTCCTGGTTCCACCTCCCTACAAGATGTTTTAGAAGGAGTTTTGTAGACTATATCAAGCAATGTCTCCAGATAGTTACCCAGTGCTATTTGAAAGCTCAGAAGCTGCAGCCCACCCAGCCACAGAAATTCAGTCAGAGAGCACCAGAGGATAAACGGGGCTCTGAAGGCAAAGAGGTGATTTAGGAAGTCTGCTGAAAAACTTAAGCTGAAATTTATGTGCTTTTAGAGAACACAGTTTGAAGCTCACAAGAGCTGTGGATCCAAAAACCTCAGAGCAGAAGAAAGGAGATGCTGGCTCACTGCAAACATTTTGCTCAGCTGGAGCTCTGGCTAGAGCTTACTTTCTTTGCAGTCTGAACATATTAGAGAAAACAAACTGAGACTGGGATAAAACTTAAGACTGGGCTTTAGCTTCTGTATCCAGCACTTGATACTGCACAGTCTGTGCACTACTGCAGGGCTCACTCATCTCCCTTCACAGAAGTCCAACATACACTATATATATATATATATATATATATACAAAAAAACCCCAACCTTCCAATCCCTCTTATTTCTGTCTTCAACAGTTATCAAATACCAAAAAGAAACCAAAAACAAAAGGCTTTTTTTTTTTTTTCACAACCTGCCAAGCTCATATGTGAACTAGAGCATATCATTCCACAGCAGCTACAGCCCACTAACCCAAGTCAGCTCAGTCACCGTCTGACAGAGTGAATCTCAAAGATCTCTCCTGATTTGGGTTCATTTTTCAGCTGTCAAAACAGAGGCTATCACTACTGCTGTCAGAATTATCTTCTGAGTTTGAAGAAAAATTTTTCTACTTTTACTTTCACACCAGTCTGAGCTCTTCCAACACAAGAGCATTAGAAAAGTCAAGTAGTCTCTTTGGCAGAACGAGCAAATTACATAAAAAGAAACATGAAAACAGTTGGAAACTTTGCAAAGTTTGCTTTTGAAATCTCGTTCCACTTGTCACTTAGGAAACACAAGTTCAAGTCCGCTTTCCCCAAATGACAATATTTCATGCTCACTGAAGCAGCACAATTTCAGCCACAGTATTTAAGGTTGAGAGAAATGAGATTTCAGAAGCTTATTAATTACTAAAAATATGTATCCAAAGGGAAAAAAATGCAACACAATGCATCAACGTCATTCCAAGTTTTCTGACAGCCTGAAACACAGGCTTTGACTTAGCTGATATATGATCATACAAATGTCAATTAATTGTTCCCCTAGTGATCAAACTTCCAGCCTTTGCATCTGCTGTAAATCCCTGCTAACTCCCAGACCTAACACAGGACCAGAAACCTGAGTTGTCACTTGGCCCAAAAAATGACAGGCTTTTCTTGAGAGAGTGCTTTTTCCTCTTCAAATTCTATTGCACATTGAATCTTAAAACTAAATAAAGCTGTAAAATAATCAGTTGTAAAAATAGGTACAAGAGGGGTGTTGTTTTATTTTTATAATATATGCATGTTTGAATTGCTACTAATCTTTGAAAGTTATCTATTGCCAAGAGCTGTTTTACCTATAGGGAAGATCCCAGGAGAATTTTAAAGACAGGGTAATTTTTTGCAAGGATTTAGTCAATATAACTGTGCAGTGCAAAATAACCTGGTTTCCACCCTCAGTTTGTGTGTGCTTCTTTTTGTTTCTAATTCAGGACTTCCTGCAGGAGGTTATTTTCTCCCTTGCTTTTTTCCCAAAGCTTTTCTCCTGTGTTCTTAAAAAAAAAATTATGTGTCCTTGAATTCAATACTCAATCAGCAGCACTCACAATTTTACTCCAGAATAGTCATATAAAACCATATTTATCTTATTTATTCATCTATGGCTATGACTTTTCCTCCAAAGCCCCAGTAATTGCTAAAAATTTTAGACACAGTTTTTATTTAATGGAAGCTGAATATAATCTGTTCTGGTGTGACCCAAAGTACAGCAACTTTAATCAGACTTAACGCCTTTATTAAAGTGATTTAATAACCACTTTATTGATTTAATTCATATCAGAAAGCATCTAAAGTTGGCAGACTTAAACCTCTTCAAACATTACCTTTTTAATTCCCGGAAGAGCACTGACTCCTGGCTAGAAAAGCTCCACTTCACATATACACATGCAGGCTCTGAACCTTTACCCACCATAGTCTGCATTTTTCTGTATGTAGTGAGCCAAATCACAGTCATCCATAATACTGGGGAAAAACTTGGTAACAGGAAGGCAGTTTTGTGCTTCAGAGATGCACAGATGAAACCATTAAATACAGAACTGGCCTGGGTGTAAATTCATCCTGCTCAGAAACCTAATGCCATAGTCAGCACACACAGGCTCCCAGACACCAGCTCAAGATTTATACATTGCTGGTTCCAAATCCTACTGAAGGAGACGATGAATAAGTTTGGGCTGCTATTCAGTGCATGAGTGAATTAAGTACAGTGGTCCCAGTTTCAATGGAGATGGTGCAAATTAAAGAAAAAAATAGGACAGCAAAAAAAAAGAAACTCAGATCTTATCACCTCATTCACTTTTATAATATATATGCAAGCACACAGATTTAAAATGGAAGAAGCATCCTAACTACAAATAACTGAGTTTATATTAATTAGTGAGTTTTCCTCACAGTGAGACAGGTATGAAAGTAGATGTCAGGTGTTTCTGCTCAGCCTTCTTTCAAGTACTGATTGACAAGAATGGTTATGGCTCAACTAAAACATTTTTTGCTGTCTGAAGGAATAATTTCAGTAATATTTCTTTACCTATCCTCTTCCATATCCAAACAGCAATGGTTTTTATGACTATTAAACCTGTAACATATTAGAACCTTATCATTTTCCTAAAGTGACTCTAACTTTATTTTAAGCATGCAGCACACAAGTAGGTTCTCTGTTCCAGGTACTCTCATCTTGGGAAAAGCACACAAGGAAAAAAGAAAGAAAGAAACTACATTTTGCCTGAGCAAATAATTTTGCATTCTCTTGTTGAAAATGCTGCATGTCTCAACAATCTCAAGAACGGTTACCAAAGGAATGCAGAATGGGAAGCAGGAAAATCATTTCCACCTTCTATAGGAAGGAAAAGCAAAGGAGCAAAGGAGACCTTGCTCTAATCTGCTCTACTGTGTTTCTGACTCTGCTGTAAACTCTGAAGTGATGTGTATTCAGTAGCAGAATAAGAGTTGCAGGACGAGTCCCCCCTGCTGGAATTGCTCTTCAGAGACAAGATTTTACAGTCTGAGACACAGGGCAGGTTCCTACCTCAGCATCCCCAGAGGTGCAGCAGCTTGTCTCCCATCTGGAGGCTGGACATACACAGGAACCTTTCACTCCCTTTCCCTATATTGGTATTCCTGAACTTTATCCTGCAAGACTAAAAGTTACAAACTCTGAAATTGCAATTCTGGGAAGCATTACACAAACCCAACATGGTGACTTCCATATACTATATTTCTCTGGAGGAAAATATAACAATAAACTTAACAATCAAACAAACAAACCACAAAAAAAACCTTACTCTTTCACAGTTGGGTCAGGATTAATAAAACCCATGTGGATTCTGTGGATCTGGGAAGAGCTTATTCTTATGAAAAATTGATCGAGATAAAATTTATGCTCTGCTGTACCTCAGTAAATCTGCAGACTTTAAGCTATGTCAGTGGAACTGCTGTGGAATATCAGCAGAATAATTAATATGGTAGTTTAACTGGGGAGTTTGCTTCAATATAGATCAATTTCCAGACTTATACATGTAGCATTTCTCACACTGTCATTCACAGATTCTGAAACCAAAATGAAAGATGACACCAGCTAACAAAGCAGCTCCCAATATATGTAGATATCTTACATCAATACCAATTACTTTTTTTTCCAAGAAAGATTATCCTTATCTCCCTTTAATCCTAACAACATCAATGTTTCATACAGTTTTGGTACATGTCCATCTTTGTCTTCAGTGCATTCATGTATTTTTCACATAAACCTGTTATTTATTATGACAACTGGAAATTGACCTGGTAAACTCATCTATGTTCACTCCATGTACTATTTTACCCTTAAATTCCTGTCCAAAGCACAGTTGAAAATTAAAAGAAAAATATGTCTTCACCAAATTTTGATTTATAAGACATTCAGTGCACTTTTAAATGCTAAATTTTTCTACAGGAAGCAGTAAATTGCAATAGGCAGAGTTATGGTACATTATACAGAAATAAAAATGCAAGTGATTGAATACATATTCACAGAAGTTTAAGCTGGGTAACGTTCAGCAACAGAAAAACAATCATCCAGTTTTAGGCATACCCTTGTTATCCTGTCAGCTGATGCACACTTGTTTGAAATAAGGCAAGTATAAAGCAATCTTTATTCTGAAGGTCTCCCTCCAAAAGCATTTCTCAGGGTCAGGGTGGTGCATGTAGACACATGCAGCAAATGGAGACCTACAGCTTGGAAATCTCACTAAAATGAGAAAAATCCCTCATCAATGTTGCTGATGAAATAAATATTTCCCGTGGGTTTTGGGGGCCTCAGGAGATGCAGAGGAGGTGATGGCCTGGTCAGGGCCACCCTCGCTTCCCTTTCCTCCCCAAGCACTGCCAGCCCAGCAGCAGCCCAGGCCTGGCTCCCCCTGGGCTACTCAAACAAGGCACAAATAGGACATAATTCACACTAAAGTGACACAAGCTGCAAGACAACATTGATCAGAGGCTTTTGTATCTCCTGCTCCGAGATGAGGCACAGTAACAACTGAGCGGGCCCTGTGCACTGACACACACAGGTTTCATGGCTGTGTTT
The DNA here is from genome assembly GCF_026979565.1 of Vidua chalybeata. Lineage (NCBI taxonomy): Eukaryota > Metazoa > Chordata > Aves > Passeriformes > Viduidae > Vidua > Vidua chalybeata. The sequence goes on from NC_071539.1 coordinate 14,132,789, forward strand.
TGGGTTGGATTTTTCCCCCACAAAGTAGGCATATGCTCTTCTAGGTTCTCTCTAAAGTCAGTAATCTAATACAAACGAAACAATATTTGAAATCAAATCCAGGACTGGTGGACAACTCCTCAGAGTCTGATTTGCAATGGAAGAGGCTGTCAGGGCTTGGTGTACCTTCAGACCCAAACAGTAAAACCACAGTATGGGAGCTGCTGCAGACCTACCCAGGAAAACTATCAGCAAACCAGAATAGAAACAGAGCTCTATTAACCAAAAACTTGGATTTTTTTTTTTCCAAAGACCAAAAGATTATAAGCATTCCTATCAAAGGGACGGTAGCTGCCCAATTTTTTCAATCATTTTAATTCCAGGCTAGCATCTGTCTTCTTATCCAGCTGTGTAAACTCCATCACTTTGAATCCACAGCATACAATTAATCCAACCACAATAGACTCAATTTTTTCTACTTATCTTGTTTGTAGGAAGCCAGCCTTTTATTTGCACTATGTAACTTCTGATCCACAAAGTGACCCAAGGGAGTGTCTTACTACTCACCAAATCCCTGTCTCATAAGTTTTTCATAATGTCATGATTAAACCTACATGAACCAATGACAAGAAAAATAAAATAAATAAAAACAACATTAAAAAAAACAAAGCAGAAAGAAAAAAGTAAACTTCACACACACAAAAAAAAAAAAAAAATCACACAGAAAAAACTTCAACACAAAAAACTAAGGCCTTCTGAACTTCCCACAAGATGTAGCAGTATACAATGTACCTCATCTTAGAATCATTTTGACACATTACCCCACCATTCTGCGAGGACTCACGTGGTGGGTAACAGACAGGACTTCTCTTTCTTATTCAGTTTGGAAATTTTGTTATAGGTTGAGCACCTGAGCGAGGAACTGTAGTGCCCAAAGCACTCATCAGGTCAACACTTTCCCTCTCTTAAGGGTGCACAGCAAATTTTGCACATGATGGAAATCATATTTAAAGTTGCAATCCATGACAGTCTAGATGAATACATCCAGAAAATTAATTTCCACTTCTTGATGAACAGAAGTCTGCTGTGAACCTTTAATACTTTTCTATTAATTTTTGAGTGAATAGGACCATAAATAGTTTGTTTTGAGTTTTTAATGTATAATTTTGACATTGATTTGCCTGAAAGATGCTTATTAATAATTCTGTAACAGGGAGGCAAACTGATACAGATCATGCTAAATTTCACTCTCACATGGCTGTGCCATGAGATTTAGCAAAACAGGGTAAAAATTGTGATGATTTTCTGAATGGGTTTTATTAAATGCATTTTTTAACTTATTAAAGAGTATGTCCTGTATTCCACTGTCATTCCCAATATTGTTCCACAAGGCCTTTGCTACACTGTCACATGTGTTGTAAGACTGGTAAAAGAAAGCAACAGAATACATGAAAATTAATTACATCACATCCAGCAGAAATCAAATATCTCAGATTGAACCATGCAGAGAAGATTAACTTCAAGAGGGAAAATCCATTTTTTAGTATTAATCCTTCCCAGGAACTTGTTTACAGAGGAAATTTATTTCAACACATATGTGAGTTTTACATGCACATCAGCCAGCCCAGATGGTCCTTGATATTAGGCTAAGCAGAAAAGAAGAGTGATTTTTTGTGAAAACTTTTAAAGATTTCCTTCAACCTCAGAAGCTCCCAGTTGGAACAACGACACAAGTTACAAAAGGTAGAACAAGGCTCAAATGAGCATCCTGGATCTAAGGTTTGTGAGAAGGGACTTCAGCTTAAGTCCCCTGCAATGGAAGGGGGTCACTGTAATGATTAAAGTATTTGCTACGCAGATGTGCCTCACTCTCCTGAGGAACTTTACTAATCTTTTTAATTTCCCATGAGCTGTGCCCATTTAGAACAACCAAACAAAAAGCCCTGCTAACAGATGAAGTCTTTGTAAAGACAACTCTTAGCATGTCTAACTTGTCTCTCTATGCCAGAGGCATCAATCATCCTTTCAATATTATCAGGTCTCTGCAGAGATGAGATATATTTTCAATATGACACTGCACTGAACACTTGACACATGCATTGGTTTCCTGGCTCTCAGTGCATAAGCCTAACGAGCAAGAACCAGCAACAACAAATCAAACTGAGGTTTCAGGACACATCAGACATTCCAAGGATGCTTGCACAATTAATCACACACTTCCACCCGTTTATGTTCCTCATGGATTGCTTTAGATTGGCCCAGGCAACGAGGGACGATGTTTCTCTCGTCACTGAGTAACTGGTAACCTCCAGCCTGGAAGCCAGGCAATGTCTCTGCTGCACCTTCTCCTTCTCCCCACCATTCTCTCTGACAGTCCATGCTGGCATGTCAGACTGCAAGATGGAATTAAGGACTCCAATTCACCAGGAAAAATATCTTCTACTGTAACCAGCCTAGAGAAACTAGCACAGGGTCTCTCCCTGAGTATTTCCTTCTCTTTCCTTGACTACTTCTCTCTTTCTTTCCCCTGTTACTCAAAACCTACTCGAAACAGAACTGTATAAGAGAAAAAGGATTAAAAAAAGAAAAACCCCACGATCTCACCAAACCTTTTTCATATGGTGACTGGAGAACCTGAAGTGTTCTGTTTATGAGGTTGCACAAAACTTCCTCAAGTGATAGATCAGATGATTATGTTTCCCATTTCTAAATGTGGCTGACCAAACAGGTGGGCACCAGTGCTTTTCAAACTATGAGGCATTTCAAACATGAGAAGTGACTCAAGCAACAAGCACTAAGCATCATTCCCTGGATGAAACTTATCCTATTTTATAGACAAGTGGGGAAATTTTGAAACCTATTTTAAAATTAAACTCTAAGACTCATATTATTACTTTTATAGCCCAATGGAAAAAAAAAAAACCTATATAAATTTATATAAACAAATTGGTTTTATTCTTACATATATTTTAAGCAATTTCTGTCACCTAACGTTTAAAGAAAGATTTTGCTCAGTGGGGAAGTGACTGGGCAGTTAAAATTTATCTCTTTACTCCATCCTTTTGATGATTTTTTTTTAAACATTTAAAGCACTTGAAATAATGCCCATCTTCAGCCTTTGTTTTCAGGCTATAGATGTGGTTTAGTATTTCTTTATGTTCCTGCTTTTAAGACATTTATATTTTAAAGAGTAATCACAGGCAGCAGAGTTTGCCTGATCTAATGTCACTAATGGAACTGAATTGACTCTCTTTTTTTGCAATTTAGAACTAGTTCCTCCTTTTTTCTTTTTTTTTTTAATCTAATACATTGTGTGGCTGACAACTGTAAACAAGAAACCATATGCAATAAGAGAGCAGACTTGAGCTTAGACAAAAATCAAATTATCTCTGCTTAACTATTATCTGGCAACTCCCAGCTCCACCAAACTTTTAAACAGTTTACAGAAATGTATGAGAAAAAAACAGGAAATCAAATATTCATGTATTTCATGTCTCTATGCAACCCTTCCAGTTCCTAGGATGCTTCTAAATTTTCCAAGGAAATGTAGTTTTCTCACTCTAGTATCAAGAGGTGCTGGCATTGTACTTGAAGGTACATCAGGTGAAGTTTCATATTGCAGCAGAACTTGGAAAACCCATCATATTTCTGCTACGCACCAGCCTTGAACTGAAACCATTTTTAGCCAGAACAGTGAGTCAAAATATCCTTGTACTGCCAAAATAAAGTTGACAGCCATAAGTCAGAGAAATATTATAAAAGGTACCAGAGTCTCTTGATCAAGTAGTTGCTTTTCTACTGCTTCTAGAAGCATCCTCTCATGAATTGCTTGTCTAGGTACAGAGAAGAGTGGAAATACTACAGAGCAGGGGAACAGACCACTGGCTACCCTGTAAGGACAGCAGTAAAGGTCAGGAGGCTGCTCATCCATGGCTAAAGCAGCCCAGGACAAAGGAGTGAACATCAGAGGAGAAGGAAAGAACTGATTTTTCTGCATGGACAAATGGGAATTCTCTTCCTCAAAGCAAGGAAATACAAGCTACTGGGAATTTTCAGGGAATATAGATGAGCAAATTAAAATCCTTCATAGAAAAGGTTTGTGTTACCCCTCTGGGTTCAGTGAAGAGGATTTCTGATCCACACCTTAGCTAAGCACAGCTGTTAGCCTGGGGCAGTACAACATCACAAGAGAAAGCAGACTTACAAGCAGAACTATCTTAAGTTATTAAAGGTACAGGGTTAATACTGACAATATGCTTGAGGGCTAAGACACTTTAGCAATCAGAATCATGTTTAACTCCTGTGGATGAATCTAAATTACAAACTGAAATTATGGGCAGAGGAAAAAAAATTCTGTATTTAGTGTAATCCTGAAGGGAGTAGAGAAAGCAATATTTCAGTCTGCAGGCTTTTGCTGTTATCATCTTCTTTCATTCATCCTCATGCACCCCTTTGAAAAGCCCTTAAATACACAAGAATACATTAGGATGCCCGTGTTTGCAGAAATGCTCTAACTGTAAACCTCTAAAATTTTAGTAATTTAGGTCTGAACACAGGGAATGAGGATAATACTTTACGTAAACCACAACTGTAATTTGCATTCCTCAAAGAGTTTGATATCAAGGGTAGTGTGCAGTTTTAAAAAAAGGCACAGACAATAAGGTACAGCTAGACAGGAAATAAAATAGTTTGCTAATATTGCAATTGCATTTCTTTTTGTTTTAGCAATATATTAATAACTATGGCCCTTAGCATGACTGAAGAGAAGAAATGCTGCAGAATTGAACTTTAAGAATGCAACCAGGAATTTATGTCTATCAAACCGTTCAGTTCACTTACAGCATGATTTAAAATGTCTTCACAGTTTGCCAAGACATTTCCAAGGACTGGTTGCAATCACAGCAAAGGCTATCACATCTGAAACATTCCTGCACCATCAAAAATCTTTGATTTTTCTTTGTTCAGATTACTGGGACTTGACATCACACCTTCAACTTGGATCTCAACAATGGGTTAGAGAATGAAGGGCCTGAAAACACCCCTGGATCCCTTCAGTTACAGGAACTTTGCTTTCAGAGCTATGTAAGGGTGATCAAAATCAGCTTGAGAGGAAATGGAATTTATCCTACAGCTACACTCAGGGCTTTTTCTTCATATTATCTATGTTGCTCAGAAGCATGAAGAAATAGATACAATATATATGCAAAATTATACCAATCAGAATCACTAGGAGTTTAATTTTGGTTGGCTTATTTTTTGGCAAAATTTAATGGAACATATTCTTCTAAAAAAGGGAACTACTCATGCAAGAAAAAGGCACAAACACAAAGGTTATATAAAATTCTCAATATTATAATTCAATTATAATTTACACAATATTTTCAGCACCATATTTCCTGTTAGCCAGTTTTTCAGAAAAAATAACAATTCTATTACAGATGCATATCAAGATAGTACAATATTTTCCTGAATAATTATACATCCCTATCTGTATACTGGTGATGCAGCTTTAATGGAAAATATTTAAAACCTTTCCATGAGAATGCAGCACATTCTACTGTTCTCATTAATATTCCAAGCAATTTTCTGCTTGTTGATCAACTTTCTGGTTTAGTGAATACCAGAAAATGTGGATGATTACGTGGATCTTGACAGGTACACGTCTCCTGTTAAGACAGCATTTCCCACAAAGAATTCAATGATCTACAGTAGTGTGCAATTCATTATAGCACTAAAAATTTCAGTAAAGCGTTGAAAGAAAAACATTTTTTACTGAAAGAGATCTTATACAGTATCTTATCCTCCCTCCCAAACAAGGGAAAATAAGAAATTAAAGAAAGACTAGATAACTGTAGACCTAAACATCCTCTCATTACAGTTGAAAATAATAGTTGGAATTTAAGTCTCATGTTAAGTGCCAAGAGATAAAATTTTCTCTATCTGAGGCAGACAGTGGGGTATTTTTTTCTTCCCCTTTTAAATATTTCTACTGCAAAAGACCTACTAAATGGAAGGGCACTGCCACAGAAATCAAATTGTCACTGGGCACAGAGAGCAGGCAAAAGCTTAATGAAGGTCATCTAGAAGTCTGTCTGCAGCCAGTGTCCATAACCTTGGGAGGCAGAGCTGGAGGAGAGGCAGCAGGAACTGCTCCCTGCCTGTCCTCCTCAGAGCCCAGCTTTGTCCCCGTGTCAGTGCCAGCAGGGCCAGGCTGTGCCAGGACAGTGACACCCACCTGTGACACACCCTCGCAGGCAGGTCCTGCAGGCAGGTCACATCTGGGGGACACCAGAGCCAAAAACCAAAAGGACACGTTCTGAACCCTCCAGCAGCAGACAGTGACACTGGGTTAGCACAGGCATTTTACTTTACACGTTAAAACAGAGGTGCCAAAGGGGCCCCAGACCTTCCCTGCTTTGCAGAAATCTCTGGTTTTGTCTTCTTTAATAATCCTTCAGAAACAGTTCTGAGACCCTTGACAAACCAATCCAAGCATGCAAAGAAGACATATGATGACCAGATGGCCCATACTCTCATCCTTCAACACCCATATGTTTCAAGTGTATTTTCAGATTGCTGCTAAAGAGTGGGGCTTTGGAGTTGTAAAGACCCTACTTGGCAGGAAGAATCCTTACAGATGTTGGAAAAAACGCTTTCGCCACAGACAGATCTCAACTAAGCACACATTGCATTAAGAATTAAGCTGATTTGCTGCATATCCCTGAGCCAGCAAAAAATTGCAGTTCTCTCTGATGTCCAACTGAAAATACTAATTTTATTTTTTTTAATTTGCTTTTGGGGGAGCAACTCTAGAGTTTAAACAGTGTTGTTATGATTGGATTCTTCTGGTTGACAATACTGGACACAATTGATAACACTGAAAAATACTAATAAAATAAATCCTATCAATTTTGGTGATGCCGTTATCTGTAGATTAAAAGCCAAGACAAAACCTTCAAATTCCTTCCTATTTTCTACGTATCACTAAAAACTTTTGAGGCATAGTAAACCAGCATATTTTATTAAGTATTAAACATTATATAAGATATATATATATCTTATATATCATATATATCATATATATCATTCTTTTTACAAGAATGTAAAAAATTCAGTAAGAATAATTTAAAGTATTGTATACATTTCACAGAATCAAAAGTTCATATTAAAAGTTTAAAAGCTGTTTATATTTTTGTATTTCAGATAAGCTTTTCTGAACTCACAAATCACAAGACTGGTAATAGATGATAGCTGAGGCACTGGTATTCAGAAGACTACAAGGGTCTTAGGCCAGCTGAGATAGCTGAGCAAAAAAATTACCTTATATACCTTTTCCTGTACTATAAGTGATAAAAGTATTTTTTCCTGGGTTAGCTGTATTTATTCCTCATCATTGCATTAAGAAATCTTCCAATGACTATAGGATCATTAAATGCTTAAAGATCACGTGTTCCAAGCGCTCTGCCATGATCAGGGACACTTTCCACTGGACCAGGCTGCTCCAATCCCCATCCAGCCTGGCCTGACCATGAGGAACATTTGGCATTTGTTGCATAACAGCTTCCCCAGAGTCCCTTTACCTAACAACTCACAAACACACATGGGCTGAATTCCTGACTTCATCCCCACCAACAGAAGCTTTTGTTATTAAATCTGTAAGCACAAGGCAAGATACATTCAGCTATTCCCAGTGATTTTATCCATTTTATGGTGAACTAAGAAAATGAATGATTTAGTTCACTGAACCACTATGGCTGTGCCTAGCTCTGTTTGTAGTTGATGAAGAAAACCAGGCAATTTTAGAATATTATGTAGCTGATCACATGGAAACATCTCCTTGAGGGTAATGCTAATTAAATCCTAGTTTTCAATGAGTTTATAGACTATATCTCCAGCAAGTCCAAGGGGAGCAAAACATGACTAACTCAGCAACTCATCACATCTTGTTTATTTATAAAATCATGTGGCTTAAACTGAAACATTTCCATTTTAGCAAGCTGAAAATCCAAAAGTAGAAACTTTTGCCCAAGGGTCTGGAAGAGTAAAAGTCTTTGAAAAATCCTATCTTTTAAAGCAGTGCATTTATAAGCCTGTAAATATTTATCAGATAGGTCAAAAGCTTGAAATAAAATATGATATGGTAATAGTGATACAGTTTTCCCTGTCTACTACATGGTGGGCCTCTCATGAATAAAAAAGCACCAAAAAAAAAAAAAAAATCCTCTATTTCAGCCTCTAACAGTCAGAAAAATAATGTAGCACTGAAGAAGAAAGAGGCCCAGGAAATACTTGGGACAGTGCAGCTTCTGCCCCAAATGACTCGAGAGGGGCTCACTTGGGGCATAGAACCTGAGCCATAGCAAACTCCGGTTCCTTTTCCAAAGAAGAATATGCTTGGACACATGCTCAGTCTCTGGAAGACTTTCCCCTTTCCCCTTGTCATTGCCCTTCCTCCAGTCGTGCACCACATTCACTAACCCCAAAGTGTCATGACTGGCAAGATACAAAATTAAATTATTCCAGAAAGTTATCTATGACAAGGCTTGAGGAAACATGAGTGAGGTCAACATGGGCTTCAGCCACTGTGACTGATATGAAATTATGATCTATTTAGACTTGTCAGCATTCAACTCTATACAAACCAAAATATTGGTATATATCAATAAACAAACTCAATCTGGATCCCTCCCATTAAAATGTGCAATTATTTCTATTTGTAGTCTGCAGTGCATTTCCATAACACTCAAATAACACAGCAGATGTTAGTGTCCATAAATCCTCTCTTGTGACTATTCCATTGCTAAATGCTCCAGTTTTCAATATCTAAAAAGAATACATTTTGAAAACTATGTTTTTAGTTAGAATTAATATATTTATACCTTTCTAAGATAACTAAAATATAAAGATATATTCTTGCATTCCTAATGAGCTCTTTTAGCCCATTTTAAAATAAAAGCAAAGCTATTATATAATGTTATGGAAATACACATAATGACAATTATCTAAAATATTAAAACTAATATTAGTAAGATATCAGTCTCAAAGACAAAGGAATAAAATATATTTACCATCCACTAGACAAAGACTAGACTAATTGTTCTTAAATATGAAATTTCAGAAGTTACATGATTTACAATTTTATACTTTGATTTATAGATTCTGAAGTTGTGAAATGTTAAGTGATTATTCAGAAAGAAAAATAATTAAAGAAAGCATCAAAAACTATTCATCCCAGTGTCAAAGCACTCCAGGTCACCTCTATTTCTCATGGAAGTATTCTAGGGATTTAACTATATTACCGCTATAACAGCATCTAACATGATACTGAATATAAAGAAAAACCCTGCAAATGCTATGATACAAAATGTCCAAAATCAGCATCAAATTCAGTCTTTACCTGTAATAATACCAGCTTCTTACACAGGAATATATAAATCCCTACAGAATATATATAATCCCCTACGGAGTAACAGGATTTTTCATGGGGGTCTGACACTCAGGTAATTTTACTGGGAAGATCTTGAATGCTGCTGCAATCTGCCACTGAATTTTCCTTTTTCCCCACAGCTGCATCACACTGGCAACTCAGAGTCATGCAGAATCACAGATTGGGTCAGGCTGGGAGGGACCTCAGTGGATCATCTGGTCCAGTGAGGGAGACTCCACACCCTCTCTGGGCATTCTATTTCAGTGCATGGTCTCGTGCACAGTAAAGTTCTTCCTCGTGTTCACGTGGAACTTCCTGGGTATCAGTTTCTGCCCGTTGCCTCTTGTGCTATTGCTCAGCACCACTGAGCAGAGCCTGGTCCTTCCTCTGAGCCCTTCCCGCAGAGACTTGTGTACATGAGTGAGGTCCCCTCTGAGTCATCTCTTCTTGAGGCTGAGCAGGCCCAGCTCCCTCAGCCTTGCTCAGAAGAGAGATGCTCCAGTCCCTTCATCATCTTTGCAGCCTCTGCTGGACCTGCTCCAGGAGCTCCACGTCTCTCTTGTGCTGAGGAGCCCAGAACTGGACACAGCACTCCAGATGTGCCTCACCAGGGCACATCTGAATCAATTTATAGCCTATCCTGTTTACCCCCTTGAAGGGGTGGGCAGTTAGTATAATGTGCAATATTTTTTTTACTTTATGATTTTTACTGTGGAATTTAATCTCTTTTTTAAGAGTGGGAGGGGTATCATAAAAAAAAATAAATAAAAATTCCACCTTCAATGTCATTCCCCACTTTCTGCCCAGAAATTCAATTTGTCCTGTCTATTGACAATGCCACACGACTTTGAATCTTTAGTAAATTTCAACAGAATACTACGCTTTTTGTGCCAAAGCCATTACTAAAAACATTAAACAAAATTGGTTCCAGGACTGATGTTCAGGAACTCTATTAAATAATCTTTCAATACATTCTACTTCCTCGTTTTAAGATGATTTATTCTGAGTCAGGTTTATCACTCCATTTAATGCTTATTTTCTGGAAAGTGTACAGAAATATAAAATAATTCAATTCAACACCCTGGCTTGAAAAGCACTTGCGTGTGTAGCCTACAGTTGATGTATTAAATGACAATAAAATGGATAAAACAACCTTAGTGCACTAAAAGTTACTGCCAATATACGACATTGTTAAATTAAAAATTAATTGCCTGAAGAAACACACAGAAATGCATACATGCATACTTCAAATTTTTTATTTAGGGTTGCTTAATAATTTATGGCTTGAGTAAGAACATGCCTCCTTCAGCAGAAAAATGCTAATTGCATTAAAGAAGAAACAATCCCTGGAGCACAGAAGCGAGCATTACAACTTGTTAGTCAAAAATTAATACTCAGCACTGTAAGTCATTTTTATTAACTTACTCTACAGTTGCAATGGCTGCACAATTACATACAACAATGAACTATTCCCCAAGACTTGAGATAAATTATAAAATTAATTTTTAGTTTAGTAAAATGTTTTGTTACTTCAGTCTCTCCACCAAAGACTGAAGCCCAGAATTAAAAATCACATTTTTCCATATTTTTTGCAGTGTTTTTACAATTTCTACTTTACATGCTACCTACTGTTGTGCTTTCAGTACTGATATCAGTCACAATAACCATTATAGCACTAATGAAACTGGTTTTGGTTTTTTCCCCTCTCTAGCTGAAAAAAAAAGACAGCTTCAGCAAAATATTTCCTTAATTTTGAGTGCATCAGGACTTCTTTTTAAACTCAGACACTGTCAAGTGATACTTCTCTTTAGATGTTTTGGAGAATTTTCCCATGTTCCCCTTTTCTAAATAAAGCAACCCATCAAAAGTTTGCAGAAAAACTGTGTAAGTCATACTAAATTTCCAGCAAAAACTTTCACCTTTGTCACAATTAAGTGATGTCCCACATAAAAAAAACCAAACCAAACCAAAAGCCAAACAAAAAAAATCAAAAAGAAAACCACTAACAACTTCCATATTGTAGCAGAAAAGCCTTCTCTTCCTCTGTGCCCAAAACACACACATTCATGTGACCTCTTGATTTTTGCACCACAGCAAAACTGGGGAGTGTACCCAATATGCAGGGCGTGCACAAAGTTCACAGAGCTCGTGCCACATCCAACACCGTGTTTTCGAGTCTGACCCTCTGCTAGGACTCCAAAGTCCCCTATAAAAGTGCACTACAGCGGAACCATCTCAAGGCAAAAGAGTTCTTTTCACCACAAAAATAGTGGAGGGGGACAGGACAAAGGATGGGACACTGGGACAGGACAGAGGATGTAATTGGGAGAAAAATAGGTAAGAGTTGGAAAAATACCTCAAGAGGACTAACACATAAGGTACATCTGGCTCAAAATAATTTTCAGAGAACTAAATTTCTGGAGGCTGCAGGTGTTTCCTGCAGGGAAAATATTACTGATTTTTTTTGTTCTCTGAATCCTTTTTTATTCTGCTGCCTACGTATTTGCTGCTGCAGGAGATGAGGTGCCATGAGGACACCAATCCAATGGGGATCACACCTTTTTATGGTGAGGAGGTTACAAACAGCTCAGCAAACAAAGATCTAGAAAACAAAGTTCTGTCTCTGGGGATATGTATTGGCATCTTGTGGTTTCTCAGTGCAGTTCCACCACAGAGCAATGGCACAGCTCTCTGCAAAGAGCTCCCAGCCCTGTGGATAGCCTGGGTAAGAGCTGCCCAGCACATCCCTGTGGCATTTTGGCTGGGACACTTGCCCTGCAGCTCCCTGTGTCAACCATTAGGGCTGACTGCAGTGCTGTGAACACTTTGCTTACCCAATGATTATATTACAAGATGCTATACACAACTAAATAAATAACCAGGCAACCTCTCCAGAGCAACAGTTTTCAAACAGAAAAACATGGCTTGGGAAGGAATGCATCTGATTGTTGCCAAGAAGAGTTGCTCTTTACAGGTAGATTTTAATTTTTTAAAATAGGTAAGGTTTTGCTCAAACCTTCCATAAAATGTCACAGTTACAAAGTTTAACTTCACCAAAGGCTCTGAACTGTGTAAAACATTGTTTTGATTACTTGGTCAGCATAGAGATTTTATTTCCCATCAGAACACATGACTGTAGAGAATGTTGACCAAATGAACTCTCTCCTTGTTTGTGTCTCACCTAATTAAGCATTATAATTATAAACAGTTTCAGGCTGTCATGATTAGACTCCTGTTGATTTTACCACTGTTGTCTCACACGGCTCTCTGCTCCGTGTCCAGTCACACAGAGGCTGCACACAGTCTGTCCTTTAAAACTCCTGGCAACTGGGTAGCAGGGGAAGTTTTCAAAATCAGCATCAAACTGTGCACATTTAGAACTAATTTCTGATCAGTCTTATCTTTAAAGAAGGCCTAAACTTGGTACTCATCTGCTTTTTCTCGAGAGCAGAACTTATAGACAACCAAAACATTTCTTTTTGAATGTTTGTATTTTTTCAATTGAAAGCAGCTCAAAGCAATTGCTTCCTGATCAAATGTCAGCTCTGTTATGAAGTTAGTAAAATATCTACCAAAATTAATATTAAATTTTTTGCATGTACGTCCTCTCTAATTACATTTGCATTTTCACTGCTCTAATTAGCCCAGTGGCTTTAATATGAATCAGACATTGATACTGTGTTAATCTGAAGGGTAATGCACTGCATTTTCCTTTATCTTTGTATCATTTGAAACCCCTTTCCATGAACTGCTCTGGCCTCTGCCAGGCATCTTGAATTTATCCCTGCAGTCACTCCCTCTCCTTTCTCGTGCTGTATCACTGTGCATCAATGACCATTGTTCAGCACTTCCATTTCTTTGCTCACTTTTTGCCAGCAAGCACACTGGGGGAAAAATGCACAAACCAAAAACCCTATAACCAAAACCAACAAACACTGGAGCTTAAGACACAAGGCAGTTTGAAATTATTCCCACTGCAGTAATTCCCAAATATATACCAGCAAACGAGTCAGGACTGCACCAACACTCTCAGGTTTCCCTTCATGCAACATGATCAGATTGTGAAGGTGGTAAATGTACTTGATTTTCTAGCAGTCTTTACTCCAATACAAATCCATGTGTCTTGGGAGGACTCCCAGCAGAGAGGATGAGAGAGTATTGTAGAGGGGTGGTAAAAAGCAAGAAAATAACAACCTACCTTTCCTGTAATACAGTAGAATGCTACAGAAATACTTTGAGGATGTCTCAGCATTGATTGCTCTGAACACAGAGTTCTGAATTTTTTACAGAAAGAAATCCTTTGGGAGAAGAGTTAGTAGGCAGAGTTAGTTTAAACTCTAGATTCAAGAAACCACCAAACCTAAAAATGGTGCTGCTTTTTTCTCCCTCATCTCTCCTGATATCTCTTTATTCTTTCCACTGCCAGTGATTCCCAACATGATGTTTGATAGGGAATATTTCTGTTCTGAACTTTAGATCCTTTCAAGACACATGGTGCATGTGGGAAAGTCAGTGTAAATTCCTGTTGTCCTAAAGATATAGCACAACTTAAGAGACTTCTCTCAGCCAGTTAACTACAGAAATTCTTTTGTTTGCAGTTTTATGGTATACATAAAACTTTACTAATATCTTGACCAAATGTCGCTCTTTTTCTTTACTCCTGAAAACACAGAATTCCTCAATAAAAGAACAAATTCAGGTCCCCCCAAACAATCCCTAGAAATGGTATAGCTTTTCAGAGGAGAGCAAATCTTCAGGAAAGCATGCACCTATCAATCCACAGATGTAATCATCTCTCAGTCCCACTTTTAGATTTGAAAGCCAAACCCTTTGCCTCATTTCTTGACATCCAACCTGGCCAAAGGGGCTGCTTGCAAGGATTGCCAGAGAGCAAGGTGAAAACAGCACATCAGGAAAACCAGTGATTTTTCCTTGTGGTGGGAAATAGAGGTACCTATACCCTTTAACTGATCAGAACCATTAATAAAAATATATGTGTGCAAAGAGCACGTGAAAAATTCCTGATGGCATGACACAATATAATTCTTCTAGGTATGGGTTAGAATGACAGCATTATTCCTAAGTGTCTGTATATCATTTATATAACCATGGCACCGAAACTTCCACACGTGCTACATATTTTATTGAAAAATGATTTTTTGAGAGTTAATTTTTTACTGTGGGGTTTTGAATTTTATTGGTACTATTTTTCATGCATTGTGGCCTGTAAAATAAGTTCCTGCTGGACTATGATTCTTGTAGCACACATTTTGTAGAAATAAAAAAAAAAAAAAAAAAAAGGAGAAAAAATTCATATGTAATAAAACTTTAGAACCTTTTAAAAGTTATCTAATCTAGCTCTACCTTCCATAACTGTGTTATTGCAGTTTTTATGTCTGCTCTTGTGTGACCAGCCTGGGTTAGCAACCAGTAGGATTTTTTTTTTAACTATTTTTTTCAAATCCTATTGGATTCATCTACTGGCATAAATTCAGAGTTTTGTTCTTCCTTTAGTCAGTATTTATTGAGGAAAAGAACAACTTAACTTTATCCTGTTCCTGCCATATCTACATTTATTTGGGGTGGAAGTAAGTTATGCCTAGAAGGTGGCACCCAGACAACTCCTAAAATCTCAGCTCATTCTTATGCTGTCCTTAGTGCTTGACTGATCATCACCTGGACCAAGGTTCATACTCAAATAATAAATGCATTGAGAGAAAGGAGAGAAGAAACTCAGTCCTCAAACTTTTTTTCACTTAAAAGGAACAATCAGAGCAGAGGAGAAGTTTGAGAATTCTGCATCACAAGGCTCCATGTTGTACAGGTACTCCCAGTCCCTAAACAGCTGAGCAGATCCAAAGAGCTGTAATTCACATGCAAGAACCAAACACTTTCAGAAAGAATGAGCCTATATAGAATACAATGCCATGAGCAAGAGCCAATGCAGATCTCACAGTTTTGTGGTGCACTGTCAGGATTCCCACCTCTGACATGCACAATTGGGAAGAAGGAGGTGTGAGAAGCTGATAAAAACATACACTGTCTAAAGTCAACATTCAAGGCTGAAATTGTGCTTCTGAACCAAAAATAGATTAAAGTTATGATCTAGAGTGTGTAGGCTGAGTATCAAAGGGTTACCAGCAAAAATTAATTACAAATACTGCAGTGACAACAGGATGAAAGAAGTTACTTTTCTAATTTAGGATAATCTCATGTACTTCTGATCATGCTAGAGAACTGAATCCTTTACAACCATATGACCCAGAATTAAAAGGACAAAAATACATACATACATATAAATAAATATGTAAATACAAATATTTAAGCCATTTATATAAACATAAATATATAAATATAGATATAAACAGATGCCCATGTAAGCCACTCCTTGACACAGCCTCTCCTAAAAAGAACTCATATCATCTCAACTCTCATGAGTTAAGATAATTTATGCAATAATTTCATGCAGGGGAATTCCCAGAGGAGAGCTCCCAACATGCACATGGAGCAATCCTTCTTTAAGTGCTGTAATATCCTTTGTGAGTCTCATCATTAAAAAGGGCCATACTGGGCTGGTTTCCCTTTATGGCAGCTACCGAAAGCACAGAAAGCTGCACTGTGAAGTTGATATCATCGCCTTGAAAACCAACATGGACGTAACAACTACTTGTGCCTGGAGCACATTATTGCTTGTGTTAATATTTTATGTTTATTGGCTCTCTTTGCACATCGCACCATGGAGTGTGTTCTCAGTATTGCTTCAGTTTGCTGGGATGAAACAGAACCATTCTATGGGGGGTATTCTCTGTTTGTTTTACACCAAGGGGTGGGAGGAATTGGATGCTGTACTTACTGCTTAGTGCTCCAGATGCTTCAGCTGCGAGTGGGTAGGAACAAGACCTCACTGTCACAGCAGGGAATCCCAGAAGCATCAGAGCTCCCCAGCAGCTGGCAGCTCAGAGCAAATGGATCAGATCACAGTGTAATTGAACACCAAGGCAGTAAAAAGACAAAATGGTTTAGATGAGACTGTTAATTTCAGGATCACAAATCCTGCTTGTAAATATTGAATTGAAAGCGCAGTAAAATAGAATTCCCAAACTGTAAGGAAAGGATTTGTTCAAATGTACTTAAAAGAATTAAGTCAAGGGTGTTTTGATGCAAAAACATCATCTGGTGCCTGAACTACAGAGCAGAGAGCTGGGCTAGAAGCATCTTTTTATGCTTGCAAGGTGGAGTTTTAAAATACACTGCAAAAATGTCTCTTCACAGAGCCTAGGGATAAGCTGTGGAACTCCTTGCTCCAGACAGAGATAGTAAAGACTGACATGTTCATGAGTGAAAAAATTGTAAAACAATACTAAACTTAGAGGTCACCTTTGGCTCAGGAAATCTCTCAGCAATAAATTGTTTACTGAGTATTACAGCAAAGTATTACTAGAGATGTGTTCTGCTCCTATGCCTTTCCCTAGATACACACTTCAAGCCACTTTGTACTTAGATCTGAGCCTATAAAGATTTTATGTTCTCATGAAAAATAACACAATCAGATTATAGATTTTATAGATGAAAAATTTCAGTCAGCAAACAGTAAATTCTAACTGAATTTTTTTTCTAGGGCCAAGTGTATTCCAAGGGGAGATGTGACAACAGAAAATGAAAATCTCTCTCTAAAATTGATGTAAAAATTGAAATCATAATAAAAGCTGTCTCAGAGATTATTTACATCTCATCTTGGGATCAGTAGAGTCATGGTGCTCTTGAAAAATGCATCTGTACTATATGTTGGTCTCCTAGTAGAAACTAGAAATAATTCAAAGTACCAAAACAAAGAGTGAAATCTAGTTGAATAATGTTTGCACATTTGACTGCAACTGCCAATTATGGGATGTATTAGTGCTATGTTCTAGGCATTATTTGGGGACTTAACTCTATGTCCAGTATGGACACTCACAACTCATATAAGCAGGTAACAACTTACACTGCTTTCTTCAGGTTTTTCATTTGATTGTTTTTGCTATTCAACCAAACCAAACTGAGACATCAAAACTTGGAGCTCTGGTGATGGTTTTATCAATACATACAACAACAACAACAACAAAAAATATCAAAGTAGTAGACTTACACCATCTATTTACTGAATATTTCTAGACTTTTTCATCACCTATTTCTCAGTAGTTGCATTGATGAGACACTGGTGAATTTTTAGCACATTTTAAAACTTAGCATTTCCTTGCATCCATGTGAACAAGCTGCATAATAGTACTCCACTAATGAATACTGACAAGATCCAATTGTTTTAAAAAAAGACTGCAATAATTTCCATATTTCATATTTTAAACCACTTTTCCTACAGAACACAGAAGGCCTAGAACAGCTCATGCCTTGGACTTGTATGCTGTTATATTTCATACACTAGAAAAATGTCTGATTAATGTTTTGGTAGAAGAATTCTGACTGAGGCAAATTTTTCCATTGTTTACACTGCATATGGATTTTACTGGAGTAAGGAATTTCTTGTCCTTTCTTCTTAAACTGTTTATTTACTTTCATGAAAACCTGAAAATAGTTATGTAGTCTAACAGAGCAAATTGAAATATTATTATGTAACACAGTAAAATAAAATGTAAACAGATGCATTTTAATATTATACAATGCAGTATTCTATGGCTCATTAAACTATATTCATTACTAAGCTGGATCCACAGAAACAATTTTGTAGCTTTAACAATGCACCAGATGTCAGATGTTTGCTGTGTCAGATGGTTTTATTCTTTAGCCACTAGGAATTTACAGTCAAGCTTGCCTCAATAAACACATAAATCTGGTAACATCTATCAAATTTACCAGCATTAGTTAGAATTAAATTCTAAGACAGTATTCAGGCCCCATATAATTTTATGCAGATTTTTTTCTAGATAAAGATCCACTCCTGGGGAGTGGGAATTTATTTTGGTCCAATCAAAACAAAATTTTTCAAATCATTCTCTCTACCTACGAACAAACCTTGTCACCCTGAATAAAAAAAATGTTCAGTTGAAAAGCACTCAACTGAAATGTTCTGCCACTTTTAAGATATTTCTTCTTTCCACCTCCCTCCATTCTTCCACTCCACAAATCAGAGGGAAAAAGACACCAAACAACAAATCACAGACATTTATCTCTGAGTTACAGCAACCAGAAAGGACTGCTGGAACCCAAGCTACCAAGTCACAGTAACTGCACCTATCGCAACTTCCACCAGCCCACTGCTGTGCTTTTTAAAAAGAGCTGAAAAGACACTGATCTAGAGGATCTCTTACTGAGAGAAAAGATCAGTATGCCTTTGCCATTACTCACATCCAAGCACTGCTGTAGAACCAAATGATCACATGCTGCTAATGAACACAGTCATCACCCCAGCGGCCTCAGAGGTGGATTCCAAGAGCTACTGAAGTTGTCTGTACAAACAATTGACCACAGACAGTTCTAGTCTATTATTTATGGCCACTCTAATGGTTTCAGGCTTTTTCCAGTCTCCACTGAGCAGAGTTGTGCAGTGCTCCCATGTTATCAATCTTAATGAAAGCACTGGAGCTGATAACCTAGAACCTAAATGATTTAGTTTAGCTGCCAGATCTAGTATTAGTCCCATTTTCCACTTGTAAAATTTGGATCTTGCAGCTAACGAACCACTTTTAATCCAGCATCCTGAAATCTCCTGCCTCCACACACTGAAAAGGGTAACAGCAGCCTACAATGATGTTAACCTGAATCCAGGTTACACCTGATTTCACTTCTTGAATTTTCTGCTTTCCAAGGTAAAATGCCATGTAGCTTTATGGGAGGTTTTATCAGCACAATATGGTTTTAGGACTATCCCACTCATTTATGTTGTCTTTTAACTGATTTCAAAGGCATGGATGTATGCCAAGGATCTAACGTCAAATCACAGCTGCAAAACATCCCAGGCTATCAGAAGTATCTTTAAATAGTCTAAAAGTCAAAGCAAAAAACTCAGTTGCGCATCTGGAAATGAAGCATAGATCCAAACACATGCACAACTACTACTCTGCCTTTACTCTCAGTTCAGTGTGAGCTGACTTGAGTTTAAATCACTATTTCAGGAAGACAGTCAGGGTTTTGGTAGTTTATTTTTTAAGTATACACAGATAACTTCAACATCTGCTCTTCTTACCAGACCTTTAATTTTTTTTAAATTAAACTAATTCCAAAGATTTCATCATTTCCCTCTTGATCATGACAAGGCATCCTCCTGAGCTCCAGCAGCCACAATAATGTGCAGCTTTGTCAGCACTGACCACTGGAACATATTTTCGCCACCCATACACCTGCAAAAGAAATTCCCAAAGCAGTCTGCACAGCTCAGTGAAGGCACCTACTGGCAGTCCCTGGAGCCAAATGCAAGGACCAACAGCAAGGATGGATTTCCTGTCTTTGACAGTTATGTTGAAACCAACTTGAACTCAGGCCAGACTGAAATAAACATTTTTATTTACAGATATGCAAACCAGACATAGGAAAGGTGACTAGACCAGAAGCATTTGTAACTTCTCTCACAACTGAATCTGTTAGATCTCTCTTTATCTTTTTAAATCTAACCACAATGCTCACAGACACTGCTGGGAGTTCTTCAACCTCTGCCCTCACACTGCATTTACAGAAGAGGATTTTAATCTGGAAACCTTTGCTCCCCGTGGGCCTCTAAACCTCAAAAACCTGACCTTTTCCAGGGATGTACAACCTCTTTTGTTGATGATCTTTCATCTGGTGGCAGTTTTCAAGCTGTCTGTTGCTTAACTTAATAGCTGCCTCCTCCAGCTTCAGGGTGTCTCGTGAGCACAGCCTGTTGAAATGGTCATCTGCCTCTTTAGACCCAGACTGTACTTTCAGTGTGTAGATCATTAGCAACAGATCATTCATAAAAGCTTAAAATAAATGTCTGCCATACCACAAGGAAATAGTCAGACATCAGTGTTAAAATACTTCAGTCACCATGCCAGATTGTGAATTGGGGGACAGAAAATAGCTCTGAAATGGTGCCTTGTTAAGAGCCACTGCTAGACTCAGCACTCAACATTTGGACTCAGGCCAAATTTAATTTTAAAAGAATTTTACTTATCACATATTCATCTGCTATGATGCTATGTGGAGATCAGGAGAAAAAGAAATCCTCCCAAAGCATCACAAAATTGAGAAAAAGCAGTTTGTCTTGAAGTACCTTCAGCCAGAAAAAAAAAATCTCTGGACTTGCTGCAACTGCACAAACAAAAACTGAGATACTTTCTCTGCTCAGGTGAGACCATCTCCATTCAGGGCTGTCCTTCCTGATGGTTTTATGAAGCATATCGACTTGGTTTAAAGAAATCTTACTGATTTCTTTCCCTCCCCTGGTGTTTTCTTTGTGTTATTTTATAGCAGACTATTGAGTCAATTCAGGGATATTAACAGATGTGTTGCTCTCTTTTTAGAACCTGTTCAATGCTCTTTATTGATCCAACAGTTGATGATTACAGTGGTAAAATGCTGTCAAACCATTGAAATTCATTATGGAGATGAAGCACCCCACACAGAAAGGATATTTTCCAGATGAGCTTTCAAAATACTAAAATTTCAGGTTAATTTCTAGTATATGTTATCCATAATTAGAGTATCTGATTTATTGATTCATATTACTATATTTTATTTCCACTTTTAGTCAGACTAGCCTTTCTCTTTCTGTAGTTACTGATCTGATTGTCTCCTTTGATAAGGACAAAAGAAGGAAAATTTCCACCCTTTTCTTCGGAGGGAACGGGCCCTGCTCCTTCCCAGAGACAGAGGGCAGCAGCTTCTTGTAGAAGAGAAGTGGGCAGACTGTGGGTCTTGGGCAGCACAGAGCTCCCATCCCAGGGCTCTGAGACATGGCCAAGAATCACTGTGCCTGCATGGAAATCCAGAAGTTCAGTAGAAAAGGCTGCTTAGTGCCACATCTCTTGGCACAATTCTCTCCAACTCATGCATGTGTTTACTGCCCATGCACTGATGTGGCCTCAAGGTAGCTTCACTTTTACTCAGAATTCTCAGTCACACCTTTCCAGTCTGGAGAAATAACTCCTAAAATTAACTCTTCCAAATCCTTCAAATACTACAAATTCAAAGAAAGCACTGATACACTCCCAGCCTCCACCCTCATGCACTCACTAATTTTGCCCTGACAGTAAAATAGGCATTAGGTGATAAGTGTATGTCCTAGACTTCATTTGAAAAGACTTGCACATTTTCATCAGTGCATTTTTTGCAGTGCTCTAATCACAGATTTTTACCCAGAGAATGCATCTGATCTATTGCAGTTCTCTGCACTGATTTCTGTGACCTATATCAAAAAGGTTTTATGTGCTAATTCCTGTGTCAAACCTAATCAAGTGGGAGCTAATCTAGCCAGGATGGAATCTGTAGAAGAAAGTCTTTTCAGAAGCAACAGAGAATCCATAGTAATTTTTTATCCGCTCACACTTTATGCCTTCCTCAAATTATGAGGGGGGAAGAAAAGAACCAATACAAATAGAAAAAAAAAAAAGGCAAAGAAATCCCAACAAATCAAAGCACATGAAAACAGAAGGATGTTATGTCCTAGAAGCCTAAATACAACAGTTAGAGAGGTACATGACATTTTGTCAGCACGCTAAAGACTATGTAGCACGAGAGAATAACATCACCAGTTATCATTTTGTTTTTGTCAGTATTCAGTGCTTTAAAAATACATCATTGCATAAACAGACAACCTTCAGATAAGACATGAAATAATTCTCCTACAGTTACCCACAGATTAATAAATTAATCACATTAATAAAATACTGATTTCTTTGAGTCTCACTATGAAGACTCCATATATTTTTGTCTGACAAGTTCTTCTCCAGATATATCCTTGCTCAGTTTTCTCAGGTTCCATTGTACTAAGTGGCTTTACAGAGTGCAAAGGAAATCAAGCAGCAGCCCCCAAACCAGTTGATTGGAATATTCCAAGTTAGTACTGATTTTTTACTGATTTTAAGTAAAAAACAGCAAATCTGTATTGCAACTCAGATAATATGCATCAAAAATAGCATGTGACATGTATTACATATGAAAACTTGATCAAATAAAAATATTTAAAATAGAAGTTTTTTATTTAAATGATTATGTATAAATTGTTGTGCAAAACAGATAAGGAGAATACCTTAGGTAACAACCCTGCTGTCACAAACTGAGCTGTTATGCATAAGAGACAACAGGATGAAGTTCCAGCACCCTATTTCTGACACTGCCTTTTTTGCTTGCTGCATTTTGTGCTCTAAGTACTAGCTATGGGAAGGGGCATGAATGCTGTCCAGTTTGTCCCAACACCCCTCTCCCCCTAGCAGCACAGAAGATGCTTGAAGAATGAAGAGCTTCATTTCTGTTGTGGATGCTTAAGGTGATGAGTCTCAAATGCTCTCCTTATGCTCACGAGTCTCTGGGTTTCCCAAAGCCATACACCTGTGATTTCAGCAAAAATGTTCTACCAGCACTGTGTTTCACTAAAGTACTAATTACTGTGCTTAAACCTTGAGGAACCATTTCTCCTACAATAAAATGAGTGCTTCTGTTTGGGACACTGAGAACCTAAGAGCCTTGATTTTACTATACTGTTAGACCTAGGTATGTAGCTCATTCAAGATCTTTTTTGTACTTTAGCAGATATTACAAAAAAATAAATATTACCTAAGCAGACATCAAAGGAAGGGACTTGCATTCAGAAGTCCTAATTGACTGAAATAATATATAACTCCTAAGCATGAATTTCTGATAAAACAAAGAATTGTTTCAGCTGCACATTGCCCTTGACATTGTGCTTGTTGCTAATAGATTAACATGCAGTTTATGTGACCCTGAGTGAAATTTAATTTTCATAATTCACAAATGATGAAAGCCTTGTAAACCACTAGAGAGGAGAAAACTAATTTGCATCCTATTGTGACTTAATGTCATTTAACATTCCATACATTTCTGGCAGAGATGCTTCAAACAGTTTGTAGATCCCACTGGTTATGTCCGCATTGTAACATGTCCCAGAGGGTACTGAAATATTTTTTACAGATCAGTGATCAATAATATTAAAAATATCAAGAAGACTGTGAAAACAAAAACTGACATGAACTGCTTCCAAACACTTATGGCCCATTCTGACCTTTGTGACTCAGTTAGCCCAGGAATCTACCACCACTCCAAAAGTATCCGTGGTTCAACTTCTAATGAAGAGCTTACCCAATAAAGTCTGAATGTTTGCTTTGTATGCAGAATCCCAAACTAAATTTCTTGCAGAGTTACATTTTTGGATGGCACGCAAGAAGCAGGTATCTCATAGCTCTCATTTGTGCTTCGCCCATTAGTTTTTATGATGAATCCCTTTCTTTGATATACTTAAAAAAAAAAAAAAAAAAGAGAGATCCTGAATTATAATTTTGATTCACTGAAAAGGCCAGAAACACCCAGCAGTAGTTTGGAATATGCTATCTCCAATCCAAAGGAAAAGCGATGTTCAGTCAAGGCTCAGTGATGGCATAGGCATAGTGGAACACAAATGATGGCAAAAGCAAAAGTTTTAATTTTACTTGGATGAGGGGGGAAAGTGTGTGCAAGAATTTACCAGTAATTACTGAATTTGAGTAATCCTGATTCATGTGGATCAGAGAAATTAGGAGTACCTGGTCCTGAGTAGTCTCACTACTTCAAATTTCTCTGACAACATAATGAAGATAAGAAATGCAATGGAGATTTATGGATTCTTTTGGAAGGAAATTTTTTTTTTTTAACCATAATGCGAAAATTAGCTTAACATTCTGGGGAAAATAAAGCCAATACAGATTCATACCAAAAAGTAAGGGTTCCATTTGGGAACTTAATACTAGCTCAATTTCAAATTCCATACCACAGAAGCAACTTCCTGTTCCGTATTTGCTTGGCTGTGACACAAGGGAGAGCAGAGGAGACTCCCAGTTTTTATGACACAGTGCTACTTGCTGGCCAGTCCATCTTTCCCCAGTGGTGGGAAACCAGAGCAATGGGAGGGAAGGTGAATAACCTCACACCACCACTACTCAGTGGTGCAAGGCAGGTCACAGCCCTAAAGGTCTGCCACACCCTCTTCTGCTGCCCACAACCCAGAGCTGGTTAACAACAACTCTATGTAAAAACTCAACCCTGCGAGTTCCTAAGTCACTCTTGGAGTATCTGAGCTAAATTATCTACAAAGCCCCTCATGACACTGGGATGAATGCAGAAAACAAACCACAGCCTCTTGTTTGAAAACACCAGCTTATATTATTTCTGGGCATGTAAAAGAAAGTTTCAAAGTATGATACAAAAATTTAGAACAGCCAAATATTAGCCACAAACTTTGTCCTGGTGACCCTCTATGGTTTATAAATACTCCCTATAGGCTTTCAGAGATGCTTTTCCTTCTCCATTTATCTGACTATTCCTCATTCATTTTAATACTGTGGCACTTACTGAAATAATTCTATGCTACATCATTTCTGTTGCAAGCTATTTACTCGTTAGTGCACACACATATCCCCGAAGGACAAAGTACTCAAACTGTACAACAAAATGCATAACTTTCTGAAACAAATCAGATCTGTG
The DNA here is from genome assembly GCF_026979565.1 of Vidua chalybeata. Lineage (NCBI taxonomy): Eukaryota > Metazoa > Chordata > Aves > Passeriformes > Viduidae > Vidua > Vidua chalybeata. The sequence goes on from NC_071539.1 coordinate 14,157,837, forward strand.
CATGCACTGCAGATAAAACATCTGTTTAACAAAATAACAGGTGAAAAAGGGTTACATACAATTTGTTCTCATCAGAGGGGATTAGAAATAGATTGCTAAACATCCGTGAGACACATGAATGGTGAATGATAGAAAGCAGGGAAGCAGAGAAAGGTGCCAACAACTTAAGCTCTTCTTTGTTCTTTTCCATTTACAAACTAGCAGGTACACATAAAAACCAGTCATGAATGTTTGATTAGCTTTGATTTACACAAAAGTATCTGTTATATTTCTTTGAAGGGTGCTTGTTTATTTAGTGTTTTTACAATAGCAAAGCTAACAAAGACTATGCATTAGTTCAGCCTCATGCTAAGCAAGGCTCTAAATAATATTATAATTTGAAGGGGTGAAAACTCACCAGGTTTCCTCATGGTAGCTTTGTGATTTTCTGTCTTGGCTCTCTAATATAGTGGATAACAATATTCCCTGTTTCTTTCCAGTACAGGCTATAAATATTCATTAGAATTTTTAGAAACGCTTTGATTGAACTAAGTTTAAAATAAAAAACACTTGCCTTGCTTAATTTTACTTCATAACTATGTTTCCCAACTAAAACACTGCAAAGTGTTTCATTCACTTCCACAAGCACTTTGAAATAATTTTTCTATTTCTGGAATCATTAATCTCAGATGAAAGGTCATAGAACACTAGTTGACATAAAAATGCAGGTGGTGGTGCCTTTGTCAAATGCAGAATTAGGACTTCACTAATAAGATTAAGTAAAGGAATAGTGTGTCAGAAAGGTATGTAGAAATGAGTATAATTACATTTGAGGAAAATCCATGTGTAGTAGGAAGAATCAAAGCAAAATGTAGAGAGTCAACCTGAGCAGATAATTTTAACAATTAATAAAAAAGTTCAAGATTTTTGAAGGAATATAAAAATAATACTCTCATATCTTACATGTGGAATTAATGCCATATGGGGATGTTATGTATAATGATAGTAGTCGTTAGACTTCTAACAGAAAGAAAGGGAAGAAAATCTAATGCTATATCAAATTTTTCACAGATATCATTTGAGTATTTGCAAGCAGAATTATTCCATCAATATAAAAGGTTAGTACAGTAGGTTAAAAGCCTTTGCTTTTATATCTAGCACTGCTGATTAAGTCCAGAATTGTAACACAGGTGAGCAAGCTTCAAGATTTCAAATCTCCAGGCAGCCAGCAAGATCAATTTTCTTCTACTAAAATCAGTGAATTAGAAAATATAATAGCTGCATATATAAATAGTTGGGTGTCATTAGTTGCCATCAGCACCTGCTACACCATAAATTCAGAAGGACCTGCATGAATTTTTGGACATCTGGAGTATTGCAGCATCCCTCTACCACCTGCAGAGGATATAAACCCTGAAGAATAGACCCGAAACAGGTGGAATCACACATTGCCTTAGTTGGCAGAGAAAACCTGGTTCAGAAACATTATTCTGTCAAGAATTTGAGATTTGTAACACTAAATAATGTACAGCAGATGGAAATAGACCAGGGAAAGTCTTGAATTGGTGTAATTTCCTGCTATTTTATGCGTCAGCCCATCTGGGTGAACCTCAGGCCCCTCTTCAAGTGAGTGCCCATACATTTAAATCTCCAATTCAGCTGATCATAAGGATGGTAATTCATTTTGCCTCATACAACACACCCAATGAGAGAGAGCAAACCTTTTTCCTTTACAAGATGTGAGCTCTTCAGAAGTTGAAGTTATTCCATTTTAATACTAACACTTGATATATGCATTGATCATTGAAAAGTGAAGGTTCCTGTCCCTCTTTCTAAACATCAAGAACATTCTACTTGAACGGGTCTTTGCCACACAAGATATAAATTAATCTACTGCATACCTCTCTGAACTAATAATCATTATTGCCACTCCTAAAGCAGCCACAGGTGGTTTTTTTTTTTGTTTTGTTTTGTTTTTTTAATAACTTTTTCTTATACTTTGACATACAAAAGTTTAGGTTGTTGCCTGGTTTATTCTATGTGTAATTTCAGGGGAAAACACACAAATCCTAGCCCTTAAGCTAGAGTACTCTTCTTTGCTGTACATGTCACTCCTAGACAACACAAGGTGAAAATACAACCAGGCATTTGCCTTGCACCTTTAAAAGATGGATGGAAAGGTGAGATATTAGCTTAGAGAAACCTTACATAACAATTTCAGATTTATAACTCCTTTCTCAGCTTGCCACAATACAGACAGCAAGGCTGTTTAAAATTAATATACCACAAAGAATTGTTTTACTCATTATTGGGTCTCTTCCCAACCAAAGTAATAGAATAGCAGCAACAGATTCTGAAAATTATCTTAAATATCTACTCATAATTAATTAGGATATAACAGTAGAATTATTTTTGTTTCTACACGTGATCACTTACACAAGTCCAAAACTACATCAAATGTCTGATTTTACCTGACATAAAAAAAAAAAAAAAAGAAATTCAAAATCTTCCACTTAATAAGGTTACATCTGTACCTAACATCAGGGCCACACAAATTCTGTGTGACTGATGGCACCAGAACAAATGAATTGTGGATGTAATTCCACTGGAACGAGGATAAAACTGCTTAAACCTCAATATTTCATAGGCATGTATTTTGATCTTTCCCCCTCATTTTTACCAGTCAAAGTTATTTTTCAATTATTTCCCTTTTCCAAATTCTTTATGCAGAAAAAACTCCCTTTCAGAATACAAGAGAGCAGTCCACGATTAGCTCACAACTATTAATATTTGAAAAGTCAGCATCATATTATGGGATTGAGTTTCTGTATGCATGGAAATATCCATGCTTTAATATCAACGTGAATATGTGAGCAATTCCAAGCTCTTTTTGGATAAGGGATATGTAAGGAATTAAAAATAATGAAAAGACAGCAGCTAAATTAAATTATTTTTTGGCACAAGCCCTTACCATAAGGGATAATGAGGAAATTTCTATTCCAAGGGCATTTCTTACAGGAATTCACAGTGTGGACTTAAGAGAGATTGAACACTTTACAAAGGAAATAACAGAGCAACCTAAGAAATTCAAGTGCAGTGAATCGCCACCATATGGTTCTTGTTCCAATGTTCTGGAAGAAATGAACTATGGAATAGCAAAGTTACTGAAGAGTAATTTAATGAACTTAAAAGTTCATTCTTGAGTTTAGAGGCCCTCTTATTTAACCTGAGTCTTCCATTGGAGACAAGAGAGATCTCAAAATACAGAGCCAGGGGAATAACTTTTGCCTGAAGAAGATACTTGAGAGTCTAATTAAGCATAAAATAGTGTAATTATATTTTAATTGGTTCAAATTAGAGCAACTTGTGCAAGAAACAATAATGCCTTTGCAACCAATTACTTGTGTTTGAATAAAGTTAAGAACAGTGGAGAGATGTGACCAACCAGCTCAATAAAAAGCCTGTGGCTCGTCATTCACCCCATGCACCTGCAGAGCCACAAAGAAGAATGCTACAGGTTTGTTAGTTGTTTTTTTGTTTTGGAAAGTGACAGATAATTGATCTTGAGAAATTAAACAATAAAAAAAAAGTAAATGACAATTCTATGTAGCTAATTTTCATATTCAAATATTTTCAGATCCATTTCAATTACACGCACTCAATCAAGTGCACATTTGTCTCACTTTGTACAGCAAACATTTACCTAGGCAGAAGTCGGATGCATGGTCAGAAACCAAACCTGTGACACACTGCAGGAACATCCCAGTTCGGTGTTTCAATGCATCAGCACCAATCCATGGGATTTCCTGCAGGTAATGGAATGTCTCCTCCAGGCCTCTTACTGCAACCTTTGATCCCTTTTCTCTAAATCTGAAGGTGCAAAGCTTCAGTTCACCCTTACTATGCATCCCTATATGTTCTTGTATTTTGCCTTTAACTCCCTGGTAGTAACCCATTTTATTCAGAGAAACCCTCAGCTACTCACAGCTCTCACTGCAGGGCTCTGGTTGGGGTTTTGTCATTTACAATGTAATCAGCTTATGCTGTTGACATAGTCCATAATTTCATAGACCTTGTGTGCCTTGATATCAACTTATCAATAAAATACTTTAATCACAGGAGAAGTCTCGGAAATCACTCTCTTAAATGTTTATTCTGCTACATTAAACTATGCGGAGGGAGGGAGAAAATTACTTTGCAGCCAAAAAATTCATGAGGAGTTGAGTGATTGCAGTCTTCCAGAGGCAGCATGAAACAGGCAATTCAGCCTTTGCTTTCAATGGGAATGAATTAACTTACAAAGCTGGTCAGGTACATCTGTGTTGTTGACAGGACCAACCTTCCAATTCCAGATTGTAGCTACTTGAAAACTCATCTGACAAAGTGATCTGGGTTGAGATCTCCCTCATCAATTATCAGCAAGGTGTTTAATATCCCCTGGAGGATGGATAAATGAGTTATCATCCTTCTTCTTTCGCCAAAAATTTCAAAGATAATATTTTGAGCTTGGCGATGGAATAGCACACTTTGAAATATTTGAAAATTGTGCATTAGAGAGAGAGGGGAAAAAAGCATTCTGAACTAGGAGTTAATTTCCAGGGCTGATGAAATTAAAAAGGATGGAGTTAATCTAAAGGAGACCAATCTGCTGCTGCTTGTTTTTATTGAAGACCCAGGAAAATAAATAGTCGTATAACTACCTTATGAAAAGTCTACTAAAATACCAAAAGCCAGGAAAAGGAGACCCTATAAAAAAAGTACATGAAAAAATTAAATAGGGAGAAATATAAAATGGTAGAGATTTTTATGACAACAGTAGTAAAGGACTAGGGCAGGTGTGTGATTCAGGCTGCATAAAGCAAAAGTATTTAAATCAATGAAAGGCCTCGTACACTGTCATTAAAAGTCTTTGTACCTGCACAGGTTCCGTTACAAAAATGTTTGCAATGGAAGGTTACTTAACTGCCTGAGAGCAAGTCTAAGGTGCTTTTAATAATGTTCTTTGGAAGCTTCAAATAGCACCAAACCTGCAGCAGAAAAACAGCTCTGCTAATTTGGAGCTACACCTTTCTAATATTCTTTTATCTATTTTGTGTGAGCATAACTCATATTAACCTGAAAGACAAAAACCTAATTTGCTACACACTGTTAGAGACTGAGTAGAACTGAGAGCTGTAACTTCCAAACACCTGCTTTCTATATAGCCACTAAAAGCTTATATTGATCCACTTTGGGTGTATTGGAGTATTCTTCCTGATCTTAAAGGGCTGTTTAAAATGCATGTTGGCATGTCTGCCAGCAGCATAATAAAATGAAGTAAGAGGAGAAACAAACTTTTTTTTACACTCCAAGATAAAAGAACAAAACCACTGCAACAGTCCACAAGAGGAATCTGACAATTTGTATCCTTTGTGCAATTTATAGATGTACCTGAAATACCCTTTAGAATTTCAATAACTTCACTGGCAGAATTGCCCTTAGAGGGGAAATCAGAGAAGAACAAATATTCTTGAAGGACTGGTGACACTAGCTGGGGCAGAATTACAATGGCAGGAGAGAAACCCTAGCCCTACTCCAAATAAATAGTCAACTCCTACTGCTTTTGTTAATTTAACATAAAAACTCCATTCCAAAAGCATGAAAAGCAGCAGCAGTATGGCACACCCTTGTCAGAAAGAAGCCAACTTCCCTGTAAAAGTAGTCATTAGGGAAAAATACTCAGCATATAAAAACATTGCCTTTCATTGCAGTTTTGCATTGAAGGTTATGCAACATAATTCAAATATAACATTTAAATCCTTTTAAAAGAGCACAATGATCACTCAACTGTGTCTGTAGCCAACAGCAGCAAAGAGAAAGATCAGTGTACTATAAATGTTACAAGAAGTTTTTTTGTTGCTGAGAATTTGACCTATTGAACTTTCTTCTGGAAATCAAATGGCTATTTAAAACAGAAAATATTTTAAGGTTTAGTCGTAATTTCCAAAAATCAATAATCAAATTTATGCCCAAGACTGTGTGTAATCTCATTAAAACTCCTTTTCTGCCCACCATCACTTTCCTGTACTTGGCTACAAATTAACAAACGACAAAAACCACTAAATCAAAATGAAGATCTGCAATCAAGCTATCAAAGTGAGCAGGTCCCAGGGCCTGCCAGGGAATTATCCCAAGGCTGGGACTTGCATGGCTGTCCTTCCATCACCCCTGACCCTTTGTCATCTGAGCTGAGCCACAGGGGCACAAACCCCAACCCCAAAACACACAGAGCTGGGGGCCTGCTCAGTCCCCCCTCTCCAAGCCAAGGCTCACGAGCCACTGGCCACAAACTTCAAAATCCAGTCCAGTATTTCCCTTTCCATAAGGAAGCAGAGAGGAGGAGCACATGGTGAGCAGAAGGACATTATTTCTTCAGTCATCAATTATTCTGCCAGATGCTGCCCATAGTCCCTGGTCTTTTTCCCTCCAAAAAGCGCAGGGCATCAGAAAGCAGCAGTGCCCTGGCCACATCCTCCTTCTCTTAGTCATGGGGAAAAGGATTAAGGGAAAAATTTGATTGAATTCTTCCTCATCTTAGCTCCACTGTATCCTTCTGTGCAGTACCACCCACCATATGACTTTCCCTGGGAGCTACCTTGGTAACCAGGAGCTAAAGTATTGTAGTATGAAAACAGAAATAACACCTTTAACAAAGATTCCATACAAGGAATGCCATTTATTGACATCCATCTGTAGCTTTTGTAATACCTGGTCCAGAGATTTTTCACGGGACTTGACAGACAAAATTTACAACAGCTCCAGCAGCTGTAAGAAATATCAGATTGCTCTGGAGAGAATATAGTGCACATTTACAAACAGCACTGCTGCTGCTGGGCAGTGGTCTGCATGGTTCCAACCCAAACATACACGCATTTATTATTGTTCACCTGCAGCCAACACAATGCCTGGCTTTCTTCTGCTTTGTTTTGGGTTGTTTTCCACCCTCAGTGATGAAACAGCATAAATCAATGTCCCATAAGCATCATTGCACCCACTAAATGGCCTACAAGGAAGCTTTAGCTGGAAGAAAGACCCTTAAAAAGCACCCCAGTGAACCTCAGCTGAGAACTTAGCAGCTTTTTTACTATTAATATTATTCATTAAAACAATCAATTTGTTGAAACAAACACTCATGGCGTTTATAAAAATACATCTTTTTAATTTACAGACTGTTTCATAAAAGTTGTAATATTTCTGATGGGTTTGAGCTCAGGCTTTAGAAATCAAAATTTTCAAAAAATAGAGTATACTGCCCTGCCAACCTCTCCCCTCAAAAAAAAAGAAAAAAGCAAAAAAAAAAACCCCCAAAAAAAAAACCCAGTAAAAAAGACCAAATTTAAGTTCATGTTTTGACAGGGTTCAAAAATCTTTTTCAGTTTTCTTACGTAATGGAGGGGGTTTATTTTAAACTTAAGCATCTCCATTTTCAAAAGAAGTTTTAGTAAAAGTGAAAGTGCAGAGATGAAAGAAATAAAAGAAATTGACGACCAATTTAAACCTCAAACTTCAAATTACTGACTGCAATACATAATAAAGTTTAAGAATTTTAATTCCCTTCAAAAATAGACACCTCAAGAAAACAAAGTAAAATCAGAATCATGATCTGCTTTCAAGTGGGAAATGAGAAGAAAACTGCAGTGATATTTTAGCAAAATTTAGATAGTCTGGGGAGGGAAGGGTTTGCAAACAGAATAACTTTGTGTCATTTGGGGATCATATGTCAGTCAGGAATTTTTTGCAATTTAATGTAATATACCACACGATGTGACCCATATAACATTAACTAATCATCTTAGTTATTAAAATGAATAATTATAAATGTTAAATCAGTGGCCCTGATCACTCATAAAGAGATAATTGGGTGTTTTCAATCCTGACTGATGCTTACAAAGCTAGATCCAGCACTGATTATACCAGAATTCTGGTCATTATTTTCACTCCACAGAAAAGAAACTATTGATGAAACTGGACAGAGAAGAGGTGTCTGAGCACCAAACTGGGGGCACCGACGGAGCAGATGCAGGAATGTCTGTCCACAGAAAGTGACCTTGACAAAAAGTACAAACAGAGAGGAGCATCAGCACTGCTGGTTGTGAGTTGTGACAAAAAGCAGCAGCAGTAGGTGACCAGGAAGGAGCATGTCAATTAGGGTGAGAAGTGCTGCACAGATGGGTTAGCAAAGCGCAGACACATCAAAATCTGAGATACCGGCAGAACAATGTCTTTGTTTCAAGTACAACTTCAAGGCTTAGGAGCAAACTTTTAAAGTGTGACTGGGAAATGTCCCCTGTCCCAGACCCTCAGCAGCCTGCCTGCCCACTGGTGCAAGGCTGATTCTACTGCCAAAGGAGCTCTGGCACTGGGAAACAGAAGAAGGGCCAGAACGGGTGGGAGCATCTGTGGGACAGAGTTCGACTCCAGTTATGAATTTGGGAATCAGAAAAGGTAACAGCAAGGTCAGAGCAGGTACAGTGAGATTAAAAAATCTGTCATAATTTGAATGAAAAAGAAACCTTGGCTGTAAATATGCTATATTCTTAGAAAAATAACCTTGCAGTGAAGGATAATTGCCTGAGGAAGCCCAGGAAGCGAGTGTGTATGTGGGCATGGTCTCAGCAGGAACCAGTCTGAAGTCTCTTTACTCTTCCTCTTTGGGTTTCATATGTTACTCAAAGAAGGGCTGAACAGAAAGTATTGCAAGAACTTTAAAAAGCAGACTAGGAAGAAAGAAGACAGGGCCAAACTTCAAGGACAAAAATATTTGAGATGTAATGACAGAGCTTCATGTGATTTTTGGATTATCCTCATCTCTCAAACAGATGTCTCATGACATGGCAGAAGGAATTAATACTTTGACTTCACTACAACAAAAAAACCAGAATCATATACAATTCTAGAGATCAAAGTTTAGGTTGGAAGGCAGCATTAATCTTGAAAGTCTATATAAAATTGTAAAGCAAGATTTGGGAATTATTCAGGGAGCCTTTTAGCAGGCTAAATACAATCCTTCTTCAAGGTAAACTTATATAACCTGTAATGTAGGGATTTATTCTATGCCAGTTATAAGGAAGTTCACATTTAATTTTGAAAAAGTCTGAAAGTACTTTTCCTGATCTACCTTCTACTATTAAATCTCTTTTTCTAAATACACTGTTTGAAGTACAAGTACAAAGAATTAATGACTTGTGCAATTAAGCATTTGCTTCCACATCCTGAGCATTATGTTCATTAGAGCTTGAGTTTGAATTTTTTTCTAAAAATGTGATACAGAACATAAAAAGAGTTTTAAAACTAGGGAGCCCTGTTCTCAGCATTGATATAAACAACATTGTTTCTACAGGTCTGATAACTGACCTCATGGATTGGTTTCATCCAGACCAGGACACATCTCCCCCTTGGGGAGGCAGCTTTCCCCACCTGTGTTTATCTGGTGTTGAACACACATTCACAGACTACCAGCAGATGATCCTGCAGACTCAACACAGCCTGAACTACTGAGTTCTTGTGGTTTTTCCCACTGAGTCTTACATGCATGGATTTTGGTGGATTGGATACACCTTAAAGCCATAATTATCTTCTACACATAGTGATCATTAGAAAATTATGATTTAGATTTTTAAAGGTGTCTAAGGTGATTTGGCAAAAAAATGCACCAAAATCCATCGAGAATTACTCGAATTGCTAATGATTATAAGAATATTATTTTTAATGGAATAGGTTATCAAAGTTTAAAATTCCAATATTTCATTTAAGATCACAACCAAAACCATACTCTTCCGCTCATGGGGAAAAAAATAGTGCAGCCCTTTTAATAACAAACTACTGAAAAATTATGCGAAATGTAAAAAAGCAAAATCATTCTTGTTGCCAGATACAAACTGACACTGGCCAAAGGCTGTTTTGCATTTGACAAAATGGGGGAGGGGAAAAAGAGAAAAGCCTAGTTTCAGATTCGTGGGTCAATTCCAATCAGTCACAATTCCTTTTAACAGCTTTTAAAAGGTTCTCTGTAATGATGGACAAAACCACTACAGGCTCATTATTTTTACTGTGGTAGAGTATGGATATTAAAATTTATGAGTAAAATAAAATTGTCCCTAGGCCATAGATCTCACATATAATAGATACTCATTCACTGGGTTCTTTTCATATTAATGAATGCAGAAAATACAAGTTAGGCTAAATTACAGGCATATAAATACAGTGAGATGGTTCAGATGGCACATAAAATGCAATGTTACACTCAAAATTATTTTTATTACTAGCACAGAGCGCAGATATACATTTCTTCATGTAGATTGTTTCCTCTTGCTTTTGTCTTTATGTTTGTACTAATTAATCTATATTTAAAATTTCATTAGATGGCACTGCAATTAGGAAAATGCTATTAATGCTTTTTTGAAGAAAAATATTTCCCCTAAGCCCCTGTTTACATTGCATTAGTAACTGTTTTTTGACAGCAGAGCACTTTAAATGCAAGTCCAGGTATTTTGGACATATTCAAATAATACATTCTACCTTATAAAGAGAGTCATTCAAGACTAAATTGTATTTCACAACTCCAAGACTTAGACTGCTATAATTTAGCTTTTGCATCCTCAGAGAAATATAAAGTTTTTAAAAAGTTCCTTCTCAAAATAAATTGACATAGCTAGTGGCTAGGGAGATAAAGCAAACTTTATACAACTAAAGAAAGGCTAAAATTTCATTCCTCTCTAAGTAAATGTAGGTAGCTAATTCATTTCAGTTTCTTTTCTAAACTTCCTCTTAATACTTGTATTTGCAACCCCTTTGGAGCTCCTGTCAAATGCTTCATTACAGGAAAGACTTTAACAGGTCAAGCTAACTTCTGTATAGTGTTTTAACTGGCTGTATGTCAGCTGTGTCAAATCTTAGCCTTAAATATACTTGTAGGCAAATAAAGCTGCTGCAGAAGCAGTTACAAGCTATTAGCTTTATGAAGACCTATAATTAAGACAAAAATTTCAAGGTGGAAGTGGGTAAGACTGACATTAGAGCAGTAAATTGCAACTCTTTCAACTGCTTGACTCATTTTAGCTCCCCTCCAAGAAATTTTTACTTTTTCTTCCAAATGACTAGAAAATTTAGGAACATTCTAGCTGAGAAAAGAAAGTGTTTCACCACTGAAAAGCTTGTAAAGCAAAACTGCTTTGGAATGCAAAGGCTCATATATTAGCACAAAAGCCTGCTTCATTCATGAAAAATATACTAATGTAAGTAATACAGCCTAGGAGCCATCTTACCTGGGGAAAGTTACATGGACTAGCAGTGTGTGAAGAGAAATATACTAATTTCATCAATCAGTGGAGAAAATGAGGAAAAATATTAATTCCCGAAGAAAAAATTACAATTCCTAAAAATTCCTGTTTGCTTTAAAAATCAAAGCAGAATCAACATTATTATAAAAATATGTGCATGCCTGGAACTGCCTCCAACTATTTCTGTAAAATTTCAGAGGAGGGATTACAGTTTAGTTTGGTTTGGGGGGCTTTGCTTTTATGTTTTTATTTTTGTAAGAGAGAACACATCAAATTGAGATCCAGCAGCTGAAAGTGAGACTTAGCTCTTCCAGCTGTGTGCAAAAGCCAGAGCCCCTTTACACCTCAGCTTCAGAGCCAGGGTATGCTCCCAACAGATGTATTATTTTAAAACACACATACCAAGTGCTGCACACATCTCGCTGAAACAATGCACGTTTGAGATCCCACTATTAGATGTGGCCTAAGAGAAAACAGATGTGGGCCACCATGGGATAAAATGAGAAGAAATTATTTTGTTTATCCAGTTGTTATGAGAAGTGTGGAAAGGGGGGAGAAATTAACAAGATAAAACAGCAAAAGAAAGCAACAGAGATAATAGTAATACTATATAAAATAATCTGTATATGCCTGTATGACTGGTACTGTATTATTAAATTGCAATAGCATAATATCAGTAATACTGACATAATAAAGGCAATGGGGGGGGGGAATACCTCTGTATTTTGTGTTTTGCTTCCAAGAAGGACATTTTCTGAAAGACCACTCTTAAGGCTGCGTTCTCCTGTTGAGCAGATGGCAGTCCTAGCAAGATGTCACCAGTGTACACAAGAGCTGTAAGAACTGCCCTCTGAGTAAGCTGGCAGCCCTTATATTCCTTTAATATCTTGTTTACACTTGCAATTGTGTCAAAAATTACTCAGACTGAAAGGATTGCTCACAAATTTAAATATTAATGGCATAGTGTAGGAATAAAATTTTGCTGCTTCATTGTAAGGACTTTGCTTGTGTAGTGGGATGGGGTTGGGTTTTATTTGGTTGGTTGTCCAAAGCTGTTTGAAAAGAATTAAAAGTTCCTTCAGTTTCTAAATTATCAGGCTGCAAGGAGGTTTAATTTAAGCAACTGCAAAACAGTAATTACTGAACTTACTACAAGAATTCTAATGAATTATTTCAGAAAAGCAAGGCAAACAGATCTTTGCATACGTAGTGGCTCATTCAATCAAAACCCACCAAGAATATAACAAAAAATTAACTCTCTAACCCAAAAACCCCACAACTCAGCCTGTCCAGGGCAGACAGAAAGGGCACTGCACCACAAAAGAAATTCACTTCTATACACCCCCTAAACAGGTAACCAGAGAGATCAGCCAACCAACCTGGACCTCAGGATATGTAATCCCAGCTAACTGCATCCCAGAGGAAAGCAAGCCCCACAGCCAGACACAAGGGAAGAGGTCTCCTGACCATGCAGGTAGAATCCAGCTGGTGCTGCAATCTCCCTAACCATGGGAAGATGGGATTCAAAGAAGATTTTTGGGGCAAATCTCAGAATTCACCCTCTCCACCAGCACAGCTGATCCAGCCACATCCACACTATTTTCCACAGAACAAGGGCCAGCAAATAGCTTCACCCCAGACGTGCTCTGAAGGCAATGCAGTTATGGACCTTCTTAGGGGGAAGATTTCTGTACATTTGTACATTTCTGCAATTTTTAGATACAAGTGCAGGCACTTTTATATTGAAAAGCCTATATTGCTTCTCTGTCACCACAGGAAAAGAATGGAAGGGTGTGGAATCAACCAGGAATTACAGACTGCATCTCCCCTGTTTGATTACATGTCTGTCTTTGTTCTCTGCTCTTTTTCACATTTCTTCTGAGTGCCTTTATTTTTACTGGATGGGCAATTTTTTTTTTTTAAATCACAACTGCACCATCTCTTTTACTTTTATCTTACCTTTCTTCACCTCCTCTTTGGTTATCTTTTCACTTTATTCTGTTTCTTCCAATTAGTGGGAAAAAACCAACCTGCCAAGCTAAGAGGCAAGTACAAAGAAGAAAGAGCAAAGAAGAATGCTACTAATGTTTTTGCAAAGAGATTAAAAAAAAAAATGCATCATTAAATATAAACCCCAGAAATTTTGATGTAATCACTCCGAAATACATAAAAATCCACCAACAGCTCTATAAGCACTACTCCAAATACTGGATTTTTTTTTTCATATTATTCCCTTCTGTAGGCTTACTCTGTTTTCTTTTAAACCACCTGGCAGTCACTATGTTTCTCATGGAGACTGTTTTCAGACAGAAAATCTGAACCATATAAGCTCATGAGAGAAGACCCCAAGACTGCTGTAAATATGAACAACCTTAGGCTTAAAGGACTCTGAAAAAATATCTAGCACTTTTAAATAATAGAAAAGCTACAAACCATCCTGAGAAATCATCTGGTCCATCTCACATCTCAAAATACATCAGACATGGAGACATTTGACACATGCTTTTCTACCTGCTTTGTTAAACCATGTGTGATGGGTAACTCACACTTTCCTGACTGATAGATTTTCCCTGTAGACAGAAAATTCCATTCATGTCTGAGACAGGCAGTGCAAACCACACCATAGATAACAGAAGTGGCACAGCAAGCCTTTCCAAAGAACAGCATTGCCTAGTCCTGAGACCAAAAGCTGCACAACCATGGTACTAATTGCTATGCAAGTGCATGGACCCTTGGCCAGACTTGCTGCTATAACATCATGGATCAATGTCCCAGCCAACCTTCTGAAGGTTCTTGACCTTCTTTATTAGGTTAAGTATTCTTTTTTTAAATTTTCAAATCAGATTTTCAAATCTGACATTATTTCTGCGTCTCCCCTTCTGTCTCTGGCCCCTGGTCTTTCTTGAAGTACAGTACCAAAATTAGCAGTCCCATAGCTGAAAGTCTTACCAGCACTCAGATGAAAGAATTCCCTTTGCTCCTATCACAGCTTTCCCATCTCTAACACACAAGAGGAATCTATGGTTGCTTTTCTGTTACTAACATGAAGACAGAATTTACCATTAGAAAATTACTTCTCCCTACCCCAAGATACCTTACAGAGATAAGGAAATAAAAATTAGAGAGAAAAGGAGAGGGAGAGACCCACATCAAATACTGCTTTTCTCTTCATTGAAAAACTGATCTATTGCAGACCCATTCATGCATTATGAATGTTTAGATAAGCAGAAGGCTTTTACTCTACAATATAAGATAGAAGAAACAAGCTTAAGGCAGGTTGGTGCACTCAGCTGCTAAGCTATGCTTAGTTCCCAAACATTTTAGCAATTCAGAGCTCTCACCTTTTATAAAGGTGACTTCCAAGGTAACTGAGGGCTGAATGGAGACTGGTAGATTTTTATATGCTGTTTCTCAACTCTAGTCCTGAGGAAGGCACATCTGCCAGAAACTCACAAATTCAAAGAGGGAAAAGCCTTGGAAAAATTACTTGCCTTCAACTTTACATATCCTGCATACAGACACAACTACAATCTCAGAGAGAACACTAGCAAGTTACATGAATTGCAAATATCCCACTTTTTAATAAATAAAAGATCAATACATCCTTTGAAATCATCCTTGCATCTTGTCTTTTGCTAACCCTTTACCCTTAGAAGCTGACATTACAAAACAGGCTAACTTCTGTTTCATCATCTTACATGCAGAAAGGAAGCAGAATCTCTCTTTCATTATTACGGACAATGGGACTCAGTGCAGCTTCCTAAGTATTTAATAAAGTGTGCTCTTTTCTTTCAGGCACAGTAAAACCATTCCAGCCTTTCTTTTGTTTCCTCCTGCTTTTCTTAACATTTGTAAAGATTAATGAACACTGTTGCGTATGTACCTTATCCCTGAAGAAGCATGACCTTCAAGGCAGTTACGAAATGGAAGTCAGGAGCTCCTCTGTACTCATTAGTTTTATTTTAAGTTACTCTGTTGTGGCTTTCATTGGTAGTGGTGTGGGGATCTTTTCTAATTGTAGTTAACTATCTGAATACAACTGTTAAGGGGGTTTATTTCCATTACCTTTCACCATGAAGTTGCTCTTTCATAAGCAAACAAACTGAGATCATTGCTCATTTCTCAGAGCACATAGAGACTTTTCATATTTCCTGAGTGAGTGCACAGCTGGAGCATCACTCACCAACCATCACAAACAGCATCACTGTAGTAAATTGGTATTAAATTATTCACCAAGCTCTGCGTAAAAGGAAGTTAAAATATATTTCTGGAAAATGCTATTAATACCTAAGGAGCCAGGCATATGAAGCAAAACCTGCTGAACACATCTCTGTGTACATACCCAACAGATCTAACTAAAATATGATTGTTGTGTTTCAGCAAATGAAGCCCCAAGGTAGCCTAAAATGGAAAGTAAATATTTTGGATACTGGCTTTTTCTTCAGTTTTATAGGAAATTTGCTAAACATACATACAGAGATACATCTATTTAAAGTATTCAAATTGATATTCTCTGATTTTATGTAAAAATAAAAATGACTCTACTGCTTTTACTACTGCAGTACTAAAGCACTGTGAACTAGCTTTTTTCCTCTCTTCTGCAGTATCAGAAAAAAACCCTGAACTTTCAGTCACATATCTGCATCATAGGCCAACTTTCAAAACTGCATCTCACAAAGGTAGTGAACTGTTAAAAGCTATGAAGTACTTTTAAAATCCACAAACATACATCCAAGTATATGTTGCCTAAAATTACTACAGAAATAACCACAAAATTAGGATATCATATAAGATCACATAAATAATATTGCATTCCAGAGCATAACTTTAACAACCTAGTTTGAAATTGCAACTATTTTGTTGCTATTTTAATTTGTCTAGACACAATTTTTCCTTTTTAGTACTCTTTCATCGCACAAGCATAAAGTCAATAGGAGAAGTATTACTGCCTCATCCCCTTAGTCCTCCATTCTTCTCATTTTGTTTGATAAGTAGAAGGTATCAGGGCCCCTTCTCAGCCAAAATTTCACATGAAACAATATGAGATACAAGAAAAGAGCGGCCAGTTTCCCCCTCCCTGTCCCCACATGTGAGGGGGAATATTTATTCAGGCTGTTATTCCTTGGCTCTCTGGATAACAAGGCCTTCATTGCTTTCCTTTACCATGAGAGATGAGAGCTCATTTTCTGAGAAACTAATTTTGAAATGACTTGTAGCTACAGTAATTTAAAGCAGGGAAAAAAAAAAAAAAAAGGCAAAGTTATGAATAGGCATTTGGTAATTTCCATTTTCTCTTCTTATGTACTGTGAAAGACAGAAACCAGAGCTCATTGCCACAGTGCAATACCAGCTAGGACTGAGAGCATCACGACTTTGCCCCAGCATCAACAGGGCAGAGACAATACTGCTTATTAGCACAGATGAGATTCATTACGCTAACCAAAGCAGCAACATCCCTCCTCATAAATCCACAGGTAATCTTACGTTGTTATAGCTGCAGTGCCTGTGCTTCCTTTTTGTCTCTTATAAAAATAGGTTTTATTACAGTCTATTCTGGGTGAAGGTCAAGCAAGAGAGACAAGACTGGAAAGTGAAGTCTTTCAAATGGAGAGAGCACATAGTGCAGATTCCTTTAATACAAATTCTCCTGCCTGCAGTATAAGCCTTGACCTAGAAGGCCCCTGCATCTTGAGCATTTCAGGGCTTGAAATAATTTACTCTATATGCAAGAATTTATGAAAGACATTTCTGACCTCAACTGCACAACCATTTGTCCTAATAGATGGAGGTAGAATTATAGGCTGGTTTGGATTAAAATATTCCAACCCTCTGCCATGGGCAGGGACACTTTCCATTTGTCCACGTTGCTCAGAGCCCCATCCAGCCTGGCCTTAAACACTTCCAGGCAAGGGGCACCCACAGCTTCTCTGAAAAACCTGTGCCAGGGCCTCCCCACCCTCACTGGGAAGAATTTCTTCCTAATAGAGAATTGATATCCACCCTCCTTTGGTTCAAAGCCATTACCACTTGGATAGCTCTCTTTTAGAGAGAATACTTTACACTAGGGCTTGCTCTGTGATTGCCAGACTTTGTCTATAAAGAATGGAAGAATGACTTGACAGGCTATGAAAGACAAAACCTTTCTCTATTGCAGTGCTATTGTTCAGTTTTCTAATTTACAGATCACAGTAGTAGAAAAGGTAATTCTATTCAAACACAAAGAAATGTGTTAAATTGTCTGAAAAAAAATATTAAGTACTCTACAGAGAAAGAGAAAGAGGTGTCTGCTTGTCTTCTGAAATGCTACCTGCTTTTGAAATAGCCACAGAGGAATATTAAGTGAATCAATATAACCAGTACATTTATCTGAAAGAGTGGGGACAGCCAGGGTCGTAATTATTACTGATGTGTTGCTAATACATGAAAAACAGCAAAAGGAAAACGTTGATTGATTGCTATGAATTTCTGGCAGCTGTAGCTTTTGAAGCATGAAATACATTAGCATTGTATTCTAACGTCTTTGATAATTTTTCAGAACTGATGCTTGTCTTCTGAGCAAGGCATATTATTTATTTACAAAGAAGTCACTGGCTGTAAAAAATTAAACATGTAGGAAATAAGCTGACCTCCATTTTTTCTGCAAAATGACATTACTTTGAAGGACAAAGGAAGAAATAACTTACACTGTTAGTGAATGATACAGGTCTAATTTCACATTCATTGTCCAGATACCTTTGCCCTTTACAGGTTATTAACTGTAACAAGCTCCTGGGTGAATTTATTGCATCGTTACACAGCAACTATAGAATATTTCTAGTAGAAAAACCTACAGTGAAATAGCAGCTCTGTTAAAAGGAACAATTTTGAAATACAATGCCTGGCTTGTAAGAGTCATTAAATAAGTTTCTTCAGAACAAGTTTTCACATGTACCATAAAGGTTCTCAAATGCCATAGCTTTGACTGTGTTTACACATTTATGTCTTAATTTTTTTTGCTTACCCCTATCATTCTCTATGTATAACTGACCACTGAAGAAAGTAAACCAAAGTATTTTATTCTTCTCTGATGATTTAATGTTTGTTTCTGCTTGAACACAGAGATTGTATTGAATACAAGATGTATAATAGAAACACTGTTACAGGGATTTAAGAACTCAGAGCTGAACTGATGGTTCTTTTCAAAAATTTCTGCAAGCATCTCAAAAGAAGGGAAAAGAATGATAAGGGAAGCATGACAGAGACAGATAACCAGCAAGAGTAGGTGCTGCAGTCATTGTCATACCTTAAAGTAACAAGGATATTAAGAAACAGCAGTAGCTCCAGTTCCTTACACTCAGCAGGGTTAAATGCAGTGTTATTAATTTCAAATCGGCAGAACAACCTCCAGTTACAGAGACTTTTTTATACTGATGAGGACTCTTCTGCATTTGTTTCTATGATTTGCAATGCAAACAAATGCATGATTAGTGTAACAGAACTTTTGAATTACCAATCAGTACAAATTTTATCCCAGTGCAAAACTAGCAATGTCTCTGTCAGGTTGTCAGCCTTATTGGCACTTAAAGCACCTGTCTGCCCTCATGGTACTGCTGACTAATATTTGTATTCACATTATAGGTAATCCAGGCTCTTACACAGCCCTTGTTCCTGACCTCTTCAGTGCCAAAACTCAGAATTATCTGACCTGAAATTAATGGTGCTTTTAACTGCTCTAGTTGGAGTGCTTGCCCATTCTGTCTGCAAGAAGGGAAAATGCCTGTAGACCCTCATTGTCTGCCCATAGTTCTTCCACTATTGATAAAAGAATGGACAACTCCCACAATTTATGGTGAGGAAATCTGTATGGCTCATCTTTTTTGAGCAGAAAACAAAATGCCTCTGCAAGGCTTTCACATAAATCCTGCACAAGCAGAAAAAGGCAAAACTGGTGATAGCACTGCTCACAAGGGCACAGCTTCTCTGTGTGTCTGCCAATACAGAGACCCTGTAAGCACTCAGGTCTGGAAAACCATCCCCAGAGCAAAGACACATCCATGAGGGTAAAAAAAAACAACTCTTAGGTGAAGTAACAAGGCAAAGGCTCCAGCTAATACATAAAAAACCTGCCATTCTTCAAGCTCACCTTTAAGGGCTCTGGAGGGACAATGCCAAAGCCAGCTATCTCAAATCTGCCTCTTGAATCCTCTCTATGTAATCAGCAAAGATTTATTTCCAGCTTATGTGGTCTCTGATTCTGGTACAATAAAGCACAGCAGCACTCATCTGAGTATGACTAATTCACATGCCTCCACCTCACCACCCACTTACAGCAGTGTGAGAGAGACCCTGGGGTGGGATCCAGACTGTGGCTCCAATTCATGAACTCATATTAATATATTTTAACCTTGTTGGTGTATTCTGAATCTTGTTTAAACATATGAGATTAGACTGTGAGGCTAAACAGGTATGCACAAAAGAGACAGAAAAATGTTAATGCAAAATAGGTTTATTTCAGAGGAAGAAACATACATTTTGGCTTGGAGCACAGATGCAGGATAGCTAACATTAAGTTCATGCTTTTTTTCTGTTTCTTCTGAAGTTCTGCACACACATCACCTGTGCTGCCTTTCTCCTCAGGAAACCTCATGTTTGCCTAGGTAAAACAAATTCTATAAATTCAATGCTAACAGCTAAAACTGCAAGCTTCATTGGAATTAGTATTATAGTGTGATTTTCCATTCTAGCTTGACTAAGGCATTGCTCAGCCAGGATGGCTTCCTTGCAATAGGAAAACTTGGCTGCCATGGCATGACATCAAACAGTGAGGGCACCCAGCTGCTGACACTGGCATACTGTGACTCCTGGGACAGCACTTTCCCAGCCTCATCACTCCTTGAAAATATTTCAGTAGGCATTGAAAATCCCCACCATCCCCACATAGTCCTGTAGGACACAGAGCAGCAAAGCTCGACATGTACAACCTAGAGGAAGGAAACCATACTTTGCAATAGTTCTGAGGCCTGTCAAATAGCTTCCTCTGGCACTAATGAAGATTTTCAAGGTATTTGCCTTCAGCACAGTCCCAGCCAGAGCCCCACAGGAAGCCAGAGCTGGTATCTGCAAATCTATTTCTGCTCCTTCAGAAGCTGCAATATCAAACCGCATACCCAACATGTGAACAAGATTTTACCTTCCACAGCCTAAAGGACCCTTAAACAAATTAAGCCAGCTGCTAAGAACGTAATTTGCAATGAAAAGTCTACAAGAAACAGTAGGAAATCACAAGGAACAACTCTCATTTTCTACTAGGCTCCTGCCTTCCCCTCTTCAGAGGGCAGACTGGAAATAGCTTCACATCCAAATCGCATCCCACCCTGGTTCTTGCTGGGCATTCTGGCAAAAACCTCTGGGACTAGGAAGATCTTGCAGGATTTAGACAGATTTGAAGCTGCCCTTGGTGCTTTGGGAGAGCTGCAGAATAATAGTCAGGAATTTTAATTCACAGCTTCTTGAAGTATTCAGGTGTAAATGAAAAAAACACAAGATAAAAAATTGGGCTCACCTGACTTCTCACACTGACTACAAGAAGAGGATTAGAATTTCATAAATAGTCCCATATTTCCCTGTTCTGATGCTCATGGGAAAACAAGTCTAAAATGATGCATGCAGGATCACAAGGTTTATGACATTTTAAGCCAAAATAGTCAGTTAAAGAATTGAAAATTTAGGAAGCCAACCTTCTTCAGGCACTGACCCCCCTACTTCAATATCAGCAGTAGATCCTTTTGAGAGAAACAGCCCAAAGCAAAAATTTTATTTAGCTTTTAATCAGAAGATATTTTTCTTATTTCAGGCTGTAAGAGTATAGTAGAAATAAAAGCATCATGTGTAGAGTTTTATTTTGCTGTTGTTTTGTGGTGGTTTTGTTTTGGCTTTTAAATGCTTAGTTGTTGTTGTGTTTCTTAAATAATAGAAAAAAAGTTATAATTTCCAGGAAAGGTTTGATGCTTATTTCACTTGCTCTAATTTTACATCTCTGCAATGCCTCAAGGCATATCTACAATCTGCAAATTGTTCTGTAAGTGTGGAATAACTTTACCAAAGACAGCAAACTGTAATTTATCTCAGTGTAACTAAGAGCTAGGTATATCTGCTAGTTTTTAATGGACTATCCGGCTTATTCTAAATGCTATTAAAATGACAAAGTAAAATAAACCAAAATGAAATGGAGAATTCCTCTGTCTCCATCTGCACATTACAAGAAGATATTCCATAAAATATATTTATCAGCACTGTGACCAGCTATAAAACATCGTCAGTGCAGAATGTTTATGTACTGTAGCATAGTAAAATTGTCCCCCTGTTAACTCTAAATCAGCTTCTGAACAGGTATTGGTGCTTCTTCATCTGCAGGCTTCCTCGAAGGGAAATGTCATTTATGATGTCTGGAATATCATTTTTGCTATGAAGGATGTCACAGCTGAATTGCAACTTCTCATAAAGGTAAAAATTGCTGGATTTGGTGTTAATAAATCTTAGAGACAGATCACAGCATTATTTACCTTTTGCTTTTTTAAAAAGTGGTTAAATTTAAAGTGAACAGCTCAAGACCTGTAAACTTCAGTTTGATTAATATAGTGTGTCATCTGCATAGTGCAGCTAAAGGAATTCATGCTGTTACCTCATCAGATCTTGTAAAAAGAGAGTGCCAGGACCTGTCACCATCAGTGTGTCCTCACCACAGAGTCTGCATGACTGCCAACTGCATCCAAACATCTGAATTAGCTTAGGCAAAATGCAAGGAAAAAGCAAAAGCATAACCTATGCCACTGTCTCGTCATTATTTCCTGACTCAACCAAAGTATACATCCAATACTGATCAGAGGGGAAAAAATACATTATAGGGTTCACTTTCTTCTTCCCCAAAGCAAAAACTATAGTATCAGAGATAAAAAAAAAAAAAAAAAAACTCCTCTACATAACAAAATGCTCTTTGTGATCCTGAACTGGTTTTTGGCAGCACTGTGTTTTCTCTGGCATCCTCCATGCTCTCATTGGGAAAACTAAAATTCAGCAGTAAAGAAAGCAATCTGTGTCATACAGTTGCATAAACACCAGCTTCACAAAACTAACAAGTTAAAATGCTCTTTAATGCCACATTGACAACAGAAAAACTTCCAGTAGCAGACCCAGATGCAAGCTGACACCTCAGTTTTCACAGTACATTGAACCCTTGAGGCTTTGCATCAATAATTCTTGGGAGAGAAGAGTCAAGTTTTATAATTGAATACATTTTTTCCCTTTATTTTGTATCAATTTGAACTAGCAATTGTAAACAAATACTTTAACTATCATAACTATATCAAAACAGTAGCAGAGCCTTAAATCTTAAAAATCTTGCCTTTTACAGTCATCTAATGCTTTTAAGTACTAATTTTCAGTCTTAGTAACCTTCCCTTCCCTTGCCCCTACTTTTTAGTGATGAACAAGATCTTGTTATTCTTTATTCCTCAGAGCCCAATGGATAGAAATTATTTTAACCTATATAATCTCAAGTATTTTTCTAGAGTGGTATAATAAAGCTAGCTTCCCTTTCTATAGGACAAACAGAAAGTTCTCTAACAGAGAATTATTCTGTGCTATTATAATAAAGAGCCAGACACCTTTGATTTAAAGTGGAAGCTGGCATTTCAGAATTAAAAACTTCCTTGTAAATGAAGTTTACCATTGACAATACATCCATTTATTTCTGTGTATTTTTTTTTTGTTTGATCATAAAGTAATTTCAAATACAAAAAAAAAAGTGTCTATAATTGAAATAATTTCAAAAATTAAAAAGTCCGAAATAGCCATATCACATTTCCCTTTCTTTCCCAAAGCTCTGTTACGTATATATAAATAAACACACCAGAATGCCTTGCATCATAGTTGCACAAGACAGATCTATTTTAGCTAGGAGGACAAGCTCTGACACAAAACTGCATAAACTGAGTGTAACAGGGTTAGTAGGTTTAGAAAACCAAGGGGTCTTTTTAAGGAAGCTAAACAAAGGCAGAGCTCTGCATTTTCAGAACCTTTAATAGCCTTTATTACCTTAGCTAAGAGCAGATACATGACCACTACTACTCCCATTATAGACTCGAGGCACAGTCCTGGTGTAATAGCAATAGTTTATAAAAAGTGAGCCTCCAGCGCTTTCAAAAACAACCCCAAAACAAACAACTTAAACTCCCTCTCAGAAACCCCAATCAAACAAACAAAATATTCAGGGTATAGATACAAAAGACATGTACTTCAGAGCAACCATAACTACATTTTTTTTTGTAAATTTTCTTTGACTGGCCAAGTGGAAAGATATCTTTTCTAGTTGAACAGAGCTTTTTACTCCACTTTAAAGAAATTGCTTCATTTCTTTTTCAGTCTCACAAAGTAATCAGATGGCACCAGTCTAGCGTTTTTTACTAAATTAAGAAGATTGCTTCCCATTTTTTTAGCACAGGAAATAGCATTTCTATGAACTGAACACTTCTACAGGACAATGGCAATAAGTATTCACGTCCCTCCTCCAGCAGGGGTCCTGGAGGCACATTTCCCACCAAGAGGCTGCTCCTCCTGGCTCACAGGTGCTCTGAGGGACAAAGATGTCCCTGCTAAAGCAGCACTTGTTCCAGAGGGGCACGAGGGAAGGCATGGCAGGTTCTCTGTCAGGCTGCATGGTGTTCCCCCGTGCCTTTCCTTCTGTCCTGATTAAAATTTTATGTGACCTTTTCACAGCAAACACCACTCACTATGCCCAAGCAGGCAGAAATAACCAGCAGGTATTTCAAGGCATGATCTTCTCCCAAGAGCCTGACGTGGAGCACTCCCAGTTCTACAGCAGCGTTTCAAGCAGCAGGATTTTACCAAAGGAAGTGGGGACACCACCTTTCCCCTTCACTGTTTTAGTTCACCTCATGTAAGTTTCCATATCATTCTACTTTCTCTGGTCACTTGGATTTTTTTCAGTCCTAATGAATTTTTCTTGGCCTTCAGGAAATTCCCTGTGAAAGTCTCAGGCAGATTCCCTCAAAGGCCTCTTGGCAGAACAAATGAAGCCAGAACAGTTCACAGTGCCACCAAGCTGACTCTACCAGATGTGACATAGCACAAAATGAGCAGTGCAAGGTTACACCAACCAATTAGATAGTCATTACAATTTTTTTAAAATATATCTTCCTCTGACTGAATATACCTCTGAAGAGGTATATTCTCTTCTGCAACTAATGAATGGATTGCCATAATCGCCTATTTTATAGCAAAGGAGTTATTTTAATTTAGTAGCCATTCACAGGTAGACTGGCACCTAATTTATAGCTTGAATGTGGTTTATCTATTAAGAAACTAATTAAAGTTAAGACACAAATGCTAATTTTGAGAACAGAAAGAATTACATAGGGATAAGGAAAGCTGGATGCTGATCAAAATGCTCAAGTAAATGTTAGCAGACTGAAAGCAATTACATTGTCAAGGTCTGTCATAAGTGTCTGTGCTGGAAAAACTACTTTGTTTCTTATTTTCGTTTGGAAAAGTCTCATCTGTCACATTTTCTGTCTTTCTTTTCTTACAGGTACTCATAAACTATGAGCAGTGATGCAGCTTAGACCTTCAGCACTCGCAGTTCTCTTCTGTGACCTTTTCAGTCACACCATTACATTGATTAATTAATGCAGAGTACAACAATGCAAAGGGAAGTATTAGGGCAGGCATATAAGGTCATAAAATAATTGGCATGCAAAGTGTTACATCTATCACTTGGATTATTGAATCTGAGATCAGGATTCTTCAGATCTGCAAAGCACTGAGTTACATAACTGACTTATGTCCATATACACACAAATGACCATTGTTGGGGGGGGGGGGTTAATTAAAAAATTCTACTACCTGCAGTGCCAGTCCAATGCCAAAATGCTT
Source organism: Vidua chalybeata (assembly GCF_026979565.1). NCBI lineage: Eukaryota > Metazoa > Chordata > Aves > Passeriformes > Viduidae > Vidua > Vidua chalybeata. The sequence continues at coordinate 14,183,063 of NC_071539.1, forward strand.
TGTACTCATTCTAGATAGAATCAAACATCCAGACATGAGCTAGCTCCCCTAACTCCATCCATAACCAACGATTTTCAGCAGAAACAGTTACCAGCAATATGTTAAAGTAAATTTTAAGATAGCCTAATTAATAAATAAAACTCATTGTGAAGAGTGGAAATTGGCTTCCTATTTATTCCAGGCCCTAGGTAGATCTGATGGATCTAAGCCTTTGCTGTATTTCAGCAGCACATTCAGAGTGTGCCCACAATTTCTCAGGCAAAGCAAGACATGTAGCTCTCTGAAGATTTCTTATGAGGTGTATCATAAGTCAGTTGCATTTACTTAACTAGCACATTTTCAGCAATGTTGAGCTTATGATCTCCATGATTAATAGCGATATGCTTACAAAATGCAAAGAAAGGAAATTAACTGCTCTGTCCCTGACGAATCGCTGGCTTTACCAGTTAATTAAGAAGTTCTGCATTTTTAGCTTATGATTAGCTGCAATCAAAAAGATGATCTTTATTATGCTGCTTTTTTTTCCATCAAGACTTCTGCAGTAGATAATGAAGACAGCAAAGCAAAGAGCAGAGCAATCCAAGGAAATGAGTACATACAATGCAACAGAGCATAGTGACATCCTTGTCTATTCCAGAAAGAAGGTTTAACTATTGTAGTATTCTAACTACTTTTAACTGCACACAGAACTCTAAACGGAGACTGTACTTCCAAATCAATCCTCCAGGAATCAATTTGCTGGTATATTTTATAATCCACATAAAATCTAAAGGCAATAGTTGATTGGGAGATGAGGTACAAATGGAAATGAGGTCAATAAAACAAACTTGAAACAAAATACTGTATGAAAGATAACTATTTGGACTGTACATGTTGTGTAGCAATTCTATGCTTAGAGCTTCACATTTTTCCTGTACCAAAGAACACCCTTCACTTCCAGATTTCAGCAATTCAGGTTGTTGAAGGTTAGTTCTTTTCAAAAAGCTATTGCTGCAAAATGCAGCCCACAGAGTACAATAGGGAATAAGCCTTTGTTATTGTTAATATGTTTCTTGCTTCAGGGAAGACACTTAAAATTCTTAGTTCTCAAGCATTACTTAAATTGGTGACAAAAAGACATTTTAATTGTTTTCAAGACTGGAACATAAGATTTTAGAATCTCTAAATGTAATGTCTCTGTAGCTGGAGATATGCATTATTTAACCAGAACAATAGTTCTCATTAAAACTTAACTTAATTTTTCAGCTTTCTCAAAACATCTGCTACTCATGGGATCTGGTTTTGTAATTATAATAAACAAAATTTCTCTAGTGATGCTCCTTTAGTAGCAAAAGCAAGAGGTTTCTAGGACTTCTTCAAAGCTTTGATAAACTAAACTTTATTGCAATAGAAATAATTAGTATATATTTGTTGCTGTTATTTTAAATCTGTTACTTTGAAAGCTGATGCCACAGCTCTTGACTTAGTTACCAGATTTGAAACAAAACTCTGGCAATCATGTCTTTGCAGAGGTTTAATGAAAACAATTTACTTTCTAAGGCATATTTTGAAATCAATACATAACAAGTCACAAGCATAATCTGAAAGCTGTACATGTGCCAGGAATGCAGAGGATACAGATGTCAAAGCATTGAAAGATCTGGGGCAGTTTCTAATACTTTATAGCAAAACTATTTGAAAGGGATTAAATACTTTGGAAAGAGGCATCATAAGAATTTTTTATAGGTTTTGATGTTGATTTTCCGGATTAGCAAATTTGTTAGCTTGCCAAAAATATAAAATACAAAATGTAGTACTGATCTCACAACCGAGAGTGATTGCGATCCCAACACAAAAAAAAAAAAAAAAAAAAAAAGTTTCCAGAAGATACAAGCCAGGCCTGCTTTTTCACCCCAAAACAGATTTACAGCAAAAGGATTGAAGCTTTTACTTGTGAGTTTTGGATAACGCTCTTTCTTTTTGCTAAGAATAAAAACCTAAAACCAGCATCCATGCTTGGGAAATGATAGGATAAGTGTGTAAATGTTGATTCTCAACAACACATTTTCCACTGATAGTACATGTTGCCGGTTTCAATCAAGGTAACATTAAAAACCATCCAGATGACATTTCACCTACATAGTACCTGTACAGCCCAAGTAAAGTGGCTGTGGAAAGGGACAGGAATAAGCAGATATTTCTGATAGGAAACACATCCACGTGGATACTGACATATTCCAGTGCCTCAAGACTGAACCTTCAAGCACCACAAACCAGCTGACAGACTCACATCTATATTGGATGGAAATTTCCTATCATTATCTTCTAGTAAGAAATGAGTTTTGATGAAACAAGATAAAGTGTTTTGCTAAAAACCTTCAAACACAAAGCTGATTGAACTTTTCCAAATGAAAGAACTTTTACCATATTTCCATTTCTTTTTTCAACAGCATTTGAAACTGACTGCACATCTTTTAATCTTCTCAAATTGAGCTCCATCAATTCCTTCATCTGTACTTTTCACTGGTAAATAAGGTTCCATCTGGATTGTAAAAGTAGGTGAGGAGGGCACACTGGGACTGAAAGCTTCCAGCAGGCAATTGCCCTGAAATGTGCTCTGGTTTCTGAACACTCTGGACCCAAGCAGATAAGAAACCAGCTGAGGCAATAATCACCTTCTTTTTATTATTACCTTCTATTATGCTTTCTATTTCCATCCTGGGTCTCATCCCCAAGCCACAAATTAATTCTATTTATTTTCTATTTCATTTCATAGACAAACATGCTATTCAGATTCAAATATTCTATCTTCCTAAGGTATCTTGGTAAATATCACTTATGCCATGTAGCAGCATTAAACCAAATGAACAGATTATATATGGGCTTTTAAAGTGGATTAACAGACACAAAACTATGACGAAAAGATAGCACTATCTGCACTATATTGGTTAAAGAGGCACAGGTTTATATTTCCATAACTAACTGGGTCACAGAGGCTGTATCCACATAGTCTAAATCTTAGAAATGCTGTAGTCACATTTAGGGATAGGGTTGGAAAAAATCATGTTTCATTAACAGATCCAGGGGACAAGAATAAAAAGTATGTGTTGCCTGTGCAACAGACATGATGAACAGAAATCCTGAAGAAATTTTCATGTTTTGCACTGAGACTGAAATAGAGCACTACTAGGAGACTCCTTCTGCTTGGTCTCTCTCACTCCTCCCACCAGGATCAGCCACCCCACCAGAAGAACTGAAAAGAAAAAGGTTAGGTGGACACTGGGTTCTATTTAATCATTGCCTAGTCATTATCTCCAGTTCATCTCTTCCTTCCAGTAAAATCTCCATTAGCATAGCTGAACTGAAACCTCTCAAATCTTTAGAGCCTCCCTGAAGTCTAAAAGAGATGAAACACAGCATGAAGAAATGCACAGGAGTTGCTTCTGGACCAGAAGCATCACAGTGGGAGTTGAGGCAGGGAGTCATCAAGAGCTGAGTGAGAACACCACCTTTGTTACCCCAATAGATTGGTAATGTCTATTTCTCTGCCTCGAGGGCTCCTGCCCCACATGTATTTCATAACTTGGAGATTTCCTCATCCTGTGATACTTTTCTCTAGTTTGTGTGTTGAGGCAAGCAAACAAACCCTTAAAACTTGTCTGGTCTGCGAAGTGTAAATAGAGTTGCAATATGTCGCGTTTAAAATCTTCCGTCCATTTTCTTTTTTAGGCTTTAAGTTTTCTATATAAAAAAGATTAAATCCCTTGGAAGTTAAGCCAGGACTTGTTCTCCTGCCCCTAAACACAAGTCTTTTCTCCAGCAGCAGTCACAAATTTCCTCAGGACTCCCTATGCAGAGCTATCAGAAAGCTGATTTTACCTGGGCAAACATGAAACCTGCTGCTGCCCTGGCAACATCAGGAGTGCAGGGACTGAGCCTGCACAAGGGAGAGAGAGACTGTCCTCTCCCAGCCACTGCTGCCAGTGCTGCACACCCAGTGGCCAGTGCTGAGAGAGGGTTTGGACACGGCTGCCCAGGATGCTCCTGGAGGGCTGAGACACCCAGTGCACAAACCTTACACAGAGACTACAACGAGGCTTTTGGGAAGGCTGCCTAGAGGTTAATGAACAACCATCTTTTCATGCAAGCCAATACATTAAAGATAAGGATTGTGTTTGTTTGTTCTTTTTTCCATCTACTGAAAGCTGAGTAGATGGTAAATTATATTTGTACCAAATTGTTATTAGCTGTTGAAAACTACTGTTAGGTTTTTTTCCTTTAACAGCTTAAACCAATATTAAGGATAAAAACAGAACAAAAAATGGTTATGCATCCTTTCACATTCAAGTGAAGAAAATTATTTTGCACAGCAACTATTGAGATCAATTAAAATCCTTTACTTCAGATATAATTAACAAGCCTCACAAGCATAAAGTGATTTAATTTCCTGTATCAAACCAAATGCTGTTTTCTGTCAGTAAATGACTATTCTCTTACAGCAATACACATTAATAATTCATTGTTGCTGTATATTCAAACAGATGGGACTCAATGAAAACTTCTAATGAAAATTGCATTAACTTGCATCCAGCATGTAGAATCTTTAAAGGAATAGTATTTTCTTAAATGCTAAGATTTCTCATTGCACAATTTCCTAATTAGAGTTAAATTGTTACATTACCAAAATAAACCAGTCATTACACTGGGTGAAAAACAAAAAGCAATCTAATACAGTTGTATAAAATAAAAACAAATAAAGCCAAGGCCTGCTCCTTCAATAAATAACCACAAAATAATGTTATAAGAATTTATGCTTACTAATATTTATCTTTGTATTTGATTTAACTTTGATGAGGTTCATTTAATCTGGCAAGTGACAAGCACACTGTAGGATTTCACTTTGTGGCATGGGAGAGTAGAAAATTAGCACATAAACCTCCCAGAAGCACGTGATTTGGATCTCAGTCCCTCACCACCCCGCAGTGCGGAACAAGGCTGCAAGAGCAGAGTTACTGCAGCTCACTCACTGCCACAGAGAAGAACCTTTCTTCTTCCCACCACCTCCTTTTTTAGTTCCCCATTTCCTTTGAAGATCTCAAAGGATAGAAATAAACTGGGGGGAGTGTGTGTGAGAGAGATTACTCAGTTCAATAAGGCTGAAAAAGACAGTGAGAAAGCAGGAATTTGTTGTCTGATATTAGATATACTGAAGTCAATAGGAATTAATTGACCATAAATATTTTCATTTCAATGCTCCCTATAAAAGCAGCAGCACTACTGGCCTCTAATACTATAGTTTTAAACTTTTACTTGGGAAATCTTAGAAGACTTGCCAATGTAAGCATCAAATAAGCATAACAATTCTACAGCAAAAAACAAAACCAAAGTCTGTAATATGCCTATATGAACAATCCCATTGTGATAAAAGCCCCCTCCTTTAGTTTTACAAGGGATATTCACCACAATGACACAACATGACATGGAAACACTTTTTTCTCCTGAACATTTTGCCATTGTAGCTGGTACCATTTGTTCTCATTAAGCACATCCATACAAAGAATGAATTCTGCTGTTGTTTTCTCTGTGTTTTCAAGACTGAAGGGTTGATGGTGCAAAGTGCTGAATAAACTGACTGCTCCAAGGACATCCACAGCTCTAAATGCATGCACAGCCACAGCCAGGATTAAAGGAATTTCCCAGGTAAATGGCTGCATCCACCTTGTGATCCCTTGCTGGCGAGACAGCACTCATTAAGTACATTATTAGAGCAAGTACATAAGGCAGAGAATCTTATTTATGCAAATGGGATGAAAATATCACAATAGGATCCCCTTTCTCCCTGAACAGTCAACAGCGATAACAGTAGCAAAAATATTCATGTTTTTCTCCATTACCTAGGATGCCTGAATTTGACATTTTCATTCTACATCAAGCTCTTAAACTGCAAAAAGAAAAAAACTTAAGGTAAATACTCTGCATTTGCACCAGACCAAAGAGCGATTATTTATTCACATCTCCATTACACCTTCCTTTGAAACAGCAAGTTTTAGAACTCTAAAGGAAATTAGGTGAAATAAGTTATTTGAAACTGAGAGGAAAGAAGTGAAGAAGGAATAAATAGAGCTTTTAAGGACATGGTAAAAGTACCAGCTGATATCACACAGCATTGTCTTTAAATAATATCCACAATAACTACCAAAAAATACCTAATTTCTGTGTGGTTCCTGACAAGTGCTAAAACTCAAAACTTTATTGTATTGCACTATGAAAAAAAAAAAGTACCCTAAGAAACTACAAAAATATATTATAAACGCACGTTTAGAAAGTATTTTTGCTAAAAAATCCACAATGTCTCTCCTTTTAGATTTTTCTACATAACATAATGCATTTATTGGAGTTTTGCAACATGGCCCCAGAATTCCCTAACTGCTACTCCAGAAATAAGTCTCAAAGATTTGAATATCCAATTTTAAACAAATGTTTGGTTCCTGGCTTTGAAAAATATGATACTCAATCTGTGCTTTTGAAGAAAAAGCTGTAGAGAATGTGTTGACATAAGTCTTCTGGATAAATTTTTCCTTCTCTAACAAGTTTACCCATGTGTATTTTTCTGACAGGGACCAGAAACAGCAAATAACTCCCTTTACATTGCTCCATCATAATGCAACCTCAGAAAGAACAATGAATTAAAAAATCTGTTGCCAAAAATTGAGTTGTTTGTTTCTTGGCTCTCCCAGATGGAAAACACTTTTGTTAAATCATTGCAAGTGAAATTAGGCAGCTTGTTACTGAAGTCTAGTCATTCATTAGCATTTTCAATTCCTGCAAAGGGACAAAATACTTGAATACCTGACTGTCTGAATATTAAAAGATAATGTTTTCTGTTTATATGTAAATACATAAAATCTGTATCAGAAGTTAAAGAACAGTGGGTAAAATTTCTGCTTTTTCAAAAGTTCTTAGAGCTCACAATGTTCTCTTAATTACTATTTTTCCCCCTTATCCTTTTTATTATTTCCACCTATCTTATAACTCTGCCCAAAACAAGATCTTTTTGCTTTCCTTTGACATAGGTCTTGGTATTGGCTATAAATTAATATATTTTTTCCCAACATACTGATCCAAAACGGTCAGACTCAGCTGAATTTGTACCACAGAGACTCAGCACATTAGTTCAACATTACACTACAAATATATACACAAAGACACATGGAGAAGACAGAATTATGGATGAAGGTGTCAACTCTTTATTAATAAAGTATAAGAACCTGTTTTTCTGGTCTAACAACAGGAAATAAATCAATCAATCAATCAAGTGGATCTAATACTAGATTTTATCTGGTTAAATGAAGAACCCCACCACAAGTGGTTAAGCATCCTAATGGATAATCTAAGGAAGAAAACCCAGTAACTAGTCTGTTCTCTGTGCAATTATTACAAAATTTGCCAACTTTGGCAAAAGCTGATATAACTGTAAGATTTCAAAAACTCTCCCAGAATTTGACATCTTTGCCAGATCATCTAAATCACAGGTTTCAGTGACTTTGGCATCTGACACCTGGGGACCAGCTAAGCACTTATTTTATATATTATTCTCCACTTTATACGACTAACTGAGGAAGAGAAAAAGCTTTTAACATCACAGCCACGTGCAACTTTTGCTGATGGGGTACAAGCCAATATGCTGTTACCAAGTCAATTTTGTGCTATTTTTGCTGCTTTTACTATAGGAGAGGGTGTCCTACAACAAAGAGGCAAAACACATCTCCAACCATTTCAGGCCTGGGAGGCAGGAAATGGCAGACAGAGCCTTTTGCCCTGTGTCCACCACACCATTAAGTTTTACAGGAATGGTTGGTTACTGATTAGTCTCAAAATGTACCAGAGGTTGATCAGTAAACACTCCAGCTTCTACAAATTGACTGAGATTTCTAGGAGTGAAAGTGTGAATTGCAACAAGGATGGCACTCCTAATTAAACAAATATAATCCCTTCTTTCCTTCAACTTCCTAATTTCTCAGGCTTTTGCTTGTAGCCTTTAAGAGATGCATGCTTCAAAAAATATATGACAGCAACAGCATAAACTGGTATCACATGGCTAGCAGTCTCCTGGAAGTATGAAACTGCAGAAAATGTATAGACAGTAACACCACATATCACCTTCCTGCTCTGTGGGCAATCTTCATTTCAAGAGCATTTTCAAAGCACCAATACCACAGTGCTAAGTACTAATAGCCCAGGCAGGTTCCCACCATGCTAATTAACTCACCTAGGGGTGCTACAGCCCACATGCACAATCTCAAAGCTTTTCTCTCCCCTCCTACTCCTTTGTCTAATATTTTTCACTAAAATCACACTCAGGAAGAAAATTATAAAGCTAAGAATGACAAGTGTGTCTTGCCTCAGCTAAAACTATTCAGAAATAATAAAAGGCAAGATTGAGAGGCATAGATATAGACAGGCTTTTGCCCTTCTAGCAACAGAAAACTGAATTAAACTGTTGAAGGCCATTTGATGAGGAAAATGCATGCTTTCTGTTTTTCTGGGTGAGAGTCCCAAGGACTTCCACAGCTCATTTTCTGTAGAGATCAAATCCAAACCATGACATTTTCTCCAAACACACAACCTTTTTACAGCAGCCATATACCACAGTCAGCTCCCTCCTACCCATCTAGAGAAGACTAATCACCCCAGGGTGCAGCTTAATAGAAATGGCTGTAACAAGGACTTTGCACAGCAATAGCAGCAAAAGCCATCCCCAAAGTGCCCACAACAAAGCCTGAGCTCAGATTTTCCTGTGGAAGCTCTTTAAGTCAGGCTTATGTACACATTGCTCATAGTTCATTTCCAGTCTCTGCTTCCCAGCAGGCAGGTGTTCAAAATGTTCTGTACAGCTCACCTCCCCACTTTGTCATACGTGGGTGTGGAAGTGGCCAGCTTCACAAACCAGACAAGTCACAGTTGAGACAGCCACGATACACAGAGCACCATCACACAATTTCAGGAGGCTGCAAGCATCTCCCTTGTTCTTTAGCCCAGCCTTTTATCCCCTCATGTTCAAGCATTGCACTGTGTGCCCTCTGCTCCCTTTGGTGGTTGCTCAGTGCCCCTGGGCACTCCCTGGCTCATTGCTGTCAGTGCTGCTCACTGCTTCTCACAGCTGTGCCCATGGGGATGAGGCTCCCACAGCCCCACTCCCAGTCACCACAAACTGTGTGCCTACATAGACAGGGTATAACCCAGAAATGCACATTAATTTGCTAATCAGGCTTCTGGAGCAGATAAAAAGGCACAGCAGAAACCTTTAAGTTTTCAGGTATTATTTTTCCATATTCTGTAAGAGGAAAATTTCCATTTCTGTAATGTAAGAGGAAGAACCCCATACAAATTTGCTGGTGACAAGAAACAGATACCATAACTGCAGAAAAATCTTGACTTTGAAACTTAAATTAGCCTTAGAGGAATAATTCAGAACTCAAGGCTAAAGAGCTGCTTTCATTTCCCCCGCCTTTTTTTTTTTTTTTCTGCTTTTCTGCAACAAATACAACACAACTGCACAGTTTAAAATGATCAGAATCCATCACTCAAGAGACAACAAATTTTTTAAAAAGTAGTCTCTCTTACCTCTGAGAAGCATTTTCTTTACACTGCTTTGAGTTTCCTCCACATGAAGGGGCAACTGGCAGGTCTTTGTTGATAGATACCAACTACAGGTCATATGAATCAGCACAGGTAAATCTCAGATTTTCAACTTTCTGGTGCATCACAGAGCAGCAGATCTATTGTACAACATCTGGAAAGTGAATTGGAAAAGAATTCAAGATTAATAACTTTCATATCTTGCTTTAGCATTTCAAGGAAAATTGCCAACAATGGAATGACACTAATTATTACATAATCAACATTAGCCAGTGAGCCAAATTTGTGCGTGTGTGAAAGATAGTGGGGCTGAAGGCAAAAGGAGGTAGTTTTAGTCAACCTCTAAATATGAACTTCAGGGAGCAGTTCATACAAAAGCATTTGCCTTCCAGAACGCCAAGAGGCATCTCTCCTCTGTCTTTGATAACTCAAGTCCTGCAGATCACTCTAGGGTGGCTGGCAAAAGGCAAATAAAGAAAAGTTCAAGGTCATGAACTCCATTATGGGATTTTAAATACAGTGTAGAAACCAAGATGGCACTGGAAATAGTGCATCCTACTCAAACACATTCTTCTCCTAATATAGAAAAAAATTACTTAGAGGTATTTTAATACCACATATTTCTACTTATTAAATATAGCATGCAATGCATTAATACTATTGCTAAAGTTCTGAAGATCAAAATTGAGCTCATTAGCATGAATCCATTTTCCTTGTGTGTGAAAGAGCATGAACTCTTATAAATCATTCATGAAGGACACCTCTACATCTCTTCCCACAACTCCTTGGTATTATTTAGTTCTTTTCCAGATATAAGACTGTAGTGTAGATAAAGTCTCGGCTCATTAAGTATCTTAGTTCAGTTCCCAGCTAAGCTGATCCATTACATTGGGGACCAAACACACTGAAATTATACAAATATTTTCTTCTACTTAAATGGCAAAAAAGAAAAAAAACACCCTAAACAAAAAGTATCCTTGGCTCTGCATGCACACACAGAGTTTTGGTTTTAGTAGAACTTTTCTCAGAGCAGTTTTACATTCAAATTCATATGAAAGTAGAACCAATGCAGACTGACCTGAAGGCAAATTAAAGAAAAAAAGTTTGAAGGTTAGAATGGTTTTCCTGTTTATGATCACAAAATTCAATCGGCCACAAAAATCTCAAGAATACCAAAATATTATTCAACTAAGTCATATATTTAGATAATATATAAAATCTGAGATCATCACAGACTTTAAGGTGGTAAAATATAGAAAACCCAAAAACAAACTTGCCTATAGTCAAAAGGAATCAGTTTCCAAAGAAAATTAACTAAGATGTTGCTATTTTCCTGCTACTTTAATTAATTTCTTAATTTACTTTGCGGAACAACTACTGTTCATTAATGCAACGTAAGTAGAACTGGAAACTAAACTTTTTTATCATAAAAAAACACGAACTCAATTCTTTCTTCAGAGTCTTAAAATTTACAGTTTTATTAATTGCTATTTTTACTTAAGTAGAGTTGTTATTTATGTTGCTGTTCAAAGATTTGTTATTGTATTTAGTTCAATCTCAGCAGCACATAATATTATATTCTTATCAGGATTCTACATTTTTTAAGGAAGAGATGGTTAAAAAAGTGAAACTAAGAGGGCAAAGAAATTCAGTGTATTTTCTTCTCCATATCCAGTTTCTATAACAGACTTATTGTCCAGCTGGAGCTACTTTATGACTCAATACATTTCAAAACCACTTTCAGAACACAGAAAAATAGTATTATAAGAAATAATTCATCCTCAAGTTTAATTTCACATCTAGAACATAATAGAATATTTAATACTTGTCAAGTCAACTCTGCAAAGTTACCTTACACTGTTCGAATGTGGGAAAAATGGGAAACAAGGGCCTATTTCCCCACCAGAGACTGGTGGGACATATATATATATACACACAAGACTATTTGTGTGTGTGTGTATATATATATGTATATGTCCTACTTAAATCAGTTTTAAAAGCTTACAAAACCAAGCTCCAAACAACCCCCCCAGCCATGGCTTATTTACTCCCCGTGGAGCTGCTCTCTGAGCACACCTGACATACGGAGGCATTCTGCTCCTGCTCCCAGGACACCTGTGCAGCCTCAACGAGCAGCACATCCAACCTGGCACCCAGGAGACTTAACCCATTTTGATCAAATCAAATGTACTGATATCAGCTGTTCTTGTATTTGGAAAAAAAAATATGTATATTAGTGCCTTAGCAAGCATTAAATCAACCTACTAGAAAGTTATCCTCCATCCCATAAGCAAACAATATAATTCAAAATGTAAAAGATGTGAGTCATAGTAATTCAACTTTAAGATTCTGTAATTCTTCTCCAGACAAGTTTGTTTCCTCAAGAGAACAAGTGCCCTGAAATCCTGGCACAGTGGAACACTTCAGCTAGCAATGAATCCTCAGTGTAATATTAAAACCAAACACATCACACTAATCTAAGATATACACAAATATATAATTTTATATACACATAAATTCAACAAGAGTTCTCTTTTCATTTTTTGGTGAAACCAAACAATATTTTCCCATTCTTCTTTTTTCTATTTCCCTCTTTTCTAGCTGAAGAACATTTAAATATATTCTGGCAGAGTTGCACCCCCAGAAAGGCTCATTCTAGCAGAGGCACAAAGCCTGTTGGTAGGACAGGCTGGGAATTAAAGCAATAATGTGCTTTTCTTCCATGGCTGGAGCCTTCATTTGGACAAGTGGTTGAGCAGGGCTGGCCACAATCCCCTCAGTCAGTTTGATTAGCTGTGACCCCACTTGCTCCCACAATCCCCTTTAATAGCCTCTGGACATTGCAAAATCAGTGCGTGGGAGATTAGGACCACTGGGCTTCTGTTTCAGAAGGGGTGAAAATGGTTATTTTCAGAATGAAGTCATACTGATGGATAACTAGCTAGTAAAGATAATACCACTGACCTCTGCTCTGTTCAAGGGCGCATAAATAATGAAAACATAAAATCTTTGTCAGTGTCTGGTTAAACACTGGCATCAAAATCCCATTTAGGCACCCAGTAAGAAGCTTGATTTTAAAAGGCATCTGTTTACTACACCTTTCACAGTACTTTTCACTGACCTCTCATTTACATGCATTTCCTTACCTTAAGAATTGTTTTCTTTTAATGCAGTGATTTACAGGAGAGCCTTTCTGTGCATTGAAGTGTCTATTTTTATTAGCAAAAATAAAAGGGGATTGTAAGTCACTGCTACTGCAACAGTGTATCAAAAATCAGAACTGAAGAAAAACAAAACAAAAAAAAATACACAGTTTCTCAAGATCACTGTATACCTAAAACCACCTCCACAAATGGAATTTATCAAAAGGTCAGACTTAAAAAGCAGCAATTCATAAATACTAATTACCACCTTGCCAGTGATTGCATGATAACATTTACTGGTGCATAATTGAATAGCAGAATTTAAAAAAACAGAGAGCGTGGGTAGATTTAATAATTAATGCCTCCCACACTAATCAGTTTCTGACTATTTTTTGTAATAAGCACAATTCTATATTCTTGGCTCCTTTTTCTTTTATTTTTTTCTTTGTGAGTAACAAACTATGAGTCTGTGTTTCTAAAACTAAAGGGAAGGGGAACCATTGCAAATAACAGTAAATAAATTTTTAATGGTTATAAATTTCTAAATATTTTAATTGTATCTAAGTTTTTGCTTCATTGCTGAATATGATTTTTTTTGTTTAACAAAACATTAGTTCTTTTAAATTACCCCATTAGAATTAGATCACCTTCCCTCAAGCCTTCTTCCTAAACTGCACATCTGCAATCCAGTGCATTTATTTATGTGGGTTATTATACACATAACAGCCACCATCCTCTATGCCCACTATCCCAACAGCTGGGCTGTGGTTAAGGACATCTCATGTCCACTGCTCAGGTGTGAGCAGACAGAAGTGTCTGTGCTGATCCCGGGACAGGTTGTGTCTGTCAGGGTGTAATTATTGGGATTACTGCGCTGGTTCCTGGGCAGCCACAGTGAGCTCACTCATGCTTTCACTGTGCAAGGCATAAACAAGGCTAAAAGCACAAGAGCATCTGCCAGAAACATGGCAGGAGGTGGAGCTTAAAATCACACATGGTTCTAGTGGCTTGGGGTATCATGAGCACAACACCACAGTAACTGCTGGCTGTAGGGGAAGTGCCAAGATATTAACTCAAATATAATATTTTTATTATTTCATTTTTAAATTTCAGCCAAACTTTATCTTTTCATAATATTTTCTTAGAACAATATATTCTGCAGTCCTATGCTGGAACAATGTTATTAGAAAAATCCCAGCAGCAAGGCACACAATCCTCTATAGGCCACATGGAGACCAAATTGCTACAGCACTTGTCAGAACACACAAAAAATATCCAAGATTACAATACAGTCCTCCTGAGTTCCAGTCCTCCTGAAATAGGTAGGCTTCATCCATGGAAAAGAAGACTGATTTTTTTTACTGTAAATATATGGAGAAAAACACAACGAACAAAAGCCAACCCCTGCTCCCCAAGATTCCAAAACACTTTCAAGAACTGAAGAATAACATTCTCCAGCTAACAGTCATCAAACACAGACACACCCTTCCAAATACCCTTGTCTCCCACACTTCAGAAAACACCCAAAGAAAAGTCACAGTGGGAGAGGAGCAGCACCTGGCCCACAAAGCCCAGTACTGTAAGAAATCCAAACCTTGCAGTCATGTGTGTTTAACTGACATAAAATAAAACCTGCAAGAGCACAGGGCTCAAGAAAATCCTTTGCACCAGATCCATTCCCCAGTGAGCACCAACCATCAGCCCTACTTAGCCCCAGAATGTTTGGCACTAAGATTTTTCTCCTCTCCAATGCAAGAAACAGAATCACAAAACATAGGCATGACCCATTCAAGGGCAGCTAAAAGTCTGAGGCAGCAGAGTTCTGAAGCTGCATCCACCACAGCCAGAATCAGCTCTGCAGACCCCTGGGAAGACACCAGGAGTGTTCTGGACTGTCTCCCATATCTCACAGGTGGGTTTTGGTGTGAAATAATGAGATAAAGGGGCTGCAGACACCTCTGGCAGAAAACCCAGTGGAAAGGAAGTCCTTCCAAAACAACTTTGTTTCTTCTGGGTTTGGATAAGGAAGATGTTGGCTAAAAGGGAAAATTGACATGAAGAAGCCTCTCTTCCATGGTAAAATAAAACAGGAATTCGTAGGCAGACACACATTGAGCTGTTTCTCTACCCATGCCCTGCAGACTTATCCTAGTGAATCTGGCTAAAATCTAACAGAAAGAAAAAACAAAAAAAAAAAAAAACAAAAAAAAAAAAAAAAAAAAAAAACAAAAAAAAAAAAAAAAAAAAAAAAAAAAAAAAAAAAAAAAAAAAAAAAGCTGTTGTGTATAGAAAACTAACCACTTAGTAATAAAATCACTTTTGCTTTACCTACAACACTCAAGCAATGCTACATTCCATACAAGGCTATACAATTGAGAAGGCAAAACCAGCCTAGTGACACTGAACAACAAGTCACAATTAGAGTTGTCTAATTTGGTTACTTTGATTGTGGGCAGAAGTGTGGAATGGTTTTTCAGTTTTGGGGGGTTTGTTGGGTCTTTTATATTGTTTGGACTTTTTATAATAATCTTTTATTTTTTTAAAAAATTAATGAATCTCTCCTCCAGAAACTTTATTCTATAGAAGGCACCATATCTGGCATAATACACATTTTGTACCTTGAATTTCACCTTCATGACATGTAACATTAATATATCATTAAAGTGACAGCCCTTCCCAATGATGTATTAATTTACTAGCTCATGTCAGATTGCCCTAGAAAATATGATGCAGAACAGATGAAACTGCGGTGAGGTACTCTGACAAAGAATGACTATCAAGATTGGTTCAAATAACAGAGAGGGTAGAATAGGATCTAGAAACAAAAGAGTGCCACAGCTTTTAGATACCTGGAAATAGATAAGTTAAACACAGCAGTGCAGGGGGGCAAAACCAAAGGTGAAGCTCTGAAACAGCATTTTACACACATCATTAAATGTCTTTCATCTCTCCCATGTTACTCTTCCTGATAACACTTGGTTACTGAGTTGCGAGAGTCTGAAATTTGGGGCTTTATTTTCCTTCTCTGTTTTGTTTTAAAAGTGGATATTTGCAGAGCCACTGGCAGCCTTTGCAGAAAGTTGTGAGTCAGTCCAGTTGTCGTGGCCAAGCAGGGATACAGCAATGCTGTTATCCCACTGGCCTCTGCACAGGAACACGGGGCTTGTGCTCAGAAAGAAGAACTGAGCAACAAGTAAAGTATTGGTGGGACCGTGTGTGGCACTGGGATCTAAAGTACACCTATGGGAATAATGCAGATAGAGGCAGTAAAGGAGAGTGACTGCAGCCAGTGAGGCAAGATGTTGAAAGGAGACTTCACACATTTAGGGTGACATTATCATGGGCTGTAACAAACAGTAGCACAGCCTCTTGGATGTTTCCTAGATCCTTTTAAATCATGGTAATTTATTGGAAGGTCTTTTTACAGAGTTCAAAGTTCGTTTGCAAGAAGAAGGAGAAATGGCCATCTAAATACCATTATATAAGTAGCACAAGGATTATTATACAAAATTTAAGTTTCTCTACTGGAAAGAAAGCAGTCTCTGAGGAAGGACTTTTTTTCCAGCAACTTCAAAGTGCTCTTTTTTTTTTTTTTAATTGCCTCACAGTGATTACCTTGAATACATTGATCAAAGAATCCCTAGAAATATTCCTCAACACTGAGTAACACAATGATGAAAAACTACCTATTCACCCTTAATACAAGGCAGAGAAACAGCAGTTCGTCCCACTGCAGTGAAAGCATTAGAGGAAAAAAGATTTTTCCTTTTAGGACTTAGAGATGAAGGAAGATTGCACACTGTGAGACAGCACACAGCCCTCAGAGCAGCTCCACTAAGTGTCCCACTAAGGCCCTTTGTCCAAGATCTGCCAGGAAAGACATTCACCACACCAGGAATGAGCTGGATTTCAGGGTCAGAGCCACAGGGCCTCAAGTCTCACATGACACAACCTTCAGCAGAGCAGAGATGTGCTGTGGGAAAAGGATGAGCAACAATTCCTGTCTTTGCTAATCCCAGCTGAAGTCATTGCTTGACCTAACACCACATATCAGCTACTCAGTTCCTCCATGGAGGCTTATTTCCTCCATGGAATTCAACTATCAACACCAAAGCTTGCTGGCTTTGGTAAATGTGCTGCTCTGTAGTGGTTTGTTGGGTTTTTTCACTCCCTTCCCTGGAAGCGATCCATTATTTCAGCAGATGTGAATCCCATCAAAGTACTGCTTCACAAAAACTATTTAGGAGACTACATAAGCCCATCGAAACATCTCCAAAATTAGTTTGCAACTTCTATTTGACTAGAGGAGGAAGAAACCAAGTTGGACAAGACAAGGAGCAAGCTGAGTGACCCTGAAATGGGTCACAGTACCACAGGCATTCCAAGGTCCTCACTACACCCTAACTAAAGGTAAGATGCACAACTCGCATTCAGACCACCTGCAGCAGATTCACTTGCTACGGGGCCATGATCATTACTTTAAAATTTCATCAGGAGCAGAAGAGAAACTGGAGGAGGTAAAAGCACAAAGGTGTTCAACCAAGCACATGAGGGGGAACAGCAG
The DNA here is from genome assembly GCF_026979565.1 of Vidua chalybeata. Taxonomy (NCBI): domain Eukaryota; kingdom Metazoa; phylum Chordata; class Aves; order Passeriformes; family Viduidae; genus Vidua; species Vidua chalybeata. The sequence continues at coordinate 14,200,388 of NC_071539.1, forward strand.
TACAGTCATTAATATTTCACTCTTCCATGAAGAAATGTTATAGTGACTTCTTGGTAATTCACAAAATCATTTGAGATCCTTGGTAGAAGAAATACACCTGTGAAGAATTCTGCTAAAGTGAGAAAGAAATATGGGAAAGTTTGGATTGCTATTTTATGTGTTTGCTAAAAAAAAGGCTAGAAAACTATATTTTAATGTCTATACCATAATGGCAACAATTAAGATTTACAGAATGGAAAAAAGCCCATAAGTACTGGTTAGTTTTATTGAAGCCCCTGTAATTTCTACAAATAGGCTAGTACTTATTTCAAAATCTCTCTCCCATCCTCTGGAAACACATTATCTTTTCTGAATTTCTTCAATCTTGCACTGCTATTTAAAAAAGAAATAATGTACAGAATTACTCAGGCTTAAGAAGCTTGAATTTTGTGTCGTTTGCTACAAAAATTTCTACCAGAATTTGAGTTAAAAATCACTGTTCCTTTGTCCAGCAGATAACCCCTCAAACATTTCACAGCCCAAATTAGCCTTTCTCCTTAGGAGTGCATGAAAGATCAGTTTAGTGAATATGGCAGACACAAGCAAAAGAGTGCCTATATGCTGCCAGTGATTAAGCAAAGTGTTTTCAAACTCGAATGGATGAGGGGGCCTATTTAATATTGGGACTGCTTTCTGACAGCCTTAATTTACACATCAAAAGAGAAATACACTCTAAGATTTTGTCACCGTAATGGTTTTGCTATTACATTAACTAGCAATTACTACACAATGCCATGCAAGCTGACTAGGCTTTAAATGCCAAGTCCCAATTTTGAAACCTCCTTAGGCTGTTATTTCAATGTCTTCTGTACTTTGAAGGGAGAAAATTACGAAGGTTACAATTGCATGGATTAATAAGGGCTAAAAATGCCTACAAACCCCATTTTCTTGCCTCTGTGCAAGGAAACAGAAAAAATATCAGTTGTGGTTTACCCTTTGCTCTGTTCTAGCCAGTATTTGAAATGTAAAGCACAGCAGTGGAAGCTGTAGACGTGTTCTCTTCCTGTTCTGCCCCTGGGAAAGTGCTGTCATACTCTGGGACAACAATTTTTTTTGCATTTGAGCACCTTTACAATAGCACATTGTACAGGATGAGTGTCCTTGGTTGTGTCTAGTGATGAAGCATTTTCTTTTTTTTTATTTTTTCATTTTTGTCTCTCACAGCTATGAGGTACTGCTGACCTAAACCCAGTGTATATTTTGTTTGTGTTCCACAATAACCACAATTATGTACTGGCCAACTGCAAATATTCAACTCTGATTTGCTGATTGTTTTATCCAAAGGTTCTGGCACAGATGCCAGCTACTAAAAACGTGACTTTCACAAAAAAAAAGAGATTATGCATCCATTAAAGGAGCTAAGAACTATATTGATAACAATCTGCTTTTGGATTTGCCACTAAATGACTACAGATATATATTTAAAAATTACATAAACAAGCTGGAAAGAGTTAAGCCTTTTACTAGGAGATCAAATTACTTATTTACATTGTCTTTCACCTTAACCTTTAATCCTAGAAGAGGAATCTGTTTAACCTAATGGTGCTATTCAACTGGGCCTTAATTTTCTTTAATTATTCATTTCCTGTAAACAAGCATTCCAGGCATCTATCAAGTCCACAAACATGAAGAAGACAAGAGTTCACTAATTCATTTTATACCAGCTGAAAGTTTCTTCTACTCCTCCATTATTGCTGCTGTGCTGCCAGAACCTGATGTTCAGAAAGCAAACCAGCTGCCCAATTTAGTAAAAAAACACAACATAAACTGCCACATCTTACCAAAATAACTGTATTTATGAGCAGCTCACACTAAAGCTACTGTGAGGTGCAAGGCACTTCTGTGCTGCTGGTCCTCCTCCTGCAAGGGCCTCAGGGTGCTGAGCCAGCTGTGCACCCACATCTCATTTGTGCCCTGACCTTGGTGACAGGGCTGCAATCACAGCTGCAAAGCACCAGCCAAGTCACAAATAAATCTGCTCTGCCAATGGTCTCTCTGATGCTTTGGGTAAGGGAAAAAAAATAAAAAAAGCAGTGACAAAAACAAAGAGAGCAATATCTTCATTCTAAACCAGACAATGGGAGTGTGAACACTAGAGGTGCTAAGCACTTCATGAAATACAGCCATGTGGTGTCTGCAGGCATGGATCATGAACAGATGAGATTTAGGAATTCAGTCGTCTGCATTAATTCTCTTCATTATTTTTATTTTAAAAGCTGTAGATTCTCATATCTATGACTTCATTGTGCATTAATTCACTTATGCTTTAATAAGTGAAAAGGGTTTTGGGGGTTGGGAGTGGGGAAATAGGTTGTAGCTATAGTTTTAAATAATTTATTCCCCGGTTAAATCCAAGCTATTTTAATGATTTATTAAACATTCTGCTGTAGTTGTATTAAACAGAAACCAGGAAAAATTAATGATTAGGTGATAATAGTTGGAGATCCTATCACTGTTACTCAGCTAAACTGATTTTCTCAGAATAGCTAAATTAAAAAAAATGAAAAGCTACATGACAAATTGCAAAATTTTGTTGTTGAGCACACTACATACTGCTAAATCCCAAAGGGGAAAAAAATAAAAAACTATTTTTTCCTAATCCTTAAATGCCAGAACACCTTTTTTGTTTTTATTAAACTCTTCTACAAGACAGGACTCCCCTCTTCAGTGTAATTTGTATTGCTTTAGTTGAAATGCTTTTCTTAGAAGAAAGTACTAAGTCTCCCTGACACAGCTAACACTAAATTCATATTAGTATGAAACTCCCATGTTCTGTGCATTGTCTTATCCCTAGTGCACCCCTCGGCACTCACAGCCAGCCCAGCTCTCTGAGATGTCTTCCAGCTCTTCCCCTGTCCAATAAAGGTCAGCTCCCAGTGCATTGCCCATAATTGTCTCTCCCAGTGAGGCCAAGCAGTAGAGCAGCACCAGGACTGCCCAGGGCGAGCAGGGCTGGTGCCATGTGCAGGTGGTGCTGGGGGAGCTGGGGCCGTGGCAGAGCCTGGCACTGGCAGCCCTGCACAGAGCCACCCAAACACACCAACGCTGCTCCCTCGAGCCTCCCCCTGAGCGTGCCTCTCCCTGGAGCTGGGGCAGAGCAGCAGAACAGGTGCCTCAGCCACGCCTTTTGCAGCCCAGCCCAGGTTACCTGGCTACGCTTCCAGCTGGCCGCAGTCATCCCCTTCTGCCTGCCCTTGCACACGGGGAGAGCAGAGAGCAAAACCCATCCCATCCCCCTTGAATGCTGTCACCCCACCTTAGAGTTACAGCTGCACCAGAAATCTAACCTGGGGGAATGACACCTCTTAGAAACCAAAAGATTCTGAAAACCATTTAAGGAAAGTATGTTCATTTACCAGGCTTACAATCAAGTCAGAGGTTGCTCCCTGAATAATTACTGTCATAAGAACTTCTTAACCTCCAATTAAAAAGAAATCATACAGATTAAATTAGCCAGCTGCAGATGAATAGTCTTCTGAAAGACTTAAAAAATCTGAAAAGATTGCCCCTTATGCTTTCTTCACAAAGATCTGGCCGCTAATAACTTGCTTAGTTCAAGAGACTATGGAAATTACTTTTTTAAAATGGAAAATGGAAAACAAACTTCTCCAAATTTATTATAGCCCATTTATATTCAAGACTGTAAGTTCTCAAATTCCATCTGCAGTAAATTGCCAGCCAAGCAATTTGATAAACCTTCACATAGCTCTTGATCTTAGCGTGGGTATCTCCATTCTAACTCAGGCACGTGTCCAAGATCCAATATGCATTCCTGCAGACCTGCTAAATGATAAATACAGACTAGTCCAATGCCATAAAGCACTTCAAATGTCTCACAGGAAGTCAAGTTATAAATCACATAAGGAAAATAATTCACAGAACAATTACATTGAAGCGCAGTCAACACTTAGCATCTGAAATGCTGAGCACAAAAGTTTAAGGCAGGTTGGAGCTCCTAGTGCAGCCTGCTGAAATGCAGCACAGGGGCTGGGACCAGCACAGCACAGCATTTTCCATTGTGCCAAATGAATTTTTGGCCTTGCAACCATTCAAACAGCTCCAAAGCAGACTGCTGCAATAAGAATGTAGCTGTTGGGAAGTCAGCAGTGTGCTATAATCTGTGAAGTAATGAGCAAAACAAGATGAGCAAACTCAGCAGGAGATGAAGGCCACTTTACCAAGGCAAACAATACCATGTATTCTCATGATGTACAGAACTTTTACAATGCATCAGGAAAAAAAGATGCCTGCCTGGAGACTTGTGTAGGGGAAAGTGTTTTTTTTCTATAAGGTTTGGTAACAATCATCTTGGCCAGGAAAATAGTTCAGGTCCTAAGATAGTTTGGGCAGGAAACAGATCTCTCTAGAGGTCTCCCAGTGCAAATAATCCACTGGTTGAGGCTAAACAGTATAAATTACATTTCAGATGAAAACAACAGAGACTCAGGGTTATTAAACAGGTAAACAATAGCAGTAGGAATATTTATTAGGTCTGCTGGAATGGGACTCTACAGCATCTATTTAGATATTACATCATGTGTTCCATCTTGGCATTCTGCTTGAAGTCATTTGCAAACTCTTGAAACACATGTGCTATGCATATGACCTGGATTTCTGGATATTACCTCCTGTATACTGTTTTATTAACTAATTTAATTTTCTCCTCTTTTCATAATGAGACTGAAGATATATCCTACTGATTTTATTATTATCTAACACCCATTCTGGGCAAAATCATGGTGTACATTTTTGAACTTCTCTTTCAGCCATTGAATCAGCCTGGTTGATTCCCCAGATCCTGTCTCAGCACATCTGTGTATCCCAGCTATATCCACAGGGAGAGTGCTGAAGTTCTTTGAATGAGCTATACCTCTAGCACTAAGCACATTCATTATTTAATAAATAGATGAAGATATTTTTAACAGCAATGAGAGCACAGTATGGAAGAGGATGACTAAAACTACCTTAAAAGTTGTAATCCCTGTGTAAAAGGAGCCCCTCACAGTCATTCATAGGGAGGGCAGAAATCGTTACTATCTCACAAGATTTTATCCAGCATAAACCAGGCTGAGAATAGCTAAGCAGCTGATACTTTGTACATGCAGCTCAAGTCTGCAGCCCTGAGTTTTATGTACTCTGGCTTTTATTAGAGTATCCATTCTAAAATCAAATTATCTAAACTTTTATAAGGCAAATCAGAATCAGGTCTTGTTAAACATTTATTAAATAAGAGAAGCTATAACAGTCTGAAGAGAAGGTATCTGGTCTGAGCGGAGTTTTAAAGTTGCATTCTGTAAGACAGTGTTCTAAACTGACAGCATATTGGACTGGTTGAAACAATAAACACCTTATATTTCTTCAAATAGCTACTTTGGATTCTTGAAAGTTATTGTGATAAACAAAGTAGCATTACTAGGGGATAAAAAATAATAATGAGCAATTCCTGCATCTCAAACATTCCTATTTGGAAAACTGGAGTGAAACACAACCTGTTTTTTATAACTGACTGGCAAAATTTATCCTTCACGTTTTGAAGAGAGGCAATTAAATAAATTTGGCAATTTGTTTTTGAGATAGAAGGGTGAAAAATAATTTTTTAAATAATTGTGTAATTGAAAGGAGGAAATAATTGAAACAGTTGATTGGATGGCACAATTGTTTTTTTGGTAGGTTCCTTTTGTTTTGATTTTTTTTTTTTTTAAGTGAAGATGTCACTTAGAATAACAATTCTTCTTTTATGTAAAAAAGGTTTTGGGATGAAGAAAAATGTTTTAGGTCTCCTCTATGAAGATGTATGTGAATGACACAGTATAGACACCCTTGGAACAAAGCTTGCTTATAGCTGTAGATAGTGCCCACCCTCAATGACTGCTTTAAGCTCTTCACCACATCAAGCAGTGGAGCACTGTCAGACTTTAGAGATATCTAATCTACAAAAACTGATATCTTCTCTATACATTCTTCTTTAGGCATTCTATAAAATTAGGCTATTTTCAAAGGTTAAACAAAATTTGTATTCAAGGTCTCTATGTAAATATATTCAAAAGGGGACACCTATATTATATCAAGATTGCTAACTTTTATTATAGCAGAATTATAAATTGTATCTCCCCTACTCTTTGCAGAATTGTAAGGAGACATTTTTGGTGGTATAATAGCTTTCTGACAGATTCTTTTTACAAGTGTTTCTGTGTGTGTGTTTTTCCCCTTTTTTCCCAGTTAAAACCTAAACATAAACAGATGAATAATCTAACTTTATTCATATTTTTCTCACTCTTTCCCATCTAGATTGCATCTATCTGCTTAGAAAAGAAGCAGAAAAAAACCTTCTTCCTGCAAAACATACCAGTAATTGTGCTCCAAAAAGGTCACATTACAATGCTGCAGGCTGCTTCTGTGAATAGGATCACAGATGTATGTATGATTAATTTGCCATTTTACCAAAATTTTTTTGAGCTGAAATATTAAAAATGTCATACAATTTCAAGAAAATAAAGTGGTTATCACTTCACTGAACTACAGGCATATATTAACAAAAGTACCAGTGACACATTATCAAAATAATCTTTGATCAGAAATTATTCCCATATATTTCCAACAAAGGAAGGATATACCATGGCAAAAGTCAAACTAACCAGCTCAGCTCATATCAAATGCAGGATACAGAAGGACTGATTGCCTCAAACCCCACTATAGGATCATTAAAAGTAAATATGTGGCCATAATTCCAAGACATATACATTCAAAAGAAATGTTTCTTCAGGCAGTAAGTAAAGAAAGAAGCTCCAATTATTTTTTTCTTTGAGGAAGTTTACTGCATGAAGCCAAGGAACCACAATTTCACTCTTCCAACATCTCTGTACCCCATGCTCTCTGCTTCAGCCTCCCTCCAGGTGATGTTGGAGAGCTTTATTCTGGTACATACCCTAAGCTAAGGTTCCCAGCCCTGACCCATGGGGGAGAAGGAAGCACATGGACAGCTCACCTCGGTTTTACCACTCTGGGTAGGGCCACCACAGGGTTAGCTGGAGGAAGCTCTAGAAAAATGGACTGGATGAAGGGACACACACAATTCCACAGGTATGACCTCAAAGAAAGACCACTACTGTGACCTTCCAGTCCAAGAGAACCCACTCAATGGAGAGCAAACTTCAGATCAGGCCTCAGGAGTTTCTATGAAGTAAAGACTCTAACAGCCTTCCAGAATGGAGGGTGGGGTGGGCAGATAATTCTCAGCTCTGATATATTTTTATAAGCTCAAGACTACATGCTGGAAGCCACACAGTTTCTGGAAGGCACATTGTACACAACTGCCCTCACTTGAACAGTGCTGTCCATCACCCTGGGACACTCAGGGAGCTGATGGTGCTCACTGTTGTGAGCAAGTGCTACTGCACAGCGCCCACCCAGACACTGGCACACCAGCAAAACTTCACTCTCTCCTCTGCTCTTCACTAACACTACCACAAAATGATAAAAACCTCGATAAAAACCTTCTAGCTGAGCAGTAAGGCTAAAGCCCTTTAGCAAAACAAAGCATGCTCCCCACACTTTATGAGACATTATTGGCATAATCCTAAATGCAGATGATACAGTTATCAGCTGGTACTAGAGCTAAACCTGTGTAGAAGACTTTCAATACAAAAACCTCCATTATCATCTCACAAACCAGCATGGACCCAGCTCATAAACAGTCACAGTTTAGTTTTGCATTATACTGACTGACTTCCAAAATACCTTTTGTTTATGCCCCACCCTGTCTCCAGATTTTGCATAATAATTGACAGAATTTGCTGTACAAATAAGTGGGCATTTTTATTCTAGATACTTTTGATATTAATATCTTTCAGAAGTTAATATCATAATGGAAATCTCCAACATCAAAGTAGCCTTTACATTGTGAAATCCTTGCAATTAAAATAAAATTGGATGCATCCATAACATTAGCTTTTAGTTAATTGCTAAGCATTCTTTTTTTGTGCATGGCAGGAAGGCTCATCTAGATGCAAATATTTCTCCAGAGAATCCGAATTATTATTTCTATGACTATTTTTGTTATTAATGCATTACAATTTGGGGGGTGTGGTGTGGGGAGTGTTTCTCTCTGGCCAAGAACAAAAACAGCACTATAATCTTAAGGGCTCATGAAGAAGGAAGCACCTACAAAACATGCTTTTCTTTGTGGTTTGATTTTTTTTAAAAAACCTGCCATGATGACTGACAAATACATCTCCACCTCAGTTCACACTTCACTTTGTTACTGGCCTATGAAGGAATTCATTCTCCTCAACTCATCCCATGGCTTCCTGACATGCTACAGTTATGTCAGATTTTTTTAAAACTTTGAAGTGACAGTTCGGGTATAAGGTCACACCTTGTAGGAACAAGGGTTGAGAGTCACAGCTTGAAAATACGTAGTCTGTTTAGTTTCTGTATTAGCTTGATGCAAGAACATCTGAGTGACCTACTTTGCTTATTTAATGAGACTGTGAAGAGAACACTTTGCATTTCTGACAAGGATATTTTTTCATTGCCAAAGAAGAAATAAAAAAGTGACTATTTGAAATGCAAAGGTTTATTTTAATTGGGGTAGCACAGCATGCATTATAATAAAAGCAGACTATAGCTGGTGTGGCTGGGTGCTGTAAAGCAGGCAGCATATATAAAGAGTCAAATAAGGAAATTAAGATTTTTGGGAAGATAAAAGATAAACAAGAGTCTGTGGGGTCTTTTACTTTCAAGGACTAATACTATTCAAGACATACACATTCTATACATTCTAGTCTCAAACCCTACATAACAAGGGCTACAAAAATAACTGTAATTATTCCATTTATGGCGAGGTTCTTTGTCCTTCTCAGTTCACAATACTACAATTATTAGAGATTTACTTGACATTTAAGTAAAACTTAAGTAAACTTCTCAAGATAAGGACAATAGTTACAGAGAGAAAAAACCAAAACTGTTGATTTATGACTTCTCTTCCCAAGGTTTCCTAAACCCCTTCCTATGCTCTTTATGAGGATATTTTTCCTCACTCTTCACTCACAGCTTCTGAAGCTACCTTACTGCCACCAACTCTTCTCAACATCTGGTTTCCCTGGTTTTGTGGGACTGAGTTCCCACAAAAAGCCTGCAGAGAGCTGCAGCAGGAACACTCTATCCTGCAGGGGTAACACTGATGACCTTCAAGGTCTCACACCCATTTCATCAGTCTCCAAAACCACTTAAGACTCACGAGCTGACTTCCTTTCAGAGTCCCTATGTATAAAACATCTACAGGATTGAATTTCAAAATATGCCAATAAAAAAAATAAACCTACATTCATGACAACAAAAAATTGCTTCTGGAATGAAAACCGTAATTAAATTCAGTACTAACCTACACAGAGATAAACAAAACCTAGCAGATCAGCTTCTATAATCACAACACTAACATCTGTTCAACAAGTAGAAATGAATTCCTCACACATGAATTTGCAGCTGGCCCAGGGAGGCTGTGGGATGTCCTTCTCCAGGGGCATTCCAACCCACCTGGACAGGATCCTGTCTAACCTGCTCTGGGTCACCTGTCTTGGCAGAAACATTGGACTGGGTGATTCCCAGAGGTCCCTTCCAATCCTAATAATTCTATGATTCAAATTCAGGAAGTCTTTTTCTTCAACAGAATTAGCACTTTATCTATTGGAATAAGTTCTGCTGTTCTCATAAAATTTCATATTAAGAGAAATAAAATAATGGATACAACATCCAAATATTTCATATTACCTTCAGTAAGGACCAAAAGCTCAAACTGACTTACTAAACTTGAAATACAGTCCTATAATTCTATTATTTGTATATCTTAATATTCTTTGTAATGTCAAAACAGCTAAATCCACATTTTCACAACTAAAACTGTGTTACAGTTATTGGACTTGGCTAACTTCACTTTTAGGTGCAACTTAATCTTTCCTGCAGAGGTTAGAGGATACCAACATGCTTTAGGGCTTTGGAACTGGATGATCTTTAAGGTAATTTCCAACCCAAGTTGTTCTGTGATTCTATTCTGTGATATTTGGCTAACAAATACGTTACACAATTATAATGAAAGTGCTCTGAAATCACCACAGACCATCTCAAGAACTGAGACCAGAGTTTTATTTGAAGTATGATTTGTGACAGTATTTCCTAAGGCTACTGCAAATGCTCTGGGAGGTAGCAGCAAATAAACACCTCATGATCTCTACTTTAACCCCAGTAGACCAGCAAATCTACAGAACCTGTAAAAGTCCTTGGGAATAGAGAAGCTAATGGGATTACAAGTTGTAATGTTATTTTGTAAGCTAAAAAACTCACTGATTGCCAACAGACCTTCTGGGCACTTATGAGCATTCTGGCACTTGTAAGAGATCAGATCTTATGCTGATAGATCTCACAGCATACCAATGGAAAATCAGTGTTGTTCAAGCACAGTACCTATGAATATTACCAGGAATTGAAGATCCTTCACTGCTTTAATGAAAACATTTTAAATAGCCCACTATAGTTCTCCACATAGGTTTAATTATATCCAGAACTAAAACACCATGTCAATGCAATGCAAAATCTAGTATAGATTTAGGGGGGGAGTTAACTATATAAAGAATATGCTGTTTCCAGAACTAGTATAAAGAGAATAATATTTTTCAAATGAATGCAAAATAGCCACTGATCACCCTTTCAGATACAAGTGTTTGGCTTTCCCTTTTATTGTATCACCTCAGTTCATATGTCTGGAACAGATGGTACAAATTGATCTTTTCTTATGCCTTCCTCCCACTCACTTCTTGTCATTGTCTGGTAGCAATCATATGAAAAAAATCTGAATAAAGCCTTTATTGGCAGAAAATGTTGCTTTAATGAGAGACTAAGACCATTCATCAGATCAAACACCACATCAAAAAATGGCTTGTAGCTTAAGTTTGCCGTTTCTTGCATCTATAAGAAAATTCACAGTAAGCTCTCTATCAGGTTGACATTTCATTGATGTCATTTTGATTCCCCATCTGATGAAATACTGCATTTTAAAATTTCACACAGAATAACATGGCTAAATTGAAAATAAAACATTTCAAGTCATCATTAAAACGATGAACTTTCTTAGTGAAGAGCCCTAGGGCAGAGCTCCATCTCAAACTGTCCGACAGGGCCTGGAGCCGTGCTGGGTTTGGTGTGGGATTGCCTGCCCAGCCTCCAGCAGCTGGGGCAGAGCCTGAGCCAGCTCAGCCTCTGCTCTCCAGCAGCCCATCAGACACTGGGGGAGCAGCTCAGGCCTTGGGCTACCTTTTAAAACAGCTCTTGGAGTCCTGGGAAGCTGACTCGGGACACCTGCACCCTCAGACACAAGGCTGACGTACACCTCGCCTGCAAATACTACCAGGGCACAGATTACATAAGCATCACGTGTAAAAAACACATATCCAGTGCCAATTAACAAGCTTAAATGTAATTACACCCAGGATAATAAATGCATTTGGCTCTGGAAAGATCTAGCTTTCCTGTTTTAAATAGAAATGAATGAGATATCACAGCACAAAACTACGTCTCGAATTACAGGCATTAGTAGCAATAGTAATCAGTTGAAAATGAAAATTAATTGAATACAGCATTGTTCCGATCCATTTGTCTAATTTGATCAAGGTATCATTAACTAATTAAGTAGCAATGCTTGAATGTACCACTTATTAAAGTCCAAGGTCATATGAAGGCCACGCAATCAGCAGAAAACATGGTTAAGGAAGGCTATCTTTAGAAGGGTTTACACAAAAGTCACGTAAGTGCACATTAACCATGAGCTTTCAGAGTTGACCAGTCAGTTAAAAAATTACCAATCCTTATATAGGGGTATGAAACTGCGTAATAATGCTATTATAACCTCTAAGTAGCTTTTATCAAAAAAAAAAAAAAAGTTCTTTTCAATGCAGCATACCAATAATCTTAGCACACTCATTATTTATCAGACACAGTCCTTGAGGAGAGGAGGGTTACAGAACTTGTCTATAAGCTAAAAGTGATTCAGAGCTGAAAACTGACAGAAGTTTGCTCAGAATCCCTCCACAGACATTTAGGTCAGCAGAGGTGGGAGTGGCTGGGACATCATTAATATTTACATTCCAACATGGCTTTTGAAAAGTTACGCCCTTTTCTTGAAAAGGTTCCACTGAGACCCACTGTTAAGGCAATTTAATTTTCCTCCTTTTAAAAAACACAAACAAAACAAACAAACAAAAAATCCACCTAAAGTACACAAGAAAGCTTGGCTATTTCAAACAAGTGACTGATACAGTATCTCTAATTCTCAGAATTAATTTCCCTTCTCATCTTCACTTGGTTTGGGGTTGTTTTATACTGTCTGTTTGTTTGTTTGGGGTTTTTTTTTGATTGGGGTTTTTTTTGTTTGGTTTTTTGGGGGGGAGGGGGATTTTATGCCTTTTGTGTGTGGTGGATGTTGTTGTTGTTTGGGGTTTTCATTATTATTGTTTCTATTCTTTTAAGCACTATGTTGAAAGGTAAGGGCTCAGTGAATGACACAGTTCCAGTAAAACATACATAACAAAAGCAATTCCAGGAAATATAGATTTAAGAAATGAAAGTAGTGTGTGCCTATGACAAGTAAATTGCATGACTGTGGGGTATAGTTCAATCCTACATCAAGAAAAATCCTCTTATACAATTGAAAAATTAATTTCATTCCCCATGGCCTGAAAATATTTTTTTCTGACATTTGAGAGAATTGTAATTGCAAAAGTACAAAACCACATCTATCATGTCATTGACTTGGTCCAGTTGTGGACTGAATACTATCACGTACAGCCCTGCAGTCCCTGAGCAGCTTCTTGGGAGAGCTGGGATTGCTATCCCTCTTCCTGATGCCAAGATGTGCAAAAAGACTACTTTTCTTTTTCCACTGAGACAAGAAAAAGTCTTTGTTTATAGGACTGGCAAACAATTCCTTGAGTATTTGTTATTTGCCTCCCTTTTTTAAATGCCATTCTCTATTTTAACCTGTGTGTGCCGGAGTGACCGTCACTGAATGCAAACTGCTGTAGCTGAGGAGTGAGGCTGTCTGTTGGACCAGGCAGGAAGATTGCCTTCCTCCTTTCTGCCCCCTGATCTGGAACAGCATCCTGGGGAGCCTCTCCTTTACCAGCTGCAAATGCCTGGAAGAAAAAAGCTCAATAAGCGTAAAAGAGGAATGTTGGAGAATCAACAATCCAATCCATACTCAAATCCATGCAAAAAGAATTGAACTTGTTTACTTCCCCCAGCCTTATAGTTAGCTTTCTTTTTTTTTTTTTTTAATTTTTTTTAAATTTTTTTTATTTCTTGTGAAATAGGAGAAGTAAGGAACTGTGAATAGTGTCCTGGGGTGGAGTAGAGACTCCATCCCCAAAAATAAAATTCTGCCTAATCTCAGTAAGAAGCCAGTCACTGAAACTACCAAAAAGCCTTGTAATTGGTATATCTTATATATAAGTGGATAAGAGAGACTAGTCTGTGGCTCTTTATATAAGGCAGTGGATATGGAATGAAAATGGGAATTGCCTCACTTTAAAGGCAGGTCTAAATATCAACAGTGAAATCTGGAGCTAAATAAATAAATGCTCTGGTCTAGGAAGGCACTAGGCACACAACAGACATTTCTTTGCCTAAAGATAAGTAATTGCATGTTAAAATTGTATTTCAATCACTAAGCCAAAAAGTAGAGAAAACCAAGAACTGTGAATGTGGAATATAATGTAATATTCAAATTTAAACACTTTTTCTTTTTATTATCAGTAACTACAGCCCTGAAAACAATTGGTGCTTCTGTGCTTTGTAGGAAGTGTTTGTTGTCCCAAACAATCACTTTTTCAGTCTTTGAGGCACCAAAAACACAAAGTAAAATAAATTACCCAGATTTCTTCAGAAGAATTAGATAAAAAGAAAACAACCAACTTGGTAGAACTTCAAACAATTATCTATTTCACCTCTATGACTCAGCTCTTTATGTTAGGTTCCTATCTTGAGTACAAATCAAGTTTATCACTCAGATTCTAATCAGGAAATTAATTAGGAGGAAACAAGAAAGCAAAGGAAAGATGGAAAAACATTGTATTGCACATCAAACTTTTAAAACCTGACAATTACACATTACGATTTCATTTCCATGGCAATACAAAATATCTGCTTAGCTGATTGAATCATTTCAAAGAAACAAACTCCTTAACAAGATAACTCTAGTGATGTATAAGATGATTAACAGAGGTGTTTTACTGCTTATTTTCAGGCAAGTTTGTTTGGGGTTTTTTAAGTGAAGATTTGATTAGGAATGATTTTGGAACAAAAAGACAAGAGACTGCCACATTGATATTGAATCAACTATAGCAATAACATTTTCAAATTTCATTCCGGGAAACAAGCTGGGAGCTCATTTAGAAGGTTCCTTCAGAATCTGTATGAGTGGCATACATTCATGCTGATTTCAATGGCCACGTTCTTAGACCTCAATTTATCCCATATTCTGCTCTTGTTTGGAGCAGGGTTACTTTTTTAACAGCTTTCTGAAAATTACTGACTTAGGGCCGTTTTCTCTTACTATCTCTTGGCAGACTCTTGAATTAACACCTTTTTTTTTCCTATTCAATTAATTTTTGATTTTCATAAGCAAGTTCAGTGAATGACAAATTATACGGAACACATTTCTCCCCATCATTCATGGGCAATAAGATCCTCTTCTTCCCCCAAGGGAAAGACTGGCAATATCCCTACTGTGTTTCATGATCCATTTTTTTCAATACAAGATGTTGGTGTTGGTCATGGCTCACTGAGAACATTACAGTTATTGCCATAATGGAATTGAATTTAGTCTTTAATTTACATTTTGACTTCTTGAGAATAAATTAAATTATCCTTCCATTCAAAGGGCTAGTTCATGGCTTGTGGCCTCCAGGAGGTAAAAAGCTTAAGCAAGAGGCCAATGAAGCACAATCTTTGTGCCTTTTCTTTGCATAAATATGATTTTCAGTCCATTTAGGAGCATCTAACCGTGGGGCTAGAGTTTGTTTGCAGAATAATTCATGGGAAGGTTTTTCCTACTGTTAATATGCATTTACCTAAAAATAAACTGGATGATTCATCACAAAAATGTGTAAGAGAGGGATGGATATCACAGGGCTTACTTTGGCAGGAGGTTAAATAGGTGATTTTTAAGTTAAACAGATTTTGCCATTATTCATTTAATCAGTTAAACATTACAGCAATTGAAAATCTTAAAAGGAATGGAATTCAACCTTCATGGATTATATGAAATCAAAACCAAGCCAGCCTGATGTTCATTCAAGTGGCAACATTGTACACAAGCATCAAGAAGCCGAAACCCCACCTCATTGTCTCGCTTACAGTGTGTAATCTGCCATGGTTTGCACAAAACAGAAAAGCTTTTTCTCATCTCCTAGACAAACACGACAGGATTTAGGATCTGGCAAGACTAAAACAACTCAGTCAATTAGTTTCTGTAGGCTGCATCATTCGCGTCTGAGCTGGGAGCACTGCCACCGATGGGTTACATTCAACAACACGCAGTTACCCAAAGCTTTTATTTTAATTAGTAAAGTTTCACAACAAGAATCATTTAGTCATTTTTCTGGACTGATTGGCTCAATTTTAGTGAATGATTTTTTTTTTTTTGGTTAGGCTGCTCTTCTCATACTTCATTAATAAGGCAATTAATAAACACCACAGGCTGTTGAATGACATAGCTGGAAAGCTGATTTGTGATAACTCATCATTATTGGCTCCAATGAATTACATGGATATAGCTTGTCTACTGCTGCCATTTCTTCCAGTATTTTTATGCTCATGTTCCTGAAGAAAAACAGAGTTTTTTCTTGAAGTAAAATGTGATTTTTTTTTCTTGTCACTTGAAAGTATTCTTTACAGAACAACAATATTGCCAAGCTGAAGTTTGATTTTATCCTAAAAAAAATTTAAAAAAACAACAAACAAACAAAAGAGTGGCAATTTTTGTTCAAATCTCAACAAAATACTTGTCTCACATAAATGCATAAACATCTAAAGCAGTCCCTTTAGATAAACAGCAGCACCCACTCACTCTAAATATATATTATTGCTTAACCATTTTTTATGCATCGCCACCAATTTTCCAGTTACATTCTGGACTCAGACTAAGATGATCCAAATAGCCCTCACAGCAATGTCAAATACAGGAACTACTGCTCCTACTAAACAGTTCCCTTTTTGTAAATCTAGGACTACAATAAGGCCTTCAGGGCAATTTCACCCCGAGATATCATCAACAGTCCATCAGCCATTATCACCATCCTCTTGCTTTTTCCATAACTCAATTCCTTTCTCAAGTGTTTAACCTCTCTTAGAGCATGACCAAATCAAAAGCCCGCAGACAGAGAGAGTGTGTGGCTGACTGAATTCAGCCGCCCAAACCATGCAGAATGTCTAGGACCTGAGGTTGTTGTTTAGTAGTCTCTATTTTCCAGAGATATCTGTACATGTAAGTAATGATTAAATACTACTTTTACTGTTGCACCAAACTATTGAGGCCAACATTTTCTGGAATCTAGAACTATTCAAGCATAGTGATAACTTCCTATTTGAAATTGCATTTTGAGATTACCATAAGCTACATCCTATTCATATAATGCAAGTTTGCTACACTCTGCATAATTAATTTTCTTGTTTATTTAAGTTGTGCTACTACAGTTAAATCCCTTGTGTCTATGATGTATCTTTAGTAGTGCTTCTAGTACAGCCAAGCCTGGAATTGAGTGAGAATGTCTTACAAAGTTAATATGACAGTATTGTCTATCAAAAAGTCATGCCAATTTTCTCAGATCTATATCCCTCTTAACTGCATTCATCAAGGACCACATTAGACACTCATTATTTCCAGTCATACTGGCCAATTCTAATATTCAGGTAAATAATCCCATTAACCCTTATAAAATACTAAAGAAACATCAATCTTCTTCCATAATGCCAAAACTTTACTGCCTGGGAGCTCTAGGGGAAAGAAACAAACACAAAAATCCACCAAACCAAAAACCATTGAGTTCTAGAGGATTCCTTTGGTGAGTCTCTAATTCCTTTGGACACTTGTTATCTGCAGCTGCCAATAGGAAATAACTTAACTTTATCAACCACAATTCAGCCTCATGAAAAAGCCATTCATCTGGTTTGAATGAACTTTGTTACTGCCATATGCTAAGAATATGTCATCACAGATATGTACTTCCCCTCCTTCGGATCAGAAATATTTCTATTATTATAAACTCTCTTCTATACTACTATCAACAATTTTATCATGTTTGACTACACAATTGTAATTTGGATTTCATCTGCTCTCAATATACTTAGAGCCTACATTGTACAGTCTAACTCTGTTCATGCTGGATTCTTCACAATGCCATCTTGCTTATTTGATCACTGTCTTAGGGTAGCTGTATGATGCCTTTATCCCCAATCGTCTGCCCTGTTTATGTTGAAGTCTTGTTTCAAGAGTGAAAGGAGGAGGGAAGAAGCTCAGGGTTTGTTTTCAAAAAACTCACTCCCTCTTCTACATTCTTGCTCCGGGACGGTGCTGTCTGCGGATGGACAGACAGCGAGACAGAGCTCTCCTTTGCTTTTTCTAGTTAGTTTTAGCTAGCTGAGGCAGAGAAGTTCCCTGGACTGTGGTTTTTTTCCCTTTCTCTGGACCTGCTCTGGACTGAACACCAGAAGAGCATCAGCAGCTCACATCTGTGGCCCAGCGGGCCGGGCCTGGGCCACAGCATTGCCAGCGCCGGAGGGACTGGTCAGAGACTGAGTGAGCTGAGCTGCAGCCCGGGGGGATTTGCTCTGAATTTATCTCTCTTAGAGTGGCAAGAAGTCTTATTGTTTAATATTGTCTAAGTTCTCTTGTGTAATAAACAGGTTTTTTCCACTTTTTTCCTCCAGAGGTATTTTCTCCCGAACCGGCTAGGGGGAAGAGCCAATTGACTCTGCTTTCCTAAAAAAACCCTTTTGTAAAGAAAAAGAGAATTCTTTCCCCAGACTTGCCCTAAACCAAGACAATCACAATGGAGAATTGACAGAGAAATGAGACACCGATCAAATTTTTATGAACTATCAGATGTGCACTTTCAATGTGCATTAAAAAAATGTGGTTTAGGTAGAGGAGAGAGTGCACAAAGCAGGAATTGCCAGTATGGCATCTAGAATGAGATAAACTGAATACCATTTTTGGTTTGACCAGGACAGTAACCAGATCACTGCTGAGTATGATTATTAAGCTCAGAGGTCTTAAAAACATTGACAAAGCCTCCATCCAAAAAAAGCCTAAATAATGTTAAAATGCATGCATAAGGACAAATATTAAATGGAAGTCCATCTTCCAGTAATGAGAATATCAAAGACTGAAATGTTTTCTCAACACAAAAGTCACATGTGGACTTTTTTACAAGCCTTCTTATTTTAGAGAAATAAAAAGTAGATGCCAAAAGTAACTTTTTCAATGCATAATTACAGACCTGTGCAGGATCTTTGGCCACAAGACCAATTGTATTAGATTAATTATTCTGTGCTCAGAACTGAATCACTCCAAGGCTACATATCTGCACAGTCATATGCAAAATTCAGCTAAATCTGTGAAAATGGAAAACATCCAGGACTGCCATCAGAAAATCCTCTGCCACGATCTGCCTTCCAAACAGGAACTAGACTTGGATGCATTTAGGAAGGAAATTGCACTCTGAAATAATTAAGCCTACTCCTCCCTCTCACTGCAGGTTGAAGACAGAAAACCATATTTCATGTCAGCACTTCAGAAAAACACTGCGCTTTCACAGCTACCACCACTTGCAGGTATTTAGGCTCAAAGCACAAAATAACCCTCCTGCACCCACCCCTGCCACCAAGTTCTGCTCACAGCTAAAATGACACTCCTGACTCAGGTGTGGCAGAAAGCAGCTGATGCCAGCACAGGTAGGATGAACTTTGCAGGGTCACTCCTGATTTATGGGCACAGCCTGTGGAGCTGAAGGACACCTATTGTTTACCATATGGTGTATTCAACCACATCACACAGTTTTGCATAAATGTGAAACTCTAAAGACTGCAGAAAGGGGGAGAGGCAGTACAAAAAGAGAACAGTCTGATTAGCTCTAGACCTTTTTCTGCTGCAGCTTTAATGAGTTCCCAAGCAACCTGCCCAGGCTCAAAGCAGAACAGAGAGAGAGTGTACCTGGAAAAAGCATTGGGATGATGCATCCAGAAGGCAAAGGAATAGCAGAAATACTACAGGGAGAGATAAGATTCCTCTTCACAATCAGCTTCATTCAAGAAAGATGAGATTTCTCAAATACCTGTCCTATAATGACAGTATGCAAGTGAACATTACAAATTTTACAAATTCTTTCTATTCACAGGCCCTTATCCTCTCTCCATCAGTGTATTTAACTCACCCTCATGTGCATAATTTTTTAATTCCCAGAACTATTTTTACCATTAAAATCTGCATTGTATTACAATAATGTTAGAAATGATCCAATTTTGCTGCACTGAAGAGTGAAATCATAATTTCTTACACTTTTAAAATTGTGTAAAGCACTCAAAATTACCTTCTCAACCATTTCTGTGGCAATTCACATCCAGGACAAACAGCTGCTATTTATGAAATAATGAAAGCAATATTGCAAACACAGAGAACCCCATGTTATTTGACTTGAAGAAATCACTAAGGCCAGTATTCATTCTCTCACAAAATATAATACATTACCTCACAAGAGGTAGAGCAAGGTCTCTATTCACCCCTGTCAGTGCAAGTACATCAAAGTGGCAAAAACCTCAAAGTTTAATGCACAAGCTTCAACCCTGGTCTGAAAAACTCAAACTGAAATAGTAAGAAGGCCTATTGCAGGCCCCCTGCACATGTATAAGAGGACTGTAAAGCATAAATAACTCCTATCTTAAAGCTACAAAAAATATTCAGCTTTTCAGAACCTCCAAAACACTAGCTTAAAAACCCACTGTATGTGGCCATACCAAACATCCCAGCTTTTTTTTGTGAGTGAGCAACCATCCCTCCATCACTTCATTTCACTTTAACACCCATGGCACCCACTCCTGAGCAGGGCCACCACTGCTCTAATATCTAGGGACAACCAGCAGGGAAACAAGCCCTGTACAAAACATTCAGCTACTTCAGAAGGAAAACACTGGCACCAAACCAGCAGAAATATTTATCTGGATTAAGATACTCTCATTAAATACATTTATTGTGAAGTCTAGTGACAACTGGGGTTAATTTCAGAGACTTTAGTTTTGTCTAAACACAATTACATCCCCCCACCCCACAAAGAATGTTTTCTTTAATGAGTAGGAGCAACAGCAGGAGCCAAGAGAAGGGGCTGGAGTGAGAGCAGATGGTCAGTCAGTGCCACCTCCAGACCAGAGCTGTTCTGTGCCATGTCCCTGCTCTGAGCTGCTTTGGTTAAGCCATCCCAGCTGAGAGCAAGAGATGTCCAAGGAGGTCATTGCTTTGCTCACGTAGATGCCCAGGAATAACAAGCTTTTAGGTAATCTTCCAAACAGTGCTACACCTTTCAGTTGCTGTAATTTGCATGTTGCCTGCAGATTTAATGCATTGCTTGGACTCTCAGTGGAGCTCCCAGTGCCTTGCACAGCAACCCAGAGAAAGTCATGGCACAGCAAAAGCAATGAAACAGCCCCACTTTTACTAAAAAATATGTTTCTTAGATGTTCTGAGAAACATCAGCAACATACTCTACTTATTTATGCTTTGAAATCATAAAGTGCCTGCTAAGGAAGAAAATGATCCTAGCAGACACATCCCTTTCTCTGGGTTGCTGCTGGAACCATTCCAGCCCCTGCTCTAACATGTCACTGCAGGAGCACAGAGCAGTGCAGGGTACCCAGCAATTACAAATTCCCTTCACCTCTGACAGATCCAATGGATCTGGCCCACAGCTTAAGAGACATCATCAGCTGCTTCTCCTCAGACTTCAAGGCACTTTCTAGCTGACTCATCTCTTTCAGGCCATAAAAACACTATTCTACCTTGCCCTGAAAGAGACATCCTAAATATGAAGGGGAAAAATAGAGTGAAAGACAATTCCTGTCTTTTCTTACAACTCCTGTCTTTTCTTACAGCAGCACCAAGTCAGGTGTCCATGGCTCACTAAGAGTAAAGCAATGCAGTAACCAGGCAGAAACTCAGGATAAGCTTTACTGACCATGATGAAATACCAGTGTCAAAAAAAGGAAAAAGTTTATGTTTAGTGGAACTCCACCAAGTCGTCTCATTCTTGTAAAGAGGGTAAAGGAATTGCCTGTTTGAAACTACCAAACCCAGCTGTGCAGCCAAGTTATAATGAAAAAAACTACACCAAAAAAAAAAAAAAAATTAGCTGTAGACTGAAGATCAATAAGTGCATGGGCATAGCTAATGACTAAATAAATACTGCTGGAAAGCTTGGAAGGAAATTTGGAACACAGCTCAGAATTCCTGGTTTATTGATTATGTATCTGTAAGATTGTAATATGCATCTCACTGGCAGAGGCAAGTTTTTCCAAATACTAATTATCCAAATGCTTTTTAGACACAGTCTAAAACACAGTCTTTTTAATGAACCCAGATCACAGCCATTTGAAACCGCCTGGAAATCATTGTGGGAGACTGGTTCAAGTGCAAATTCAATTTAGAAAGTGTGGCATTTCAACCAGCTTACTTACAACTAATGAATACAACTATATAGCCATAGAAAGCCAACTCCTAATAGTAAAAAAGAAGTATGTAGATATCAGTGAATTAGGCAGCAGTAAAAACATTTTACTAGGAAAACAAGTTTTGATAGTAATTCTACCTCTGGACTTTTAAAGGGTATTTTTTCAGTTCCTCAGTAAAGAGGGCCTCAGTTCACTACAATTCACCCAAACAGAGTGAACACAAGAATTAGCTTAGCCCAACTACTCATCTTAAGCCCTACAAGGAGGGCTACCTTGATTCCCCACCTCCAAAATGGGATCCTCAGAATCTCACTCAGGCAGAGAGCTCAGAGCAGTTCAGTCCCTGCCCCAGCTGTGCCCCTGCTGCAGTTCCAGGTGAGGTTTCCATGGCCAGCCATGCTCCTCAGGATGAGCTGCTGAGGAGATCTGCAGGCTCACAGGATCAGGATTTGCACAGGAGAGAAGTACAGGGCAAGGAGTACCAAAAAACAACCCAACTCCTCCCACTCACACTCAGTGCTGCCAATCCTGCCCTGAAAGCACCTGGTGCCTTAAGGAAATGAAAAGCAGGATCATAAGAACTGCCAAGTAGAAAAACCTGGCAATGCCATCCCATTGCTCTCCAGATTGGATCCATACCAGGGGAGAGCTCCAATCCAGCCCAGTAAGTGCTGCTGGCTGAGACCAGGGCAAAGCTTTCCCCCCTATCTTCAGAGGGGATTGAGAAATTTGCATTTGTATTCACCAGTTCTAGGCTGACTTCAGGGAGAAGAGCATTTCATTCTGGGGCAAATGTCAAGGTTCCTTCCCCTAGAACACTAAATTTGCTTTTAAAGTATGGTAGTTATCACAATGCTGTGAAGAAGAAAGCATCAACTAAATTATTAAACAGGTTAAAACTGTTTCTTGCCTTCTCAAGCTCAATGAAGATATTTTCTACAAGCCCCTGTGGGGACTTGGTGGTTAAAAGAGCACAGAGGTTTCTGACACAGCTGAAGTTTTCAAAATGTAATTTAAAAAATCATATTTGGAAAAGGAAGTAAATACAAGTTTTAAAATCAGAATCACACGGAACCTTTTTCCTTTGATGATTCAACTTGCACTGGCAATCTGAGGGTAAAGTGCTGTTGCAACTAATATTTTGTAAGGTATTCTATGATGTAGCCAAATATTAACTGCCAGACTCCTGGAAAACATTTTTCTGCCAATCTTTCCTTTTGTTTTACAAAACTATGAATAAATATAGTAAAATGTTATGCAGCATGGCTGTTTGATAATTCCTTTGTTCTTGGTAGAGCTAACTCATCAGACAACATATAGCTGGCATGTAAGACAAAAAATGGAATTTTAAACAGAAGTGTCAGATGGTGGTTGAATAATTACTCTCACCTTTTCTATTGAACTTTGTAGTATAAACTTTGGACTGGATTTGACACACTTTTAGATTCATGCAGAGCAGTCTGCAGTACTGCACACAAAGCAGAGCAAGGAAACCCAGACCCACATGGAGTGCAAACTCAAAGAAGGTTTGACCCACCAGCTGCTTTATGTAGTAGTTTATTTGGAGATCAACCAGCTGTTTTCAGCTGCCTCTTCACCAGAACTGAGCTATAGTTCAGACACTATAAATGAGCAAAACAACCTCTTTTCATTCTATTAAAAACTATAAAGGAACAATGCAGCCAAAAAACTCAAAATAAAGGAATTAAAAAGAAAAAAAACACCCTCAGAATAAAGGAAGTTAAACCTGTATTTTACAAAAAAAACCCCACACTTTATAGAAGCCTTTTCTTCATGCAAGCAGGAAACATGACAACTTAATTTTATTTATAATTTAATAACTGAAAAAATTAGACTGTGTTCTCGTGTAACCATATTAAGTGGGTAGATTCATATCCTAACAGAGGCATTTATAGCACAGTAACTTCAGAGACCATTAAAACCCTAAGAGGGAAGTTACTTTCTGTCTCTGCATGCATACAATTTCTCAATAACCATGCCTAGCCCTTATTAATGACCATCTTTTACAGCATGATAATACTTTCCAATAGAATTCCTAAAAATCACCCTCTAATTCCAACAGAAACAACTGTTATTTTTTTCAGTAATTCTTAAATATTTATTTTGTTATTAACAAAAATAAAACAAAAGCCTTAATAATCTTGGTCCAATGATTACAGACAACTGAAAGAACGCATAAGCTCACGTACTTACCTAAACAGATGGAATATTTTTAAGGATATTCAAAAACACATTGTGAGAATGCGTTAATTGAACACCTTCCAGCCCAGCCCTAAAAGAGTGCTAATTAATAGAGTTTTCCTGAGCTATTGCACTGACTCACTGCACACATATCCAGGTTCTGGACTGCAGAGATCACCAGCTCTGATACTGAGACAGAAAACACATGGACACCCTCATGCTTACAAAACTTTGTGCCCTTCACTGAGAGCAGGAACAAAACTAGGTAATAAAGTTTTGCTAGAGCTCCCTCACATTAGAGCAACTTTCTGCCCTGCTCTTTATACATACTTTTATATCAATTTCAAAACGTTTTTAATTGGGCAACAAAACAATTTTCATTTGCTGCAATGTATATCTAATTTTAACTGTGAAAATTGGGACCAAACATATTAAGGCCTAATGTGACTTTCATAATGATTTAGTTTAATTGCTTACCTCTAACAATTAATTTCTACCTGTAAGCTACCTAAGTAAAGTTTAAGATATATCAAATTAATATCTGTTTAGAAAAACCTCCCACAGAAAGCTTGCTGAAGAGGAAAAATTTAGGGATATCCAAGGAAAGACAGACCTACTGTTGTTGTTCTTCCACTATGTTCAGAGAAAGAAGATGCTCAAACTGTGATCTAAGTAAAGAACAATTGCTCCAATTTCGTTTTATTTCTGCAACAACCCAGAGCCACCAGACATTTCAGCTAGTGGCTTATGTCTGAATAAGTAATAACTATTCAAAGGTATCAAGTTTTTTTCCTCTTAGAGAATCTCAGAACATGTATTGCTCAGGCTATATACTTATACATGCTTACACTGATGAAATAAGATATTTGATGAACATAAACCAGACACTGGTCTTGGGTATTTAACAACCAAACAGGAGAACACACATTGCACTGGCAAAGAGAAATCCATAAATAAGTATTTGCCAAGCATGTCCCATCCTTGGATACCATATGCTCTATGATAGTAAAGCAGGCATGGCACAGTAATAAATTTATCTAAATTCCAGTAATACTTAGAGAAAGCTGAGCATCTACCACTCAGCAAAGTGCTATGGTTGTTCTGCCACTGAAGTGTTGGGACTACCCACTCCCCCCATCCCTTCAGTCTGGAAACACACACACAAGATTTTTCTTTGTAACAGATTGCACTAACATATCTGGCATCCTTACATTTCATAAATGTGTGCCAAATAACATGTATGCAGAGATATCTTAATAATAAATGCAGCAGCTGTTTGCTATCTTAGGATGTAATAGAGAAAGAGTGAGAAATTATCTGTTATTGTTGTGTTATAAAATGAGAGTCGAGATAAAAATAATAAAGACATTGTTTATGACATAGCTTACAAACAAAATAACGTCTTGCAGAACTTTAGATAAAAAATCTGGAGAGGTAGGAACCCACAGAGGCAGTGTCCTTAAATAATCAAAGCAGTCTAGCAACAAATGAAAGTCATCTTTTGAATGTGTGTTTCTCATTTTTTTTTTTTTACATTCAGTTCAGAATCCCCATGGACAAAAACATCAGGGACAACAAACCCCATTTGATCCTAAATTCACTGGTAATTTCTCAGCTGGCACATTCAGTGCAGCCAGCTCTCAAAGAATGTGTAGTGCATAGGTCTACCAACATGTTGAAAGACACAATTCATTTGTAACAGAAACTGTATTTGAAATTTTGTTTCATTTTACTTTTCTCAGGTCACAGAAATCAATGACAGCAACCAGCAAAAGCAGAGTAAGCCACGCTTCCAAACCTGACTCCTATCAGATGCTGGATAAAAACTGGCTACAATTTCCACTGAGTTTGTATTTTCCAGTATCTCACAGAAAGATAGAGCCCAAGTTACTGTTAAAGTGACATTGTCAAGAATGCCAGACCTGAATTAGACTCTCCTGACATGATCTGAGCTATTGATTTCAGCAATGAAATAACCAACTCCAGCTCTTTGAAGTGTTTCAGAAAACAACATTCTCCACAATCTCAGTACCATCCTGCCTGTTTGAAAGACAAAAGTTCTGCACAAATGTCAATAAATATTTCAGACACTTGATCATGATGAGAAAGTATCACCTTGTCAGGTTTGTCCATCTCACATAATAGCAGTCTGGAGCTTATAGACCTCCCAGGCCAGAGGAGGCATTGCTATCTCAAACTGAATTCAGCTCCAAGCATCAAACAGCATTTTATCTTCCTTGGTTGCAAATCTGGGAGGGAATTTAGCATGCATGTGTGCAGAGGCCACTTGGCTGGGTGAGTGCAACTATGCTGCAGCTTTTAAGTAGAGAGGCATCAGAACAGTGTAAGAGATTCCTTTGGGCATTTCCTCACTTCCATTTCTTTTCATAAAAGGTGCATTTTAAATGTAGTCTAAAAACAATGGCATTTCCCTCCTATACAAAGATGCCTACATTAGAGAGAAATCCACTTACAGCCACAACCAGTATTTCTGGTGATTCAGAGATTCCAAGAGAAATATTTTTTTTCTACATAAATGTTGCAAAAGTAAGTTCCAAGCAGCTGTGTAAGAGTGAAGTGGCACTTAGGCAGCTGCTAAGGTGTAACCTCACTTTGAAGTCACACAGGTCATCTGGAAACACAGTTTGGAGTAGAACTTTAATAACCTATCTCTAGGTGGAGACAAGGCCATGCAGGCTTCCTCAGGAGTCCATGAATTATGTTCAGTATTAGAAAAACAATACTTTCAGAGGGTCCCTAAAAGCTATCAGCCTTGAAACAGAAGATAACACCCACTTTATATGCCTTCCTCCAAAAGAGGAACAGCAAAACACAGAGTGACATATGTTGAGTGTCAAATTCACCACATGAAATGACAATTTCATTAACATAAAAGCAGCATTACAAGGTTTTAATTAGTACTAATGGTTGTTTGACTCAGAAAAAAATCCAAAATATGGTAGAACGTAAGGAAATACAAGTAAAGCAAATGTGAAATACACTGCAATATATTCTTTGCTCATTTGACAGGTATAGTTCAGTTTTTACCATATTCCACAGCATGATATGAAGTGTCCTGCAGTATATTTTTTTGAAGGATAATAAAGTTCTAGTGCCATTATTACAGTAATCTGTACTCAGTAAGAACCTCTAGTCAACACCCACTGGAAGCATTTGAAATTACTACATTTTGTTTGCACAACACAAAATACTAAGTGGGGTAAAGCTGATGGATTTAGGACTCCATTTCCCTTGCCCCAAAGCAGCTCAGATAATAACAGATAATTTCAGAACAGATAATTTCAAAGTCATCACTTTCAGTTGTTGAAAACAGTCAAGACTCAGGCCTGAAGAGAGGGAGGATAGCAGGATAGGATCCCTGTAGTCTGGGAGGGTCTCCTTTTCCTACCACCCAACCTCACTGCTCTTGCCCTGGAGTCAAACCTTTGGCCAAGCCAACTGAATTCATTAAACAGCAATTTTCTCACCAGACAGCTTTGCCTGTCTAATCTTAGTGAGGTCTGGGCACATAGGCAACAGAGAAACACTGCAAATTTGGAATTTGGTCTGCTCAGTCTTCCAAGACTGAAATAAAAAATAAAGTTAGGACTTTGAAGTACTATATATGTTGTCAATGAAGGCACCCAAATTTTGCAGTTGGTCTGAAAATCTTTTAATAAGATTGGTGAAGGGTTTGTATACAAGAAATGTATGCATAAATTATAACTTCAAGGGTTTGATTTAACAAGGACTTGGTCTGCCTTAAAATACAATGGCCTTCAGGGATCACTACTTACAATTGCCTTGCAGAAAAATTGTAGGTCCTTGGGGTTTCAAGCTTTTGTATATTAAATTCATAAACAAGAGAAAGAGTTTACAAATACTTACAACCAGGGATAATTTGCTTTACCCTTCTTCCCTCCATTTTTAAACCTGTAAGGACACTAATTCACATCAGTCACATCCCCTCTACTGACAACATAGAAAGCAGAAATAAATCCACAAGAAAGACAAACACTAGGTTTTGATTATCTTAGCCCAACAGTGGTTTTACAGCAGTATAACACTGCTGACTTGCATTCTGTTCCCTTTGACTTTAGTGAAATCACAATCATAAAATTTTTGTTGTTGGCAAATCTATCAGATGCCCGTACATCACTCTGTGTTTTAGGAGAGTTTGAGAAGCACATATTTCATCAGGTCTTTTTTCCTGCTTCTTTCAGAAAAAAATAAAAATAACAAAAATCAGACAACCAACAAAACTAAACCCCACACATATCTCAATCTGTGACATGTTTAACAAAAGCAAGGAAAGATAAAAAGTGACCTGATCTATTTACTAGGATACTTGAGGAATGAGATGGTGGAGAGAGAGCAGAGTTCATTTGTGGAGAACTAAACTAGAGCCAGGAGATTCAGCTTTTTAAAGATCCAGGATCATGTGGGGCCTTCTTGGGACCAGCTGCAATCCACCAAGACTTAAACACTGCTTATGAAGTTCATTAGTCAGAGTCAGGCTGCCTTTGCTTTTCTGTGTATATTCTTGTTGGCTATGCATAATTTTACTTAAAGTTATTCCCTGTTCCATCATAACTATCTTTCTTTAATACACGCTTGAATACAAAACCACAGAGCTCAAAGACACCATTCAGATATTTCTTCCCTTGATCAGCTAACAGCTGCAGCTGAAAACTGGAAAATCTTAGTTTGCCAGCCCAGAAGTGAAACTCAGATCTTGTAACCATTTTCACCCTATATGTTTAGAACATGTTAAGCACTGTAAGTGCACACCCTGCTAAAGACATTAGAACAATTGAAGTTCCTCTTGCATTTCAAGACAGAAACACTTTTCCAAACAAACTGCTAGAATAGCTCACCTTGATTCTTTAGGTAAACAACAAACCAATGTAAAATGTCCCAGAAAACATATTAAAAGATCAGTTAATTATTTTCTGCAAGGGCCAAAAATAAGTTGAACTGTATACCAAAAAAAAAAAAAAAAAAAAAATAGAAAATTATTTCTTAAGTACTCTTGAACACAAAATTACTTCAAAGCAAGCTAATCCATTCTCTTACAGCTTAGTAAAAAAATTCTGTAGCCACAAGGAAGAGGAAGGCCAAAGCTTTCCAGTCTTGGATTTTAAAATTACAAACTTGAACTAAGTACCATAAGGCCCATAAGCCAAGCTGACACAGTGAAATACAGTTTAGGAATCAGTCTCTTTTTGCCATCTCAGCCCAACTCCTGCTGTTCTTTCCTTGTGCCCAGTCCTCAGCCTCGGGGGGCTTTGCAAAGCAAGGCTGAACAGGGGGGATGTCCTTTGCCAGAGCACCCAGATCCTCCCAGCCTGTGCCTGACAGCACAACCCAGGCTCACCCTCCAAGGAGATGCTGCTTTTCCTGGAGCTCCAGGGCCACAGGCTGCCCTGAGACTGCCAAAGCAGCCCCACAGAACAGTGACCCTCCTTTCTCCTCTAGGTAACACCTGTGCTAGTAAACTTAAGCATCAACTGATTGCATTAATTCAGCAATTAGTCATAATTAGAAAGATCAGCTCTCATGAACTAAGGCCAGCTCAATGGCATTAATCCCAAGCTGGAAACTTGTTTAAAGTTTATACTGAGAAATCACTCTCAAACACACCTTTTTAATTTCCTATTCCTGTTCCCCAAAGTTAGGCTCGAATATAATTGGACTTTTTCAGAATTTTGAATCAAACATTAGAAAATACCACTGTGAAGAACCCAGGTGGTCACTGAATAATAAACTGGTTTGAAATTAATTCATAGGACCACCTGCAATCCAGGCATTTCCTGTTCTACGAGGGAGAGATATGAAAGTAGTTTGGTAAGAAAGGGAACCACGATGGTTTCAGATAGAATCAATTTCTATAGCAGAAAGTTATAGGTAAGTAGATTAATGCAGTTCTAGTGCAGCTTTGCAATGAGAAGAAAAAATAATTCTTGCTTGCAAGAAGTTCAGGGACATGAAGTATGCCACAGAAATTTGTTGTTGAAAATAAGTATTTTATTCCTGCACCTGCAGTATTGTCTTGCCAGATACACAGACTTGGCCAGGCAGATGTCTTGGCTATTGTGCCAATTTGGTAACCTAGCTACAGCATCAGAAATCCACTTAAAGAGAAATACTGCATTTTCCAAGGGAAAAAGAACTGGTTTTGTTAATAAAAACAGCAGTATTGAAGTAACCAGTTCTGGCTTTATTCAAAAATATATCAGAAATAGACAAAAATCATCGACAAAGTAGGGTTTATACATTCCCTACATTTTGCACATAGAAGAAAGTTCTGAGAAAGCTGCTTCAGGAATATGCCAGAAGGATGAGTTTTATTTGGGGTTGGAACCCAGCTTACACATCAGAAAAGAGTCAACAACTGGGTATATAAGTCAGCTTGTAACAAACAGGTTGTCCCCACATTCTGGTGACAATCCACATCAATCATGAACCACAAATCTGACCCCCAGACTGCACTTTTATACAAATTAAATTCATCATTCCTCGCTTGAGCCCAAATCAGATATGGTTTGCTCTTGTGATCAAGGATTGGGTTGAAAATTGTAAGTTAATAAAAATAATTACTTTCATTACTTACCCATCAGAACCACTCAGCTTAGTGGGCTAAACTGCAAATGAGCTGCCTTGCACCACAGATAATGCCTATCAAGCAGAAACACAGGAGTAAAGGCAAATATTCTTCATCTTGACAAAAATCCTGGTGTGGAAAACTACAGCTTTTTCTATAGTTCTTTGGAACACAATGCTGGAAGAGGATTTCAATCCTGGTAATAACTTGTCATCTTGATGGTGAACAGAAATGTAGAAAAGTACTGAAGTTCCAGCAAGAAGTTCCTTATCCTGTGGTGCTTAAAACAGCTTTCCACCCATACAAAATTTTTCTAAATTAAGAGTTTCAGATAATGCCAAAAAAAAAAAAAACTGGGTTTATAAAAAGCTTTCTTTACAATAGTTGTCATCTTTATCCATTCTTGACTGACAATCAGAGCAACTCTTACTCATGTTGTCTTTCCAGTGTTTATTTACAGTGCCTCTGTAAACAAGGAAATCATCAGTTTTCAAACATTTCTAGCAGTAGCAAGACAAATGGTTGTATCAAGCCATGGTCAGTTTGATTACTGTCAAGAAATATCATATTTTCATGGACCAATTGTATAAACCAAGAAAAAAAGTTTCACAATTACTTTGGGACAATTTTGTTAGTTCAGATAATGCAGCACTTCCAAAATCATGTCAAAAGGCTTCATCAAAAATGAGATTAAAGAAGCAGTTTACATTGTAATATTCAATTTACAAGTTAGGAATATGACCATTAATCAGGTCTCTCAGGTTCAGTGTATTTAACCAATACCACCTTAACCAGCTCTCCTCCCAGCATAGCAGTTGGTTTTGATACAGTTGCTTCAGTACTGATAAAGACCTTAATTAATTACAGGAATGTCAATAACTGTAGGCACTAACTGGTCAGTTAGGACCATGAATTTTCATAGTTCTCAAGCAGGTATCAGTTTCTGCTAATCCTTATGTAAGTTTCTATTCAAAATATTATCTATTTGCTTTGCTGACACTAAAAAAAATGAGGTTTCTTTTCTGAATTCTCAGTATTTCATTCATGAGCCCTTTTTATGCAGCGATTCCACAGCAGGCCCTGACAGCAGGCCCTAAAGCAATCATGTGCCCTAAACAATTACAACAACTCATAAAAATAAGCAGTGCATAAAATGTTACAGAAGAACATTACCTTACAATACTTGGCACCCTCAGGGGATCCATTTTCCTTTCACAAGCACATATTCCCTTTGACATTAATGGGAGCTACATGAATAAGAAAAAAAGCAATAGATCCTTTGCTTGAAAAACACATTTGTGCCAAGTGGGTATTGACAGCCTGTTTAGCCCAGGTGATTGGTGGGGGCCCTACCCAGAGATATTCACCTGCAGGCTGCTGGCTCATATTCCATCCAGCTGAAAATCACAAGTGTCATTACTGCTCTGAGGATCACTTGCTGATTTATTGTCTTGGTGCACTTAACATTAACTTTTAAGGAAGAGCACTAATTGGGGTATGTTCTGTAAAGTGGTCCTTCCAGCATGTTTAAACACACTGGTACACTCCAGTGTTAATTATAGCAAAACAATTTGTACATCACTGGAACAATTCTCTGCCATTGGGAAATAAGCAGTAAATTAGAGATAAACTTTTACGTTCCTAGATCTCAACACAGTTATACAAAATTAGATGCAGGACATTAAAAAAAAAAAAAAGTCAGAACTGCTTTGTAGTCTGTATTTTCCTTCATGTTCCAGAAAATAATTACACAAGAACAGAAGTAAAACAGACAAACAGGTTACACCTTTGGCATCAACTGTTAAAAACTACAGTATCTGTATCTATGATATATATCCATATAATTATATTTATATCTAGTTGGTCACAGAATTATAGAGACCAGCCATCTCTGGTCTCTATAATTTGCTTCTGTGACACAGTTATGAAACAAATATTTTGAGTTCATCTGTTAAATTTCAGCTTGAATTTCTGATATGGAACCAAATGCAATAGCTGCGTAAAGGTAACACTGTCAGCCACCAAGAACCCAAGCAAAAACAAATAAACAAGTAAAAAACAAACAAACAAAACACCCAAAGAAAATCAAGAGGCACAAGAAATGTGTGGTTGTCTAATAAGCCTCAAAACCTCACCCACTTTCACCAAAGAAAAAAAAATTCTTTTGCCCTGTTCACTCATCCTTAGCCCTCCTGTCAACTTCCACTTTCTGACTGTTCTCCCACAGCTCAATTTGTGTTCTCTCTTCCTCAGTGATGCCTGGAAATGTAAGCTTACTTTCAGTCACCTCTGTATATTCCACATCCTCTGCCATTAACTTTGCTAATTGCTGTAGAATTATTTTCTGGTTCTTTCCAGACCGTTAATTTTTAAAAATACAACCAAACCCAGATTTGTATCTAAATCACATTTTCTTATTACCAAACGATGCACCATCACTAACTCTTGTTGTCACAGTCACACCACAATGTCTGTAGGCCTTTAAAGTGGGAAAGGCAGAGGCTGCTTAAGATGATGTCCATGGTTCTAAACTAAGTACTCTTTCAGCCAGCCTAACTGCATAACCATGCCTTGTACTTGATCTTCTGTTCATACAACTGCTTTCCTCTGAAATGGAGATCAATTCTGCTCATATCACAAGACTGCTTTTTGGTTTTGTCATTAATCTTATGAGCAGGATGCTCAGATGAAGCCATTCTGCCATGTAAGTACATTTGTCTCTTAGAAAACTGACAAAAACTTTCCACTATCTGAGATTAAATTTCTTAACACCACTAAAAGCAATCGCTGATCCCTTCATGAAAAGCACACAGGACTTTCTGACAGAAAGAAAGGAAAAACTCATCTACAGTTTGGCATCTAGGACAGCACAGAAATCTAAATGTTCCTGCTAGAGACAGAAACCTTAATTACTGTTTAATAGAACAACTCTCTAATTTCACCATCTGCACTCGAATTTACTCCATGTAAATATACTATCACACAAGTAATATCCCTTTCTGTCCCTTGTTCCTACCATACAGTTAAAGAGCCATGACCACATATCTACTACAACAGAAGTTTGGTGTGCTTGAGGACGGAGGATTTTGGGAACTGATGCTCCATCCTATTGGTTCTTGACAATAAATAGCAAAGCTTATATCTCTAACAGGTTTAAACTGAACAAATTCAGTGTCTGTTCTGAAAGCATGAAAATACACTCTTGTTATTTAAGACAACAGTGGTGACCCATTTTTAGACTCAGTCTGTAAACAGGTTCTTATGTGTTTGCTGCATTTGCCTTTCTTTTCCCCTTCTAGACAATTCTGATTCTTTCTGCTTTGCACTAGCACAATAGTCAAGCAATGGACCCTGAACCATGGCAGTTGTTTCCAGTTGTTAACATTATAGAATCATATCAAATTGAAAGGCAGAATTTGCTCTTTTTCCTCTTTTTCAAGCTCTAGGTGTTGGGGACCCCAGAGCTGGACACAGCCCTGCAGTGGGGTCAGAGCAGAGCAGAGGGGCAGAACCCCCTCCCTGCCCTGCTGCCCACGGGGCTCTGGGTGCAGCCCAGGACACGTTTGTCTCTCTGGGCTGTGAGTGCTCACGGCTGGGGCGTGTTCAGCTTCTCCTCCCCCAGCACTCCCAAGTGCTTCTCCTCAGGGCTGCTCTTCACCCCCTTCTCTGCCCAAACTCTGCTTGGGATGCCTTTAACCCAGTGCAGGACCTTGCACTTGGCTTCCTTGAACTTCATGAGGGCCACACCAGGGCCACCTCTTCAGCCTGCCCAGGTCCCTCTGGATGGCATCCCTTCCCTCCAGCACGCTGACCACACACACAGCTCCGTGCCATCGCCAAACTGCCTGAGAGTGCTCTCAATCCCAGTGTCCACGTTAAAGACGTTAAACAGTGCTGGTCCCAGTATGACCCCAGAGGAGCACTATTCATCACTGCTCTCTGCTTGGCCATGACTGTTGACCACAACTCTGTGTTAAGGAAAGTTCCCTGTCCAACCATGCAAGAGCCACTGTCACACTCACGCCGCCTGAGCTGGGACCAAAGCCCCTTCACAGCGACACACCCCACTCACACAATCAGACCACGTTTCCTTGCCAGCTTGACACCAGCTTTCCAACAGCAGGAACTCAGACATGCAGATCTTTAAAATAATCTAATCATACTGTAATAATTAAATAATAAAACAATAAAATACCAAAACAGCTCGAGCTGGCACCTCCAAGAGGGGATGCTGAACAAAGGCTCTTATAGCCTTTACACAATCACAGTCTAAGCAAGGGGAAGCCTGGGGGCCGTGGGCTCCTGCCACGTCTCCCAGGGTCTGCTCACCTGGCTGCCACACAGCTGCCCAGCATCTCTTGCCTCAGGCTCCTGCCCCCAGAGCTCAACGTGTGGCTCACACACCGGGCTACCTGCACTGAATATGTTCCTCAACATCTGAGTGGCCCATCTGTCAAATCCATGTCTTTCCAGACAAGGATGGCATGCGGGACAGGGGATATCAGTTGACTTTAAAACCCAGAACTGTAAATAAATTCATTGTCCATAGTCACAGTGAGGCAACTCTTGACCTTTTAAAAAGTTAACACTGCTACCTCTGGTTGCCCACTACAACAAAGAATTCTGCAATATTTTCAAATAAAAAAAATACTTAGGGATAACACACAGTTGTAATCTCAGATCACAAAGGAATTTTTACTTTGCAAGCAGTTTTTGAAGTGTACATTTTTATATTGTCATCTTGACCTACTCACCCACTGTCTGCCCATTAAGCAACTTCAGTAAGGATTATTTTTATCACATCCCTCTAAACAGATACTTCTCTAGCAGTCATAGAAAAAAGAAAAATCCCACACCAAAAAGAAGGCCTTATCCCATCTCACGTCAATACCAAGTACAAGGCTAAAAGGATTTTTGACATCCAGGCAAAAACAGTTATAGATTTGCAGTCAAGTTTCTGAAATCCATAAACTAGAATGTTAATTAACATTTGCAGATACAAACACAGGCAAAAAATGCAGTTAATGGGCAATTTTTTAAATGAAGGGAGATTGACAAGCTTCGAAGTGCAGTGAAATAACAGACTTGCTCTGTTTATCCACTCTTCGCACAAATATCTCCAGAAACATGTCAAAATAGTATCAGATTTAAGAGTAACATGAACCATCTGAATAATTGCACTTGCCTGTGCACAAATATTCTGTGGCTCTGTAAATCATTTCCTGCAATGATATACCCCTGCCTGGATGCTAAGCCTCTCTGAGAAGAGCTCACAGTTCAGTTATTAAAACACACTGCCCTGAGACAAGACAGACGAGAGCTGTCTCACACCTTTTAGAACTCTGTACTGTCTTTAATTATGGCCCAGATTTCCTAATGGCTCTGGGTAACTCCTAATAAAATGAAGATGATGTATTGATTTCAGCCACCAAGGACTTTGCAATTATGTTTTTTTTTTTTCTAGAACGAAGAAATGAAGAAGGAAAAAAATGCACAGGATGATTCATTGGGCCACAAAGAATCATTCTCAAGAGAAAAAAAATCATGTTTTCCCCTCTTCCCTTGTGCAAGAGAATGAAAAATAAAACCATTATTCTGTATTTCAATGCCTGCAGCATATGCTTTTACAGGGTTATCCCTTGTGTGCAGAGACGTTTTATTACACAAGAAACATTCCAGAAAAGAGCAAGAAAATCCAGTGAAACTAAGGGGTCACAGTAAGGTAACTTTTATTGGGCACATTCTTTACATCTTTGGGGCACTGAAGCAGTTAATGTTTTAAGAACCCTTCAGTCCTGCCATTATTTACAGGAACTCATCCCCCTGCACTGCAAACCCCAGAACAAGCAACAATCGAGTCTGTGACCCTCTAAGATAAGAAAGCACACATCTGATATCTCCCAGATGCAGATAACCTTTGGTAAATATTCACAGAACATCTTTTGACTCCTATGCTGTGGTTTTGCTGGACTACAGCAGAAGAATATAAGGAATCATGTGCTCAAGGATAAATTAAACCATTTCTCTTGCACATAAATGGGGGTTTCATCCCTTTCTGCTACTGCTGAATGAAAGCAGAGCTAACAGAGACAGCAATTACCACAGTGAGAAGATAAGATTTTTTAGCTGACATAAACCTCAAATCTAGCTGGGTGGATCTGCACAGGCAAATCTTTCTCCAGTTTTTGTTAGAGTTACAAAACCAAAATAAAACAACAAAAAAATTATATCCCAAATCCAAAGAAACAGAGAAAGCAAAAAAATGAGCTGGAAATAAATGGGAGAGTCACTGCAGCCACTGCTGATAAATATTTAGATCACCAAGCTACTAGAGTGATACTAAACATTGAGAAAGGTAGGATGGCCATAAAAGCAAACTGGCTTAGCTGGCAAGTTAAAGTTATTCACAACCAAACACAAGGTCAGACATTTAGTAAAGGAATTCAGAACTGGAGACTGTATCCTGAAAAGCAGTATCTACAAAATGATTCAAGCAACATATTGGGCAAAAATCAGCATTTCAGGATTCTGGCCCCATGCAGGGAGACACTGGGACAGGTGAAAGCATCTCAAAACCAGAGCTGAGGTCTGGTTGCATCATGGTATCACCATCTTCTTTAACCAAGAATACATTTCTTAAGCTTATTTTAAAAATAAATAAACTACTTAAAATTCTGAAAAATAATTTAGACCCTGACTCAGCAGCATTTAAATATGCATCTAACCATCAATAAATTGTGCTGTAAGACACAGACAAATGTTTTCCTCTTATAGAGTCTTCAGGCTTATTTCCAGGCATTATCATTTTTAAAGCAAGCCATTTTCTCTACAATTCAAGCTGGGCATGCTTCTTTCAGACAAAAGAGAACTGCTGGCCACACTCTCAAAAGGCACATTGAGCCCAGAATAAATAGCTCGCAGCTCCAAAGCAAGGTCACACTTTCATCAGTGCAAACCACAGCAATGCCAACAGGTCAGTGTACTCTTACTGAAAAGTACATCACATTAAACTCAGTATTTTGAATATTTCTTTTGTCTCCCATGAAAAACAGAAGTATTTGTCTGCAAACATCTGATGTTGTTAAGAGCCTTATACAAAATTCAGTATGAACAATAAGAACTGCTACTTGTATAGCATCTTTTTTCATAAGAGGGGGTTTAGTCTTTTTAATTAGATATAAACTTATCCAGATATTTTTGTAATAGGTGTTCTCATTATTTTCACTCACATTAAAGAACACATGCATAGCTAGCAGAGGAAAATGAGCAGTAAACCCCTATAGGGCTGCAGGCAGGGGAGGGGACAATGCATTTTCCCCCTAAATGTTCATCTAAACACAGCAACCAATTCATCCTCTTCAGACTGTGCAGTTATTTAGACTGGCCTATTAAAACACACTAACAAATAGAATTTCAATGTCATATCTTCAAGGTTAAGTTCTCCATGTTGTCCTTGCAGACTGTGGTGGGTTGACCCTGGCTGGGTTCCAGGTGCCTAACAAAGCCACTCTATCACTTCCCTCCTCAGATGGACAAGGAAGAAAATAAAGCAAAATGCTCTTAGGTCAAGATAAGGGCAGGGAGAGATCACTCACCAGTTACTTCGACGGGCAAAGCAGACTCAACTTGGGGAAATTAATTTAATTTATTACAATTCAAATCAGAGTAGGATAATGAGAAATAAAACATAAATCTTATCACACCTTTTGCCCATCCCTCTCTTCTTCAAGAGCTTAAATTCACACTCAAGTTCTCTACTTCCTTGGGGAGGGGAACAGAAACAGAGGTCACAGTGAATTCATCACCTGCTGTTTCTGCTGCTGCTTTTTCCTCAGGGGGAGGACTCCTCACAGCCTTGCCCTGGTCCAGCATGGGCCCCCTCCCATGGGAGACTCCTCCATGAACTCATACAGTGTGACTCTCCTGCATGGACTGCCCTACAGCAGCTGCTCCACCGTGATCCCTTCCACAGGCTGCACAGGAGCAGATTGCACCAGGGTGGGTCCCCTGTGGGGCCACAAGTCCTGCCAGCAAACCTGTTCTAGTGTGGGCTCCTCTCTCCACAAGACCACAGGTCCTGTGAGGACCCTGCCCCAGAGTGGGCTTCTCACAGGCTCCTTTGGGCATCCACCTGCTCTGCCATGGGGTCCTCCGGGGCTGCAGGTGGATCTCTGCTCCCCCATGGACCTCCAGGGGCTGCAGGGGCACAGCTGCCTCCCCTTGGGCTTCACCAGGGGCTGCAGGGGAATCTCAGCTCCAGTGCCTGGAGCAGCTCCTGCCCCTCCTTCTGCACTGCCCTGGGGGTCTGCAGGGAATTGTTGCTCTCACATGTTCTCCTTCCCCTGGCTGCCTTCTTCACCGTGCTATCACAGAGGTGTTGGTACCACGCTGGTGGGCTCTGCCTTGGCCCCAGGAGCTCTGTCCTGGAGCTGGCAGGTGTTGGCTCTGTCACACGTAGGTGAAGCCTCAAGCAGCTGCTCACAGACAACACCTCTGTAGCCACCCCTGCAATCAGAACCTGGCCATGCAAACCCAGAACATATCTAAATTCTAGTGTGCACTGCCCAGAGCAGGGAAGCTGTGACTTTGTGAGACCTTACTCAATTAGGTTACAGAATAAGCCATCCTGCTCTGGGGTGCTTGTCAGAATTTTGTCAGAAGATGCAGAACATGATGAAAAAGAAAACATTTAACATTTAATTAACATTTCATGCTTCAGTTACTGTCATTATTGTAATAGGAGAAATATTATGAATAGTAGAGTGCTCTAAAAGTATTCCTGGTTTGTAACTAAAGAAGTTATGTTCAGGATTTATTACAAACCAATGGAATACAGACACTTTTTACTGGGGATCTTCCATGTAGGCATTTTAACTTGAAAATATTTTAGATATTTAAACAACAGAATCCTGCAAAACTCAAGGTCAAATATGGCCTATTTCAGTATTTCCCATGTCTCTGAAAGATGGAAAGGGCACATTTTATCTCCAACAGAAGGATCAGGCTTTCACTTTCAATAAAAGACAAGAGAAACTCAGAGCTTAGCCAGAAGAATCCCCATCCCTTGTGTCAGAAGCCTAAAGCAGAATCATCTGATCCCTCTTTCCTAGAAGGATCTTATTTTAGCTGTTATGAAGGCTGAATGTTTGTAACATTAACTGTGTCATTTCACTACTTCTTTGTTAAGTTTATCACTGCATACGGACCATTCAAAGGTCTACAAATATAAATATATCAATACCTACAAGTCAGGGAAAACAGAGAGAATCAAATATTAAGTAAATCATTTTTTGAGCAGTTCAGAAGTCATGTGCTCACTGAGACAAGGTTATCCATCTAGTACACAGGTTTTATAAATATAATACCAGAACTCAGTGACTCAATCCACCTACCTGAAAATAAATAGTTCAGCTACTAATAACTTCTGAAATAAACAAATATATAGGATAAGAATAGTAAATAGCTCTCCTAGGAAACTCAAATCTGCTTCATATAAGGTGAACCACAGCCAAATACTAAAAGACAATATAATGGATATAGGTAAAACTGATTTTTAAACGGGTCAGAAGGGAATCTTTGATTAAAAAAAATCTCAACAAAAATATAGTATTTATTTTGTTTTCTTAAATTCTATTTTTTAATAACCTGCTTTAAGAGTCTTAGAATGAAGTCAGTCTATCAGTATCTTGAAATATGCACTTACACTTTCCTGTGAATTTATTTTTTCTTCAGTAATCTTCTGCTTGCAAAGTTTGGCTGTTCTCAGAAGACTTGTGCAGTCCTCTGTGCAAGTATAGTAGAGAGAAGCCTGTAAAAGCAATTTACTAGGTGCAGGGACCTCAATCCATGAACCAGAAAAGGCAGACATGAAAAGTGTCTGTATATGTTTAAACCTAAAGTTATAGACAGACATTCCACTAAGGAAGGGGAAACCAAGTGATTAACATGCTTCACATCTTTTCCCAGAGGCTCTCTTTTGCCAGTGACAGCAACACAGAGTTAACTAAAGCTCAGTAAATTATTCCAGTGGTGGCTACACCCTCACAATTTTTTCCCCTGTGGCTTTTCCATCCACAGACTCACACAAGAGAAATGAAGCCCCAGCATTTGAGGAGGTCTGTGAAGCAGCAAAAACAACCAGTTCTGGTGACAACCACCAACCCCAGCCTGCTCCCTTGTGTGGGATGGGGCAGGATATCAAACGCACATCTCAGCTCCATGAGCTGGCATGCTGAGGTGAGGCCAGACCTACAGCACAGGTCAGAGTTGTGTGCTCAGGTCTTTCAGAAGGAATCTAGTACCCCAAATATGTGGAGCTCTCCTGGATCCAGAAATTGCTTGTCCAGATCTTCTAGCAAGTCAGGCATTACCCACACACCATGGGGATTGTCACAGCACCTCCTTCCCCACTGGTTTCTCTCCACAGGCAGTCTGGCACTACATTATACAATGATTTTCCCCTTGTCAGTAGCAGTATTCTATTGAAAACACTGTGCACCAAACCACACTACCCTTGGGGACACTCGTCACTTTTATGGACATAAAAAGAGAAAGGAAGTTGACAAGAAATAACAACTGTCCATCATGACAGCCTTCCAAGGGTCTAAAGTTTTTTGACAACATGATTGTCATTAATGCACTACAAATCCTAATTAATGTGGAAATGCATGCTTTGTTTCTTCTTCCTTTCTCTAAAAGCAGTCACCATTTTCAAGTGCTGTCAAAAGCAGCACAATTTAAAGTTCAAAAAGTTGACAAAAATGTGAGGAATTAGCTGCTGTCAAGTAAAAATAATGGTCTAAGGGATTACATTGCTAGAAGATTATTGCATTGGCAGAAAAAAAATGGAACTAGATCAAACAAGTAAGCCTTGATCTGTCCATATATTTTTTTGTTCAGAAGTGATGATTCACAAGAGACCAGGTCCTCTGCTGCTTATCTCTGGAATCAAACTGCCCTTTTCCTGCATGCTGAATTACTAGCAATGCTCTCTTGGACTTGCAGACTGAATTTGCATAGGTACATTTGCCTGCCAGGCAAACTGAGGAACAAAAAGGTAAATTGAATCGATGCAAGTGGCTTGGCCCTGCCTTTCACTGCTGAACGTGGCCCAAATTCAGCTTTCAGTCAGTCCTGCCCAGAGGGAACTTCACCCCCATAAATGAAGTCCAGAAGGGGACACGCTCTCCTTTCTGACCACTCTTCTATGTGCAGGGTGGGCTCTAAACATGATTGTACAGGCCATGAATTTAACAAAGCTCCCTCGTGATTCTACAGATTCATAATAAATAACACATTTCCAAAGTACTTTGAGTTCTTCAGCTGAAAAACAGTGCAACCCCAAGGTACTACTTCTGTAATATATTAGCAAATTCTACCCGAGCTTTCATTTGCAGAAACAATTTAGAACCAAAGCATTAACCAACATCTAAGGCACTCAAAAATCTGAGGCAGATAACCATCTATATGTGGCCTCCAAAAAGGGAAGGAGATTAACTATTGTATTTTTTACAATTTTACTGCAGCAGTCTAAAAATATCATAAAGTATACCACTATTAAATAATAACTTCTATAATAATTCAAGAGACATAAACGAAAGGTCCATTAGATTTTAAATAGATCTGGCATGTGATAAAGGTTACAGTCACATTCAACTGCATTTACTTTCAAACATATTAGTTGTTTTTTCTAAAAAAGTTTTTAAAAAAGAAATATATCTATTACAGCATCTTTGACTGGCAGGATTGTCACACTGAGAACAGGCTCTAGCACAGGACGGAGAGAAAAATCACCCAAAGAGCTGGAATTACAGGTTGTCAGTGCTTTAGAACAAATAAAACATTCTGCTCTGATTTTTCACTAGAGAGCATGGCAAATAGGTTTTATTTGCTGTATTACAATTATTTTTATTTACCAAAATCAGTCTCCAGATAGCTGCATTGATCCTGCTACACTTGAGGCCGTTTAATCTAAGGAAAACTGTTGTTAAGAAAAATGTTTTTTAAAAAGCCAACAGTAGCAGCAAAGGGCATCCTGGGGAGTTTTAATGAGATTTTTCTGTTCGGTGCAAGTTTAACATTCCCACAGAACAGATCAATACCACTTTTTTCTCCCAGATACATAGGGGAGCATCCTGCACTTGAACCCATCCAGGAAGATCAATCCCCCCTGGCACTTCTCTGCAGCAGAGTGTTGGCCACGCAGCTGGCAGGAGTGCCAGAGACAACACAGGTACCTGCAGCATCCCACTCGTGCCCAGGCATGGTCAAAAAGAATTTTTTTTCTGGAGAAAGGAATACTATGTAGTCCAGCCTGGAAAATATGAGTTCTGTACTTTATTCCCCCTGACACAAACATCTGTGGATAGATGAAAAGCTTATATTGTAGTGCTGGCAGCTGTTCTCCAATCACAGGTAGAGCACAGCTTTGAGAGGGCTTCTAACTCTTTGCAATGTTAAAAAACTAATTCAGTTAGGGCAGCGAAAACCAGCAGTACTCAAGGATGAAATTGTCCCTCCATCCAGTCACTTAATGTCTCCTGGCTACTTTTAAATTTTCTTTGAAGTTTTTCATTCTCATTTTCCCATTTCACTTTATACCCCTTCAACCACTCCTAGTTTTTCAGGACACAGTGTGGGAATTAATTCTTTTTTCCATTTCTTTACTTGTAAAAATAGCCTTCCTGAATTTATAAATAAAGTTGGCCAAAATTATAGGGGACTTCAACTATTTGGAGTGTCCTCTTGTTTCTTAAAGTAGACACTCTTACAATTCTGTATTTCATAATAAAAAATATCCATGAGAAAAGCAGGTTAAAAGGACTAGGGTTAAAGCCACCCACAAATACAGCTTCTCACTTTAATGCAGTTCTTGGGATTTGGTACACAGAGGAAAAGCATTTTATTTCATTTTTTGAAAAGAGAGAAAGTACTCTGAAGTGAATTGGTTGTCCTTGATATTTTACAGCCACACAGCCCTTTTTCTCTTTTCTCTTGTTTTTGGGTCTCATTTCCATGCTTTATCAATACAAAGTTTGAAACTGATCCATCACATATATACTGTTGTCCCAAACTCCATAAAATACCAAGAAACAAAAAGACCACCAAAACAATAGTACAGGCATGACCTTAAAAACTGCTGGCTCCCCTGGCATGGCCACAGACAGCACTATGCTGCTAGCCCTGTCACAGCTTGTGAGATCTCCTTGAGATAAATATAATTTCTTCATCCAAACCACACAGCAAGTACAGTGACAGAAATGAGTATAAACAAATGCCAGCTGAATTCATAGCTTGTTTTTAATGAAGATGCTTAAACTCAGTCCTAAGAGGTTTTGCACTGTCAAGGATAAAAGCAAAGAATGAAACAAACCACACAGAACTGATTTAAAACTACCCACATACTCAAGCCATTCTCCATACATCTTTATTCTCAATTCCGTGATACTTTCAGAGACAATAAAAATGGCATCAGATACTCTTAGATTGAAACATCTCCCTGCAAACCCTCTCCCCCATCTCAATTTGTGCCGAAACTGCTACTCCTGTTACAGTTCATACTCAGTGTTAATTGCAGTTGTAATGGCAAAGGTCAGTATTGATCCATCAACCCATCTACCCAGCAAGACTTCACAAGCTTATTCTCATTCATACAGAATATTGAACAGTATTAAGAGCTATTGACAAGTGAAAACAGGGTCAAGGACTATGTCTTGGCTACTCCCTACAATATTATCCCACCATAGGCATTCCAATAAGCTCTTGGACTGAGCAGCAGAATGAGACTAGAAGAGATCCAAAACTGCAGAGCTCAGATTTTACTGACTAGAAACCAATTGTCAAGCATTTGCAGTGTTTGAAAATGCAACTCTTCCCAACAGAAAAAAACAAACCAACAAATCCATCCCCCCACAGGATTCTCCTCACCAAAGGGTGCAAAAGCAGCAGCTCCATCCTTGGGTGTCCTGTCACACCATTTGGATTGGCATAAGCCAAATTATGACTGGTTCATGATTCAGTACAACTCCTAGGGTATGTGCATCAATGACTCTCCCTTACCTATGGCAGAATGCCTGTCAGGAGCCAAAACCTGAAGACATTTGGGGAGGTGAAAAATAAATCACTTCCTGGAAGGCATGGGAAATCTTTATCCTGGAATCTGAACCAGATCAAAGCCCATATGCTCTATATTCATAACCTATTTATTCCTATTATTAGAAACACCTCAAAGGGACCTGCTTGCTGGAAAGAAAGGTGCTCCTTGTGTCAGACAGTGTGTCAGAAGTAGGTCACTCTAAACAGACATTTATTTTAGAAGTACATAATTC
This sequence comes from Vidua chalybeata, assembly GCF_026979565.1. Lineage (NCBI taxonomy): Eukaryota > Metazoa > Chordata > Aves > Passeriformes > Viduidae > Vidua > Vidua chalybeata. The sequence goes on from NC_071539.1 coordinate 14,245,322, forward strand.
AAACAATTCAACAGCACCTAATACAGATTAGTGCTTTGGCATATATTTCATACATGGTTGCTAATGTTCAAGCTGGTGGCTCCAAAAGGCTTTTAAAAGATTAAATACTAAGCCCAAAACTAACCAGAATGGAGCCCAGGAAGTCTCACAAACTAAGAGCTTTCAGAAACCTTGGAAAGCTTTTCCTAACACTCTCTCTTTTATCCTGCAGGATTTAAAATTCTCAAGAAAATGAAATCCAAGGGATGAAATCCACAGCACCTGGTTGGTGGTGACATCTGTATATAAGTAAAAGTTTAAAACTTTAGGATTAAATTGACTCTGTGCAAAAAAGAGCAATTCAAACACTATTGGTCAGGACACAAAAAACTGATCAGCCTTGCTGCCATACAGAGTGTTATTTCATTTTTTCCACTATATTTTGAGATAAATACTACTCTCCCTTATGTTATGACTATTTACTGCCATGCAGGGCTGAGGCGTTCCCACCAAAGGGCAGAAAATTTACTTTAGCTGTAGACTTCCCATCTCCTTTCAGCTCCTTTTTCTGCTAGCAATGGTTTGCCACTGCTTCTCCCAAGCCCCAGAGCCCCCATGCAGCACCCCCAGTGCTGGGAGCCGTGTCCCACCCTGCCCACCCCCATTGCTCAGCCCTGGGGCTTTCAGAGCAGCAAGACACCAACACTGACAAGGAAGGAGCTGTTGCTGGGACAACGTTGATGCTCAAGTGCAGGACAGCACAGTGAGCACTGGGTGGCCCTGCCCATTCATGGGGGCTGGAGGGTGACACTGAAATCAGCTGGAAAATAAAATTTCTAACACAATTTGAAGCATTAGAAAGCAGACATTGTTTATCAGCACAGGATGGGCCAAAGGATCATATATGTGTGGTGAAACTTTCCAACAGGGTAGTTATTCCATCAGGATCATGCACATTCATTGCAAACTGTTTCCTAGCTCATACAGAAACAAGGCAATTGCTGGAAGCCACGTTCAGAGTCCTGAAACATCAGGGGCACTGAGGGGAGAAGGTGTGAGAAATCTGGCTGGAGGCCAGGCTGCAGCCCCGGCCAGCCACACTGACCCCAAGAACACCGACATCACTGGATGTCAAAAATCCCACCTGTCTCCCAAGGAGAGCTGGAGAGTACAGGTCCAACCAATTTCTACAGCAAAGCACAGGTCACAGAGCCAAAACCTTTTCTGCTGGGGCCATAGAGTTCAGGCTGCTTGAATGGAGAAGATAGAGAAGAACCGCAAACAGCCTGGAATGCTCTGACTGACAAACTGTCTCTGACAGGTAGCAAAGAAGCAGCTTTTGGGTTCAGCATTGGTTAAGCAACAGGGGAATAATAATTAGTGAAAGTTGCAATTAGGAGTACCAGCTCAAAAAAAATTACATTTGGAGCCTGCTTACACCTAGGGTTTTGTGCAAATTGCTTTCAAATAAACAAAGCCATATTAGTGAAAGGAATCTCATCACCAATTTTCAATTTCCCTCATAAGATGAACAATATGCAAGGTGATTAATATTGATTATCCAGTTAGATTAAAAACAGCTTGGTTTTGGTTTGTTTCATTTATTTTCCTGGTTAAAAAATAAAACAATAAAACCTATCAAACCAGAAAACAGGCACAGAAGAGAAAAAAAAAAAAAAAAAAAAAAAAAAAAAAAGACAAAACAACAACAGTAAAAATCATACCAGAGTTAGGAATATAGGAATAACTCAGGCACAGATAAGAAAGGAAAAAAACAATTCTCTTTATTACAGCCTTCCAGAGTAGTGGCAGCAGGGAAAGAAAATGCAACTGATTTTATCCTCCTACTTAAACCAGGACACTAATGAGATGTGGCTAGAATATAAAACAAGAGGGGGAAATAGCTTATATCTACGCAAACTTGTTGTAGCTTTCAGTTAAGCATCTCCTTCTGCTCTCAGTAGCAGCCCAAACATATGGACAGTGGTCGTAGAAGAAAAATAAATGCTGGAGTAGATTCAACATATTGAACAAATCCTCCGAGTTTGTAATTCTCCAGCATTCCCTTCCCTCCAGATGCTACCCAGGATTTTAAAAAATTAAGTTACATAAAAATGCTTTCATTACTAGGAAATGGAATTTCATTTCATCCTATTCAGACAACTTAATAACTGTACAGATTACTGTATCTCATGTTGCATAGAAAACCACTTCAGAAAAAAATGAAGTCTTTTCACTAAAAGAAGGAAGAAAATGCATTCCAATAGATTTACATTTGCAGTAGATTTGCATCTGCTGCTGTAGCAAAGTGTCACTGGTAGAAGTAGAACTTAAATAAAATACATCCTTATAAAATGAGTATCATACCCATTAACAAAAGGAAAAAATAAATCAAGACTGAAAAAATTATTATTCAGTCAAAAGAAGCCACATGGTAGGATGTGTAAAGATAATCTTGACATGAATGCAGTTATCTTCTATGGGATAATTTATAGTACTTCCTTTCATGGAAGGACCATTAACAAGGTATAACAAAGCTCATAATTAATCTGAAAACAAAAATGCAACATTAAGTTTTCCAGCACCTCAAATTTTCTAATGAATGAAATATTTCCTGCTGTCTTTCATCAGAAGAGTAATCTAATAAAGTTTTATTAAAATGTACAGTAACAGAACAGATAGGTTTAAAGTACAGCCTCTGTACAGTGTAATGAGGTTTTGGCTCATAAAAATGCTTAGACTTTCATTAAAGAGATCAATGAAGCCAAAAGGAAATTAGTTTAGCAGAAGTACACATGCAGGTTCTGCAGAATACCATTGTGTGTGAGCGTCAGGATGAACCAGGGCATCCTTCACAAAGGAATATAAATGAAGGCAAAGCCACAGAAACACAATAACAAGACAAAGTCTTGACAAAGCACTAAGGGGCAGTGCCAAACTTAGCAATAACCTCTGAGTGCAACACATTTGAGCAAGTTCAAAGAAAGAAATGTGTTGTGAGAAAAAGCAGAGCATTGCACAGCCATGGCATCACCAGAAGGTGCAGTGGAGGATTAACAGAGGGAGGGTTTGCTTCCATATAGGGACGGCCTGCACAGAGCCAAGGATTATATTTAAACTCTTCTCACATACAGTTCTCAGGCAGATTTATGTGTTTTAAACTGGCTGAACACCACTGCATTGCTCTACAACAACATACATAGCTCAAAACACACGGAGACATACTAAAACCAAACCAAGTCTAGGACTTGGAAATGTTTGTATTTTCATTCCAGTTGCAATGATATATAAAAATTGCCTTTAAAGTTTCCTAGGCATAAGACATAAATTTTTAGTAGTAAATATTACTAAACAAGTAATAACAGTCATGTTGTAACAGCTAGAAGTCCCTTGTAGATCCAAAATATGCTTTCATCTTGTGACTGCTGCAAATTTCTGAGGTCACTAAGTACCTTACTCTTACTCTTCCCACTAAAGCAACCCCAGCTGTCCTCAGACTGTTTTCTCTAAAAGTGTCTGACAATAACACTGACAGTTATTGCTTAGCTTTTATTGCACTCTTTGGAACTAAGGAGCACAATATGTATTTATACACACACAGAGAGAAAAATACAGTTATCAGATTCCTTTGGGCTTTCATTGAGCTGGTTTTACCTGTTCACCTGTTTTTTTTTTTTTTTATTTAATGGTCCAAGAGATATAAATATATTTTTCCAAATATCTTACTGGGATGCTCCCCACTACCCAAAGTAAAATAAATATTATCAGTTAAAATTTAGATCTGTTTCATATGCAGTGCTTGCAAGAACATTGAGAATAGCCACTCTTAAATAATCAAACATGATCAATCTCTAAAAGGAATAACACTGCACAAAGTCCACTTTGGAATATCCACCAAGAAAAAAAATAATCCAATAAGCAAATATAACTTCTGAAATTCAAACACTGCCGGGGAAACTAGCTAAACATAAATCTAATCTAATCTGAGACAGACAAGTTTAAGGTATTACCAAGCAGCAGCAGGAAAACATTGACCTTCCAGGCGTATCCCTTTTCCAATCCACCCACTGAAATGCATTTTCAAAACTACAGACCAGAGTTTTCAAAGTTGCAACACCAAAACAAAAGTTTTATGAGGGTAATATGCTGGAATGCAACCAAATACTTATTGATACTCCCAGTCTTGGTACATGTTATCTAGAGTAAGAGTGGGACAAATAGCTTCAAGTGCTCTTGCAGCTATCAGTAAGACTTCTGAATGCAATTAGTTTCCTTCTGATCATAGAAAGATTTAAAAGACATGTACCAATAGTCACAATACAATGGGAGGTGGCATCCCTGACAGATAACAGTACTATAAGATTAATCCTAGTCAAACTGTTCACACAATGTTTATGTGGAAGCTTAAGGGATAACAGCTCTACTGAGAAAGGTTTCCAGCTAAAATTGTGTGCACAGCAGGATTTGGAATAGCTGTGCTTGGGGTTGTGGCCCCAGTGGTGCACAGCAAACTCCTGGCTGCCATTAGTCAGGCAATTCCCAGCAGAGAGAATTTTGCAATCTGAGGATGAACTGCATTCAGAAGATTGTGTGAAGTCTGTGAGCAGTACCAGGCCTGCATGACACAACTCTTCAGCTGGATGTGTTCCACTAAGCCACTTCATCAGCCTACTGCACTCTCTGGGTAAAACCAAGTGTTTGGCTGGCCCTGTTCCCAAGTCATAAACAACAGAGACAGCAGCCATTAAGTCACCTGCTTCTGCCTCCCTGCAAACCAGGCAGCCACTGGGGCACTCCACAGGCACCATCCACAGCCAAGTGGAGCCAGGGGCACAGGGGAGAACCAAGGTCCTGGGGCAGGGCTGTGGGGCCAGCAGCAGGAAAGGCAGGTGGCTATAAAGGAGCAAAAATAGCCATAGGTGCTACACTATGGAGAGACTTAAAAACCACAGAAAACTACATGTAAAAAATGAAATTTTAGCCTAGGATAATACAGTCAGCTTCATTCTCTCCCCGTGCATCCCCAGGCCACTGCCAGACAAGTTGCTGGTCAGTCATCCACTGCCTGGGAAAGGGAGTTTGTAGCAGCTGATTAAGAGTGACTGCTCATCAGTATTAGCTGCCTATTCCTAAAGGGTTTTGTCCAGTAAGACAGACCCAAGATGATTACTGTTGTCCATAAAGATCTACTGAAAAGGGAAAAAGAACCAGGGGGAAAGCCAAAAACAGATTCAAGACTGGCAGGTTTAATCTGGAAGTGAAGACTGATAACCAAGGAAGCAGAGGAGGGTTTCAACAATCAGAACAGGGAAGCCACGGGAAGATGTGCATGTTGAGCAAGCAACAGGAACTTCTCAGCAGCTCCAGGTGTAACACTGCTTACTGCAGGGAATTGTGCTTCAGGATCTGGAGGATCCCTTCAGCTGAGACAGAGAGTAAGGCCTGTCCTCCCCAAGTCAATAGCACTCTCACTGTCTGCAAGGCAGTTAGATTTATCCAGGGATTTGCAAACTGGGCACTAAAAGTACCAATTTCAAGAATATTTTTACTCACAAACAAAATCCTGTTTTGAGAAAAACAGGTCAGTCTAAACAAGACAATCACATGCTTGGAAAAACAGCTTGTTATACAACCAGTAATTGATGTGTTGTAGCTGTCTTAGTTTTGCTATACTAAAGACTCAGCTGCCTGCCAAAATATTAGTCTTGGGGTTTCTCACAAACCATAATACTTCCTTATTAAAGGCTATATTGTATTTTAAAATGTCAATTAAGTAGTTTGCTAAAGATGGCATTTTCCCTAGAGTTTAAAATGGCTAAAATTATCCTTAATTTATAGAAAGAACATTAAATCTTTCTCAGCTTTGTGAGCACAAATGAAATTACTTCAATTTAGATTTTCTTACAGTGTGTACCTGTGCAGCAATATATGCTTAGTACAATGAAATTAAGAACATTTTCATAATTACAGTGATTTTACTACAGATTAGTATCTCCAATAAAACACAGCAATGTTCAATTGGGCACACAATGGAAAAAATAAAAGGCTTAAGTTTCAAATGAAGTCATTTAGTAATCTAGAACAGCATGCTAAATGATCAATAAAATACGAGATATGCTGTTTATTCTATTGATTAAGAACACAGGCAGCTATTAATCCAACTAGATTCTAGACAGGACATGAGAAAAATTAAAGTGAGACACAGATATATATACTATCTGTATATATATACATACAATGTTTCATGAAAAATTGTGTTTAGGGAGCAGAGTTACATAAATTTTCTACAGCAATGAAAGGTGCATTATTACATTCTTCGGTACACAGAAGAATGGGATAAAGAAATCAAGAGTGCTATAGTTTGAGATATACCCCGAGTAAAACAATGTGTACTCTGAAAAAAAAATAATTAAACTAACAAACCACAACCGTGAAAAAACATGCTTGGGGGTTCACGGCTGTGAACTAAGATTCAGAAATTTAGAATCTTCAAGTCTGTGTGAATGTGCTCCGAACTAAAATACGGATTAACCCTAAATAAAACAGAGGGGCAATAGTATTTCCCCCTCTCCATTAACCCCTGTTTCACTGTACAGTACACAGAGCTCCACCACGGTCACCAAGGACCGCGGGAATGCACGCTACAAACGTGGACCTTTGGAGAACAGAACATTTCATGTTACGGGAGCTCCCATCTTCCCCGCACCACATCCCTTAAAAGCCAAGGGAATGCGGTGAGATCCCCCTGCCCCGAGCAGCCCGGGACTCCCAGGGACAGCACAGCCTGCCCGGAGCGGGAGGGAGCAGCGGAGCATCCCCGGGCAGCCTCCGGCGGGGCTGGGCCAGCGCCCGGAGAGCCGCGGGGTCGCTGCCAGCGCCCGGCACAGCCCGGGGCACAGCACGGAGCAGAGCCCCAGGGACGGCTCCCCCGGCCCAGGCTGTGCCCAGCAGCTCCGCAGTGCGCTCCGGCAGCCCCTGGGGCAGCACAGCCACAGGGTGCGAAGGACTGCGGGGAAAGGGGGGAGGCACTGCTTTAACCACAGAAAATTGATGAATTAATATTTTATATTGCGTCTACATCTTCTGTAAATGGATGCACCGAGGTGATAAAGCAGGCAGGTAGAAAGAAAAATCTTTCACAAAATCTGGACAGCAAAATAACTTCCTCAAGGCAAATTTAATTAATGTTTACTTAAATGAGTGCCAAAGAATGTTGGGGGCAGGGAGATTGGCATGATGGATCGTCACCTCTAAAGAGAACAGAAAACTATTGCTTGGTTCAAAACACACGGCAGAAGAATTTATTCAAATTGATTAACCAGTTTCTTGTAAGCAGCTTAAGGTTTGTGTCTCCAACCACTTAAGTGAATAGGATTTTTGACATTGATTGCAGTAACCACAGGAATCTGATTTACAGACTTGCCCACTCCACAACTATAAAACACTGTCGTTCTCAACATTCTTTTGTTTGACTAGACATTCCCCATGTGATATTTTCCACTTACTCTTGGAGAAAAAATATCTAAAAATTCTCAACAAAAACAATACAAGACTTCCTAGTAAATACCCTTTGGGCTGAAAATCACCATGTAAAATCTTCATATAGTCAATGAAAAATTAGTACTGAAGGGGATTTTAAGGGATAGACAAAAACATTTCCCTGCCCCAAGGAAGGATTAGCTGCTTCTTGATATTGCTGACAGATGCTTATTTCACTTGTTCTGTAAAAGTACCCATGGCAGAAATGCCATATTTCCACATTTAGTATGTGCTGTTTCCCCCCCCTTTTTTTTTTTTTATTTTCTCCTAACAGAAATATAATTCATCACCTTAGTTTTGTCTTATCTATTGAACTATTCAGGTTATTCCCTTCCTTTCCACAGTGGCCTGTTTCTTGTCCTGAATTAAGGAGTTGTGGCTGTCTGTTTCTAGAACAAAAACACACTCTCATACCTCCTGTTTTCTACACCCTTGTGCTTTCTCTTTGCTTTCCACCTGACCTTCTCCACATGGTCCAACTCCTCTTTGACAGGCAGTGAATGGAAAATCAGGAACCTACTCCAAGCCTAGATCTATACAATTATCTCTAGAGTATGGCCTGCTCTCCCTGACACGCTTCCAACACAAGCCAACAACACCTCTTGTGCAGAGGATCCCCTGCACAGGGCACTGAAGCCCTAAAAAGCAGCAGGCATCATGATGAAGAGAATTTTTTTAGATTTTTGTTACAAGAAAAAACTACTAAAAATTATTTGCTGAATACCTCTAAGTAAGGACATTACATTTCATATACCCTAGTGAGCACTCCTGCATTTAGATGCTAAATGCAGCAATCTTGGATTCCAAGCACTCAGGCCTCATTCTTCCAGACTGATTTGTATGGTGCACCTGAGCAGCAAAGCATGGTCAAGAATTGGTTTGGCTTCAGAGTGAGAAATTACAGAATAAATACATGGAGAATGAAATCTAAAAATAGAAAGCATCTTCTAGGATAAGAAGATAAGAAGAGTTTATACATGGCCCATGCCACAAGACAAAGGGATGCAAAAAGAAATGCCTAAACAACTGACTGACAAGATGGATGAGGTAGCATAATATATGATAGTAAGCAGAGAAATTATTTTCCTGCTTTTTTTTTTTTCAGTTCAGGACAAAAAAAAAATGCAGGAAAAATGCAGGTATTATCCTCTGTTCCTTTCATATCATGCAGCTAACAAGTTCTATTTGATATTGTATTACAGCCTACCCCACCACCACTGAATAAAGACATGCATATATTACTGTCAGCTACCAATTTCAAAGCTTCCAATTCCAGAAAATGAATTCATTTGTATTAAAAAAGAAAAAAAAAAGTGATTCTGCAGAGTAATAAGCATTAAAATTCTTTGTTCCCTCCGTGCTTACATTGATCTCCTCTAGTTTCCCTCCAGAGGTTTTAAGAAATGGTATTTCACCATGAAAACTTCCAAGCTGAGGCTGCATGCTGGTAGGAATCTATGCTTACCCTTAGGACTTCCTAGAGAGATTCCCACGATTGATGTAGACTTCTACCAAAGTAGAAACCTAATGGTATAAATTATAAATGAGGATTATTATATAACCATATCAACTCTTGGAATATAAATTGTGGATTTGACTATGGATCTTTTCCTCTCAAATGCAGTCCTAGTTTGCAATCATTTTTTGCAGACTGTACCTTGTAATTCAGTTGTAGTTCATGCTGAAGGAGGGGTTCACATGGAAACTGTGTTGTCATTGCAGTCAGCCATGCTGCAATAAACCATTCCCCTTCCACACCAACCATCCTTACTCTCTTTAGTTCAGCATAAACTATGAAACCTCAGAATAATGCAGTAAAACTGTGGGACTCTTTCTGTAGGTTTTGTAACATGTGATCAGTTGTGTGCACGATGCAAGAAGCAGGACCAAGCAGAGCCTGCACATTCACAGGTCACTCACTCATGAGGTCACTTTCTTGCATTCTCAGCATGGCAGCTGCATGTTCATTTATGAAAACTGCACCTCCAGTGATGATGCAGCATGAATTAAAGTATATTTCCATTCAAGGCTCAGTGAACAATTAACAACCCTGCAATGATACTATAGTTCAGAAATTCATGCAGTTTCAAACACCTTGAGCCATCTGTGCTCAGAAACATTAGAGCTTTGGTGCTAAAAGTGTTCTTATCAGTAGTTAGTTAATCCCATGATAAATCTGAGTAGTGAACTTAACAGTTTAGAAACAGAGTGCAAAGAAGCAATGTATAATTTTTATTTCAACACATTTCTCTAATTCCTAATTGGACCTTCCTGGACCATTAAGATAATTAGGTTATTTTTTCCTCTCAGTTTGTGATATCTCAACTTTTGCATACACTGTGCCTGGGAGAACACAATGTTCCAGCTGAGGGAAAAAAAACCGTTGAAGGATGGTAATTAGAGAAAATAGCAATGCAGAGTTGTGACCCATATCATGAACATTAACAAGTACTCAGGAAAGAGATCCCACTAGGAACAACAAGTTAATGATTGTATGAGAAGTGCCTTAAGTTATTCTGCTTGAAAAGGTGCAAGCTACTGAGCAGGGTAAAGTGCTTGCTGGCAAACTGAAAATAGGATTTGCAGACAAGCCCCCATTCAAACCTCAAATCAAGTTTGACATTTACAATTTAATGTTTGTACATCAAGAGCTATAGAGGAGAAAACTGTTTTAGATACAGACAGCATGTCTGGTTTAGGAAGTAAAAAAGCTCTAATTTCTTGTTTCATAGAGTCAAGAAAATCTGTTTCATTCTATGAGTGAGGTAACAATATCTTTATAGTTTTAAGATGTCTGTATATATTTTAAGATATGCATATATATTTTTCAAAAGACATAAATGTGTTCCTTGGCAATTTGAACATTTGGAACTTTACCTGGGAGAATGTTTATACATGACTCTCATTTAATCTATGAGTTCATTTACCATCCTTCACATCTTTCTGTAAGTTTATTCCACAAAACTGAAATGAGAAGGATGATATAGTTTTGTCTGCTTAGTAGTGACCCTCAACTCCAGAACATTCAGCTTAGCTATCTTGTACTCTCACATATTAATCTCAAAACTTTGTTCAAGGTATGCCCAATGGCATCCTAAATAGTAGACAGGCCTGAGCAGAGGCATCTCTAAATATTTTGTCCATATGAAAGTCAGGCAGCAATTAAATAACTCTTCCCCCCCCACCTTCTTTTCTTTTCTCAGGATTAGCCAGTTGAAATGCTTACAGACAGCACTACATCTGCCCCACCCAAGGCTGGTTTAAGCACTGGAGAGAGGTGCACTCATCATTTCACATCAGAAGACTCTGCCTTCAGCAGAAGGATGTGACTGGAATATCCCCCATCAGTGGCAGGCCTTAATTCAGGGGGAATCCTTGTAAAGAAAATTACCAGTTCAGTGCTTTAACATCACATACCTGATTATGTCTTCAAAAATATCTAACCTTTATGAAGATTTCCGGAAAAATTCCTACAAGTATTTTATTCATGCATTCAGATACAATAGACTGGACATGTAAATACCAAGGGAGAGAGTGGACTGGAAAGTGAATATGGCTTTAAAAATTATTTTAAAAGCAAGAAATAGATTTTGTAGATTCAATAAAAGAAATGCATTGTAGGAGCAACACTTTATAGGTTAAAAACAAATTAGCATGTAGTATGATAGTTATCCGAGTCACACTTTATGATCTTACATGACATTAAAACACCAACTAGGAGAGAAGTGTGACAACTTAATACAACTTAGAAGAAATGCCTTAATAACTGAGAAATTACTTTTTTTTGCAGTCTATCACAAATATTGCCATCAAATTTATCTCACATTTTTCTTTAGTAACTTACTATAACATTTGTAATCCCTTTAACCTGAATCAGTCTGTATCCATAGAGATAAAAGAAAAAAAAAAAAAAGAACAATATGGAAACATATTAAAGATTCCATTCAGCTTTCCCTGAAGGCTTCCAAGCAGTTTCAATTATAGCTGTGTCAAACATAACACTCTAATGGTCCCTATACACGTTGTTTCATATATTTATACTCCATTAAATTACTGGTAGAAAATAAGGACCAAAGTAAAAAGTTCCTAGCAAAGCATGACTAAAGGCAAGCTTTAGATAAATTATACATCAACTACAATTATATTCTTGTATCCATTACTGATACAAGATGGTCATGTGTCTAAATAAAATCCTCTCATTGGTGCCATTTTCCAAGTTGTACGGGTGCTCCAGGGTGTCACCGGGTTAAAGACAGATAGAAGTTGTGGCATTGCAGTCGTCCTTTAATTCTCCTACTGAGAGGGTTTTTTCTTTAAGTTACTAAAGGCCTTTCATTTTTAGGTGCCTCAATATTTATAAGGATTGCATATGGCCCCAGCTTCAGCTGATCTTCAGTTCAAGCCAAATCCATACACTTTTTCTAGTGATTGGTTTTGGCCCTTCAGAGATGCTGTTTATCTAATAACAAAGGGTATCTGGTAGAGTCTTTATGTCCAGAACACAGGGCAAATAATTTCCAAAACCTACTGGAAGGCACCTGGGAGATGACAGGGAAAGATTTTAATTGTATTGTGAAAGGCTCAGGGGGAAACCCATGGGCTAAGAGCAAGCTTGATTAGCAGGAATACGTGGTGACACTGGTCTATGCAGCTACCAGAATTAGAACAATGTATGCACAGTTAGCTGGTTTATATTCACATAGGTCAGGTACATAATGTACAGACTTGGTGTTGACTTCATTAATGCTTGGATAAAAGCTTAAAATGTTTGGGGTTCATAGGTCAGAGCAATTAGAAACAGAGTATTTGGTGCAGGTTTGAAGGGTGTTTAACTTCAGTGAGTGACACCTCAAAAAGATGGATGTTGTGAAAACATCACAGGGAATATTTGACAATGAGATACTTACTTTTATCAGCACAATAATATGCCTTGCTCACTATTTCAAAATAGGGGGGGAAAGTCTGGTTTCATGTCAAATTATGATCCAGTTCTTATCAACAGATTAGCAATTAGACCAGAGAAGCATATTGATATTCACATTTTATGGAACTAAAATGCACTATATTTATCAGCTTCTGTGCTTTAAAATAAATATTGACAAGAAAAGATGGGAAAAAATTATTTGTTATCCCATCTGCCACTCAAAATGTCAAGTCTGAGCAATGCCATTTTCCAGTCTTTCCTGATATGTGATCATCAGATATTGTTTATCTTTACTTTGTGATGGCATTACAAAAGAGTAGTCAAAACTACAAAGGTCAAGTTGTTCCTTCTGTATAATCCTCCTTCAGTGGACTTAGATTTTGATAGAGATATGGATGACAGCAGTTTTAAGAGAATTGAAAACCAGTTCTGACATTGAAAAGCTTTTGAAGAAAAAAAAATTTACTGATCATAGGACAACAAAGAAAGTCACATTATAGAAAGTATTAAGGATTTATGTAATGGTGCATTTGCCATCATATGCTCCTCACAGCTAGTGGGGATGAGTATGGCTAAAGGGAACCCTAGTGCACATTATCAGAAGGACTGAATTCAATGTAACAGTGCCTATCAATTTCCTTGCCGTGAGAAATGGCTCTTTTACACTTCCATGGGAACAGAATTTTGCATTACTTCAAATGATATCCAATGGTGGTTTGGAGTCCAAGGTTAAAGTTTCAGTCCCATAAGTTTCAGTCTGCATGTGATCCATTCAATGACTGGGATGTGATTATAGTCCATGCATGGTGGGACAATGTTATAGAGACTAAATAGAGCTGGTACTCAGATTAATGTAAGGATGATGCCTCACCTTTTTCTGCGTGAACAAAACTGACTGAGCCCTTTGGAGGCAGGAACTGCAAAGGAAAGTGGTTTACATTTACTTCCAAACTACCCCATTTGGGAGTATGTTTCTGAAAATCCACCTAGATGTGTGATATCTGATATAAAGCTTAACAGAGGAACTTGGTCCAAGAATATACTTCTCTTGAGATTTGAACATTATCAGATTGGAGTAATAAAATTCTGTGGTTGAGTGATTTTAATTTTTTAAACTGAATTTTATTTCTTGGAAACAGCTTACAGCTTGGAGCTGTACAGACAGATGCCACTGAGTTGGAAAGGTTATCTATAACTGTCCCACAAATTCAGGATATGGGTATTGATTACACAACTCTAAGTTGTCCATATTGCTGGATTTTGGGGATAAATACACATATATCTGCAAAACAGCATTATGCGATCCAGTTATTGCTAGCAGCATATACATTTAATGACAAAAGAGTATGACTTCTGTAGGCTCAACCTCACATACTCATTTGCAGATGTTAATGAGGTGGAAAATTAAAAAAGACAACAGTATGTGGTATTTGCTAATTCCAAGCACTAAAATAACTTATTTTACATGCCTAGATCTAAAATTTTCTTAGCCAGAGATCACCATGCTCCAGATTTAAATCACTGAAAATGTGGAAGTGTAAATTCCTGAAATTTGTTTTCACTTGGGGCTGTTTGGCTCATCTGTGAAGATGTACAAGTTAATTATTTTTATTCTATTAGAACAATATCACTAATGAGATATGAGCAGAAGGGAGAAGAAGCATGCAGTTGAAGTTATTGTCAGAGTCTCTGCTGGTAGTCCTATTTCATATGCTCCTGAGAATAGAATAACAAGTACATCCATATAATTTAAGAAGTCAAATTGCATTTTTTCTCAGCTCACTTCACATAACAACATATTCAGTATAAAGTCCAAAACTACATGTCAAAAAAGCAACAAGCTTGTGTTGAATAAGTATCTGCAAGAAAATAAATTAGATATTGAAAAAAAAAAGGGGGTATGTTTGTATTTCAGTACTATAAACAGTTCTCAAATAATCTGTAGAATTGGAACCCTGGTTGAGCAGTCATTGGCTTAGTACAGAGACATGCATTTTGTCTCCATTGGCCAATGGCTGGGTAACAAGACACCTTTCTTTCCTCAAATGGGTCTCAGAGTATAAAATAATATAAAATAAACCCTTATTTTCATCTCCTGGGCAGTGGCAGAAGCAGTCCTTCCCACCATTCTCAGAAGAAGAGTGCATTGCTGGAAGATCCCTTAGTGCCACAAGGCCCACACGTCCCTGTGCCACAGCTGCTGCATGCCAGCCTTGAGCACAACACAACACCCAGCAAAGTCAAAAGCAGGGTTTTTGCCAATTCTCATGGGCTCAGCTGCTTCCTGACTTGATTTGAAAGATTTGTGGTTGCACCTGACCCCTGGCAATAGCCTCATCTTTGTTGTTGATTGACATAGGACAAAAGAAGATTTTGTTCTCTTTAATTTGCACCTTTGCTTCCAAATGTGTACATGAGCCTCAGTGCTTGAGCACAGTTCCTGTTGATAGAGACACTGGGAGCAGAACTGAAGGGATTACAATAGTTCCAAAATACTGCATTCACCCTTCAAATATATCTTATTTTTTTCTTTTAAAACCCTGAAAGATAAACTCTGAGAAAGTGCATATGACATTTTTCACTGACTTTGTAGTCTTTCCAAGTCCTATTGATATGGCATAACTTTAATGACACAGTTACTATTTTTTGCCTTTCAAGCAATCATGATCTCAATGGAAGTGACAGTAAGAGATGCTCCCACTGAAACTGTGTCTCAGGAGATAGAGCTTTATTGGAAGAAATTCAATACACTTTTGACACAATGAAAACACTATTAACAGTAACTAAAATATATTCATAAAAGCAGTTTCTTTTCAATAGCAAAATCCTTGTTATTTACACTGTTAAAGGAAGGATCTCTGTGGAGCTTTGCAGTGACAATGTGCTCCCCTCCCTGAAGCCCTGCAGATGCAACGTGACTCTGATGGCACAGCTATTCTCTTCTCAGAAAGTTTGGTCTCAGTGGAAGTGACACTAAGAGAGAGATGCTCCCACTGAAATCATATCTTTGGGGATAGGAATTTCATGGAATTGATTTACCTTTGGCACAGAGCAAACACTAGTAAGAGTAACTCAGGCATATTCACAGAAGTGGCTACTTTTCAAATGCAAAATCCTCAATAGCTGAGACTTCAAAGGACAGCAAACACCACAGCTGGAGCAGAGCCTTAGAGCATTTTGCAAAGCTGAGGGCAAACAAACAGGTCTAGCATCAGTAAGCCTGTATTATATTTTGAAGAGAAAGTTAATAAAGTTTCCCAAATTCAATACAGCAGAACAAAAATTTTCATTCCATGCTTAGTCTCTGTACCTAAATTCTGTGGCAGAAAATATGTCCTTAAACTGCTTCTAATAAAAGAACAGCATTTCTCCTCCAATTACAAAAACCAGAGAGGCCAAAGTGACTGAAACACAAACCTGCCACATGAGGTGGCTGCAGGGGAAAAAAAAACAACCAACAGTCACCAAATCTACCACCAAGCACACACTCTGTGGCCTTAACCTTCTAAAGATTACCTCATGCAATTTCACCTGACAAGCAGGACAGGATGGGCAGTGTCAAGCATTTTTCTGTGTCCTGTCCACAGAAGCTACAGCCACTCTGTGATTATGGATCCTGCTTCCTGCATAACAAGTGTTTGAAAATTGCAGCAGCAAGCAGCTAATGATCTTTACTGCATGGGCACTAATGGAAATTTCTGCCACAAACTCTTGACAGTAAATTATATTATTGGGAAAGATAAAAGAAAAACAAGCAAAAAACCCCCACCAAAAATAAACAGAAAACCCCCACACACCCCAAGAAACTGGAACAGTCAAGCAGCCATTTTCTCCCCTAAAAGATCTAAAAAATGTGGAATCATTTAATCAAACTTAAACACCAGTTTAGACTACTCAAAGCAATACTGGGAGCAGGAATAAGCTTAATTTCAATCTGAAATTTTACAATTAAAAGGCAACTGAAAGACACAAATTATTTTGGAATTATTAGGCAAACTTCCATTGTTATGGTTACCTTCTGTTCTCATTTTATGACATCTGGCTGTATTGAAAACTTACCAAAATGAAACGCACGTAACAAATATTTTACTTTTTTTTAAATTATGAATAGAACCAATCTTACTGCAATAACAACAATAAAACAAAAGCAGTACGAATGGAGAACTTGTAAATACTGTCATTGCTGACACACAAAAGATGATTCAGAAAATGAAATCTTAATCTCCTCAAATAAATGGGATCTTAGCTGTTGACTTTTATGTGCATGGTATTTCATGCAAAGAGCAATAAATGTGTATTTTCTTGAGAGTATGAGAATGACAACAGTGAAAAATGTTCTCAGTGGCATCTCTTCTGGGCAGTTACAACCCAAATTGAAAGAGCAAGAAAATGAAGCACTAACAAGCCTGTGGGTACTGGTATTGTTACCATTCTGCTGTCTTTCATATTAATTGAAGAGGATTGGAGTTCTCAGATGTTCTAATCTACAATAATTCATTCACATTATTTGTTTTCAATTATACAAATCTAAAGAGAAAAGAGAGAGAGGGGGGAAGAACATTTGAGGTGCCAATCAGGAAAAGTAATAAAATGCCTTTTTTTAACCCTTCTGCATCCATTAGATGCAGATCTGAGAGGACCAGATATGGTGCTGCATAAGGCTTTTATGATCTCTGAACTCTGAGGCCAGAAGACTCTGGGCTACTCATGGATGTTGGCATCCAAGCCCTGTGCCCACAGAGCCAGTGAGTGCCACAGTGCTGTTCCTGCTAACAAGGAACTCACTGCACTCACTCCTGCCCCGCCACATCCCGTCCCTCCTTCTGACATGTTGATTTCTAGGATGATAATCATAATCTTCGTATTTGTCCATGTGTAAAATTCCTCAGGATCCCACTTTCAAAGAGGCCTCAGACTGATTGCTAACATTTCAGCAGCAGTTTTCATCTGAAGCTTGGCACACAGAAAATTCTTTCTGTATTTGTACAGACCAGGAGATGTTGCATCAATCAAACAGCAGAGGAGCTCTGAACTGTGTGCTCTGGCAGCACCAGTTGTTTGAAGTTCACAAAGGAGCTGTGCCATGTTCCTTGCTGTTGAGCACTGCCTGGGAATTTATTGTCCTTTAGTTTTTCATGCAAAAAGCTCAATAGTGAAACCATCAGTACAGAGTGCTGAAAAGACAGATTGCAGCAGCACTGGAACAAAGATGTCTTTGTTTTTGTATTTCTCCTTTCCTTGGAAGGATCACTAATGGACAGGTTTTTGGTAATAATTTTCAATGTTTTACCTCATTCTTATTTTATGTTAAAAATACACTTGTACAAAACAGAAATGTGGATGACCAAAATAAAACATATCTGTATTTTGGCAGAAAAATAGAAAGAAGAAACCACAAACAAATGTTTCTTGCATTACTCCAGAGAAGTGTCAGTTTGAAGCCCAGATAACATGATACAGTCACCAAATTATACCTTGTCTGCTGGTCATCAAACAAAAATCTCAAGATGCCTCTTTGGATTCAGGCCAAAATCATGTCTTCAGAAAGCAAAAAAGCATGCTGTGTTTTGTGCTTCAAGTACCAGATAAGTTGTACTGTACAAATGCTGGGCTCCCTTCCAAGCCTCCACAGGCTGCAAAACAGGATTGCAAGCAAGAAATTGTCCTATGGTAAGGCTTCTCTTTCAGTGTGCACCCAAATATATCCTAATTTTTATCTGGCTCTAGATTTAAACTTTTTTTATACCATGATTTTTAACCAGTCATTTTTAAAATGAATTATTTTAATCATAAAATGTGGCACTTTACAAGCTGGACTAAGAGGAATAATCTCCCAATTCATTCATTCCCATTCACAAATACCTTTGGACTAAGAGGGAGCATGGCCTCCCAAGGGACAGCTCAGTGTTGCCCCAAGGCAATTACTGGTCCCTCTTGGAGGTAACCAAACCAATCCAATTAAGCAGCTGTTGAACCTAAGCAGGTACATGATGGTCCTTGTGTCATCCAGTCCCTAAATAAAACAGGAACACCATTTGTGCACCCAACAGAAAACAGAGCAGAGCAGGGAAAGCGAGTTCCTGTGAACCCTCTCAGGTGGGACCAACTTTTGTCCCTCTGTGCCAGAGGGCTCAACTCCAGCAGGAAACTGTTGGAGCTACTGGGTGCCTTCCCCCTGTGCCAGGCCCAGAGCTGGTGTGTGAAGGGTTTGATCCCAAATGAGACTGAAAAGCAGCCACGGCCAGCCTTCTTTAAAGCATTAGGTACCTGTGTCTCACAGTGGCACACAGTGAAATGAACAGCATGGAAAACTGGGTATAACTCATAGCAAATTCAAAAAGTCCAATTCTCTTATTTAATTATTTCAGCAAATTTTGGATCCATGTTTAATTCACAATTACCTTGTAAGTTTTACCAATGGATACACTCTCCCAAGAGTGACATTCCCTGATAAGGCTGAACAAGATGTGAATTGGAGTGGTGCTGTTTCCTGCTATATACAATATTTCCTAGTCCCACTACACATCAGTGCCACTTTACAGACAGGTCTTACTGCCTGTATGAGCAGTGTCTGAACAAACACGGAGGTGTTTGCACAACAGGCTCTGTTTGTGATGGGATCTACATGCATTGCTTTGGTAACATCAATGAGGAAAACTTCCATGAGTAATATATTATAGTAAATCCACAGAAAGCCTAAAAAGTCATGTATAAGCAGCCCTGATTCAGCACTACTCCAAACAGAAATAGAATACCAATTAGTGCAGCAGAGAGATGCTACACAACCAACACTTGAGTCAAAATTATCACAGAAAAATTCCCATTTTTTCACTTTATAAAACACTCTTTGTTTCCACCATCCGCTTCTCCTTTCCTTCAGTGTTCATAAAATAGTGAATAGAGACAGAAGAAAGAAGCTGTAGTTGACTGTAAGGGGGGGAAAAAAAAGCTGTACAAATACAAAACTAATTTCAATCTTTCACAAATGGTTACAAGTTATAGTAGATGCAAAGGAAATCATCAGTAATGAAGCAGACAAAATGTAATGAAGCAATAGTTTTAAATCACTAGTCCCAACAAAGACCAAGTCTTGATTTTTGCACTCAGTGTAACAGATAAAATTTCTTTGCCACAGGCTGGAGTTGTTGGTAATGTTACAAAGTCGTTCTGAGTGTCAGAGTATGCTATCAAACATAGAATACCTCGTTCTATGCAGCATTCAGAATTTTTTAAATTTTAAATATAGTTTGACATCTTTGTTGTACTGAGGTACCTACAGACTTGTAATAAAGGCAGTGGAACTGATAGACAAGTAAGGAATTAATTGCTTGTCACACTCAAGTATCAGAAAACAGCTGAGAAACAATCCATGCTAAATAAAGACGTTTCTTTCCCAAAGTCTTTAATAGAGTTTGAGAAAATCTTTGTTCATTATTACTAATAGAGAAGAAAGTCACAAAGGCCTGGTAGAAAGTATTGGAAAGTATTTGGCTTCTCTCCTTTGCCCTTCATGCCAGCTGCTTGCACCATCTATAAGGCTGTCCCTGTAAAATTTCCAGCTATTTTTGCTTCCAGCAGAGAGGCACAGCAGGAAGCTTATCCACATCAAACAGCCCCCTCCAGAGCTTAGCAGTCACTCATTTTAATGTGTTTCTGTCTTTCTAATCAGCTTGGTCAATCTCTGGGTTTTTGCATCTCACATGTATATCTACACATTATGCTGCTGGTGGTTTATTGAATTTATGAAATTTCTTTAGCCTGGTGGACCAGCCAATGAGTTTTCTACTGATAATTTAACTGTGGTAAGTAAGCTTCATCCATCATTTCCTTATTTATCTCTGGAAGTGAAAGCAATAGTG
This sequence comes from Vidua chalybeata, assembly GCF_026979565.1. NCBI lineage: Eukaryota > Metazoa > Chordata > Aves > Passeriformes > Viduidae > Vidua > Vidua chalybeata. The sequence continues at coordinate 14,265,623 of NC_071539.1, forward strand.
AGAGAGTCTTTGAAAAAAAAAAAAAAAGGTTTGTGACCTGACCCCGTGCCTTCAATGAAAACTAATAATGAATTGATAATAACAGGATTTTTCTTAGGAGTATGAGACCTGTCAAAGCATGGGCTGGAAAGAAAGTTCCATTAAATAGCTTGGCAATGATGCAATGTTGGTTGACCTGATTGTTCCTCCTTCAGGAGCTATAAATCAATAGCACGTGCCCAGATTCATGAAAATGTTAAAATCTCTTTCATGAAAGAGATTCAAGGGACTTTTGCTATGTATTTTCATACATTATTTAATAATTTTATTTATATTAATTCTTATTATCAAACCATGAAGAATTACCATTTCATGTTCTTTGTATTACGGTCTGTACAACTCTATAATGAAAGGTAGATCTAGAAAGAAGCAAATTGTTGTTTCCATCCTCCACAGAAAATAATATCCAGATCCAAATACAAGCTGTTTTACTTGATTGCAAAAAAAATGCTGTAGTTTAAAAAATTTCTTCTGACATTTTTCATGATTAGTTTTCAACGGGCATATTGGGTTTCTATTTTACATACAGATAAATGTTCACCTCTTTGCCAGCAATGAAAAATATCTCCAAAATAATACAAAATGAATTCTCAATGGTACCTTCATGAATCACATGAAACTGTGTGCATAGAACAATATTTTCTGGGATGTCAAAGTCTCATTTTGAATGCAAGACACTGAAGCAGATTCTGTCTCACTCCAGCATGAGACTGATCCTTCAGGAGAACCTCAGCCCTAAACAAGGTGACTACCAAGAATACAAATAGTTTTCTTCTCTATATATACAACAACCAAAAAAGTAAAACTTTTAGCTTGAAAAGCCTCAAATGGGGCAACAGTCACAATAATATTTTGTAATGTTTTGCACAGTAATTCACTGAAGGGTCTATAAAACAATTGTTCATGAGAGACAAAGAACAAACAGTAAATTAATCTGAGGTACCTTTGGGGGGGGCAACACCAATACAACCTCCCTGCCTTGGGACTGACCTTTCCAGACTTCATGTTTCAGGTTAATCAGAAAACCTGGAAGTACAGGAATGGAGAATTTGGACAGTGCTTTGACTCCAAACCTTCCTGGTACTGAAGGTAGTAATGTCCTAAGATCCTGATTTAAAGCCAACACAATTTATATAGTCTGCCTTGAGATCAGACTTGTTGATTTAACCACACTGTTACTGTTACTGAACTGGTCCAGAACTGATTGATTCCCATAATGTCCTGTATGAGATAGATATTTATTCATCAAAAAGTTATCCAGACCTTTGCCTGGGTCAGATGTTATCCTTTCTCTTTAAACAAGTGTTCTTGTCCACTCTTGTCCCTTTACATTGTTTAATTAAATTAATTTTAAATAAATAAAGATATTTTCATTAAATACCATTAAGAAGATATAATCTATCCTATCCATCTCTCCTCTTTTTTTGTGTTAAACTAAACAAAGCTTTGCTAGTCCCACAGTCCTTTTTCCACTCATTTTTCAAACTTGTAGCATTTTTCTGAATGTTAACTTTCCTTCATTTTGTAGGACCAGTAACTAAACTTCTGCAGATAAAAAGGCCATTAGTTACACAACAGTACCACTGCTCTTGTATCCACACTTGTCAGAAGTCAGAGTCCACAGCTGTGGGAGCTTCACTGGGCACACCTGAGTATGGAACAAGGTTCACTTTTAGTACTGCAACATTTGCCCTATTGAGCATTAGGAAAAAAGAAAGCTGGAAGTGGAAAGCCTGAGACCTGCAATTTGATCTCTGTCTGGGGAGAACATCTTACAAACAAAGCAGGAGAAGAAAATGTTAAAGGAAATGTTTCAAACAAAAGGTGCAGCCATTTCCTCAAAAAAATTGTCAAGGGAAATCTTTTATCCTTTGGTTCTCCTTGCTCTGCAATCACCTTCTCCTTCCACCTGCAGTGTGACAAACACGTACGAGCACACCTGTAAGTGCTTGCATTTGTCACTGGCTGTGGGCTTTCAGAAAATGCTTTTGCTTAACACAAGCACTGGATCTTTGTGTAAGGGCAAGGCACTGTTTAGTGCTGAGCTTTATGCTGCATTATTTGCATGTTGGATTTTATTCAGAATCACACTTCGTATTTTCCAGTCTTTTTTTTCCAGCATAGCTAGAAATTCCAATTTTTTGTTTTGCAAACTAACTCCAGTGAGTCATTATACCATCTTTCTGCCAAAACTTCTGCGCTCTCCTACTTTAAACAATCTTGTTTTTCCTAAGCCAGACTTTGCAGCAGCCTTTTAGTTATTTTGGGTGTTCTGATCCCTGATACAATCTGGCCTCAAATTCCATGAGTCTCAAAGACATTAATCCGACCTCACTAACTCCTGTGGAACTGCTTTGGGTTTTGTTCTGACAATGCAGCATTCTTTTAAGTCTCTAAAGTGCAGTCTGATTTGTTTGGTTCACTTTCTGTAAGCTGAAAAAAAATCTAAGGTGTTACTGAGCTCAATATTTTAAAAAAATACCTAAAACTTACTGTTCTTTTCAGCTAAATCTACTTATTTGAACCCTTTTAAATTATCTGCACCACCTAAAATTACAGTGAAAATTAAAATCACACTTTTTGGTAACATTTTTGCTAATTTTTTTTTTTTTTACTATTTTTTTTCTCTCCCTGCAATTGTTTCATTTCAAGTGCTCTGATTAAAAATAACCAAATAAGAGTTAGGAGTTTTGACACAAATTGGAGGGGACTGCTTAACACTCCAGCTGCTGTGCTGGATGTTAGAGGAAGAAGCTTGAGAGAGGAGGAGGATGGGCACAGGCTCAGTTCAGTGTCCCTGCCCCACAGTTCCAGTCCTCCAGCCCCACTGGCTGCTCCGAGGCAGCTGAGGGAGGACCTCTGGCCCTTCCCAAACAGCTCCCACCACTCTGCACAGGTTCCTAATGGAAAAAGGATGTACTTTGCCTGTGATGTGTGGCTATGTGCAGCACAGAGGGTCAGGGAACACAGAAGGGTACATGGAATATGTTCAGAGGCCATTTACTGTCTGTTAGAGTGAAAAAAACTCTGGAAGTTGGGGGTCAGATGATGGCCACCATAGTGCACAATTGCTTTCTCTGTAGAGCCCAATGAAAAGAAATATTTCCAGGAAAAAAATAGTCCTTTTTTTAGGTTACCTGCCAAGCCACAGCAGCAAAATATTCCACATATCAATGCACAAGGGATCCCATTGAGTCAGTTCCTCTGCTAGAAAAACTCGGCACAAATGACACCATAGTGGATGTGTATCTCTGCTGAAGGAGTCTCCAGGTGGGCTCAACACCTTGCCCAGGATGCACCCTCTGAAGCCATCATAGTTACCATGGCAGCCATGAATAGAGATGTTGCAGGTTACCCAGAAAGGTAACATGAAATGCCTGAAGAATGTCATTTAGCACACAACAGTAATCTCCTTCAGAATTTTTTATTCTTTTTACTGACCTTGTACTATAAGACAACATTTTCTCTATTTTGTTTGATTCATTTGAATACTGTTTTCCCTTGTCCAGACAATTCTCAGTATCAATTTAAAGCTAAGCAAAACCCTTGCTCTTGAAGTCATAGATTCCAGGGAGGGAATAAAAAGTAGCCCACTGGTATTCTCACAAGCTCTCTCTGTGTCTCTCTGTCACACCCATCTCCTCAAACACTACAGGTTTTGAATGCATTCTGCCAAGTGCCAAGACAAAGCTTCTATCTTGTCCACAATGTGTATTTGTGAAACTCTGGCACTGCTCTGATCTCAAATGTTTCTTTCTGCACTAATCCTGTTTGTTGTCTCTTGGTTTGCAAGTCTCCTTACACAGGAGGCTCAGGAGGGCCAACTGAGCACTCCTGGGACAGGAGAGAGGTGCTACGTAAATAAATAAATAAATAACTGGATAACATAAATGCTGAGATAAGCTCTGAGGACCAGCAGCTGTGGGTTGTACAGCTGCTGGAGATCCCTGTGACACTTAATGTGCACTTGATCAGATGAGCATCCTGAAATGAGGGAGGAAGGACAGAAGCAGCACAGAAAACTTTATGCTGTAAATTCAGAGATAAGGCTTTTTTGGTTACTCTTCCCATATATTATGTTTAGATGTGGTTTCAGTTCCTCACCAGTTGTTTTTGTTTGTATCAGTTACAAAGTTTTCAATGATCACTCACCATTTGTTTGTGCAATGCACACATCATACAGAGGGGCATTGGCAGCTTTGGGAAAGTCTGTGTGACTGCAATTAAAACACAGAAGTGCACATCTCAAAATGACATTTCAGCAATCTCTGTCCCTCTTGCATTTTCTCTCAAAATATGAAGGGAGAACACTTTTGAATGATAATCATTCCCACAGAGAATCCAGCCTCACTGATATCCAGCAAATATTGAGCAGGCACAGACACATTCAAATGTGTAGCCTGTTATGCATCCCTGTTTCTGACAAAGGATTTGTGTCACTTACATTGAACACATCTTATTGCAGCACTGTTAATCATCCTGGTATTTGCCAGACTCTTTAAATTTCACATCCTGCTTTGTAGTGAGGTATGAAAAACCTTTCAGAACTGCTTATGTGATTTAGGAGATGAAAACCAGTAATATGCAGATACATGACTTGCCAGAGCTACCTACACTGGAATCCTTGCACTCTGCACTGGCAGGGGAGGATGCCAGCGTCCATCTGGGACCATCACATGTAGTGCTGGACTGTGGAAGCCGCTCTTTTCTAAGTCACTTAAGTCCTTTTTAATTTCTTGGCAGCAGTGTTTCAAGGATTTTCTGGGTTACAGCTAATTTCATTCAAGAAAATGCAAGCAATGTCTATTTCAAATAATATGAAAAAAAGACAAATTATCACTGATGGAAAATGAAGAGGAAAAATAAGCAAAAATAATGGGAGAAACCATAAACACATGTGCTTGGCTAAGATGTATACACTTTAAGAGAAAGGCATAGTCAACATTTCAGAAAGCCATTCTTTTTTCCTTAAAAAAAAAAAAAAAAGCAAAACAAAATACCTGGGGAATATTCCTTTTTTTCTTATGGAACTCTGTATAGATTGTCAAGAGCTAAATCTTGAGCAAAAACAATCCTAGGTAAAACTACAACAGCACCTAACAAGCAGAATCTCCCAGTAGCAGGGAGCAAGTGAGTTGGAGAAGTGGTGAGGAGAGCAGAGGAGAAAACATGAGTCCTGTGTAAGTCAATTCTTCCTACAAAAATAGAAGCAGCAGAAGGAACAAATTAGCAGGGTTTTTTTAGATACAACCCAGTGCAGTTAAAAAGAAGTATGATGTAATTGGGGTCATGGAGATTTGGCTTATGCAGGAGACTGGCTAAGATACCACACTGAAAAAGAAAGGGAGACTCAAAAATTGAAAGCAAATGCTGGAAAGGAAGAGATTCAATGCCTAAACTTCTTACTGCAGATTTTATAAGGAAAAGAGAACACATTATCATTCTACTTACATAGGAAGTGGAAGTATTAGATGTTGGGGTACCATAATAACCCCATGTCCTAAAAGGCAAAACATGCCCTATGATCCCATATACTCACTCATGGTGGAACTTCTCTGCAGCCTGCCTGAGAACACCAACAGCCTAGCTGGCCTACTGGGAATGGAGATATGAACAAGAGAGAGCAGGAAGCTGGCTGAGATATTACAGCCAATGCTCCTTTGTGATCAGACACCCTGGATTAAGCTACAGCTGTTGTATTTGGTTTTTTGTGGCTTTTTTTTTTTTTTGTTTTTTTCCCATTTCTGTTTAATTCTCTATGGTTTTTAGCTCCTGATACAAAGGATATTTTAAAAGTTCTCCTCTTTCAAGATATTAATGGACAAAATTATTAACTTATTTCTGCAATGATGATAAGAAGAGAGCACAGAGGGGTGGGTGAGGAGCTGTTGCCAACTGTCCAGCAATTGCTGAAGGAAACATAAGTAGTGGGACAGCAAATCTCTGGCAGACTGTTCATCCAGCATGATGCAGAGGAAAGAGCCTGCCTCTGGCAGGAATTAATGAACACCAGAATCTGGCAGCAGTCTTCTGCTTGCAATACAAATCTGAATTCTTGAATTCAGAAAAGACTGAAATTCCTAAATGCTGACATTCCAGATATAGTGAAATTGAAAAAGATCACTGCTATGATGGGCCAGGCACAAATATGAATGTAAGGGGGAGGAGACTGCATTTTGGAAGACCTCTTCAAAGGCTAGAAGTGACCTGCCTTAGAAACAAAACTGCTCTGAACCTCTGAGCTTCTCTATCTTCTGAGCCAAATAATTCAAACATCTCCATAAACATCCTAATGTCATCTTTGCATGAACTGCTTGAAAGTCGCACACACACCTTTTACTCTATTCAGAAATGCCCTCCTTGCATCTTTACATCTTCCTTCCTTTCCATCTATTAATTACAGTAGATTCATCAGTTACCAACCATCATTAACCAACAACTAAATATTATATAATAAGGTACCCACAGTGTCTCAGCATCTTCCTTTATTGTCCCTGTCTTAAAATCTTTATTAAATATTAATGAAGTTTCTTGAAACTGCTCCTGCAATGAGGCCTTTTCAAAGGAAACACACATCTGATAATGTGTTTCAGTTCAAGTATTTACAAGTGTCTCCTACTTCCATTGTTGAGAATCAGTTAAATGCAATTTGCACCATATCTTTCCTCATGCAAGCTATGGCTGATTCCAGCAAAATATCTCAGCATGCAGCCTGGTATAACTGTTTTCATTAAATATAAAGGGAAATTTATACCAGAGAGGTAATTAATAAGGAAAAAACAAAACAAAACAAGTCAAGCCTCAGGTAAAACTCTGCAGAAAATTTTACTCTTTCCTTCAGACTCGTGCCATATTTTTGTTCCTTTTCCTTGAGCTTTGTCCTCTCCCCTGCTTTGCTGAGCAGATCTGCAGACTTTTGACTTGGGTTTATAAAGGTACTTGCAGAATACAGACATCGACCTTTTTCAAATTCAGTAAATTATGCTTAAAATTGACTTTCTGGTCATTTCTTCAAGGTGTCCTTCTGGCTACAATATCACAAGGATCTAGGCCTTCAAATGCACTTGTCCCCACACCTCTAAATATTTCCACAGCATTTTATCCTATTTCCATCTTTTTCATTCTTTAAATTTTTGTATTTACAGCTATGTTTAACTATGAATAATCTATTAAATACCTTGAAAACCCTTGCCTTTATTTAATGTTAATCAAAGATATCATCATGTAAAATAAGTTACAATGATTTACAGAACCTTAGGCACCAAAACAGTTTAAATAAATTGACACAGCACTCAGAAATATGCTAGAGTGATGAATTATTTCTAATCCATTAATATTGCAAACTCCTTTTACCATTTCAAGGCTATTTTTATGTGGATTCAGGGCTTATATTCTAATGCTATTTATTTGAAATAGCAAATAGAGGCAAACACTCAGCCTGTGAACCTTTATGCTTCCTTAGGATTCCATTTCTCCACACTATCTGCCTGGGCTCTTTAAAGTGCAATATTTTGTTCTACAATATTTATATTCTATCAAGCAGTTGGCACACACAAACCATCACACTTACTGATTCAACTGAGAGGTGACATTCTGTAACCACTGAGGTGCTGGGTACATACTTTGGAGGGATCATTATGCAATTCTTGATTGCATGATTCAGCACTATTTAAAGCCTGGGTATTTAACAAGAGTTGGCTGTAATTTTTTCAAGTATTTATGAAGGAAAATAAGTCTGATATAGGTGCACAGAATTTCAGGCCTTCACATATGGAAAAACTTGGCTTATTTGGTCTGCTGGAAGTGGGGTTAACTGCCATGTGTATAGAGAATGGGGATGGTGAGAAGACAAGGAGATACAGACACCAAGATAAAGGGAACAGGGACTGTGATGAAGTCCTTAGCTCCTCTGAAATGGAGAAAGAAAATTACCATCTCTAGAACTCAGAAATGTTAAGCATGATGGAAAACATGGAAAATCATGTTGTGCCGTAAGAGCAGTACCTCTATAGAGTTCGAGACTTTTATCATCTGGTTGGAGTTACAGATGATCCTTGGATCATCTTTTGGCAGTGCATTAATAGCTCTCCCTCTGGGGCTGAGGGCTCCTGGCCCTCAGGAAATCTTTTTATTTCCATGCTCACCAGTTTCTTGCTTTCACTGCCATGGTATTGCTGAGGGCAGGCATTATCCTCCTTAAAGCATGTGTTCAGCATCTGTGAAATCTGGTAGTTCTACTATGCAGGACAGTCAGTGAGAGAGATGTTTTGTATCTGATGCTCAGAAATGTTAAAATAATATCTGTTTGTTCAAATTCTTATTGTTGTATGTCCTTTTACTAACACTTTATTTATTCAATAGGCTCAGTGATTAATATAGCAAGAGTAAAGGGCTTTTGGAATAATAGCTGATACTCCCAAATGACTATTCTACACACACTGTATCTTTTAATTTGATCTCATTTTTAGTTTGGAAATTAGGGAGCAAGACATTTTGAAATGTTGCACGTCTGCTAAATCTCCTTTCCCATGGTAAATGATGGCCAACTGAGAACAAATTTGAAAGACAGATAAAAGTCTGAAACTCTTAGACACATTCTGGAAATCAGCAGCTGTACAGGAAAGAAACAAATTAGTGCTCTAACAGAGGGAAAGACAGGATTCAGCCATTATACACTTCTCTTTGGCAGCTGCATGTTAACTGCAGAAAGTGCTATTTCCTGCCAGTGTGATCATCACAGGAGCCTTGGGAAGGAACTGGGAGTAATGCAGTCAGAAGAGAGAACTTAAGGCACAAAGGACATAAGTCCATAGGAAGCCAGACCTCATTAATTTCTCTAATCGTAATGAAATGTTCTTTCTTAACAACTACCTTTTGCATCATAATTGCAATTTTACACATGTGCATACATCTACTATTCACACAAATGAGTAGTAAAAATAGCAATTTACAGAAACATTAAGAGGTGCATATTTTACCTCCTTTTTTTCCTTCCTTGCTCCTCACAGAACTCAAATTGTACATGTACACCCCCACACCCCATCTCATTCACTAATGAGATGTTGAACCTATTCAGTGAGAGATTTATCAAAGAAAGATTGCATCAGGAAAACCAGCAGGTGAACTGCATATCAAGGAGAACACTGAGCAGTAAATATTTTTCAAGGTACAAGGGATAAACCACACAGATATTTCCTTTTTGAGAAGGGATATCAGATTTTTGAGATTAGTAACAGTAACGAGAAAAGGGATACGGATGAATTTCAGAAAGGAGGGTGTGAGGAATGGGAGAGAGGGAGGAAGGAAGGAAGAGAAAAGAAAAGGAGGAAGAAATGGAGAGAGGGAAAGGGGGAAAGAAGAGGAAAGAAAGAGAGAAAGAGACAAAGACACAGAGAAAGAATGAGCACAATATTGATAAAAAAAAATGAAGAAAATTAGATTACCACTGACAAAGAAGAGTTTTGATTTTGCTCTCAGTATTTTCTCTAGAACCCCTTAAAAAGGGGGGAAGGAAATAATGTTTTCTTGTTTAGCATTTCAGCTACTGCTGCCAAGTTCTGGAATGCAGAAGATGGAAAGGGACAGCAGTGCTATGTGCAGAGAAGATGTGTGGGAAGGGGAGAAGCGCATTCTGATAATGAACTTCTAGTTTAGCAGCAAATCATTGTTGTCGGAAATTCAGAATACTACCCAAAATAAGTAAAAATCATTGTGGGCAACAGATTATTTCAGCATTTCATGGTACCAATAGCTCCTACCAACAGAAAGAAGCAAATTATATTTTTAAACTGAAGTCACAGGATGAGTGTTAAGACTTTAAAGGATCGGTAGTGCAGTCTGGGCTATAAAATGCTGCTATAACAGTCGGTTGTAAATCTCCTTGACAGTTATGTCTGCAGTTCTAAAACTGAACTACTGAAACAGTGATACAATAATAATAAAAGCAATGCAACATAAGTCCTGGATGTACTAGATTTATGAATAGGATATTCTTTCTTGAAAAGGGCAAAGAAACCTCAATTAGCTAGGAAAAAAAAGATTAATAGAATTTTGTCAGTATCCACCAATGTGACTATCACCCAGACAATGAATTATGCATTCCTTAAACTAATGTGATTCTTCAGTAATGTCAAGTTAAAAAAATTTACACTTACAATTTACACTTTGTTTCTGTATTTTGGTGTAGCAAAGGAGATCACTATTAATATTTCACAGGAATAAGGAATAAATGGCAAGTAAAAAAATAGGAAGAGCTGTTTACAAACAGTCTGATCAATACCAAACATCAATAGGGCTTGTGCTTCCGTACCACCAGCTTACCAGAATATAAGAGTATTGTTATAGCAGTTTTCTGGCTTGATTTCTTCTGAAGAACATTGCTCAGAAAATTTTAAAGAAAGTTTTCCACAGAACCTCAGCATACCAGTAATTAGAGTCTTTATATCACTATAGAGATGCTTAATAACCTTGAACCTTAAGAATTTTGGATTGAGTCCTATTTACATAGACCTTAATGCTGCATTATGTATTTGAGCACAGGAACAATCTCATCAATTTAAATTAGATTTAAATCAGATTTAAGTTTAAATTAGGTGCTTGAAATTAGAGAGGGACATAAATATTTTGAGTACCTGCCTCTTTTTCTCCATTGATCTAGTGAAACAGACCAAAGCAATGGCAAATCTGAGTCAGAAATTGTTATCTCATGCTCTTCCTGTAGTCACTTCAGCATCAGACTGCAGCTGGGGAAAGCACAGTCCTGTGGGCTGCCTTTGGAGGCATCATGAAACTCGGTAATGCGGATTGTGGCAAGAGGTTGTGGTTCCACTGGATGGTCGCATGAAGAGTAAATATCTATGGGCATATCTCATCCCATTAAAATTGTATTTGACAGGTCTGAATATATCATTATATAAAAATTCTTCAATAATTTAGCATAATAATAACTCAGCTTCCACTGTGCTTTGTATAGACATGAGGTGGGTAAGAGTAATCCCACAGCTCTATCAGTGCATCTCATTATCAGTTTCTGCCAGCTGCTTGCTCGTGCTTCATCCTGATAGAGGAGGCAGACAGCTGCTTCAGAATTCCAATTGTGCTTTGTCTAAGGGAGATTGTACAGTTTGCATCAAACATTCAGTCAAGAAATCTCATTGATTGCAATAGTGACAAAGGATTTTAGACTAATCTTGTTCCACTCACATTAGAAGAGTCTTAGCCATGTCCTTCAATGGGACAACTCAGATGAAAGAGTGCCTAGTATTTGTCTGAGAGGGAGGAGTATAAATCCTTTACTTTTATAGCCAATCTCATTAATTTAGGAACACAGATCAACTTTCCCACTGCACATTAATATAAGAAAATGAGTTAATGGAAAAAACACAACTCACACTATTTAGTTTCCCAGCATAGCCACCCTCAATACAGTCAGTGTTAGGAGAACGGAATGGCTCAGAGAGACTGGAAATTCAGTATATTAAATGTAGTTCAGGGAGGTGGGTAAGGATTTCAATGATTACAAAGATATACAAGAAAGAGCAGTAACTGCCCAAAAAATTAACAGTGCAGAAACAGGGATGGATTCAACCATTCTGATTGAATAAAATTATGGTTCTGTAAAATCAGTGTGAATACAATATCATGCCAAGTTTTCTTTGAAGCAGAGAGCAAATTGCTACTTCTACAGAATTTTACCCTTACTTTCAGGAAAACTCATATGCATGAGCCAACTGCCATTCACCTACTGTCAGCAAGTGACACACTTGGAAATATCCATAAAATCCTGCAGAGGAAGAACTTGTCTCCAGTACAGTGAATAGAAACGTTTCTTTCTCCCAGAGTTCATTCCTTGTGACTGCAGTTGCCCCATGAATTTAGAGAGAAAGTGGATGAGGAACTGCAGTTTCATTTTGGCAGTGACTGTTATCACTCATAGAGTTCCAAAATAAAACAAATATCACCTAGTGCTTGGAGGATATTTATCTCTAGCTACACATGGATGTACAAGAGCTGGGGATGGGGGTTGTTTGTTTTAGGTTTGTACTTGTGAACAACATCCAGCTCATTTCAAAAGCACCATAGCTCCAGCAGGGAACACTACCCCCACTATATTATCAAGGTTGCAGGAAATGAGAGCTGATGAACAGACAGCCAATGTTTTACAAGTGGTGATAAGCCATCAACCCAAGTGTTTTATTAGTAACTCTTGTCAAATGATTTTGTTCTCTTAGAGGAAAAAATTCTGCACCATACTGTACTGTAGAAAAAGGATGAAAGTTAATTTCAAAACAAACTGTCAAGAGTTATGGTGCTAAAAGCATAATTTTCACAATAAAATTAAGCTTTTCCTCATATGAAATATGTTGCCACAGAAACCAGCAGCCATAGGATCTGAGACCATTTTCTGTAGAATAGAATTCATGTGACCTTAAGTTTAATCAGTAGTGATGGTATTAATTTAAAAGCTGAAAAATAATAAAAAAAAATATTCTGTCATTTTCTGAGAGTTAATAATTTCACAGCTGTGGAAAAGGGCTGCTCTTTTTCAGTAGTGTAATTTTGTAATTTGAACTCCACTGCCGTGAACACTCTTGGACACAGTGGCATCTTATTAACTTCCCTGGAGTTGCTCATAATTGCAAGCACAGTTGGCACATCCAGCAGCAAGATTTTGGACGGCAAAGCTTTTAGCTTAAGAGACTTCAAAATAGATTTTATCTTCTTTTATATGTCATGAAAAAAACCTCTCCAAATATAGCTGCAACCCTTCAGAAATGATTGCTAGTATGCTTTGGAGAAGAAGATAGGGAGATCACTCGAGGGAGTTCTCCTTCAGCAGCTCCATATTCTCTCCCACGCCCTGCAATTTCCACCCTGGGGAAGCTGACAGAGATTGGTTCTACCTATGAAATTTCCATAAGTACCAAACTAAGTGCTATTAAACCCATGGAAGAGAAATTTGATGTTAAATTGGACTCTCATGCTCTACAAATGGGAAAAAATTAGGGGATAAAATGGAAATGCTTGAAGGTACACACTCAGCTATAAATGCTCAATATGATATTAAAAAAAAAAATCTACAGGCTAATGTAAGAAATCTTTCTGCTCTGTTAAAAATAATGGTATTTTATGCCATAAATTAGAGGGTCTAGAGAAGCAGCATCAGAGCAGGTGTTTTAGCATAAGTGGTGTTTTCAGAGGAAACAGTGACATTGAAGGAGTTTCTGAGTATTTCACTTCCACAGCATGGCAGAAGTGCATCTGACCCAGCGAGCCTGCCAACAGCCCCTCAGAAATGTGAGCTGCCTGCAAGAGTTGCTCTCTTCCAGCTAGGCATATTCCAATTTCACTGCTATTTCCTAAGTAGACTTAAATTTCTAAGAATCTTAGAATTCACTCAATGGGAACAGAATTTCTAATTTACAATGGGTTCAAAACACATCATATGCATATTTTTATTGAAAGTAAAACCATTTTTAAATTTTGTCAAATATGTTCCTTTATGGAAAAAGATAAATTTGTTTTCATATGTATTATGTGATATAAAAGCACTTCTTTTCACACAAAATGTAACTATGATAGTTTTTGAATATAAGGTATATATAATTTTTAATCTTATAAAAAGCAGAAGTAGCCTAAAAACATCTTTACAGTACCCAAGTGGGATAGGACAGCAAGAGTTTTAAGGTTTACTGAATGAATGCAAGTCCTTAGTAATGAAGTGGCTCTTCCTACTATCCTAATCTAATTTTATTCCAAGAGAAATTTTCTTCCTTCCAATAACATGCTCTGTCAAAAAGCAGCACAGCTATCCACACACCTTTCTTAAGTGCAAATAAACAGAAAATGCCCTTACTCTGATAGCAAGGATAGATCACAGTGGTGAACACACTGTTTGAAAATCAGAGATTTCCCAACAGAGATCCATTCTAAGCCCTCTCCTGAGATCTGTGACAATCAGATTTTGCTGTCATTCCAGTACACCTTCAAAACATGGGCTTCATGGCATCCTGGAAGTGAATAACACAAAGCTTACAGGAAACAGCCCCTCTTTGAAGGAACCAGAACCATTTCACTGATATCTGATGGTTGCAACTTGTCATAAATAAGCAACCAAAACCTATCTTGCACTTACAAGAGATCAGGGAGAATGTCTTTTGTATCTCCAGTGTTTGTGATTTAACTTTTCTCTCCCCACCATGCTCATGCACTTGGAAAAACTTTTCAGGATACTTGCAGATTATTAAAACTATATAAAATAGAGATTTTAAAGATGTAAAAACTTCCCATAATGTGTTTTATTTATAGAATCAGTGGTTTGTAATCTTTTTTTTTCCCATGAAGTGCCCTCTATGTGTACCATGGAGTGCAGAATGCAGACACTCTCCAGGAGGTCCCTGAGGTAAGAAAACATCCTATAAAATTTAACATTCTCCTCTGACACTTCAGTAATAACTAATGGCATGAGCTGCAACTTGGTAAGAGGAAAAAAATAGAAAAACAAAAGAACTAAAAAAAAAAACCACAACCAGGGGTTCTGACTCAACACACTTTAGCATAACAAACTTGACACGTTTTGAGGCTACATTGAATTAGAGATTTCAGACAATGCTTCAAACTTATTTAACATCTTGGTTCCTGCAGTGCTCATTTCCTTTCCCAATCTTTATCAATTATCATTTGTGTTGTGCTGAAAATACAAGAAGTCTAGAATTTTATAATTTTTTATTCTTGTTCATTTATTGTGGATGTCTAGTGAAATATGTTACTGCTTTTAAGCCCTGGTGTCCACAAAATACTGTAGCAAGAAGGTATTTATCCTAATTAGTGTCATTGTAAAATAGCCAGATAAAGAACTGTACACACAGAAAGAAAGAGCAGAGGTGATGCTTTAAAAAAATGAAAACAACCTTTTCATAGAAATTAGTGGTATTCAGTGAGATTTTAGAACCAGAGCAGAGGCGAGACTACACAACAGAAGCACCTGAGTTAACATGGAACTCAAAAAGTAAATATGGAAATATGGATTGGAGGTCAGGAAAATGCTACCTCTGCACCAGCATGTCAATGAGGCTTTTGGTGGGCTGTGGCATTCAGCTCCAGTGTCCATGTTTAAAAATATAAACTCCTAGACCTTAGCAAAAGTTCAGGATCTAACTTAGCTCTTGCAAATGAGGAAAGAAATAAATCTTGTTTACTTCAGAGCAGCAGACTATTTGAACCAACACAACAACATTGAAATGAAAAACTGATTATACCAAACCAATTCTGACTATGAAAAATTGTCTAAAATCACCAGAAATCTCACCTTTGGATAAGTACATTAAATTGTAGGTAGCATATTCCAGCAGAAGTTTTTAGAGGTAACACAATTTCAGTGGAATGCAGGACCTTATCTTTCTCATTTCTTTAAAGATACTTTCCTTAAGCTGTGGGTCAAGATTATTCTGACAAGATCACAAAGTCATATTTCTAGCAGAAGAATATCCTATGAATACATTTGATCACTTGGAAATCACATTTATCTTCATCCATACCAATAATATGTAGCAATAACAATATGTTAGAATAAATGTTATCAGAGAATATTTGGAGATTATTTTCTCAGTATATGTTATCAGTATAAATTTAATGCATGTCATGTGCATCCTGTTTTCTAAGGAGGCTCACCTGAATGTTATGAAGACAGCATTTAGCAGCAAAGCCATTATAACTATCTATGTCTAAGCTCCTAACCCATCTAGATGTTAGAGAAACTATTTCCATTTAAGACTCAAGCTGAGGATTAATATGACATGTTTTAGCTCACAACAGGTAAAAACATCACAGGCCAAATACAATTTATAAAGAAAACTATGATGGTCAAGCTAGCAAGAAATCTTCTAATTTGTTCTGGGGCCACAGCTGAACTGCATAAGCCCCTTTCCTAAGGTTAGAGCCAAGCCTAAAGTCATCTACTCAGGGAATGTGCCTGGAGGCTTCTAGAAATCCTGCTATGGGCTTCTCTTCAGTCTTAAGTGTATAAGTACATTCTAAAATTTGATTATAAGAAACTAACTGAAGCTGAGTACCCTCAAGTGAACCTACCCTGGTAACTTCCTTGAACAACAGGACTAATTATCACTAGTTATATATTAGTGTGGAGCAAATAAATACCTAGTTATATACTATTATCCAGAAAACAAACCCAGAATAATTCTGCTTTTCACTTGCAAATACAAACCTGTAAGAATCCTACAGACACTGTTTTCTGTAATTCTTCTATCACCTTGAGGCAGTATTTTCAAAGCAAAAACATGATGCTCCCTGTATGTGTCACTTTTACAGTTTTAGAGAGTCAGCCCCCAAACCCTCTGTAGGCATCATTTCACACCTTTGCCATTATGCTACTTGCATACTTCACAAATTAGGTAACTTTATTAAAAGGATCTTGGTTTGCTGCTTTGAGGCAGGCAAATTGCACTCTAATTTTGGAAATGAAAGGAAACTGAAGCACAGAGAAACTTTCAGAGTTATGGGGGAAAAACTCAGGCCAAACCAGAAAGGCTCATGCTGTAAAACATACTGGTTCAGAAGTCAATGCATCAGGACAGTGACTATTCATCAGAACAAAACTTCAGGAAGGCCCGTAGAGCTCCTCCTCATTCAGAGCATCCACACAACTCTGAGACACCTGATCTGAAAAGGCCTTTCCTGCTACACCTGTCAGAGAATCAAGCTCACAGCAGGAGCTTAGGTCCTACTCTTGCCAGCCAGCTTTCCTTGCTTACCTTGCCCAAAACCCATTGAATCTCTCTTGGTCACCTTAGCAGTGCTGGGTGGCTTTCAGGTGCTTCTTTTCATTAAAACAACTTTCTGCCAATGGAGAGCCTGAAGCAATTCATGCCATGAATGGAAAGGGATCTGGTTTTGCTCGTCTTAAGAGTGTTACTCTAAACTGAGTGTAAGAGGAATTTGAGGATCAGAAGAAATAGAGATATAAGGTGGAAAGACAAACATCTAATAAAACTTATGGCCAGAATCTGCAAAAATGCAAAAAGACATGCCTGGGCTTGCATTCCTCAGCATTCATAGCATTCCTTACTGAAGTTTATTCTTGACAAGACATATGTATGCATAACCATTTTTAATGAGACTGCTCAGAGTCAGATTTTAAAAGCTTAGAACTCAAAAATATAGTACTGGTAGATACATTAGTGTTCTACCTGATCCCTCCATCTGCTGCATAACAGCATCAGATGATTGAGGAAAGGGAAAATCACCTGCACTACACACCACCTTTGAATATTCTGGGGATATAAGAGCATTTGAGTCACTTCAGGTCACCAGATTGTTGGATAGCTTCAAGTTTCAACTTCCCACTCAGTGAATTCCATGGAAGACATTGACTTTGAAGGGATCACAGATTCACAGAATTCTGCAGAAATATCTATTGTCAAAAAAAAATTCAAAAGAAACACTAAAATTGTCTTCAATGCCATCTGCTCCCTCATTCCCCAAACCCAAACTATGACCAACTGTACTTAACCGTTTTTGACAAATCTAAAAAAAATTTCCTCCAGTAATGAAAACTCCATAATCTTTGCTGGAAATTCATTCTACTACTCAATTTTACTTACTATTAGAAGGTTTTTCACAACATCTTCTAACTTACCCTCTTGAAATCCAAGGTCTCTATAATCTATGTATTAACTACAATGAACAAACAGTTGCTTCTAATTACTTAATTGGGTAATTAATTTCATACCTGTATCCTTACACATTTTTTCTAAGAATTATTTTCATTCTGAACTTGGTTTTCAAAATGTTTATTAGTTTTAAGTTTCAATTTCAAAATGGCTAATAATTTTAGAAGCAGATTTTTCTCTTTAAACTAAAAAATTGATAGCCCTCCACCATCAAATTGCACTCTAAAAGAAAGATATCTATTCATTTTTTTTAAGTTATTATCAGGGACTTACTGAGTCTCCATATGGAAAAGTATAGAAGGATCTGAGAAAGAAGAGAAAAAACCTTTTCTGCACGATTCACTTGATTGTGATTGGTACAATTATAGAAAACAGTATGCAAAGAACAACAGTAATGGTTCTGTGATATTAAGAAACCCTTACTGTAAGAGCGCTAAAGAGTTCAACCTGTTTATTTTATCAGAAGAGAATGAATGGTGCCCAGAAGAGGATATAGAAGCACATTTGCAGGAAGAAAACCCACTGTGTAATGCCTCTGTAGTGCAGAGGAAGAGCAGAGAATGAAAGAAACCTAAAACAAGCACAGAGAGATCATTAGCCACTGCAACAGCTCCTCACCAGCAATGGTGAATTCCCATCCTTCAAAACCTAGAAGTCAGCTGGAATTCTATGATTTTGGCAACAAAACTGACGTACAGAATTCTGGCAACCCAAAGAGGTAAATGGGTAAAATGACTTGATATTCAGAGAGGGTTTTCTAGCTTAGAAATTCACTCGACCCAAACTGCAAAAAAGTTAAACCATTACTGAAAAAAAAAAAAAAGAACAAAAAGAACCCCAGAGAAATGGTTTACAAAGAAACATATTCCTAAGTCAAGCCTCTCACAATTCTGCTTTGTCTTGAGAGAGAACAAGGGATGAGCCAAGCTGTAACTTAACATATTTGTCAATTGCTATTCATGCTTTAAAAATGTGCAAATAATAAGAGTAATCAAACAAAAACATGCTTTGTCCATGATCAAGGATTTGTAATGCTGCTTTCTGAAGGGAGGAACTCTGATGTGAGGTTTTCATCTCTTGTTTGCTGTTCACAGAGCAATTGAGAAGTAAAACATGCAAACACCATAACCTTAGTCTGCAACATAAAGCCTTCTGGCCAAAGATCAAAGAAGATGGAACATAAAAGTTCCAGATAAGGCTTAAAACTATAAAGCTTGAACCAAAGGTGTGAGAATTCACAAGTCTGTTTGTAGAAGGAATATGTCTCATAACAAGCGTTGCCTCCATGGAAACAAGGCCTTGAGTCTGGGCAGGATCCAAGGAGTGACAAAGGACAGCAGACAGTGAAGGTGCTGCCATTGTCTTTAGAATCCAAAATATCACAATCCTCATAAGTACCATTTATTTTAAGGAAAAATAAAGCCAAAACACTGCAATGTGCTTCCCATTCTAATCACTAAACAGCCTTGCAGGGAAACCAGGCAATTTGTCAAAAACAAAAAGAAAGAAAAGTTTATTAGAGAACCAGACACTGCCCAGCATATTACAAAGAAAGGCTGCAGATCAGTTTTCCCACACACACCAAATGCTCAAAAGTGATCACCTCATAAACAAAACCTGAGCTCACAGAGCTCTGTCCCTGCACAGACATCTGCCTCTAACAGCTGTCCCCCAATAACTCACTCAAGAACCCTCTTCCTGCTCAGCAAGAGCAGTGGAGCTGCTCTGAAGGATTTGCAGGATGATGTCTGGGCAAAGGACTCTGGTGTCTGAGTTCTAGTTATTATACACAGCATTTACTAATATGTATGATCATACCTTGAAATATTTTTCTTTTCTTGAAGAGTATGTTCTAACTGGTTCCCAGTCTAAAACAGGTAATAAATTCTTTCTGTTTCTTTATTCTTGTCCACCCTATTGCTGGTATGAGTAATTTTTTAAACCACTGAGATAATTTTATTTATTATTGTGATAAAACCAGTACCCATTTAATGTTAATGAATCAGGAAATTCTACAACCACTATGCTAATTGGAAGAGGGAACTAGAAAAAATCTTGACTAAAATCTTTTCTCACACTTTTAGTACACGTACTCCAATCATTAATTTATACTACCCTGATCCTGCAATTTTCCCTTACCCATAAGGCAGTGTGTGAATTAATCACCCCTAAAACAAATACCTTTTTACTTCAAATTATGGAAATAAATCTTTAAAATTTCATGCCAATGTGAATTTAAATTAGAGAGTATTTATAGATGAAGTCTTAATGATTTTCTTTATTCACTCATTCAATTTGTTTTTAAGCAAAAATTCCCAGCTTGCTGGCTTCCCTTTTCCCCAGGTACTCCCACTGCAAGTGTACAGCCCTGTGCTTGTGACACTGCTGCTGCCTCCAGGAGGAAAATGCAATACCCCAGACATATCTTATGATTTTTCTGCATTATTAATCAACAGAACTAGCAGTGAAAGAGCAATTAACTTTTTCTTAGTACAAAAAAAAAGACAACTAAATTAGGAAGACAAACAACAAGAGATAAGCAGATACAATTCTCATGGAAGAAATACAGCCCAGTCTTCTGTGACCAAGTTTCAGATTAATGAATTTAATGGTGGAATGGTTTAGGCAGAGGGAAGCAAGTAAGTCTTGCCCTTTGACTGCTGTTAGATATAAATGCTTTTTTCACCCTCTCTCATCCCCTTCACAGCACTGCATTTCCCTTTGAGCCCCTGTGCTTGCCTGACTGAAGGAGGAAGTGGAAAAGGGAGGCAATAATTCCTGGGATCCAGCAATAACTTTGAACCATGAGTTTTAAGGTGGAACACACTTATCATGGCATTGAAGCTACCTCACAAGGAAGGCTTTGTGAGATGAAGTTTCATGGAAAGCTAATATGAAGCTATTTCTTCCTTTTGTAAATCAGACTTGGTCACCAAGGCTGGTGTCCTGTCATCAAGGCAGTGGTGCAGTTCAGAGTGCATGGATCATGTGCTCTGTTTCTCATAACAAAACCCAGGACTACCACTTTGGTCCCTCTCTCCACAAACCTCAACAGCCCATCTATCATGTATCAGGCACCTTTACTCTTTGCTAAACATCTTACAAAAATTACAGATCCAAATATAATGGTAACAACTCCCTTTATGCTAACACAGACTCAAAAGTTTTTCCATGGATTCAGCAAAAAAAAAAAACCCGTGTTTTACATTAGGAGTTTATTCAGATTTCAGGTTTTTTTGAAGCATGCTCTGAATCTGCAAAATGTATTTGACTTGCATATGGAAAGAAGTGCTACAACCATGCATTTTCTATTGCAAATTTCTCATATTCAATGAACCAGCAAAATTCCTTTTCTGGCAGTCTGCAGACTTAGATGAGATATATTTGGTAACAGGTGCCAACATAGCTTCCACTCTAAACTCTAATCAATTTAATTGACTAAGTCCTTATTGGCTAGGCAGGCTATTTGAATGTGGTAGAAGGGCAACAAAGAGCTTTAATTGCTTTGACCACAGACAGGGTACAGAGACTGAAATGCTGGTTCTAGAGAGCAACGTGCTCAGCAGTCAGGATCATATGGAAAGGAAAAAATGTCTGTATAAGTTTGTGTCTCATGCTGTACAACCACCTCCTGCTAGAGCTGCTGGGTTCAAAACCCCTCAAAGGCACCACAGCACCTGCACCTGTTAGAGCAAGATGAGCACTTCAATGAATAAATGGCCTGGCAACATGCAGCTGAAAGGGAAGGCTCTAGAGCAGTGTTGGGAGGTAGAGGCTTTAATAAAAACTATTGGTCATGGGTTTGCTTTCCAAAGCTCAGGAAGAATGAATGTCTGGCTGAGACAGCCAGTTTAGCTGTATTATCTTGGCATCAGTCTGTTTTCAGTTTGCCAGCAAAAAGTGAATAGTCCATTTTGCATGTACTGCCAGCAATCAAAAAACTCAACTGAGTAGATACATCCTCTATTAGGTATGGTGCTGCCACTGCATTAGCTCTCAGCAATCTGTTAACTCTGTTAAGAGGAGCTGGGATCATTTCAGAGTAATGCTGTTTTGGCTTCTTACTAAACTTCCAGAAAAAAAAGAAAAGGATTTAAAATCTGACATTAATCATTCAACAAAAGCACAGCTGATAGCTGACCTGAACAAGATAGATTTTTTTTTAAATTTTTGAACCAGCTTTCTCAGATCACATCTTGAATTTTATACACAGTTTAGAAAAATAAAATCCTACTAGAAGTTCCACTTAGGATATGCTGGTCAAAAAGTTGAGGAAAGCATTGATGACATTTCTAGGCAGATTTCAATGGCCTTTATCAAACAGACTGTTGATAAATTGGTGATTAATTTAAAACCAGAAAGTATACCACTACTACCCAGAAACTGCATATGCTTTTTCCTGCGTGACATTCCTAATCCCTCTGGCAATACAAAACAAGACACTGGCATAAAAAATAACCTGAAAGAAGAAAAGGAAGATGGCTCTGAATTCCTTCTCCTACCCTGTGTGCCTCTTTTATGTTTTGAGAGACATGGATATGCTGATCCCCCTGTGTCTATGCAGAGTCCTATTGTTGTTTCCTTTAATATTAAAAGCACAGACACAATTCAGCTGATGCATATTCCCAGATTCCTAAATAGAACAAAGTGTTTTGATCAAATTACTGTTCTTGAAGCTTCCCTCTCAAGGCCAGGAGCTTAGTTGTCCAGATTTACAATTCTCTTTTCCATATGAAAGAGTGCCATGGCAAGCTAGGTGATATTCTTTTTACAGAAATTGGAAGTGTAGTTTATAAGCTAAAATTACATCTATGGAGTTATTTAAATTGGACTTCTTGTTCCATAGAAAAATTATGCTGCAGAACAAATCTCCCGAGAACCACACACTTCCCAAAGTACCAGCATCCTCCAAATCCCTCCTCTGCTAAACTGAACAGACTTTGGCTTAGTTTTCATTTAATTTCTGCACAATTCCTGTCATTCAGACACCGGAAGTTACACAAAAGGGAGTCTCTGGAGCTCAGGTAACTCTTCAGTAAATTCCCATTGTCATGGAATGGATTTCTCCCCTATTCATTCTTCATATTATTTCAATTTTGGGGCTTTTATTACTGCTGTTCTCAATTATTTTTCAGTTTAGGAACAAAAGACTGTGACTAGTAGGTACAGATGTAATTTTTTAATTCTGTTTTAAGGAAAACTTTCAGATATTTAAATTTAAAGTTGTTGCCCCACTATAATTTTCAGTTCTGAATCAAACAAGAGGAGTCAATTTATTTTTTAATTTGTCATTATTAACTCTAGTGAGCTGAGATTGCACTGACAGAAATGTAAACAAAATCTGGCATAAAATTTCAATACAGAAGCTCATTTAAGAATCAACCCTGAAATTCTGCAGAAAATTTATTCATAACCTGAATCAACTCTGTTCAATTCTTCTCTTACTTATTTGAGAACAAAAAGCATATTAAACCAGCAATTTCAATATTAGTCACTTCCATTTTTACATTAAAATTATTATTCTTTTTATTTTATTTCTTCTTTTAATATGATGGTGATAAAAACTCAGAAGCATTTGTGAAATCCTCATAGTGAATAATTTTTTGCTCAGTACAAATTGAAATGGCTGTAGCACTTCATAACAGCATAAGAAAAATGTGGATGACTCCCCTCTGCTTTTCCTTACAGACTCATTGTATTCTCTGGCTTAATTGTGATGTTTTATTTTAGCACTCAGATCCAAGATATGAAAAGAAAGATTTGGGTGGATGGATGGCTGCTCTTAACCAGTGGATCAAAAGCAGCCCTGAGGAGAAGCACTTGGGAGTGCTGGGGGAGGAGAAGCTGAACACGCCCCAGCCGTGAGCACTCACAGCCCAGAGGGACAAACGTGTCCTGGGCTGCACCCAGAGCCCCGTGGGCAGCAGGGCAGGGAGGGGGTTCTGCCCCTCTGCTCTGCTCTGCCCCCACTGCAGGGCTGTGTCCAGCTCTGGGGTCCCCAACATAAGAAGGACATGGAGCTCTTGAGCAAGTCCAGAGGAGTCCATGAAGAGGATGCAAGGGCTGGAGCACAACTCCTACAAAGGCAGGCTGTGAGAGTAGGGGCTGTTCAGCCTGGAGGAGGGAAGGCTCTTTTGAGACCTTACAGGACTTTCCAGTACCTGAAGGGTCAATATTAAAGAGATCAATAGAGTGAGTCAAGACATGTCCAAACCCATCTGCAGCTTCCTGGACAGAAATCTAAGCTAGTTTGCTAATTCACATGTGGGACACCTGGTTTAACCAAGCCCAGGCATGAAAAACACCCAGCAGCAGTCTATCCCTAAAGAATACCCCTGCGTTGATCGAGCTCTTTTGAAGAGTCAAATTCCATCTCTATTGCATCAGGCAGCTCAAACATCATTCAAATCTTACCTCTAACTCTCCCATTCTCAAGTGAAAAGCTCCATAAGATAAAAAAAATTGCTTTAGGAAGTACTTCCATGATTGCATGGCACGCCAGAGTCTACTGCAGACTCGGTACTTTGAATGCTATCCCACATTTTCTAGCAGGAATTGTGAATGTCAAGTGGTGCAGGTGGAGCTAATAAAAGGTTGCAATACTGTCAGAAGTGCCATTATTTCTGTTGATTCGTCTGTTGTAGAGCCACTCTAATCCAGGTTTGTGAAAGGATGAGGGGAAATCAATCAGCTTCCTGCTGCTCTGGAGCCAACAGTTTTGATGCCCTATTTTCTCTGCTAGTGTTAGTCTAAGATCCTCTGAGATATACACAGGCTCTCTTTGGAATCATGAATCAGTGTAAGAATGCAAAGGTTTTTATTACCATTTATTTGTTTAAATACAATGCTGTCAAGTCAAAATTTAAGCTTCAACTCAACTCATTTCCCAAAGAATTCATGTGAGACACCACAACATACCCTGTGTTAGGTGCAGTATATTCTCTGCCTGCCACAGGCTCCAGCATCACAACTCCCATTGCTCTATGTCTAAATTACACTCCCTGCAAAGTAGTCATGAGAGGGTGATAAAGAAGAAAACAGGAGCTGTCATCTCAATTCACAGTAAATTGCAAGTTTCTCCCATTTCTTGAAAAAAATCAATAGAATAAAATCACCAGTGACGTCAAAGCGCCGGAGCTGGGTAACCGTGCCTGGGGGAGCTGGGCTGCCAAGCTCCTTTCTGCTCCCACCTCCACAGCAGCTGGCACCAAGCCCAGGTCTCCACTGCCCTGGGGAAGCCCTCTAGGGAACAGGGACTCTATCCAAGGGCATCTCTTTACATTTTCATATCTTGGTCTGATAAATTGTAGTTTATCAATTTTGTAGTATTTACCGGACTCATTTCTCACTGACAGAGTTCTTTGTAAGCCTGCAAGGTCACATGGACTTACATGCCTGGGGAATCAGGGGCTGCCAACTGCACCTATCACATGGCAAAAGAAGCTTTAAAAGTATTCATTTCTTATTGTTTGCATTCTCACCTGATTAGAAAAGAAACCACATTACTTTAAGATTAATACTACTGCCAAATCCAAGAACAGAGCCCAGTTTAGGACTGAATTACAAGTCTCTGAGAAGTGAGTTCATTATAAAAGTGCAGCATGAGTGGTTTCAGCACTCCTCTTTGCAACGCAGCAAACAGCTGAAGGTATCAGCTATTCTGGCTGTTTCATGCTGATTCAAGCTGCTCTTCCCAACCTACCCAGGAAGGCATCAAAAAAACCCAGTCATTAACTGAACAATTACTCTTTATAGTCCTATCACTTTTATTACCTGAATGTTCAACATAACCACCCAACATGTTTTGAAAGAATCACTAAAATTAAGAGCATCTGCTCACCTGGTCTTAGACACTATTTTGGCTTTCACTAAAAATACAGTGTTTCCATTCCTTTAATATCTTGTTCAGATTAATACCCACTAAATTAAACTTTCCCTGGGAAATCACAGACAACTAAATCAGCATCAACACCTCACATGAGTCAGCACCCATCAGATATTATCAGGACCAAAATTAAAAGAAAAAAAAAAAAGAATTAAGATCAGGGTAAGGCTAAATAACTAAATAAACCATTAAACCAGACAGTAAAATTCTAAGGAGAGGTCATCTGGAATATCTATTTCTGTCCATGTATCCAAGTACCTGATACTCAAGTAATTGCATGAATTATTGCAATCAAAACTTTTCAGAAAAGTAAAAAAATTAACACTCAAATAACAGCACTGAATTACTGCTTTCTGTGCTTCCAGTGACTGTGATCAAAACTGAAAATGGACATGCAATAAGAAGAGGCAGAGGGAAAAAAAAAAAGAAAAAGAGCCAGTCTGATTTTAGGTAACACAACTGTGAAAATGCTAAACACAGAAATATTGTCTGCTATACTATGAAATTCCGTCAGCACTCATTTATTACCATTCAAAATGCTTGAAAATTGGTGCATGTTTAAACACAAATATGCATCATCTAAGCAGTGAAAATATAATCCAGGCTTGAATAAGTTACTTGTTTCAATATTATAACCCTTACATTTTCCTACTTGGTGTGAAGGTTTCTTGGTACTGCCAGCTATTTACCCATATAAAATTTTGGAAAGTGACTTGATAACTATAAAAACATTTATGCTGAAGACCTACATACTGTAATGTAGTAGAAACAGATTTTCCTTAATGCAAGTTTTAACTGCACATTAAAACCATTGGAACCACCCATCATATTTTGCTGTTATTGTTTGCACTTACTGTATAAACAGAACATTAAATTCAAGATAGAAACTAAGACCTCAGCTTTTTCATGAAGTTTCATAGGCAGTAAGAAAAAGGCTTTCCAACTAAGAGTGCAAATTGCACAATGGGGCAAGGTTAAACAAGATTAACACAGTTTAAAAGCTGTGCCCCAAGTTCCATACCCATGGTGCATCTTTGTCTGATGGAAATAATATTTTCACAGAGGGAATTACACCTTCAAGAAGGCAGGCACTTTCCAGAGCCAGGGCAGGTGGGGGGCCCAGTGCCCAGCTGCCACTGGCACTACCCATGTCACTCCTTCCTCTGGCATCCACAGGACAGCAAACAGAATCCTTTCAAGACAGGATTAAAAAAGGCACACGAGACTTCACGTAACTACAGGAGCTCGTATCAAATTGCCTTTCCAAAAGCATCAATGAATACAATTTCAGAGTACAACCTAGAGCTAAAAGGAATGTGATGCCAATGAGAGCATTAAATACAAGGAATGCCATCTCTCTCCAGCTCAGCATTTATCAGGATGTTTCATTCACACACACACAAAATACGCTGGCAGCTTTGGAAAGATACTTCAGGGATAGGCAAGGTACTTCCCCCAGGGAAATCACTCCACCTTTTAAGGCTCAGCTTCACTTCCTGCAAACTCTAAGAGCTGTGGCTGCTGCTGGGGAGTCCCATGAAGCAGCCACGGGTCTCTGCACTGGCACCATACCCAAGCACACCATCTTTAGCCAATGTAAGCAGTCAAAGCAGCAGCCCTAGAGATGGTTCTGTGCTCTCCACAGAGGGAATTGCCATGCCAGGCCCATCTCACAGAAGCCCCAAGAGGGCCCCTTGGTCCCAGTGATTTGTCACCCTCACTGAGCTGGAGTGTGTACCAGCCAACAGGCTGCAGATTACAGTAATCCCAGTCACCCTGGAGCTGCAGAGTCCTCAACTTAGTCTTCACCAGGATCATCCAAGGTCTTTTTTATCCTGCTGATTGATTCTAGTACTTTTCTTGAAGACCTCACAGTATTGGCCAAAAGACTCCAGCTATGTATTTTGGTCTTTATCATTGTAGCTGACAGAAATGTTTTGTCTTTTAAATCTAAAATATCTCTAAATCTTGAGAGAAGTGATTTAGAGTCATCTATGCAGGAACAAAACTAATGATAAAAACCACCTGAATAGAAACAGAAATGAATTGCTATAGTACTAGGTGATCTATAACTACAACACATCAATAAGAGTAGATAAACAGACTGTTATCTTAATGAATTTGTCTATACAAGCAATTCCAGAGTCTTCCTTTATCATATCTTCCTTGTAAGCCACACATATCAGTTTACACACATGAAGCACCTATTGATCTCTCTGAGAAAATATGCTTAGCTAGGACTTTCAGAAATAAAAAAAAAAAAAAAAGAGGAACATAGCAGAGCTGCCAGAATAGGGAACTGCTGCATTTCATTTCCTGTACACACTCACTGGATATGTTCTACTGTTAGTTGTTGCTATCTGAAGTGTAAACACTGTTACCAGAGAGAAGAAAGTTGGATTGGCTTTGAGGCACAGAAAGAAAAATATTTCTCCTAAAATTTCCATCATCTTACTTTTGTAAAATTAAACTAGCTCATTAGTAAAAAAAGAAAATTAAATAAACAACAAACAAATAACTATTGAGAAAAGTACTGACTAACCCTGTCAACAGCCTTTGTCCCTTCCAGGGATAAAGGAGTTAGCTGTACTAAATTCTGGGATACCATCACTGCATTTGGATGATGAGGGCTTAATTCACAGCTTGTGGAGGTGTGAAAAGAAGCTACTTCTTCACAGCCCCACATGCAGACATGCTCTACCCTAAGTCTTCATTGCTAGTGACAAGAGATAGAGGAACAAAACATAGCTAAAATTCTTCCCCTATACCTTGAAGGAGCAGTAAGGATGATTTAACTTGCTACTCAGCTTCCAAAACTTCTGGAACATGCCGGTGTCTTAAAACCCTTCACTGTCAGCACATCATTACCTTTGTTAACACTTGATTTAAATTATTATTTCACACTGCATACATTAAGCCCTAAACTACACTAGCCTGAAGAGCAGAAAAACTGTATCCACCACCAGTCTGAGCTCTACACCTCAGATCTCTGCATCTGCACAAACCCACCTACACCCTTCCAACAGCTGAGCCTCTAATCCTGATGGGAAGTTGGATCTCACCATTATGATTGTTATGCATTTAAAAGCCACACTATGCAGTATTCAGGGTTTGAAACATTTAATATAAAACTGTAAGTCAATTAACACAACCCTAATAACAACTTCCCTTTCAGGCAGCAAAAAAAACATATATATTTGTAAAAAAATATGTTTTAAAAAAATCAAATATTCAACTGTACAGATCTCCTTAGGTGTTTTCTACACTCTTTAAAACAAAATCAAGAGAAAAAATGCCAACACTCAAAGGATAGCTCTTCCTCTAAATCACTGCACAAAATGCAGATTCCACACATCTTATTACTAGAAGCATGGAATATTAGCAAAACTCAAAGCCAGCTCTCTGTTCAGCTGTACCCATGAGAGTTTGGGGGGAGGGCTATTGCATACATCTATTTCATTGCATATCCAGAGACCTTTATAGAAATGTTTTATTAATTAGTCCTGGCCATTAAGAAAAAGGATCTTTAAATTTACTTTCTTTCTAAAATTATTATTGCTTATTAATGTACAATTTTCTTACCATTGCCCATTGTTTTCTCAAGTCAAGTTTTCATTAGAACAACAATGCATGTGTGAAAGGGTTCTTGAAGTGCAGTCAGACCTTTTGCATGGGTTTGTGCTAATTACCAGAGATTCTTTTGTTATCAGCCCGGACGTTAATGACAAAAGAAGACAAGTGTAGAGTCTATTTTGCTTGAGCTAATTACCAACCATTCCCCATTCAATTTATGCTCGGAGGAGTACAATAATCATGACACAGTGCATTAGCTCTGTCCCAGGCAGTTTCTGCCATGCTGAGTGTTAATTGTCAGGACAGATTCCAGTCAGGAATAACAGCATCTCAGGCATGTCTGCTCACAAGCAGTGCTCTAGCAATTTCTTCTGTGCCATAAGACAGGCCCTTTTATTTTTTTATGTATGGGAATACCAGAAAATTTCCTCTTATGCAGAGGCAAATGGCATTGCTCTCAGTTGCTTACAGTTTTTACGATTAAACAGTGTACCTAGCTAGAAAAAAAATAATGAACCAGAAGTAAGAACATGACAGAAAATGAACAACTCACCTGGACATTTTTTAGAAGTATATATTTTGGGAAAATATATCAATACAAATAACTGAGCTGTGTACCTTGCACCAAAAGCAGGGAGCTTAGAGGGCTAGTCACAGGTAGTAAGCCATTTCATATTATCCAAAACCCACTGAATTTGAAAAGGTTTTAGTGGATTTAGCATTGCTTCAGGGTCTTTGAGATCTTGAAAATTAACGGATTTATGTTAAATCCTCCAAAAATCATTTCACAGAGTGTAATGAATAGTGATAGATATTTCAAAGTCATTAGTCTCCTCTATCCTGCGCTTTAGTGATATCACACTCTAAACTAAAAGCACCTGTTCTATAATGATCTAATGTATCATCAAGTCTGGAGGGGTAAAAAGCAAAAAGAAAGCTCATTTCTCCTCTGTGCTCATGCTTCTTTAACGAATGATCTTGGAAATCTAAAGTGCAGCCACAAAAAGTTTGCTCATAAATTTCTTCAGAATGTCACATGGCAGACAATGTACTGTTATGCCATCCTAAGATACTTCATGCATAAACAAGAAACAAAAGTTTCAGCAATCCTCAGCATAGTGGCTGCTTTTTGGATGATCATCTAGAAGATACCATCACTGCAGGCACAAAGAGGCAAATTTGTGTGAAACAATCCACACTAACAGCTCTATCTATTAATTTTCCTGGTCTAGTCTGCAAGATTATTCAATGTACTGATCAACCCAGAATAACACTGTTTGGGGTGAGTGACAGGAGAATACCCTGATAAAACAGTGAGAGCTGTTATTAAGTTATTAGATCTTAAATAATGTACCAAAGCCTTATTATCTAAATGCTAATGGAGACATAACCAAAAGTGCTCTTCCACCCACTGTTAACAGGGAAATCATCTCCTGAGGCAAAATGTTTGAAGTCAGTATTTTGCCACATGCTAGTAACACAAAGCCATGTCATGCAAGATTAGACAGACTCCACAAATCAGCACAAACTTTCCTGAAGCAGCAGGAGAACAGCGAGAGCACAAACTTGTGCAGTGTGATCCACAGCAAGGTGCCTGAAGGACTGGAGCTTCATCCTGCCTGAACACCGCTCTCACAGCCTGCTGTGCTTTGTAATGGTACCATTCAAATATGGAGAGAGATGCATTCAAATATAGATCTCTGTAGAAAAGCATCTGCTGCCACTTGCAAGCCTCAGCACAACTCTCACAGACTGACATTTCACTTTCCAGTTTAGTGCAGAGGCTTTCTTTAATGTAGGAAAAAATATATTCAGTCCTGCCCTACAACACTGAATCAGTATCACAAAAAAAAAGCATTCTTTTGTTTCATAAAATTGTTAACTTATTTGCACCTATAGAAGTGAAGTTAAAAGGACTGCTGTTTTCCTAGGAAAATAATTTCCATTGCTGACAGTTCAAAAACATAGGATTCATGTTTTTAGCAGTGTCCCATCAGCTCATTAGTAATGGTGGTCTCAGTCACACTATAGACCACATGTTCAGTTACACAAAAATGGAGGTGTCAGTTTAGAAGGCTGCTTTTTCATTTATCTCAATCATTTTCCTTTATCTCCTCTCCTCTCTGATACAGCAGGAAGTTTCTCTGAACATTTACTCCTGCATTTACAGTCATCAAACACCAAACTGCTTTTCATTCTCTTGCTGTAACAGTGGGTTCATGGACACACTCATTAATTTGTAACTTAAAAGCAGAGGGAAGAGAAACAGCTAATTGCTGTAGCTGATGGAGGTGGCTTTTCCATAAACTGCAGCACACACGTGTCCCTGCAGCTTCATCTTTTCAGTGTGGTACCCCCTCGTTTGATGCAGCTGAGCTATGCAAGGCAGCCCCATAGTATGAGTTTCAGTATAGCACAGCAGGGAGGAACATCATAACAAATGAATCATCAGAGCTCTTCCAAACGTCAAGACCTCCATTTTCCTAATTTACATTTCAAAAGGGTCTGCAGTTTGATGTAGTAAAGAAATCATTTGCTTTTGCAAGATAAGTGCTTTTCCAAGTAGGAAACTCAGTGGCAATTTCAAAAAGTGTTCTGATTATAATTTTTGTCTCTATTAGAACAGACACAAAAGACTTTTAGAATCTCTCCGTCAAAAGCGACCCAGTACTCAGCACTTCTGGAATCTTTGACCATGTACTGCTTCCATGGAACACTGGGTCAACATGCTCAGCTGCCTTGAACACTTGGCAGAAACAAAGTGTTCTTTAAATAGATGTTTGTAAGCTACAATACAATTAATTGTGTGGAATAAAAACACCTCCAAGAGGCTTTGTCAGAAGCAGCACAGAATGAGAAGATTATATAAATCTTGTCTCTTGAGATTCCTCCCAGAAGTTTTTTGGGGAGAATGGTTTTGGAGCAATTTGCAGCACTGTCCACTGGTGAGCTTCTGGACAGAAGGAGGAGTTGGTGCCTCCAAGCTACTGCCATCTATTTGTACAGTAACTTTCTTAACTCTCACTCTCTCATATTTCTGCAAGGCATGATACTCTAAATATTATAATGGCCCATCAGTGGTCCTAAAGGGAGGTGAGGAAAGAAGCAGAGCATGTTCTCACACTGTCTGTCACCCACACAGCCACTCCCTCTCTCTGCCTGGAGCAAGAATTCCCACACTAGGAATGACAAGGAAGTGACAGTCAGTACCACAACCTTTCTTGCTCTGTATTTGGGCAGAATTGCATGGGTCTCATCACAGGGCCCAGCACAATTTATATTTGTTTCCTATTCATCTGGACAACAAAAATTAAGCCTCATAAAACCAACTTACAATAATTTGCTCTTGGATGTGACGCTTCTTCATCACAGCCTGCCAGGTTATTGTTACATGTTCTTCCTATAATTGGAACTCCAGCTAAAGGGAACAAAGCTGCCAAGGATTCCCACAGTTCAGCACACAGTAACGTTTCCTAGCAAGTACCTGGCTTTCATCAAGCTCATGAGTCCTTGTGACAAAGCCTATCATGGGAACAGGTAATTGCAAAACAAATTCATTTCCATAATGCCAAGAGGGATCAAAAAGAGGTGTTACACTTTAAATTGTTGCTACTAATTCTTACATTTTCTGTTCTTCAAACACTGCAGCTGCCAAAATTCAGGCTTCTCATTAACTGTATCCAGGTAATTACAGAACTTTTTGGATGGAGGAGACAAGAGAACGACCCTTTTAAAAGCAAGGAAGCAGAAAATCAGAGTGGCTCAGTGATCTCCCTGTAGCCATTGTGTTGACTAATTTTGGAAAAGAGGAAAATTTGCAAAATGGACTGACAGTCTGTCCCCCAGATGTAACAGAAAGCAACTCAAAGTTGGCTTCCTCTGTCTGGGAAATTACATTATGCCTTCAGTCAAATTCATGGTGTGTGGATTCCTCCTCCCGTCACTGTTTACCTGGAATACTCTAATTACTTCACAAATACATATTTGCATATAATGAAGCAATTATGTACATAATTTAGTCACTCTAATTGAAGTTATCAAATACAAAATTCTCTTGTAATTTGCAGGGTTCAGATCTTTAATGCCCTGGATGCCGTAGATAACTCTGACAATACAATGTTGAGTGGGAGGCAGTATTAAAATTAAAAATATTGAAGATCTAATAATCAAGGTTCTCATGAAAGCAAGTCCAGCTGGATAGTAAATCTTACATGACATTCAAATAATTCACATTTAATCATGACAGCTTGTTCCAACAGATTATTCCTTTCAGGTGTGGGTAAAGAAAAATCACTGAGACAAGAGTCATGCTCCTTTTAATGCCATTATGGCCCTCTCTTGGTCTATGCAGTAGTGAATTCCAATACAGAACAGCCTGAGTTCAGCACCCAAACACTTGTCTGGGGTTCAGGAAAACCCCTTCATATAAAGCATCATCTTGGGTGCCCTGATTTGAAAGCCTGAGACAGACTACAAAATAAAGATTTGCATATACTTAATTTGGAATTTGCTTCAGATACAAGCTAACATCTTGAAAAACAGAGTTTATAAACACTTCTTTAGGATCTACAAAATCATCTGTGTCCCATTCTCATCCCTTCTACCTCTAGAGACAGTCTCTCTAAAGCAATGAGCTTTAATACAGAGATGACTTCATGCACGTGAACATTTCTGTCAATTGTTGTTTCCTGGGAAACAATGGCAGCTCCTCTCAGCACACAGAACCAGCATCAGCACACACACCTTGCTCCTGAACTTCACCTGGTGTACAGGACCAAGTACTGAATTCACTCAGTAATTAACAGATCCACTTCAGCCTTTCATTTGCACTATCTAATACATTTAAAGGTTTATTGAGTGTTTCCTTTCCATTGCATCTGTACCTTTTCACATCTGTGTTCCAGCTAATCATTATTGCATTATTCCATCATGTTTGCATTTGATTATGATGCTACACAGGTGGCAAAACAGTACAAACCAATCAGGTTTGTTTTCACAAGCAACTGCTGTGTTCCTTCACAAGAAAACTAAACAAGTATTCTTGGAAAACCTTGAAGTACATTTGAGAACCAAAGACTGGCTATTCTCAATGTCAGAAAATAAATTTAAAGAAAAAATGAGAAAAAAAAAAAACAAACAAAAAAAAAAAACCACCACCCAGACATAAAAATATTTCCATTTCAAAGCTTTTTGTATGCAGGGAAACCTGTTCACCATTCTTTACTTAGTACTGAAGGAGAAGAATTAAATTGAAAAGCTGAAGTTTGGAGAATTGTTATTCTCCAAATAACAATTACAGACTAGGGAGACTCTTATGTTGTTTATTTACCACCAACAGGAAAAGCACAATGCAGATCTCCTAGGACACTGTCTTCTGCACACTGACAGTGCACAGTACCTGGGCTGAAATCCTTCCATTGAATAGGAATTGACAGGACACCACAAGGGTCAGAGACCACAATGATCACAAATAAGTTTTGTTGCTGGGTATGTAAACAGGAAAGTACATCTCATGTTTCTGAAAGCTGAACCTGGCTGCTGTTTTTATTCTGGCTAACAGTAAAATATGGAATTTGGTGGGGGTGGTGGTGATGGGTTGGCCCATCCTGGAGATGGGATCCTGTGTTTAACAAAGCTGGAAGACAATGTAAAATGGCAAATCCAGTCTTTGCTCTTTTGTTCTACCTCAGACAGTGGAAAACATTGCAGAAGCAGTTTATGCACACACAGTACTCTTAAATCACATCCCATAGAAGATTTGGACTTGAAATGATTGCAAATTTTGCTTTGCATCTACAAATGTGGAAGCTTAAAATTAGTCTTGGCAATTAACAATTCAGTGTGTTCCAAGGTTACAGCTGGTGGAACTGCTTTCAAGTGATTTATCAGCCTTTTAGGGATACACCCAGAGTTTTATGAGCATGAGCCCCGCTGCAGGCACACACTGTCTGGTGATCCATTCTCCTTATCGTGGCAGTGTTGTCTTGAGATTCAAGGGGAAAAAAAGGACTTGGAATGACATGCATATCAGAAACAGCAAAATGCTTTTGAACTCAGTAAAACACAAGCCTCATTTATCTAGCTCCAGCTTTTCTTTGCATCTCTGAAGTTCCCTTTCCTTAGAAAACAATGTCATTTTCTTATTTAAAGCTGGCTTCTGTTGTCCCTCATGTCCCACAAATACAGTATCGATTTCACTGACATGAAACTAAGCTCAAGAAAATCAGACCTGACTTGGTTTAAATTCAAAATACAAACCTAAATGTACTGATTTCCTTGTGTTTAGCAAACAGAAAATTTCATTTTAAAATAGTGAAGAAATTAAAACTTCTTGGTCTTCCCTACATTATTGTCAAAGCCAATAATGACACAAAAATTCCAGCTACCAAATATTTTCTGTAGAAAAGCTCTGCAGAAAATACTAATTGACTACATTAGAGTAACTTAAACCTCATCACTCGTGAACTTTTCATAGCTCCCCAGCCCCTTCCAGAGAAAAACACACAGATTTATGGAGCAGTGCCTCACAACTGGACATCCATGGGCTCCCAGCAAAGCTGCCAGGCTGAGTGCCCTGCAGGCAGGGAGAGAGCTGGGATTCCTGGGACAGGGCACTCCAGGCAAGCTCCTGCCCGTGTCAGCCAGGGACCACAGCTCCCCTGTCCCTCTTGAACCAGATGAAGTCAGCAAGAACACAAAAGCTGGGGAGCACATTGAATTCAGAGGATTTTGGGATTGCCAAGGCAATCTGAGTTGAAACAAAATAATAGTTGAAAAAAATTCTTCATTTTTGAAGGCATTCCAGAGCTGAGAAAAGCTGAAACAAATCTCCAGTTTACAGATCTGGGAACACTGGGATGAAGTGACCAGGCAGCAGCCAGTCCACACACAGATGAGCCTGATACCTTTCCTCCCTTAGAACAATCAGGCAACAGGGAATAATCTCAGCAGCTACTGGAAAAGCAGACAGTGACTGTGTCAGCCATCCTAGATTATCTGCCAGCTGATTTTCCTGCCTAACCCACACAGGCCACTCTAGTGTGCTCCTCTAAAAGTCCATGAGAACAGCATTCTTCTCCCTGACCTTTCCAAATTAAATCCAATGGGAGGGAGGAAAATAAACTCATTTCATTTCTAGTTCAGCATTGCCTGACTCTACTTCTTACCACATGACAGTGGAATATATTCATTCACAAAAAAAGATCTACAGATCACAGCATGGTCCCTGGTCTCAGTCTGCATTCCTGTCTCTAAGAGAAGTTATAACTGCAATGTCACTTCAGTTTGAGGCAGCAGACAAAATAAACAGATTGTTAACAAACGTACTTTTCTCTGTTTCACATTGGTTATATCAATAAAGATAAGTGGTTTAGACTCTAGGGAAGGGAATTGGGACTGTTTGGTTGGGAATCTAGTTAAAAGGTTTTCCTCACCTTAGATCATGTTGGAGGTGAGCTTGCTTGCAACAACTATAATTCAATGGAGCCTGGGAGAAAGGGGGCAAGGAAAAAGAATGTTTATTTGTTCCTCAATAAACTGTTCCACAGCATTATGGCAACAAACCAAAGCTGTTATCACAGAATGAGGAAACTTTTATTTCAAATAATGACAATTTGAGCTTCAAGAACCAAGGTCCTCAAAAACTGCAGCCTCAAATCTCAGTCATTGTACCTCTGATCTCTTCAAAAGCCCTAAGGATATTTATTCTATACTGCTCAAGGATACCTCAGATAGTTTGGCAGAGACAGTAAGTAAAGTAGCTTGGTTTTGCCCTCCAAAGCCATACAATAAAGTGCTAATAAGAATTCCCCAAGTGTCATATGAAGATGCCAGTGTTTCTCTGAGAAAGCTTTTATCTTTTTAGGGCACAATTGTTTTTTTCCTGTATAGACAAGCAGAATGGGATTTTCAAAAGAATTCACTTTAGCCTGACTCAGAGAAGAAAGTAAAATTTCTAGTGATTTCAGAAGGAAGAAATGAAGAGCTACTTCTGAAAATTCTTCCTGTACCCTACATAGTGTATGAAACCACCACTGATGGAGGAATGAATTAAATATAGCAAGAATATAGCAACCTCCTCAGTCAGGAGACTTAAGCCACTTATCACTATCCAATCGACAGAGACAAAAATCATGAGCAGAGAGAAAAGCTGGCAGCTCTCATAATTGTATCTGATATCACTGTTAAGTGAAATCTTAACAGAAAAATTACAGAAGTATAAGGAAATATGACATTGTTTTACATTTTGGACATATTTCCTATGAAATAAAGCAAGATCATAGAACAGAGCATATCTGGGAGGTGCACAGCATTCACTTTCAATCTAATCACATCAGCATGTATTGCAGTTTTAATAAATTTATTAAGCCTAAAGAAAAGTGTTCATTAATAAAGACTGAACAGTTGTTTTCTGAGGCAAAGCTATCATGCATTACATTGTGGAAATAGAAAATTTATGCTAAGCATTAAAGACAGAATAAAAAATATGGAGATTGCTTCATTTCTCTTTTCTAAAACTGTCAACTGTTAATGATCTTTCAGAGGTAGAATTACTTCATACATCAAGCAGAATTCTGCCTTAGATTACTGCTTCAAAATGGAGCTTCTAGACAAAATTCTACCTTTGAGCATTATACGGTAGGCCAATGTAAATGTTTTACAGTGGAGAAGCTGAGTAAAACAATGACAAGGTGGACATTTCCTATTTCTAATGCATATTAATCAATAAATAAACTGTTAAAGTGTTTCAGCTAGAAGTTGTTTCAGAAGTACAGCTAAAGATCTCAGTGATCTTCAGAACATGGCAAGATGCTAAAGATGAGAATGGCCAACTCTAGGATTACATTTCTATGGCAGGATATATGGGTGAACATTTCAAACTTTGCTTAGTGAAATTAGAAAAACCAAAAATAGAACCTTCCTACTTCTGGGAGAATAGTTCATAACAAATAATTCGTTCAATTAATTTCACTTTACCTATTCACAAATTGTCTGCAAAACACTTATAATTTTCTCCAAGATGCTACTTCAGTTAATTCACTGTATAATTTCAGTGAATAACTTTTCAGTTGCAGATTGTGACAAGCATTCAATATCCATAACTGGAAAAGTGTTGATTAGCTCTGACTGATCTGGGGAGGACTGATGTCAGAACAGGAGTCAGCCCTGCCCACAGCCCTCTGCATTTATTCCTCCTGTGTAACCTGGCACTAGCAAACTACCCAAAGGCTGAGCTACATCTGCTATTTACTTGCAGTAGTTCAAATGCAGCTTTACAATGAGCATAAACACCTGTTTATACTGTTTAAACTTGACTGCAGGAACTCAGCTTTGCTTGTAGATAGATCACTACACATGGCTAGCTTATACCTAAATGACTTTTTTTCTGATGGAAGTAAGTTTTAAAGTAGCTCAATCTAGCAAGACTTCATGAAATCAGCATAACTGATTTCAGTAAATGACACCTCTTACTGGGAATAGCCAACAGTCCAACAGATTCCAGAACTAAACAAGGTTTCTGTCTTGTTTCTACTGACAGAAACCAGACCATTAAAAACCAAAAAGCCAGTCATCAGTGTGTGGAGAAATCTCATGATCATGCCTTGCCAGAAAAAATAAGCATGACACAAATATTTCAAAGTGAAAGCCTTCAGCTATTTAGTGGTAAGGGCTGAGTCACACAATGGCTGTTTAACTGCTTGCACATATAGGTCTGGGTAACTAATGCTAGTTATGTCTATAAGAAATTAAGCATTTGTTATATTGTGCTATCTACCAGTGTGTCTTCCCATTCACTAAGCAGCAATCTTGAGTTATCTTTGAGAGCTGAAAAGCAGGAGATTCCACAAAAGAGGTTTCAGGAAGAAAATCCAAGTGAAATCTCCTGTCTGCAGAGCCAGAACCGCCTCCTGTATCCCGTGCCACAGAGCCATTCTGTCACTGAGCTCCTCAGCCACCACCTCAATTTGCCACCTCCACTGCTGAGTTACCTGCTCTGTGAGCTCCTATTAATGATCTGTTAGGTGTCTTCTCTTTGGCACATGACACACTAGCTACACCTTTCAACAACTGACCTTTTGTTCCTCAGTCATCTTTCTTCTTTCAGGACTAGATTTCAGTTTCGCTGTCATTACTTTATGTTGTTCTGTGCTGCTTTTTCTGACAATCCATTTCCCTGCACATCTCTCACCTGAGCCTCCGTGCTCACCTTCTTTAACTCTTACCAGTCCCCCCCTTAGTCCTGCAGCTTTCCTGGTCTCCCACACCGCAGTTCTTGCCTCTTCATCCTCCTCACACACAACACCCAACCTGAAATGCACCTTCACCTGCTGGCTGTCACACAGCACCAACCACCTCCTCCTCCTCATCCAGAGAGGAGCTCAGCCTCTGACAAGCAAGCTGAATTCCATAAATTTTGTACACACCTTCTTCTACTTATTGCACATCTTCACATAAAATATTTAGTACATCTTCAGGTCAGAGGGCACCATAAGATCATTTACCTAGATCTTTATCTCTTTCCTTAGGGAAACCTTTAGATTTCCCCACATATCAAATAATTTTCCCATATACTTGTCCATAGATTGTTTCCAGACAAACTACAACATCAAGAGGATCAAGGATCGAAGCCATTGAGGCAAATAAACGAGTTTAACTGGCAAAAACTCCTGCCTTGCCCTGAGGCTGGTGAGCAGTTTGACCCTGACAGTGTGAATGTGGCAGGTCCACCAGGCCTGGAGGAGTCTGGCTCTTTGTGCACCAGCAGAGCTTGTCAGACATATGGGTGGCTACTCAGAGGCACTTCTGAAGAAACTAAACCAACAAAACCAGCAGGCTGCTGCTGTGCTGAGTGGCTGGGAGGGGAATGCCTCAGCTGGGCACTGAAAGGAGGAGTTTGGCTCACGCTCGCGGTGCTTGGAGCCTACGGGAGGTGACACAGGTGGGCTTGCAGAACATGGCTCCCTGGTGGACCATCCCTGCACACAGCTGTCCTCCTTCCATCTTCCATGTCCTTGGAAAATGTCCTTGGAGATAGTCTCCTTTGAGTTGATATGCAATAAAATGTCACAGTGATGCAAGAAACACTTTTGTATATGTCACTACAGAGATATGAGCCAGTACTGGCAAATAAAACTGATCTGAAGCAAGAGACATCTGCCCATTGTTCTCAAGACACTGACAGACTTCAAAAATTATCAGTCAAAATAAGATGCTTAAGCAAAACAGCTCAGTTACAAAACAGTGTTCCTCCAGCTGCAAAAATGTGTCTCACTCGCAGTACCTTTCCACTGGAATTAGTGTGACTGGTTGCCAAGAGGAGTTATCATCAGGGTTGGCAATGGCATGGCTTCACATCACATTCTAGCCCAAACAATCTGCAAATCCTCCAAGACATGGAGCATCTTTGGAGTTGCACAGGAGCAATCAATCATAAAAAATATTCAAATTACTTCATAAACCTTATTTTAAGACACTGAAAAAAAAAAAAAAACACCCAATGTTTTCAAAGAGTGGTTGCCTAATGTTTTCTGACTATTAGATCCTCTACAAAGTCTCTGACTGGATACTCCAATACATTCAGCCAATATTAAGAGAGGAAAAATTCCAAATTGCATAAATACGTACTTTTTTCTTTTTTTTTTTTTTTTTTCATTAATCCTCTGAGTAACCTGAGGACGGTGACAGATTTTATGCATACAGCTCCCATTAAAGGCTATGGACTTACAGCAATTAAATCAACATACCTTTCTAAGTTTTAGCCTAAGAAGTTGAAGCTGAAATTGGCAATGTGTTTTAGCTCTTTTCTCCCTCTCCGGTTTGGTCAGCAGAAAATCTGAGATTATTTTAAAGAATATTTTAGACTGTGGCTTATCCTGAGAACTGGTGACTTTCTTTAAATATGTAAGTCAATTTGCAGATTCAATAAGGATGAACAAAATTAGGGGAAGTCCCAGTGGAGTGTTAGGAATGATCTCAGACTTGGAGCATGTCACTGGCATATAGGTATCTAGAAACATCACAGTAAAACTGACACCACTATTGAGACAAAGCTTCTATACATCACCTAGGCCACATTAAGGAAAGTATTTCATCACTTTGCTGGACTATTCACAAAAAAAAACTGGTCAAAAGGCTGTAATATATAAGATATTTTTTCATTTCCTAGAGTTTAAATGAAGAATGTGATTAAGAATTTAAAAGTACAGCATGAGAGATTATTCATTTTGTAACAGCAATATAAAATATATTGGCTTTGCCAAAGAATATTTCATTAAAAGCTGTTTTATAATTAGTTTTACCACAAACTAAAAAACCCAAATGCAATTGCTTTAATGCAATTAGTCCATCTTATATTTCAATGATGCAAAGTCTTGTTGAGCCATAATAAGATCAAAATAGATTTTTCTCTGCATTCCATTAGTGATTTTAAATCCAGAACTTAGTATCCAGCTTCTGATGAATTTTCCTCCTCCTTTCCTACCAACTCTCATAACAGTTGAGTATTCTCATCTCTTATTGTACCAGTCTGAAGTTACTGTTCAGTTATAAGAAGGAAAATAATACACAGATATTTGCAATATTTGTGTTATATTTAGTTTTTCCATCTATTATGTGGTATTAGAACTCAAAAAAGAAGGTTGCTGCCTATTTAATGGAAATTAAATAGGAAATTCAAGATGTGACTCACCTTAGAAGATGCTTGAGCTGCCCTCTTTGCAGTGTTTCTCTGAATATTGTATGTGACCGTGTCAAAACACTGAATTCTGAAACTCTAAGATCCATTTATTTCCTAGTTTGTACATACTTCCATTTCTAATTTAAAAGATAAATGTATTCAATGAAATAGAAATACGTTATTGATATTCAAAAAAAAGCATCTGGGAGAGACCCTGTGGATTGTGAAAATATTTTACTGAATAATTCTTCAGGATTCTAATCTTATAAGGTTTATTGTGAAAACACTAAGACAGATCTATACTTTATCTGAAATTAAAACTGAGGAAAAAAGTCCCTTCGCTGCAGCTGCATTCTGGTTTATTTCCTCTGCTTTGCTTTGGAATCTACAGTACCTCATAGGCATGGAAGATGATGCTCTCTGTCCCCACAGGCATTATTAAATCTTTAGAGCAGACCAGTTTTCTCCTGACAGGTCTCTATTTTTAGTGTTAAGTATTTGACAATACCTCTAACTAAACATTTATTTAATTACTTGTTTACTTGGGCCTAAAACATCAGTTTCTCTAAAGTTTGATGTTAATACCTGTTGGTTTTTTCCTTTCAAGGAGAAAAACTGGCTTTCCTCCTGCATTTTTCTTGCTGAGAGGTCATTTTAAAACCATTTCAAAATGTATTTTATATTCCACAGCAGCAGCAGCTAAGCTCCATCTGTGCTTTCAGCAGCCCCACTAATTAGAGATATTCAGATTATTCCCCTCTTCAGTTCATAGTTTATAGGCCATTTTCTGCCATCAGTCACACCCATGCAGCCCATCTTTAACTGCACTGATTTCTAAAGGTCTTTCAATGACATAACTGGAATACAATTTATCCATTGTGGTACCTGGCTTCATGACCTGTTTAGGTCTCTGGATATCAGTTAGCCAAATGCAATAATTAAGATGTAAAATTGTTTATACTGTTTTGTGTAAGACAGCTAGAGAAAGGTAGACCACATATGGATTTTTCTCTCTCTAGAAGTGGCATAAAAATAAAACTATCTTTAAATTAATGAAACAGACTTCTTTTCTAAAGACTTTTTGCTCTGACTACACAGAACTGTGGATAAACAACTATCACAGAACATTTTT
This sequence comes from Vidua chalybeata, assembly GCF_026979565.1. Classification (NCBI taxonomy): domain Eukaryota; kingdom Metazoa; phylum Chordata; class Aves; order Passeriformes; family Viduidae; genus Vidua; species Vidua chalybeata. The sequence continues at coordinate 14,308,615 of NC_071539.1, forward strand.
CTGCTTTCCCCTGAGCATATAATATCCTGTCACTGAAAATAACCCTCTGAAATGGCAAGAACAAATGTGTATCACAAGTATGGTTTGTAATAATATTTTTCAGGCTCCTGGCCAATGGGAGAGTCACATAAAGTGACATGGGACTTCATGAATTCCTCTGCCATGTGACCAAGTGTGTCCTGCAGTGCAGGTGCAGTAAGGTCATTGCATCAGGTCTGAATCTCATTTAACAAGTGCTCAGTATGGGAATAAAAGTCGGCTGTGCTGTCTCAAAATCCACAAGGCCATTTGCCTGGGATTTCAGACAGACTCATTGCTTTTATCAGATGCCTATAAATCTTAAACAAATATGTTGCATGGAACAAGCAATGGGACATGAATGGGACATGAAACCTTGGTTTCATCACTAAGTCAAACGACCAGGATTTCCTTGTTCAAACAGCTCCTTATCTTCAGGGAAAGGTTGGAAGAAAAATCATAATAAAGTGTTTCTTTTAAGCTGAAGTTGAACATAGCAGCTAGAAAGAGGAAGGTGCTGTCTGTGTAGAGGTAGGATACAGGATTTCAAATCCAACTGCAAATAAACTCCTCATCATACTTCTCTCATCATATTTAACTGCATTACTCAATCACTTCCCTTTAACAAAGAGTAATTCTGTACAAAAATGTAGCAAAGGTAACCACAGAAACTGTCTCAAACATCTTCAAGCAGCTGTACCTTTATAAGTTTGAATGTCTGAAACAATTTGTAAATTACATGTTCTATAAAGCTCCCTCACTAATCTGCCTATTTTTTTCCTAATGTGTGCTTCAGGCCAGTCTTTCATTTAATAAGTTACTCTAAACCATGAAAAAAAACTCTGGGAGTCTTAGAAGAATTGCATGGAGGTAACAGCTATCTTCACATCTTAATATAGATATTTTAGCAAGATAAATGTGATATAGGCAGGAGTCAAGTCGCACATGCATTTTCATCAGTACAATTTGACTGTCATTCACCTCGCTACAGGAGGAACAGAATTTACACCTTGATTTATTGGCTGGTGCTCCTTGCAAGTCACTGGATGGATCACCTTAATCTGAAAAGAGAATCTCTCTCTTTCTAATGAATTTAGGATAATGGCCTAAATTGTCTTTAAATTATGACAGAAATCTGGATTAATCCAAGCCCTTATTACATAATGACTTTTGCATCCTACTTACCATATTTAAGGAAAAATCTTTTTATTACTTCTTCAACCTTAAACAGAAAAGCACTGGAGATTACCCGAGATGAAATGTGTCCTGCTCAAGTCTAGTGCATTATTCTACAATCCTTGCCCTGAGAAATTACAACTGTTGTCCAACATTTGAGATAAAAATTCTCAAGATAAAATAAATTTTCAGGAAGCTAGACCCTTCTAGTCTAGCAGTGAATTTGGACCAGTGGGAGTTTTGTCTTCATAAAGATCTTGCAGTGAGATGCTTAATTAATTTCTAATGAGTTGCACTGTGCTTTTGCTGACTATGTGTTAATGTGTAATTTTTTTCCTGTAATTGTGAATCTTCTTGGTTCAGAGCACAACTGTCACGTCCCTTTGATGTATAATAGATATGAAAAGTCATAAAGGCAAGCCTGGAGCTCTCTGGTTTAAGTGTATTTAGGTATGCAATCAAATTGGTTCTCCTAATGCTCATTATGACACTAGCACTATATATGTAATCTGAAGTCTATAAAGTAAAACATGAAATTTCTTACAGATTTTCCAAACTACATTCTAAACTTCATCAAAGCATTGCCTTAAGGATCTAATCAGTTTCAGAGTTATAATCAAGTGAGTTAAAATGACTGCATTCACAATGGAAGCCATATCAGAATTGAAACCCCTCTTGCTCTCAAAAATATACAAACCCCACTCCCCCTCAAAAAATCCAACCAAAGACAAAATCCCCTGGGCCCTAGGCCTTTGTCCCATTACAAAGCATAACTCAAATAATTTTTGGCAATTTCTCATTGCCTTACCTCATCCTTCTTATCCTCTACTTTGCTCTGACAGGGCAGTGAATTTCTTATGAGTTTTAGTGCTATGAATTATTTTCTCTTCTAATACTTTAAAAGCCTGTTGACTGTAATTTGATGCTACACTCTATAGGGGACAGCACAGGCTTGTCTTTTCCCTCCCTTGCAAATATTTGCCTTCTATAGAGCAATGCAAAATAAACATCATTTCCTTCCAATCAAATATTTTTACCTCTAGAAATCAGCTTCCAAGTTCTGTTTTGTTATTCATTATGACTACAAAGTACCTCGAGCACTGATACTGATGTCCAACCAAAATTTTATATTATGAGCTTGAGCAACAGAATTTGGCCACTCGTGATTACCTGGAAGGCCAGCAGTCGAGATTCTGAATCTGCTTGGGAGTACTATAGTAAAATAATTGCCAAAAAACAATCCTGCCACTGAGACTTGTATCCTAAAACTCAGCAATGGGTTTGTGAGTTGTAGCAGTTCTGTAGTTTTGGCACTTACTACTATTATAAACCTGTGAGAAGAGGAAAGTGATTCCAGTCTTTGCCTGGTAAATTACACTAACACAGAAGACTAAAAATAACCCCAGCCATCCCTGTTGGTCATAAGTCATTTCATCCCTGATATACTAGAAAAACATGATTATTCTCACATTTCACTCATATAACAGATGAGATGTGAAATGAGTGTCATGGTTGATAAACACCACAGTGGCTGCTAAGTCTCACACTATGTAAACAAAAACTTCTCTGTTCACTGTACACAAAATTAACAATAAAAATTACTGTGAAATCTGGGTATAAAACCAAAACTATAAAACAACTTCAGAGACAAAAGGGTCATTACAGAGGAAATGAGTTGGTGACAGCAGCGCTCCCAGCCAGCTGCAGCTGTAGGAAGTTACCCATTGATTTTGATGGGAAATCCAGCCTGTGCATAAAATATTGCTTCAAATACTCTAATTCCTACCCATTTCTAGGGTTTAGTGGGAGCAAGAAAGCACAGAGTTCAGTTTTGTGCAGTGCACCTATACGTAGGCAACCACACAGTGACTTCAGCATGGCCCAATAGGTCTCTGACACCTTTCAGGCAGAGCTGAGAGAACAGCTCTCATTAAATGCCATCTACTGCTCTCTACTCCTAACTTTCTGAAATTAAAAGTCTCTCAGAAATGCATTAGTTATGCTGCACCCCTGCATGACTATAATACAGATTGACTAACGCACCTGGAAGAATGAGAGAAAAAAGAAAAGAACAGAACAATTGCAAGCACAGGAAAGTGCTTCATTAACTGCAGCTTCCCCTCCCACACCTCCTTGTTATAATATAGAACATCTGCTGTGAACAAGAACTAACCTGTTACTAACCAAATTCCAGTACTGATGTATGCATGATTATACACTCCCTCAATCATGGCATTATCCCCTTAAATGGGGCTGAAATAATAACTCAAAATGCTCAGGTATGCTCTACAACAGGTGGATATTGTTTCAGCTTTCACCAAAAGCAATGTAGCACTGCATTATAGGTCTATTTGGGCTTGACTCTTCCTTAACTATTGCTACTGAACAGGTAAGATAAGTAGGGCACTCCCCAGATTACAACCAAATCAGCAGATGCTGTGTGACTCCAGGTATGTTCTGGGTTCTGCCACACAACTGATGAGCAGAGTTGAGTTTATAGAAGTTTGCAGGAGGCAAAGCAAGTCTTCTGCACTTCTGTAGCTGCTCATTACTGTACTGTCCCATTGTAGCAGGCTGCTGCAGGAGCAAGGGCTGAGCAGCCTGACTGCTGAATGATTGTCTTCTACAGAGTGCTCTGTGAGGGCCATTCTGAGATTCCAAATGAAATGCTTTCCTTTTTCATTGAGAAAATGCTGTGGGCCAGCATGTGATGACATGTACTTCCATAGCCTCATGCTACTAAACTTTCTCCTTCTGTGGAAGGAGTCCCTACAGGTTCTTTACACTTATTAGACTTAGATTTCCACATTCCAAACTGAAGCAGCAAGAGTATGGAAATGGCTTACTCCTAAATAAACAGCTCCCACAGCCTTTGCTTTTCCACTGCAAAACAGACACCTCAGTGATCTGTGACTGTGGATATGGATAAGTGCAATTATTTAGGAATTACAGAACCAAATAGGAACAGAGATACTTTCTAGAAGACACAGAAATAATTAAAAACAGATATTGGAAAGATGGGGTGGGGGGAAGTACAATTTTCCCCCAAAAAATTCCAGCCCTTCAAACTTCCAGCAATTTCTAAACTCTGCCCAAAATGAGTGACTGTACATGGAAAGAGCTCTGCAGAAGGAGAGATCTCATATCTTGGCCACTCCCAGGCCCACAGTTTTCATCATTCATGAATGGGAAGTAAGCCAGCAGAGAACAAGTGCAGCACAGGACACAGATACTATTTCTGTGTATATCACAAAGGTTTTGGTATGAACAGTACACATGTAAAGGCGTAAGTGCAAAACTTTTGAGGAGCTTTTTGCTTGAATATAAAGTAGCAGAGTGTGGAAGCAGAGGCTTTTAAAATAATTTTCATTGAAATACACTGCAACCAGAGAATAGCTCCCATTAAACAGAATAGAAAGGGATATTGGGAGAAGTAATGAATGGGTACCATTGTTGGTTTGCAAGATGGAGATCAAGAGGCTGGAGTCAGGTTTTTGTCTGCTCGGTACAACAGTTTCTTACACTGTACAAACGAGAAGGAAGTGCATTTTTATACTCCTTGGATTAGCTTCGGGTTTTCTGTAATGAGAAAAAATTGTTTTCTTAGATGTGCTGCCTGAATTTGATGGCTTGTGCCACATTAAAACTTAGTTTTAAAGTGTGAAAAGTTTTCTGAAAAAAATGTGCTTTCTAGGCAGCTTAAAGCAGATCAGTTTCTTCTGCAGCATTTACAGAATAAAAACAAAACTCTTCAAAGTCTCTCAGAAAAGTTCTTTGAAATACCCTCCTTTTCAAATATGTGCTTCTTCCTCTCTACTTCTATCTTTTTAAACAAGCACAATTTACTTGCAAACAGGATTCTGCTGTATGCTGAACCTGCTGAACCTGAATTTCACAACTATACATAATTATGATAGGCAAATACATTATGTAAGTAGAGATATTTATTTCACTACAGCCATTTCTCAGCATTCTAATAAAAGAACTTTTGAAGCTGTGAAAAACTGGTGTCCGATGGAATCTCTCCTCAGTAGCAGCAGTGTTTAGTTAGGCTTGTTAACACTGTTCATGGTAAACATTTAATTTCCTTTTAGTCTTTAATTTTTGTGTGGTTAGTCAGTACCCATGAAGGGACTCAGACCATGAGTTCTGGAAAGATGACTTCCCTCCTTCTGGTAAGTGAAGTGCAGACTTTGGCCATGCTGTATATTTTGACTTAACACAACCCCCAAGGATCCCTAGTATCTGTAAGGCAAGCCAGGCCTTACAGACTTCTGAAATTTAACTTCTCTTCTGAGGGAGTCACTGGCTGCAAGAATAAAAAGTTGTGGTCTTTTCCTTCCTTACCACAACCACTTCTATACTGAGCAGATGACAAGCACCAAAAAAATCTAGCTGTGGGATTTCCAAAAGGATATAAGTGCTCTACAAACACATATCCAATGCAATGAGATATCTCTTGGCAGTCTTTGATACTTCCTTTTTGGAATTTCAACACTTTGGCATCTAGTGGTATCACTATAAAACACAAGCAACAAATGGCATAGATGGCACAATACCATTAAATGCCTATTTTGTCCTTCTCCCAAGAAGCAGAACCAACTATTGGTGCCAAAATTGTGAAGCAGTTTAGAAAAAGACAGTTGTTCAAACAAAAGAATGTTTTGGGTATTAAGTGGATCCTTGTGGATTTTAGAGCTAAAATGTATATTGTTGTCCTGAGTTAAGTGAGAGCTCTGTATGGCTGAGAGTTAAAAATTGTGTGAACTAAATTCATCTTTTTCAGTGCAGACCAAGTCATTTATAAGAAGCTGAGGCATTCACACTTGCATTGACGTCAGCAGGCCTGGAGTATTCAGCCCTTTAAAAAAAGCAGGACACTGCTCTGCTGTCTGCATAAATGTTTGTCACAACACTTGGGCCCTATTAAACCCACACAGTCTACTTAGAGATAAGAGCCTCTGTATCTTATTAAGCAGTCCTTCCAGCCATGCACTTTTACAGTACTTCCCTGTCATTTGTTCAGGCCCCTGAAACTGAGCTGCACAGCAGAAACCAAAAAATATACAGTAGCTATTATTGGCCAATAGAATACAACAGCCTTTGTTTCCCTGCAAATTGCTTCTAGGGCTGAAGAACTTGTTTCCCTGCAGTGCAATTTACCAGTGTAAATCCACACAGGCTTCAATAGAGCAGGGCACTCCTCAGAGGCACGGCCAGTTATGAAAGCCTTGTTCCACCTTTGTTTATCAGATCTCTATTCATCATCCTTCCAGACACTCCTGCTTTCCCATGTTTTCCCAGGGAGGGGTGGGATGCTTGATGGGTTGCGAGATAGATGATAAGACATACCTGATCTGGGAGTTTGAATGGTTTGTTTAAAGAAACTGTTGAGTTTTGCAGACATCCTGTCATCTAACTGCTGCTGGCACTTCACATGTGGAACAGCTGGAATTTTCAAAGCTGCTCTTTCTCGAAAATAAATACACGAATGTATCCAAAATATATTTCATATGCACCCTGAACATATTTAGATAAAATACCTTGATCCAAGTAATTTCCAAGTAGGGAATAAACAGCTGGCAAGCACTATATTATTTCTTTTCCTGGCAGTCATGGCTCACTCAACAGCACTAGTAAAAGTAAAAGCAAGAGTCAAACAACCCTTTTACACAACCATACATTTCCATAGTATCACAAGAACATTTGCCATAATTGCTTGATTAATGTTACATTCAAAGTAGAACAGTACATTTGGCTTGATATGACAGTGAGAGAAGTACTGATACATCTGCAATCAAGTGCATAACCTTCTAAGTCAGATCTAACTATTCAGGTAAAAAAACATAAGAAAAAAAAATCCACAGATTAAAATTACTGGTCAGAACCAGTGCCATCTATAATGCCATAGTTTGTATCTCTTCTCAGATACACATGGTTTCTGGAAGACATATTACTTCTTATTAAATCTCTGTGAGCCAAGAGCCACAGAAGCATCTGAAATTCAAATCCTATAGGGAAGGCATTATTTATCTGTCAGATAAACTGCTGCTTAGTTTTGTCTTTCCTAAAATTTGTCAAGTCAAAGACTTACAGAAGTTAAACTTCTATTTACTTTTTTTAAAAAAGCAGCTGATGCTAGGAACTTGAATTTATCTCAGCAGGTGTTAACCATAAAACCAAGTAGCAGTGCTTAAATACCTTCACTTTAATTGTTTCACTATTAACCATTTTGGCAGCCACACCAAACCAGTGATTATCAAAGCACACACTGTTATTTTACGCAAGCAGAGATGCAGAGATAAGCACTAATTCTGCTCTTCCAGCACCAGGATATGATCAGGTGCAGCCTTTTTAACGGGCACATGATCTGTACTTTCCCAACAGAGGAGAGAGGGAATTATATCCTTTCCCAGGTACAAGATTTGCCTTTGCCACCTGCATGTCCAACCTGGAAACAGACTACTCCAGTCTTTTCACACCAGAAGACTCCTTGAATGAGCTCTCAAAGCCTGCAGCTTCTCTCCCTTCTTTTTCTGCCACAGTCGTTTGCCTTTTATATTTTCTATCTAAGAACCTGCAGGACCCAAGTGATCCATGCATTTCCTCAATTACACAAGTAAATACACAAGATATCCAACTTGAGAAATAGGGAACAGAGCCATGTGAACTACAATGGGCATTGATAGTTCTTGGGAAGGCAATTTAAGGGACCAGCACAGCACAATCCTGGGACACGTACAGAATCCAGCTGTTATAGGACCTATGAATCCTGTCCTTATTTCCTAGGATACTTGAGAAAGGTATTGTCCTCCCTCCTCTGACACCATAGTCATGCAATCTCTGTGTTCACTGAGCAAAGACACTGCCCTGTCTTATGCAAGAGTGGAGAAGGACACCTTGATTTCAAGCATGTAGAAAAGGAACAACTGTTAAATGAAACAGCCTGCAGTGACCTAATTCAAGAAAGCTTTGTCAGGTGATAATCTTTCTCACCCTTTCTGTGTCATTCCCTGAAGTACATAAGTGTTCAAAACAGTTTAAAAACATTCAGAAATGTGAGAGAAGTAGCTGTCCTCCTGTGCAGCTCTGGCAAAGATTAGAATTCCCAATATAGTCACTGGTTGCAAAAGTGCTCTTAAGCTGCTGTTTCACTGGGTTCATGTCTGAGTGCCACTAATCAAATTAACTGTGATGGCTGCAGTAAGCTGTTTATAGAGATGAAAGACCTACCAAAAGAAGTTTCTGTTACAGCTTATGAAGCTGAATACTGCTAAGCACATAAACACCCACTGCACAGAAAATCTTGACTTTTTTCTTTCTGTAGTTCCTCACTAGAGGGTCAAGAATACAGAACTGTTGTTCTTAAGTCTTCCACAGGCCCAAAAATCCCTCTTCCCATCATATAACTTTTTTAATTTTTCCCCAGGGAAAAAAAAAAAAAAAAAGCATTTATTTTTGTTGCCTCTCTCTGAAAAAAATAAAACGAAAAGTAATAGAAGCACTAAACAATGACTTAATAGAATAGATTATTACAGTATGATGGTTGTGTCAAGCTGCAAGCTCTTCCCCATGGTGCAGTTAAAAAATCAAGAAGCAGTCAGGAGTCTGTTCCAAACCAGGGAACTGCCAACCAGGCACTTTTAGCCTGTCAGACTGTTGAGACTTTGAAAAGGAATATCAGGCTGTTGATGTTCGTGGAAAGCATCCCAGAAAAAAAAAAAAAAAAAAAAAAAAAAAAAAAAAAAAAAAAAGAGAGAGCAGTGACTGAGATGACACAGGAGGCTCCTCAGACACAAGCAATTACCTGTAACTACAGCAGCCCAGGAAGACAAAGGAAGGCAGCAGACATGCTCTGTGCACAGAGGAGGATGGTGGCCCCAGCTCTTTACCAGGATCTGGAGCAGATGCCTGAGGACTCAAGGTCTGGGAGCTCTCTGCAGCATTACAGATCTTCTAAGGGTCACTCACATAGGATCTGTAATAGGCTTTCTCTCAGTTCACATCAGCCCATTTCTTTTACTTCATCATCAGAATACCCTCCTTCAGTGTTGGCTGAGGACAGTAATGCAAACAATAAGTGCTGAAAAGAGGACTAATTTATGGAGCATACAGATGTTTTTCTAGAAGTCTTATTAAAAGTTACAAAATCTGTCTCTTCCCTCCATTTTCTCATTAAAATATACAAAAGTCATAAAAACCCATACTTTTAAAATATTTGATACCAAAATATCTGTTCTTAATTTGCACAGGTTAAGTGGAAAGAAGGCAAATGAAGCCTCAGACTCTTTGCACCTGCAGCCCTTGCTAAAGGAGTACAAGGTAACTGTGCCACTAATGAGTGCCCACTCTGGAACAGCTCCACAGCGGGCACAGTGCTGGCAAATCACAGAGGTCCTTCTAAAATAGGTCTGAGAACCCTCCTGACAGGAAGAATTAATTAGTGGTATTAACAATGTCAGAGGTCTCTTCCTTTGATAGCATTACAATTCTCCTAAATAAATATGTGGCATAAGGTTCCTCTGGATTTCAAAGCACAGAAAATAATGTTTTATGTCTTTTTGGCATTAGTAACCATTTATGTATCCACTGAATGTACATTATATCTAATGATAATATCATCCAGTCAGTTAAATGACTGCCAAGTTTCTCTATTGTGATCCAACAATGAAGAAAAGACTTCATCTTCTCACCACATCTTTTCACCACTCTGACATCCTCATATCTTCAATTCTTTTCCCTCCAGTTTTAGCTTTTAAGGCAGGCAGTGCTAGATTAATACATGTTTAAAAGGGGTTCTCTGTAGACTTCACAAAAGGGGCGAAGTTTTTTTTAGCTCAACGCAAATTTGTAGCAACCGATACTTTACCAGAAACTTCTTTTTGAATATTTTTTGCTCCGCAAAATAAATCTGTTCCTATCATTCATTTCAAAACCAACTGTTTCTGTACTTTAAGAGAGTTTCTTTGTGATTCCTGGGTGAATTTATCTATGATTAGAAATATTACAATCAGTTACATTAAGAGATTAGGGTAACTTCTAAATAGAGAGACCAAAATTGTGCTTAGAAAATACTGAAATACTTACAAGCCATCACTTAATCAGTTCAACAGCTATTTTTGAACTCAAATTAGGGTAAAAATGGATAACGAGAACAAATTTTTATTTTATACATGATGCACCACATTATCCCTCAGTGGTCAAGTATTAAAAACTGCAAAGGCATAAATACATAAAATGGGACAAAAGGCTATTAAAGCTTATCATGGAGAAACATGAAATAACCCAACACTTCCTGATACAGCTTCCTAGAAACTGCCAGCATTAATTTGACCAGATAAGTTTCAGAGGCAGAATTATTTTTCTGCAATGTAAATAGTCTCTGATGTTAGAGAGAAACCCTTTTCTCTCAGATAAAAGCTGGCTTTTAACAAAGCACATCTTAAGCTTCAGACTAGCAACATATTACAGTTTGCCTTGAAACATGGAGTGCTGCTGGCATTGGATGTATCACCCTCATGATACATCAAGCCAGGGAATCCTGCAATGGGGAGCACATTAGTAAAAATTACCTTTAAAGACCAGTGTTTGCATTCATATGCACAGCTGATGTAAAACAGATGTCTTTGTGCTCCAGCTCCTATTTAAAGCCCAGTCACAAAGCATTTTGTGCCTGCACAATGAGATGTGCTGCACCACCAGTCCTGTGTGTGCAGAACTCTGCAGACCTGGCTGCTGTGATGATCTGCTGCTCTGCCACGGGAGTGTTTGTGCTGCCTGCCCAAGAGCTGGGCTCAGGGGCTGTGCACAGACCCAGGGACAGCAGGGGGGGAGCAGAGTGTACAGGGCTCCCCCAGGCTGCAACATCCCCACGCTCTGCCCAGATCTGGTAAGCACAGAAACATGACAGCTGATGGTGATTCCATCTGTCTTGTGGTGGGGACTGACATGACCTACCACGGGAAAACACTTTCTTATCTTTACCAACAGATAATGAAGTCTTAGTGGGATTTTTAGGAAGAAAGTGCCAGACCACCAAAGATGCTATTAATACCTGATTTCTTGCTGAGGAGACATGCAAAGCCCTACCAGGCTAGCCTGCAGCAACAGCTGCAACAGGAATACCTGGGCGAGGACTTTGCTCTCACACACCTTCTAAGGCCTGTGAAAGGCCCAGAGGGACCTCTGAAGTTCAGGTACCAGCCTTGCCCTCACCCCAGCAGGATGGAGGCAGGAGGAGACAGCTACACTGCTCTCAGTGCTGGCACTGCTGCTGAGCAGGGCAAGCCAAACCCACCAGTGCCTGGCAGCCCAACCACACTGCCAAGGCAGGAAAAGAGGATGCTCACATCACAGCAAGGAGTTGCTCCCTCTTTTTGATCTCCTCACTTCCCCACAAAAGACAGCAACAGACCACATGGCCGCAGGACCACCCATCACAGCCCAGATTTTCCCCCATCATGACTCAATATTTTGTGTAGTGATCCCTTTTTCCCCTGAGAGCCTGCACACCTTAAAGATAACAGGATCAGCCAAGGCCCCACTAAAGTCAGGTAGACTCTTCCCATTTCCACAAGGCTTTGGGTCTGTTCCTTAATGTACTGCTGATGAAGTGTATTAAAACCTATACACTCAGCTTTCTCCAGCTTATTCAGTATAAATGATGCTGCTTCTTATCTACAAATATAAATTGTTTTGTTGTTTATGTGTTTTTGTAAAGTGAGTCCTTTCTGCTCTCTCAATCAAAAGGCATGAGTATGTGTCTTGCTAGAAGTAGCATTATCTACTGCCAGAGACACCAGTTTCATTTTTTGATTAGGGAAACATGCACCAATGCTGTTATAGTTAATACAACAGTTTTACTACACAGGTCACATGGGAGGCAATATATTAACTGTCCTACTGAGGAATGCAAACAGCACAGAGTGTTTGGATTTCCAGCATCCTTGAGAAGTGACTTTGCTATTATACTAACAATGCCCCAGTGAGTAATCATTTTCAGGTACTAACTACTCTTGAAAATAACTCTTTCAGTCTAATTACACTGCTGGATTAGAGAAAGCCTTTCAGTGAAGTTTATGGGCCAGATTCTTAGTCACTGTAAACACTCCTAACTCCACAGGTTCCAGAAGGAGTAATCCAATTTATACTCTGGACCTACCTCTCCCTTCTGTAAACCCTGTATTAAAGGTTATGCAATAATTAAGGATGAAGGAATAAAAAAGCCAAACTCCCTGACTTAATTCAACGACTTTGCACATACTGAAATGAGGGTGAAGAGAACCAGGCTTCAAGAGATTAGTTATAACCAGGAGATTAGTTCAGTGTAATAAAGCCCATTTAGCATAACACTGAGAACTCTCTGCCACATTTTGGAAGAACGCATTTTAAATCTGCTGCCTCTGAAGGTCCCAATCCTGCAAAGCTCACTCATGATTTAACTTTATGTGGTATACATAATCCCACTGAAATCAGACTATTCACAGTGCAGACAGACAAGCAGAGATAAATTGCTGGATAAATTATGGGTTAGGCCAGGGGAAAGTTGCCTGGATTCTGTGTCTCCTTGAGACTTGACCTATAAACACACAGGGAAATGTTTGGCATTTTGCTTAGAAGAAATAGGCCTGATTTTCAGTGGTTTTGGTTCTGCTTCAAAGAAAATAATCTATTCTTTCTCAAACAAAAGGTCTAATTCTCTATAGACATGTTTTTAATGCTTCTCCAATATGGAAAAAAATATTCAATCAAAATTGCCAAAATAAGGAAGCATAAATAATTAATTTCCATTAATCCTGCTACAGTTCTTGCCTTCTAAACTCATTTGAAGCCTGTGTTCTAGATCAGCAGCACAGTGTTAAAGCTGGTTTGAGGCACAGAGCTCTTAGGTGTCATATACCAAATGACAAAATATTCAATAAAGTCGCTGCCTTGCTCCAGCAAGAAAAATATTTTTCTCAACATGAATACAGAGGATTAAGAAAGATGGGTGCTTTTAGCTCGTGTGTTTTAGGAGAAATACACTAACCAGAGCCAAGGCAAAAAGCCAACAACTACTAGATCAAGAACCTGAAATTTACATTTAATCAACCTCAATTAAGGACAAGAAATCAATTTAACACACTGTTTGCAGAACGCTTACTCTGGAAGCATCTTGTATGATGCAGCACTGCTAAAATTACCCCCACAGAAATCAGATGTTATTAGGCAAATTACAATGGCCAAAGAAAATATGCCACAGAAGTCACTGAAATAGAACAAGGAATTTCTTTATTTGGTTTCCCAAAACTTCAAACGTAACCTTTGATAAGTGGAATGTTTGATCTTTTAGCTACCAGCACAATTTCCTAGTTACTTTTATAAACTGGAGCTTTCAAACTCCTACCTACTCCTAGTGATCTCTGCATACTGGCTTATTTAATATTCCCTCAGCTTATCTCAAGTCTCAGTGCAGCAAGGCTTTTTAGTTGCTATGGCCCTAAGCATGGAACATGAAAGAAAAGGATATCTGGGAGCCTCATTCTATATTTTTCATTTAAAAACAAGGCCTGGGAGCCTGAGGCATGTCCCCAATCATTTTCATTTGTTTGGGAGCTCCCACTTACACTTGGAGCATTCCATCTTCATAGGGTCCTTCTTCAATTATTCACTGAGACACACAGAAATATCAAAGCTCTATCAGATCTGTGACTCTGTTTCAGTATGAAATGGGATGCCTGCTTGCACAATTAGCAAAAGAGACTAAACTGTTAAATTGATCAAAGGGGTCTTGCCCAAAATCCCATGTCCTAGTTTCCTATTGGTCATTGTGGTACAGTCTTCCTAATCCCAATACTCATACAAAAAGCATTTCCTTTCCACAGCCCAAGTAACTCACAGCTCCTTCAATGCGGCACCATTGCACTAATCTGGTTGTTGTCACAGCCCAACAAGAGCTGATAAGCACAATATGTTACATAAAGTATGAACAGACAGCAAGAGAGCACTACATTCACACTGTCTGCTTTTGTTATTCCTAGTAAAAAAGGCACAATATCTTGGTGAGCACCTTTGAATTAATGTGCTTGTATCATCTTAGGCTTGCAGAAAAAGTAAAGCATGTGTAAGAGGGAAGGAATTTGGAATATCTGAGCACAGCTTTTCCTGTCCAGCTGTACCACTGACAGACAAGCACGCTTAGCTTGGGAGCTGCACTGATACCATCTCTGAAACCTTCTTAAATTGGAGACTGAGGTATTGCAGAAATGCAATGACTCTCACACTGTGAAGACACCACCAGGTGGATCAGCAACGCAGAGTGACAAAACACACAGACTCCTCTAGATCGAGGTGCTGACAGCCCTTCTGGGAGAGGGAAGCTCCTGTTGCAGGGAGGCAGCAGAAGCAAATGAAGCCCCTTCATCCTATATCCCTTCTCCAGGCAGAAGAGGTGCATGACCACAGTGCACTCGATTCTGCCAGCTCAAATACCTCATCACAACTGTGTGGAGCTGGGGCTGGACTCATTGAAGTTCAGGCCTGAAGAACACAACAGTGGTAACAAACTACCTTTTCATTTCTGCCTGTGCTCAAATTCTAAAAGTATATTGTGCTTGGGCCCTTGGACTTCTTGCTTGAAGCACCAGGAATACTTCATTAGCTCAGCCAGAACAATCATGACATACTGAGCCCTGCAGGTGAGAGAACAGTTCCACTGACTCTGGAGACCCCACGGGAACTTCAGGATCTAATGCAGCCTCAAACTTCATGCTGCTGTACCTAAAGTCTCCCTATTTTAGAATCTGGCTCAGCTCTATGTTGCAGTGCAATGTGCAATGAACTTGAGCTCAGTTTGCCCTGGCAGGATGGCACAACCCCGTAAATTCACTGCCAAGGTAAAAGTGCTATTATCTAGAAACATGAGGATTTGCTATTCCCTTCAGAGGTACTCAGACAACAGCAAGAATAAGACCCCATGTCTTTCTCTAAATCTCCCTCCTTCAGCAAAGAATGTTGTGTACATGAAGTAATCCAAACACTTAAGAGAGTATTTCAGATCCAGCTTCTGGAATATTTCAACTTTGCCTGGGAGCTTTAGAAGAGCACTATCTATAGAGATGTAAATATGGCTCCAAAGAAATCTACCAGCTATTATACATATGAGGAAGGAAAATTATCTCTACTGAATTTAAAATATTCTGTAGACTCTCATTTCCATTTTGTCCTTTGCTGTAAAGACTGGCAGACATATGTAGTGGTAGAGCAGAGAAATTGGGAGCCTTTTACTACTGGGGAGAATGCAGAGGTAGTGGATAAGAATAAAAGCTGAATATTCTCTGCTGTTTTCGTCCCTCAGACAAAAAAATGCTGTTCATTCAAAAACATGGGAAGGCTGGCACTCAATGGTAAAGATAAAGGCTGCCTAAGATAAAAATTTCCCAAGTAACAGAAATTTCCAGCTCATAAAGATACAAAAGTTGAAGAACTTCTATACAGTGAGAGTGGCTTAAATAGGTTTTTCCACTTCCAGTTTCTGATTATTTGAAAATCTTTGATTTCTGCTCTTTGAAAGTAACTGAATACTATGCATGATGTCTGTAATTTAAGGCTTGCTGGTTTTAAATAATTGCATTCACAAGCAGTTTTATTGACATTAACATACAGTTATAATTATTGTAAAGTTCAATTAATAAAGACAAATCTTGTCCTTGGAAGCCAGCAACATTTTAGATGAGCACAGAAGACATTACAATACTACCTTTCTTTGTGAACGCAGTTATGATTTATATGTGCTTGCTGTTGTTCATTAAAGTTTCATAAAAAATAACGACTCATCAGTAGAAAATGAAACTTTGCTACAATGCAAATATTTTGAAGATTTTCACCTGAATTTCTCAAAGAAACCCAAGTATTACTCATTTGAATTCAGCAATAACTGTGACATAGATACAAAGCATATGACAGATATTGCTGAGTGCTGTGGAACACAATTCAAAAATTATATAGACCATAAGTCAGCAGATATTACTCCTATGTCAAGCATACTGCAGCACTCAGGGAACTCCAGCTTCTTCTCCACTGAGAGTTCCTTGTAGTCACGTGCCTGAGCAGTTCAATGAATCAGGTATATTATAATGCTGCCAGAAAAAGGAAGATTTCTCTGAGAAGGAAAATATATACTTGGGGTGTTATATGCAATTTAAATTTATAATAAATTCTAGATGTTATAAATTGTGCTCTGTTTTAGGGGAGTGCTATTCCCAAGCTTAGAATTCCTAAGTGGTGTTTAGAGATATTTTAGGGGTTCACTTTCTTATGCTAGTTTCTCCTCCACAAATACGTGTTTGACCCCAACATATGGATACTCTGTGCATGTAGATGAACAAACCTAAACTGTTACAGAGCTCTTTGGATTTGTTACCTGGTATTTACACATAAATCACACCATGGCATATGGAGACCTAACAGGGCTAAGTACTGTGGAGTTTTGAAACGAGGTGAAAGCACTGGACCCCAGCATGCCTGGGAGATGATGATGTCAAGAAGCCACCCTGACTGATGTTAACCTGCATGAGCAGGCAGGAAAGCAGCATCCCACTACTTTTAATAACTCCACACTGCAGGGGCTTCTTGTGACCCAAGTGCAGGACCTGGCACTTCACCTTGTTGAACCTCACACCCTTGGCCTCAGCCCATCAATCCAGCCTGTCCAGATCCCTCTGCAGAGCCTTCCTGCCCCCCAGCACATCCTCACTCCCACCCAAATTTCTGCTGTCTGAGAGTGCACTTGCTCCCCCTGTCCAGATCATCAGTGAAGACATAAACCAGGGCTGGTCCCAGTACTGAGCTCTGGGGAGCCCCAGCAGTGCCAGGAGCCAGCTGGGTGTAATTCCATTCCCCAGCACTCTCTGGGCCCAGCCATGCAGCCGTTTTCACCCAGCAAAGAGAGGACCTGTACAAGCCATGAGCAGCCACTTTCTCCAGGAGATGTTGTAGCAAAGAGTGACATAGGCTCTGCTACAGTCCAGACAGACACATCCACAGCCACTCCTCATCCACAAAGCAGGTCACCCTGTCATGGAAGGAGATGAGGCTGGTCAAGCAGGACCTGCCTTTCCTGTGCCTGTGGCTGACCCCCAAGGTGACCTGTGCTTGCCATGGGATGGCCCTCAGGCTGATCTTCTCCCTGACCTTCCCCAGTATCGAGGTCAGGCTGACCTGCCTGTGGTTCCCTGGGTGCTCTTGCCCCTCCTGCAGAGAGGCACCCCACTGGTCACACTGCAGCCATCTGGGACCTGCTGGGTTACCAGGATGATCAGTGATGGAGAGCAGTTGGACAAGCTCTTCTTCCAGCACCTTCACTGCCCTTGGGTGGGCTCCATCCACTATCAGAGACTTGGGAGGGTCTAAGTGGCTCTGCAGGTAATCACCTACTCCCACCTGGGTTGCAGTGGGTCTGTTCTGATGTTTATCCCTCTCTCCCATCTCAGGGGGCTGGTTGCCCTGAGAATAACTGACTTTTCTGTTGAAGTCTGAGGTAAAGAAGGTATTAAGTACCCCTGTTAAGTCTACAGAATGCAATTAGACTGCAAGGTTCATGTTAGTATGTTATGTGATTTTAAATAATCTTAAAACAAAATTTACTACTCAACATAGCTGATTTTGTCCATCAAACCTGTGTTTCTGAGAAACGGGTAACAGACTTGTTTACCAAAAAATACTTGTCCTGAAGCCATGTTAATTGACATTGCCCATTTTTATTCTTAAATTGTGTGTTTACAGTCTCTATTTAACTATAGTATTTATTATGCCTCTGCATGACCTGTAGCTAACAGCTTAGAGTTCCCTCTTCTTCAAAAACAAATTTCCTAGGTTTTTTTTACATCAGTGAAAAAAAAACCACTGATAATCATGTCTTTTAGGTCTCTGACAAATTTTCTGAATCTGTGGTTGAAAAAAAAAAAACCCTTAGATTCAGTAAGTGCTATCTCTTTTTTTTTTTTTTCCCTTAGCTGGTGAATATTCCATTCTCTCAAAACCTGCCTCCTGCATGCACATTCCAAATACAGGACACAAACTGTTGTTGACATTTCTTGCCTATTTTGCTTCACTATTCAGGATTTCACTGTCTGTATCAAGAAAATAATCCAATAAAGGTATCTTTTGATCCCAATTATATTCTAAAATGCTTTTAAAAATTGTTTTAGCCCTCTAGTCATTGACATATTTCCATTAGAGTCCTTTATGAGATGAAGTTTCCTTCCAATACTGTGTGTTTTAACAAGGATGGCTTTTGACCACTGTATATATTATTTAAGCAAGACTGCTTTATCTGAGTATAGTTTTGGTTAGCATTTTTCATTTTAAATTATCTAGGCAGAAAGTTTCAGTGGTTTTGAGTCACAGAGTTGTCACACTCAAGCTATATTCTGTTGTGGAAAGAAAGGGTAGTGAATTGTAATTAGGGAGTGTACAGATTGTTTTTCTGAAGGAAATCCAGCTGACTTACTCCACAGTGGGCTCAAAACAAAGCTTTACTAAGAAGTTACATTTCAGTAAAACAGCTGGTGAAATTGTTTAGTACCTCTGCCAGCATTCACCAATTATATATAGTTATAGCTGTTATAAAAAAGGGTTTTCTTCATGCATGCCATAGACTGGTGCTTACAGCCCAGATTGTTCCCCAGTGAGGTTTGCTTGGGCAGATAACTTAGGAAGGCAGACTCGGTACATTTGCACGTATGTGAGTCTCACACATACATCTAAGAGCAGTGTTGACAGGAACACTATTTCTAAACCAGGCTAAAGGTGTCAGCCAGCAGGTGATCTCACTTTAGGTCACAGTGTCTATGGACACAAAAGTAAAGTGGAATTAGATGTCAAGGACTAACCAAAACAACTCTGAAGAATAGAGAATTGAGGCTTATGAGAAACACACATCTGGATATTTGTTATCACATAATAAAAGCAGTGAAAACACCCAAAAATTATCTTTATTCCTATAAATCCAAGCCCATATGATTATTTTTTCCTTCCTTTTTTCCCCCCAGTAAGTCAAAAGGAGAGACAAGAATAAAATAAAGGAATTTTACAATGGATGAGATTGGCTTAAACTATGAACTTCAGGTATTTTGAAGGCTAGAAAAACATTACATTTGTAGTGATGCATATCCAATAATTGTCATACTACTCTTCCTATATTCTTATTATGGAGAACTTAGCACTTACCAATAGCCCTACACTTGAGAAAGTTGTAGAATTTAGAAATCCATTGATGGCTTTTCATCTGTAAAACTATTTGATTGTATGTTTCACTTTAAAATGTATTCACTTTAAAATGATAATCTTATCTTTATACAAAGAGAAACCACCCCAACCTGAATCAGCCCACACATAACATTCACTGACAAAAAAAAAAAAAAGCAAATGAAGAAGAAAATAGCTCATATTCACTATACATTGTATGCAAAACTCCATTTACTTGCTTTATGAGGGATTTTTGGAAGGTTTAAAGGAGCTGGAGTGATAGGTTAGTTTTGTATGCCAAATTAACCTAAAATTTGCAATAGGCAAATGGAGCATGCAGTAAGATGTAATACTTTAGTACTAGTTAAGGAGCAAATGTGGCTTATCTTTGGAGAGCTTTTCCACACTAAAAACTCAGTGGAAAGGCATAAATCACTGCTTGCTTTTTACATTTAGTTTGATCTAATGCGTGCATGAAAGAAATATGCTGAGAGCTTGGAGAAAATAATAGGTGTTACAGAAAAGGAGATGCTTACTTAAAGAGTACTCTTTTAAATTCTGCTGAAAGAATTGTATGAGCAGTGTGGATGGGACACTACCAAAACCTACACATACTATTGTTCCTAGTAGTTATTATTCTGCATTCATTTAGATTCTTACAATCTCATTTGTCATCAGTATATGGGAACTTTCTCACAAAATTCAACCGAACTTCCAAAGACAAAGTCTGTTTGCAAAGCTCCTCATACCTTGCCATCTCTCTGAACATTCTCAGAGCTGGAATTTCTAAAACACTAATTTTTTTTCATGGTGACTGGAAAAAATAGAGAGAATCATGTAGAGTTTTTTTAAAGAGAGATCACAATTTCATTTTGCTAATAAAACAGCCTTTCATGCAAAAACTTCAAATGAATTTGCCCCAGGACCAACTTGAACTTTTGGCACCCACAGTGTTCCTTGTCAAGGAGATCACAGGCCTGCTATCCCTTAATCCTGCTCATCTTGTTTGTTTTGATCCCCACCCATTCCTGGCTACATTCAATGCCCTCCAGTTACTCTTGCTGGAAAAAACAGCAGCAGCCAGTCCCCCTCCGTGCTTTGCATGTTGCTAATGATTTTATGGACTGCAATCATGTGGCTTTTGCTGAGCTGAGAGCGCCTGGCCTCTTCACTCACACACCAAAGCTAAGTGTGTTAACTTTGGTGCTTTAACTATATCTTGCCTTGCCTCTTGGTTTTAATCTTTGTGTGTGGCAAATAAAATAAAAAAAAAAAAAAAAAAAAAACACCAACTTTCCCACAACCAGTATTTGCCTCTTACAAAAATCTGAAATTTCTAGCAAGTGAAACGTATCAAGAAAAAAGAGGAAAAGGAAAGCTTTTCTAATGCATAGGGGCTGTAAACAGAGAACATCCACTCTACTTTCTTGATGTAATTTCCATAAGATTTTCAATAGTTTCAGCTTGCACCATAATGCAGTAAACCCAGTAGAGAGGGCTACTTCTAGAATTGATATTCTATTTTTCCTTCCTTCCTCTCTGTAGTATCCTGTGCTTGTCTTTATTCCTTTGCAGTTTTCTCATTACCAGTTGTTTCATGTTCTCTGAAGACCATAAAAGATCTTTCACTTAGGCAGATGATTAAAATAACTCATTTTCAAAAGTAGAAGGGATTTGTTTTTTTTTTCAAAAAGATGATCACTGATATGATCGACCTGGCATCACATGGAAGAAAAACTCTTAAAAGGTAGAGGTCACAGGCAGCAAATTTGCTTATTGGACTGCTCTTATGCTTTCAGTCATAAACCAGCTTTCAATTTCTAAATTAGCTTTAGGTGCTTGCCCAAGCTGACAGCCAAAGGAGAAACACCATCCAAAGAGCAAGCTAATTATCCCCAAAGGTTTCAAAACTTGAAAGGAAAACTGGAAGAAAAAAAATCAGAAAAATGAGAGACTGGCTGTTCATCAGTTCTGTTCTTAGTGTATATTTGATGAGATGGTTTAAACACTTTGAAATGAAAGGATCTTGATCACCACAATGGCTGATGCAGTTAAACTGCCTATGAAGGAGGGAGACCTCACAGACAATTCCTATTCACAAGACTAAAATCAAGCCTTCAAAAAAAAATTATTCCTTTTATCCTTATGAACATACCAATTGCTGACTCTCAGGTAATTGACAAAATGGTTTACAACATTTCTATAACAAAGACCGCGATTCTATAGTGAAAAGTGCAGTCAGAGAGTGACTTTAAAAAACCCTGTACTTACTCTCCACAGAAAAAGGGAAGAAAATAAAGGTTTCTGCTAAAGGTCTGAAAAGGACTAAGTTAATAATGTGAATTCCTTTGAGTAATTTCTGATTTGACTATAAGCATAAGTCAAATATAAGATTTGCATGATGCCCTCAAGTGTCATTATTGCTGCTTGATTGCATTAATTAATACATTGCCAGCATCAGCTCGATAATTGCTGGTTCCTGCTTTGTGAATGATCCCTTAAATTGTAAGTCAGTGCAAAATTTTGTGAAAACAAGTTATTGTTATGTTTACTCCAGCAAGCTTATAGATCAGTGCAATTATATAGCAATATAAAATTTTATATGCAAAAAAAAATTTGCATTTCTAATGACTTGGGGTTTTTCCCTTCAGAATTTGTGTTTCTACATTTCAGTAATCAGTCAGAGAGGATTCTCTCAAGGATAACAAAGCAGGATGGAAAATTCAAACCAACCTCCATAGACAGCAAGATGTCTTTCATTAGATTTGGTAGTGCACAGCTGCACTTTGTTCTTTCAACCACACAGATAAATACTTTCATTGTGTATGTTAATCAAACTGGGAAAAGATACAGAAAATGGAAGAGTCAGATTTAAACTACATTTCTGAATAACTACATGAAGATCTGCCACTTACTGAGGGTTTCTTTTTTCTTAAGTGAAAAACATTAAAGAAAATATACAGTAATTATTTTTCTTGGAGGATGCAACGCTTTATACTGACATGAAAAAGAAATGAACAAGTATATCTACTATAATAGATATTAATAGGCACCCCAAGGACAGCAGTACACACTCTCAATACTTCAGAAAGGAAGGAAAATCAAAGCAGTTCAGTATAGAGCAAACAAGGCTTTCAATAAGCTCCTTCTGTATTAAAGGCTTGAGCAAAAAGGTTCAGAGACCTTCCAAGACAGGGAAGGCACCAGCACACACAATTCCCCTTGGACACAGAGGTTACAGCCACAGTCCTATTGATTCTGATGAGACTATTATGTACTGAAATGAATGCTCTATGATTCAATGGGGCTTCTTAGAGATACAAATTGCTTTCCTTAATTGTGATGGGTAGAATGGAGGTAAGAGACCAATATTGGATCCTCAGTCTTTTTGTGTAGAGAAAAGAGCAATTTCCTGAGCTGCAGGACTGAAATGTTCCACCCCATCAGGGAGGTAGGAGGTGTTTTTTCATCTTTGATTTCAGGGTGATTTTGTCCTAGTATTATTTCTGAACAAAGTATTCTTCATCATGTTAAAAAAAAAAAAAAAAAAAAAAAAACAAAAACCCAGACAAAAACCACATGCAGCTGTCATCTCCTAATGTCTTTTAGATATTACTGCAAGAGTATTTAATGATCCTTTATCACCTGACCTGAGCCCATTACAGTTGATGAAAAAATTTTGTAGGCTTTTGACTAAGCCTATTATAACACAAAACTTCATTTCTCTTTCTCAATTTCAATTTGATATAGAACTACAGTACAATTTTAGCAAGTTCTATCCACGAAAAGACAATTTACTGAGATTAAATTGCATCACACTCATCCTATGCATTCTAGATGCACTGAGTACCCAAAACCTCAGTTGAAGTTTGTTTAAAGTAATAACCATACAAACTAAATGAACAATTATTCAAATTATAAATTCAAAAATGTAGCAGTATTCAAAGTCTGTCTGCCTGGTATGAAATGGGGATGAAAATCCAAGTGTTAAACAGTGACTAGTGCAGAATATACATGCAGAACATGGGGGTGCTCCTGTCCATGCTGTAAGCATGAGAAGCAACCTGTGAGTGGATTGGAGCTCACAGTGCTTTGGAGGCGATTCAAAGAACAAAGCAAGTCTAACCCCCCTCAGCTTCATCCTTCTCTCTGCACAGCTTAGATCATCACCAAAAAACACCACTGCAGAGTAGGAGTCCAGTCAGTCTTCTCTTGACCTGTTTCACAGAGCCTTCTCTGTGCAATATAGTATCATGACACACATGATAGCTTACACTGAATTATTTTACCAGAATTCCATTAATGGAAGAGATTCCCATCCATTCCTATTGCAATTAAAGTTCATCCAGTGATTGTTACAATGACCTTCTAACTCCTGGTGAAAGTGACAGATTTTCTGTGCTTGTTGTTAAAAAAAAAATATATATATAACCCCACACACACAAAAAAAAACCCTACCCTAACCTCAGTTCTTAACACAGAATTCTTTGAATAAATAGACAGAAAAATATTAGTTAACTGACTGAACATGCTGTAAGAATTATGGAATCCATTCTGATTTGGCATCTTAAATTGGCCACACTTGTTGAAACACCCAAGGCAAACCACTAATTTTTACCACTGCTATAGGGCTGCTGCAAAGGAAATGCATTCTGACAGACAAATTACAACCTCAGCTTCTATCAGCTTCTTTTGAGTACAGCAGTCAAGATTATGAAATGCTTAAATAACTAAAGGATTCAAACCACTTAGTATGTCACATTCTGACTTGGTAAGAATATAAACATAAAATTCAAGTAAAAATGTTCCCCTTCTCCCTCTAGAATGGTTTTGTCCAAGAAATCTCATTTCCATTAAATAAAGAATATAGAATATGCTACATATGTTTTCAACAGTTACTAACTCAAGGGAATTAGTGAGTAATAGATCATTTAAATTCAAAAAGACAGAATTTCCCTTTTCAGCCAGCACTCATCACAGAATTATTTGAAATGGTGAGAGGACAGGGAATTGTTTCAATGCTTTTCACTAACTAGATGAGCTCCAACAGGTAAAAGACAAATTACAGCTTTGGTGGGTAACTTACCAAACCTCTCCCTGACAACAATTACAGCAGCTGCCTGAGACTTGGAATTGTGCCACTGGAAAATGGACAAACAGCCATGGCATAGAGGAAAACCTGAGCTCCTTTTCGGATTTTGCTGCATCTCCAGAGCCTGAGCAGCTGTGCTGCCCTCGGGGGCCCAGGACTGCATTCCCCAACACACTGCCAGATTCACAGCCCAGAGGGATGAAGTGTCAGGGGATGGCAAGGAGAGAGATTGGTGGAAAACCCACTAACTGCTGTCTTATCTCACAGGCTGGAGAAAAACCCTTCATCAGCCGTGCTCTCTACTGGGAAAATTTCCCAGTTTGTTCCTCTTTCAGTGTATTTCTGTACCTCATTTCCTATTTTGCTTAACACAAGCCAAGTTTGAGCATCATCTGTGTTTTAGTGCTTTCTTCTCAGGTGGGAGGACCTGTAATTGTGTTTCTATTCATATGAAGGATTTAATGAGCTAGCATTAAAATCTGCTATCAAAGGCAAATATGCAAGCCATAAGGACAAAAATACATGTGCACCTCAGTTAAATTTCAAATACCCTGAGGATCTATATGAACTTTCATATAGATCCTGCCTTGTGTCTGTCTGAAATAGCATAATACATAAAAATGAACCAATTAAAATCCAAGCCTTTTACTTGCTTAAATCTCCAGGTCCATCCAATGGAAGAGCTTTTACTCTGCCATGCCATTGTGTTCCATGTAATGATAGCAACATAGGAACTGAACTGCCCTTAAAGCTGCTGACTATAATAAACAGACTGTTGCAGGAACAATATCTGACACAGGAAAAAAAAACCCTGCACCGATGTTCTATACTAAATAAAAACAAAGAGTATTAACAAAACTTTGTCAAAATGAACACACAAAAATCCAAACTCCACAAAAAACAAACCCCAAATAAAAACTCTGAAATTTTAAGTTCCCAACTATTTTTCTGGCATTTGCTCATCTTTTTCAACTTTTTGTTTATTTTGTTCTTCAAGAAAATGATTTATCACAGTTCAAAAATTATCACAAATGTATACATTTCTCATGGGCCCAGTCAAATTTACAAAGTTATGGCTAAAAGCAACTGAATAATGTTCTTACTAAAAGGGTAAGTAGCAGAAAGCTGTGCTGTGGGCAGCCTCTTGCACCTGTGTTATCTGCTGTGTGATCAGAAGGAAGGGGTTTTCTCTTGGGGTGAACACAGCAGAACAAATGAACTGTGCAGAAACTGGCTCTGCATTGGGAGGTTTGAACTGCAGTACAGGGAAGGGTCCTTGAAAATTAAGATCTCTTTACTGAAGTAGCTAATTAAACAGTGAAATTCCCTTTAAAAGCTGCAGCTGAAATAGCATTACAGATATGCAAAAATTAACTCCTCAGCTTGCTTCGGTTTCCAGTAATGTCAGAATTTTGAAGCTTTTGAGGTATGGAAAAACAGCAGCCTTCCCTTAATAATTGGTAAACATGGCCAGCACTGAACAGGTTCCCCAGGGAAGAGGTCACAGCCCCAAGCCTGACAGAGTTCAAGTGTCTGGACAAGGTTCTCAGGCACAGAGTGTGACTCTTGGGGTG
Source organism: Vidua chalybeata (assembly GCF_026979565.1). Classification (NCBI taxonomy): domain Eukaryota; kingdom Metazoa; phylum Chordata; class Aves; order Passeriformes; family Viduidae; genus Vidua; species Vidua chalybeata. Next base: position 14,334,700 of record NC_071539.1, read on the forward strand.
TCCTGTGCAGGGCCAGGACTTGGACTCGATGACCCTGATGGGTTCCTTCCAATTTAGCATATTCTACAGTCCTATGATTAATGTGTCTGCTAAATAACATTCCTGTCCTTCACACTATTTCATACTCCCAGTATTTCAGGCAGTTTAGCCTCCAGCTCACCTATAAATATCCTTGATAAATCTGTGGCAGTCCAACCAACAACAACAAGAACTATTTGACAGAGGAGGGAAAAATTTTGCAAAACACATAGTAGAGTTCAAAGCAATTTGGTAGCTGTACTGTGACCAGTCAGCTGTGCTTTACATGGCACAACATTCATTTCCACATGGACTTTATTCTGACTCTACATCTGTACTCCAGCAACATGGAAAGGCTCTTTTGCTTGGAGATCTAACTTTAATAATAGAGCAGAGGGTGATGAAAACATCATATTTTGCTCTTACTGCTAATATATTTTAAAATAAGAAAATAATCAATAATAAAGTAATTTCCTTGACTCCTAGGGGAAGAAGTAGGAAAGCTCGGCGTGATTATCTGGATGACCTCAAATTCTTCTTTAATAGCTTTTCATTTATTATCAGACTAAAATTTGACACCTAAGATTGCTTATATACTCTTTTTTGTGGGCTGCTCCTAGACTGACTCTCTTTACTTTCCCATATTGCATAGTACAGAAGAGAAATACATTTCTGCAGGATTCCAGTTTCACTGGCAGTGAAATGGTGATTTGACAAACATGAATTGGATGATATTCCACCACTCACCAGGCCTTCAAGAACCTGGGATAAACACATTAGAAGGGCATTGCCATTAATTGCACAGTCCCACATATAACAGACAGTTACTGACAGTTCCTTACTTCTAGAAAGTCTAACACACTTCATGAAAATCCTATGAGAATGGAATTCTCTAACAGGCAAAAAAATTATTAATACAACACATGCTCCTTAGATATCATATCAATATCTATACTTCTTTAAATTTTAAAGGGAAAAAAACCCTAATTATGAACCTGAATGACTTCACACACTTTGTTAATTCAGGGCCTCTGGTGATTTACAAATTACCAGCAATGGGTCATAAATTTTCTTGTCTAATACAGACTGATAACTCTCATTGTGTGCAAATGACTTAATCAGTCCCCTTTCAGATGAAGAGGAAAGTTCTACCACTAATTATCTTCCAATAATTTCATCACAAAAGAAATCAAAAATTGTCATATAACGGAAAGCTTGTAATGACTTTTCCACTGTATGACAGGCACACACCTGTCAGTGTGCATGGGGTCCTTTATTTGGATCATTGCAATATAAAGAGACATGTTGTAAAACTGAGATTATTTTGGTATCGATAATGCTCCTTACTAGTAGCATAAGAGAAAAAAGAACATCTCATACATGTAGCCTTATATTAAGGGGATATTCAAAGTGCAGAATAAGAAACCCATTAGATCTTTGAAACTGTAAAAGGCTAGGTATTCATATATCAAAATGTTTAAAAAATACACTCTCTGCTCCAGAAATTTAAAATACCTCTCTGACAAAAGCAGAGAAAAAAATAGACTAATTAGATGAAATACCTATAATCGGTTTGCTAAAGAGCCTTAGCTACGCAATTTTTTAAAGAACATTTATAGTACCACTATTCTAAATTATTATACATTTTTCTCCTTACAAAGGTATTCTACTTGTGAGATTTATTCATGAAGGGAGAGGTCCATGCCCTAAGAAAGACAAATGACAGAACACATTAACTCATAAGAGTGAACACTTCAAGGATTATTCAGTAACTCACTGATTCTCCATATTTTTGTAATGTACAACAGTGGCTTTATACTAGAAGATGAAATCCCCATCCTAGGTACTCTAGGTAGCTTTACAGAACTGCATGTCCCCAAGAATATTTTATTGTAACCATAAATAAGTATTTGTAGAGTACCAGAAATAATTGATGTTGGCTGAGAGTAACTCTGTTAATAACAGCTCCCTCCAATGCGCTAAATAAAATTTATTTATGGCCACACAGGAACCTATAAAACACAGTATACACACTACTACAGACATCAAAAACTGGTTAAATAAATGATGTTTCATTTGCATGTGAAGGTAATAAACATTCTTGCATTTGCTAAATTTATTTTTGCCTTACATCACTCTCTGGCTCCTCAGCAGTACATAAGTCTCTGTATCCTCATGAGGATTCTAGAATGTCCTGACTCTTCAGAACTCTTTATATCCCCAGGATTCTTCTTCTCCCATACTACCCCTACATTAGTTATTAGTAATCCTGTATCTATTTTTACTCCCATGTCTTTAGAGCAACACAGTTTTTGTTACCAGCCTTTAAGCCTTTCTAAAACCCTAAACACAACATATAAATATTGACTCTCTTTATATTAGGGTCAGTAAAGCCACTGGCTTAGTCTTGCTCTGCATCAGATACATCCATGTAGGGTTTACAAAGTTGAGAGATAAGCACTAGATATTTTTACAGATGCCAGTACAATGTGCAGCAGCATGTCATTAGCAAGGATTTTCAGATCTCTGTACAAAGTACACACACAAGCACCTTGCACATCCCAAGGCATTAACTGCTACCTGCAGAGTTAAAGCTCTGGAGTTAAAGAAATGCGCATAAAAAATTTATATGCTATCTTTGAATATAAAACTAATTACATGAAAAATGAATTTATTTTTAAACTTTGATAATCATGAAGATTTAAGTCAAACCTCTCTTCTCTGACTTAGCACTCAAAAGACAAAATATACTACTCAACCTTAATAATGTAATACTAAAATTCATTCTTCAGCCATCCCTCCACCATTTTTCTTCTAGCATGAAAAACAATTCTGATTTCACTTTTTTTACTAGCACTTTTTTTTTCCCACATATACCTTCTACTTAATTTATCCCAAGTACCCTTGGTCTAGATATGCTTTATGCTCTTATATGCATGTGCTCAGCAAAAATCTACTTGTAGGATACCTTCCTGCTTTAAGTAGAGCCAGAGCTAAAAATCAGCTGAAAACAGCTGAAACAGCTTTGAATCCAATTAATCTTTTAAACAGCATATCACAGGATTTTGGATACCAGGAAAAAAGGAATGTTCCTCACTTGTAAGTGATCGTCTCTGTTCACACAAGGAACTGACTTCTAAGAAAGATGCAAATGTCAGGGGAGAGTGCTATCCTGAACAGACTTCTTATGTGAGCACTTCTGTACTGAAATGAAAATGTTTCATATACCCAGCTGAACAGTTTCCCTTGTAGGTAAACTCCAAGTGAGCATCCCCAGGAGCAAGTGCAGGTCCTAAGTTTCTTGGTAAGTTGATCATGTTTTCTGGGTAGCTCATTTTTGTTACAAATGCTCTAGATCAAATAAATACCAACACTTTGGAGGAGCAGACTGCATTAAACAGAGCCTCAGCAGATGAAGCCATGCACTGACAGAGCACAGCTTCTCGGCAGATTTATTCCAGCACCACAGCCAGCACAAGAGGGGCTGAGCCTTCCCCTCTGCTGCTCACTCACTCTGCACCCACTCAACAGTGCCAGTGCTGAGGTTTGTGTCCAAATCTGGATCAGAGCTCTCTTTGTGCAAAGGTGCCTCCAAAAGGGAGGGCAGGAACAAGTGAGCCTAGACAGGGGAAACCTCTCAGGCTTCTCATGAAGTGACAGCCTCACACCTGCTATCAGTGAGATCCCCCAATCTGATGTCTCCTACAAAACCCACCAAAATAAATTCATTTCTTTTCAGTCCCTCTAAAAGCACAGTTATTTTTATTAATCTGCATTAATATGCATTTAGAATCCATTCTTGACTATAATAATTTCATTTTTGAGGTCCTTTCCTTTAGACCCACAAAACAACCAGGTCTTTAAAGAAAACATCGGAGATATTCACTTAAATAAAAGAATTGGCTCTAACATTTGAGATTGTCCTTTCCCAAATCGGAGATGGAAGGAGACATTCACAAGCAGGCAAAATTGCTGAAGCAGTTGCTGAAAGGCCTAACAAGGAAGACTAGGAAAATGTTTGACTTTCAACTACTAGTTGTGGTTTAATACTAGAAGATTTCATGCCCCCTTAAACTGTGAATTTTTTACTTTTCATAAATGCATTCATCTAAGTTGCCTGAATGGGAACTTTTTACTTCATAGCTTCAAACATTAAACCATTTTTGCAAAAATGTGCCTTTTTACTTCATGTTCTCTGATGTCTAGTTTTTAAAAAGGCTTAAGTAAATTTGTATTTTTGGTCTAATTTTCTAAACACTTTCTTTCATCTGCTCTCTCTGTACTCCATATACTTTACTCAATATAAAGATCACTAACAGGCTAAGGCATGAATTTGATGTGTGTTTCCAGGATACAGTTAAACTAACAGCCTCCAAGAAATCATATCAAATAACACAGGGCCTAAGGGCTTAATATATTTTTTAAAAATCTAAAATATTTTTCATATTTACAAGTATATTCTCCTGTTATTTCTGAACAAGTGTCTATTTACTGTGCATAATCTATAATTTGTGTTACTAATAGAATGCCAGAGAAACATGGAAAAATATTCAAAATATACCAAAAAAATCACTTCTCTTTAAGGGGGAAACAACTCAAAACAACAAAAACTTCTTCTAGGAATTATGAAAGAGCTGTGTCTAAGCTTCTCTTATCTCAGGCTTGGTATCAGCCAAGAAGCACCTTTCCAAAAAAGGCAGATTTTGGCAGACACAGCAATGCCAAAGCAGCAAACAGGATGGTCAGCACAAAAACTGCTGAACAATTCACCAGAATCTGGAAAACCACACATTTTATGTTCAAAACCATAAAGGTTTAACAGGAAACAAATATATTCTTAAGCACTATGTATTCATGACAATGTTTCCTAAATCTTACTAAAGACTACAAAACAAAACATTCCTTCTTAAAAGAAGCTTTTGAGGGATATGGAGCACAATGTGTGAGGAACCCAACCCTGCTCAGAGTGTGTTGCAGTGGGGAAAAAAAAAAGCTGAGTAGTTTCAAATGGAAACTTTTACCATAAAAAAATTCTCCCTTCATTGAAATACAAATGTTGATTTTTCAATTTGACATTCTAGTGTTACGAAAAAAAAAAAAGACATTTTTATGAATTCCTATAACCTTATCTTGCAGATTCTTTTTTGTCATTCCACTTGAATTTTTATTATGTTTTTTTGTATTTATGTTTTGTTCCTACTAAACATTCAGCTATGATACATGTATTCTATGCTCCTGTCACTTTCCAATCACTTTAGATTATTTTCTTTCCAAACAATACATATAAAAAAAATCATTTCTGCTTCACAAGTGCCACTCATGTGGAACTAAACTAAATCAAACAACAATTGACAATATGTTAATGAACTAAGCCAGAAGTTTAATGGAGATTAAAAAAGCATTTCTAGCAGTTATAGCAAGGAGATTATTTTAAACAAAAGCTTCCTGCAGCTAAATACATCACATAAACAATAAATTCCAGTTTGTAATTACAAAAATTGATTTTTGTTTGCAATAATTTGCAAATTTAGCAAAAGGCGGAGACTAGAAATGGAGCCTTTCCTGCTACAGATAAAGTGGAAACTTATTCATCTAGTAAAAAGTGGATCATGGCAACCATAAAACACAGGGGTTTTGGCAAGTGATCACCACACCTGGCATTATTTTAATAGGCAAAATCCTAGCAGAAGGTATAGTTGTTTCAAACTGAAGTTAATGAAACACTGGCTTCAGAGTGACCACAATCTATGTTAAACTTCTCTTAATACAACAAATAGGAGTTCTCAAGTTATGAGATAAAAATATACCTGATATCACAGGAACCAGGTGGTTAATACATCTTAAGTAGCTATATATCTTGTTAGCATAAATCCTGTTAACATTAATCTCCACTTTCATATACACATTTTAGCTCCCCTCGCTTGCTGAATTGAATTCTACAATTATTTAAAAGGAGAAATATTAGGCAAAGTAAGGTTAGGTTAGAAATTTCCAGAAATACTTATGAATCTTTTCATCCTCCACAAATTCTTTCAATAGTGTTTAATACTAAAACTAAAAAAGAAACATAACACAAAAAAATTTATTTAACTAAGACATATTTAGCTGACAAAATTACTGCATTGATTACTGTTTTGAAGTCCACACTAGAGTTTCTCACCATTCATGCTCTATGAATCCCAAAAGGAGCCAGCAGTGGTATGCCCAGCACACAGATGGTGGGTGACCCCTGACTGGGCAGGTCTGTTGTCTGGAATTCAGAGGGGAAATGCAATTCACCTTTGCTCCAATGGCAGCTTCACCCACTGCTGCAGGATGCAGACTCTGTGTGTGGCACACATGGGGAAAGGACTTCGGCAACATCTGTGACCATTCCTGGCCACCACCAACATTCTGAATTTCACTACTGGCCACATACAAGCTCATCTGGGTACATCAGTTTCCATGCATTCCCAAATGATCTTTGATGTCCAAATAACATTTTTTCTTCCTGAAGACAAAAGAATTTCAGCCATTTTAGAGTTGCCATTAATATAATCTTTTAATTCTACTTAGAACTCTATGTAAATGGTTTTCTTAATGTAGTCAACTCATTTGTCTGGCATGGACTTTTCTGTTTGTCTATTGTCCATATGTTCATCAAACCGAAAATATAATTGACTGCAATCTTATTTGCATGGCTTCCCATCTGTCCCTGTCAAATAAACTTTGTTTTATTATTTACTAATGGGAAAATTAACCTTCTGTGCTCTTGAAAAATGAATCCGTCACCTCCATTAGGTAATTTATTGTCCTATTGAATTTGTAAGGCAGATCCCCCTTTGCAAAGGAGGGCCCTACTATCAGCAAATATTAAGGGAGGAGAACAAGCACATGGGTGCTATCACTTCCCACAGGAACAGCACTGGTCTGCACAACAGTTGCTACTTCCTTACGGTTGATTAAGTCTTTGTCTAGAGCCTCCACAAGATACTTCATTATCATTCTGTAATTCAAACTAAAAAACAAAAGTATAATATATGCAGGAATTGCAATGTCATGGTATTATAAAGTCATTCCTGGAATGATGCCACAGTTCATCTGGTTAATAAGTATGGAAACCTGTGTATGCCTTCCAATACACATATATTTAACAGATAAAATCTTGTTCCTACTAGCACTTAACACATACCAAAATTAGATTTATAAATGAAAAGTGAAATTAACTTCACATTGCTTTATAATTATGCAGCAAGTAGGATTTGCTTAATTTAGACCATGCACACCAATTGCAGCCATAACCCTGACTCCACAGCCTCTGAATGCACCCAAGACAACAGTGTTGTCACATACAAATACAAAGCAGAAGGATATATTTCCCAAAGGAAACAAACAGCAAGATCCATCATTTATCTTTGCATATAAAGAGGAAAATACCTCTAAGAATGAGGGAAATCTATAGTAAAAAATAAGGAGGGTAGGTAAGTACAGCATGTGTGAGCAATTCTCATTCACTCAGCTGGCAGGGAACAGCTTTCACCAGCAACAAAGGTTGAGAAGTTAGGCTTCAGCATTCTTGTACATCCCTCTTTTGTGCCAAAACTGAACATAAAAAAGAAACTGGAGAAGTGCCTGGGAACAAAAATTCACTTCCCTGAGGTTTCTGAAAACTAACATGGTGTAGAGCTGTGATCTCCATTGCAGCACAGGTGCTGCCATGCAAAGGCATTTAAAAAGCAGCAGCACAGAAACAATGTAGTGTGAGGTGTGATACACCATGTCCCTGGCAGCAGGGCCAGATTCAAACATTGCAAAACTGCTTTGGCAATGAGATTGCAAAGCACGTGAACACTGTCTGAAAGTATACACAAATATTTATTCTACCTACATAAATGGGATCGGCAACCTTTACGTTTGAAGGATATTTCTTTACACCAAGCAGAAATGATCAATTAAGCTTTTAATTAATTCCCAAACAGCAAGACTTACTGGTGCATTTACTTAGCTCAGAAGTAGATGATGTCTAGATCTTGTTACTGCCCCTTATATGCTACTATGGGTAAAAACAGAAGTTTTCCCCCAAGGTTGATATGCACTGCAGGGGTATCTCCAAGCAAAGCTGGAAATATTTATTACCTGCTTCAGCTGAGCAAAAGACCCACAAAAATTAATCCATACAGACACTCCCCAAACAGCATCAATACATGTTTTCCTGCCATAAATTCAACCCAAGTTTGTTATGACACAGGAGCTGTCTGGCATTGCTTTTTGACTGATTTTGTAGCTTAGGTCAGACTCTCAAGCAATCAGGCTGTTTCCAATCAAGAGCTTTGGACATAACTAAAGAAACACATAAATGTATTTGGATACAAACATGAAAAGGACATATGTACATAAATAAGTATATATGTACATATAGATATATGTACACATACACACAGACACCAGTTTGACTCCCTGTTGATAGAAGTCCACGTTCCCTGAGAAAATGCTTTCCTCATTGCCAGAAACTAAAGTAATTTATCCCCTCATCTCTCCTTCCTGTGTGCCACAGAGGAGGAGAGGAGCACTCTCCCACCATTTCAGGCTCGTTCTGGCACAACTGGACTGGGATGCAAACACCAAAGTGGCATATTTGGCAAACTTACTTGGCCATGCTTTGTGAAGTGACAGGGTGCTTTCCTACTCCCCCTTCCCAAAGGGCCCTGGGAAGAGGAAGACAGAATTGGTGGCCTGGCTCTGCCACTTTGTGCCCCAGGAGGAGAAGCAGGAGGGCAGGGCTCAGCAGTGACACTGCTTTGCACAGGGGAGCCCAGGTTACCAGTGTATTTTGCATTGTGCATTTCCTCAGTCTTCCAAAAGTTAGAATTTGAACGTAGCTACCTATTTCTTGGATTTCATTGTGTATTTACAATATATGGTGTAGGAAATAAATGTGAAATGAAATAAAGAAATTAATGTAGACACCTTAGACAGGTATACCTTCTACTTTCACATAAACACAGAGTTCTCATAGATTTCTGTGAGAGTCCTGCGTGAATAACAACCAAATAAAAACTTTGCAATCTACCTTTATGTGTTCTTATACATTACAACTCATAAATATGCAATATGAACACAAAATACCCCCAGATATTTTGAGATATGTAGAGAGACTACAACCACCCAGAAGAAAAAAAAAAAAACCCACAGAAATGTTATAGCCTCTCTTACTTAATTTTTAAAAGCTGCAGTGTTGCCAGCATACTTATCTAACATTTCAGAAATTCAATTAAAATACACTTTTTGCATCGTTGCTAGATTTTGTAAACCTGCTCCTTTGAAATACAGGGTGCTGCAAACTGAAGTTTTTATGGATACTGAAGCTGAGCACAAATTAAAATAAAGGCATCCTATGGCCAGTGGTACCAGGCAGTGGCCATGCTTCCGGCAGCACCTTGAGGTCCTTTGCCAAGGCTGTGCAAGACTTCAGATCACTGACATAACCCAGCTCATTGCCATCTCTAGGCACTGCTGTGTGGTTTGATGCTCTGCCTGCAGGCTGACCTGTGATCTGTGACCTGTGATCTGGCTCTCTGCTCCCAGCAGGGCACTGCAGCCCCTGCTCAGTCCAGGTGTGCACCTGGCAGGTCCCTGCACAGGCTGCAGCACCGGGGCCGTGCTGCTCCCCCTGCTCAGAGCCCAGGCAGTAAATCTGTAGTGAAGTGCAGCAAACCCCAGCTCAGGGAAGAAATGATCCAGATCAGAAGGCTGAAGGATAGCTTTATTAAAACTATACTATATTACATTAACCTACTATTTAAAGAGATACTATACTATTCTACATACTTCTTACTTACCTAACTTACAACTCATGACTCTCTGCTGAGTCCGAGCCACAGCTGGATCCCACTGGTCATTGAACCCAAACAAGCTTCACCAGAACCCAGTCCAGCAATCACTTCAGGTAAACAATCTCCATACCACATTCCATATGGGGAAAACAAAGGAGCAGAGATAAAGATTGTTTTCTCTTCTTCTCTCTGTGCTTCTCCAAGAAATCCTGACAGACAGAATCATGTCTCTCTGTCCAAAGAATGTGAATGTCACAGTAAATCCCAGCTGATAACCAAACCCAGACAGCTGCACCCCAGAGCAATCAGCACCTCGTACACTTGAAGCATTGCAATAAAGCTGGAGGTGCTAAAGCCAGTGTGAAAGAATCTGCAGGGGTAGATGTGCAGACTGCTTAGCAAGCTTTACTTTGCCACAACAGACTGAAGCTAAAAATCATGAAGTGATAAATTCCTCAGGATGCTGCTCTAATCAGTGGGGATTACATAAGTGTGTCCTACCTGCAAACTGCAGTCAAACATGGAATTATTTAATCAAAAGGAAATTTAAGTGTTTGAAAGGAAATCACGGTTTTATTATCTGCAGGCAATTGTTCAATTGTAGTGTTCTCATTCATTGTCTGGGGGAACGGAGGTGATTCATGAATATATTCTGCTGTCACTTCCACTAGAGATGCAAGTTAACCATTGAAATATCAGAACAATTTTTATTTTCGTCCTGCTTAACTGCAGCATCTTCTGTCAATGTAAAACATTAATTTCCCAAGGACAATCAATCAAAAACTAAATTAAAATCAGATATCAAAATTTCCATGTCACAGGCTCCTTTTCCTCATGTTAAAGGTGACGGAAGTTCATTGAAGCCAAATAATAAGGTGAGGAAAATTAGGCCCTGCAAAAATGGTGAACAAAAAAGTTTAGGAAATACGTGGGGGTTAGTTAGTGTTGCAGCACAAGCAGCCCAAGAATCAGCTGAATACATTCTATAACAATAACTAAAAAGCCACAAAAACAATAACAAAAAAATATAGAAAACTTGTTGAAAAATAAATAAAAGGTATTAGAGTAGGATTTAATGGAGGATTATTTTAAACATCACTTTGACAGAAGTTTGGTGGAGTTTTTTTATTTGATTTTTCTTTTAATTGTAAATTCACCTTTGTTGCCAAGCTCTTGCTTCAGAATGGGAAGCATTATGTACCTGTTGCTCAAGACTGACAAAATGACAATTTATGATCTTTTGCTCAGCACATCCAATTACAGTATAGAGCAGGAAGAGTAAAGAAATTCTCACATATTCCACATCCTTTAGATGCAAAAAAAAAAAAAAAAATACTAGAACACCAGTCTGCAAAGCCTTATCTTATTGAATTAATATTGACTCAAAGGTAAATTCAATGCACTCCATATTTTACTTCTGTATAGATTATATTTATGCTATACTTTCATCATCTTGATTCTTATCAAGTCATTGTTTGCTGACATACTTGATTTAGGTGTGATTTTGACTCTCAAATGGTTACATAATCATTGGCCTCCTTTCACAGTCCATTATGTTAACCCAAATCTGCAAAAACATGATTATTTCAGTCTTAGAGCATTCAGAGACATTAAATATTTAAAAGTTTCCCCTTTTAGCTGCTGAGTGACTCCTGAATAACCATAAAAAAAAAAATACCACCATCTAAGAGATACAATTGTGGGGGAAAAAAAAATCACTGCCATATGCAGACATTGGTTTATTTCACACTCAGTTGTTACCCTCTTTTGGCAGCGACAAAGTGACAAAACAAAGGGAAAAACGAAGCACCTGAACTCTGGTATCATAGCACAGATGCTGGACCCTGTGAACGATGCAGATCAGGTCAAGTGTAGCCTGTCTGTGCTGCCCCCAGAGAGAGTGCCTGGCATATCTGCAGCTGCAAGGGCAGAGGTTTCTGTGTGTAGCAGTGACCTACATTTAAGGTGCACATCCCCTTTACATTTTCAGTAAACCAGTAACCTGCAATTAACATTTCAAATGGAAAACGTACTGTAGAAGGGCGCTGCTGTTCAACCTACTCTGTCACAAGCAATCATCATTTCCCAGTCCTTACACCACCAAGGCACATGCATAAAACATATTTCTTTATCTGTTAGCATCCTCACATTTCTGCCACCTTGCTACATCTAGCATCACACTGACAAACTGAGACTCCTTTGACCACATGAGCATAAACAAACATAACAGAAAAAAAAAAAAAAAAACCTGTATGAACACAAAGGCCTTGTGGAGAAAAAAGAAAATATACAGATGTAAACAACAGAAAATTTAGAGTGTGCATGGAGAGGCAAGGCTGAATTCTTCAGGCCACTGGGAGCACTCCCCTTATTCCACCTGCAGCACTGAAAGATCAAACACTGGACAGATAATTGCCCTGTGTTATGTAAGGTCATGGTTTTGCAGCAGAGCTGACAGAACTGCTTTACCTTATTCATGGGCCAGCTCCCCAGTTGTGACTTCTGGCACAACTAGAAGGGGAGGCAAACCAGAGACATCTCAAAATTAAGTCAGGAAACAGCCTGTTCTCATCTCCCCCTGGTATCAGAGAGCTTAATCTATCTGGGCAGGATTCTGTAGATTTGCTGTTGATGAAGAAATGGTTACGTGACTGCCTCTAGAACTGAAAAGAGAGAATCTGACTTCCAGGTGAGGTTTGCCATCTCCTTGTCATATACCTGCTCCCCACCCTCCTGACTGCTGGGTGTTCACAGGCACTCAGGCAATTCTCCAGATATTTGCAGGTATGGCAAGTGCCAGCTGCTCCCACTGCCTCAGGCTGACAGCCTGTGGCCAGTCCCTGTGACACCTCAGCTGGGAAGGAAACAGGGGTGGGAGCACAAGCTGAAAAGTACTGATGTAACAGAAGGACAAATGAACACAACCATAAAGACAAACTAATTGAAAAGCCTTAAATCCCTTGAAATGCATTTAAAGAGTTATTTAAAGAAGCCAAAGTTAAAGACAATTTAAAAGCAGTCACCAGTGCTAGCAATATAAGAAAATAATATCACTATTTGTTGTATTGAAGACTTCTGAAAGTAATTTTACTGTGATAGCACCATTGAATGCTCTGTAGAAGTGTTAAAACTGGGCTGTTAAATGTGTGGTGTTCACATTTATGTCACATTCTGTGAAGATCCTAGGAAGGCTGGAGAAATGATACACTTTAGAGACAACACATTAAAAAAATTTATATCCACGAAGTTCAGCAGTGGCTTGGCAGCTATGAAGAACAAAACAAAAAAATAATCACCAAAAAGTAACCAGACAAGTGAAAGTAGGCCTAGTTCAAACATTACCCAGAGGATCTGTGCTATTTTTTATGTGATTTCTGTGACACATCACAAGTGACCAAATGCCCCAGAATAAAACAGGACACTGGGTCAGATCCTGATTTTACCAAGGAACACTGACTGCAGCCCCAGAAGTAAGACACTGAGGTGAAATACTTTGTGTTTCCCAAGTATTTCAGCTTCGATAATCAGTGAGTTGCTGACCAGGAGACAGAGATTCAACCATTTTCAGCCTTGACGCAATTTGCTGCATCATCTAAATCACCAGATATACACAGGAGTAAAAGAAGAGTTGCATCAAAACCTAACATTGTCTAGCTATCACATGCAAACATGAAATTAGGAAATCATCATGAAAATTGTAGGCAGTGTATGGTCCAGGAAACTAGGTAGGCATAAAACTGAAATATGGAGAAAAGCTTATTATATTTTTATGGTCTGCTCACATGCCTAAAATAATATTTTACTGAAACTAGGTCAGAAAGCTCAGAATCTTGCAGGATCAAATGCAGAAAAAAACCCCAATATTAGGACTAGAAAGAGAACTGGTGAAAAAAAATCAGGTCCTGTTTCTGCAGTCTTCATAACATGTTTCCAACATATCCAGTCTCTCAACTGTTCCACGAATTCTACAGACATCTCACACTTTTTATAAGAAAGCTTTCACATTTTTTTGTTCTTGAAGTACATAGATATAATTCCATCAGACTGATCAGGCATGAAGTTATAGTGTTTGGAAAGCAAAAGCTCAGCTGGAGTTGAGACTTAATTACCAAGAGCAAGGAGAGCTTCTACAGCCACACTGGTGGTAAAATATTCACCTCAGAGTTCTCCCTGCTTTCAGCTGGAGCTGGGACTGAGGTTCCTTCCAACCTGAATCATCCTATAATGTTACTACTTTTAATACTGACTATTCCATTAAGTTATATTAATATTTAGTAACTTAGTTAAATTAATTTCTATTAGTTGGACCCTAGTGACCAACTCATCCAAAATTCACCTGTCATTTTTGCATGTATTCACACAATGCTCATTACAAGCCCATAGGACCACTGAGGTCCTTTAGAAGCCCATAAAGTGCTTCTACTTCTACCATATTCCTGATGTTTCAAAGTTTCTGCTCACTCTCCAAGGGGACACAACAAAAGACATTTTGATGTACAGCTAAAACTTTTGGCCTACTTTAGTCTGTGGTAAAAGTTCTGTTAAGATCCATGCACCTGGATATTATTGCATATCACTCCAAGTCAGGGGCCAGACAGTGGAGAGCACTGCTCTCCTGCAAAGCAGCCAACTTCAGCTGAGGGGTAAAGCAGGAGGAATATATTGGAAAAAGAAATTTAAATCAAACAGTTAACCTTCCATTAGCCCCACTTTTCCCTTAACCCATCTACTTCCCTAGTGTTTTCTACAGAAATTGGCGTGGAGGGGGAAACAGGAGTCATTTTGTAGCAGCAATTAATTTATCTGTTTTCTTCAACTTACAGTATTGAAAATCATGTAGAAAGTTCTAATTTACAGTTATAATCAATGTCTTTGTGACATTCTGCCAAGAAAAAAAAAATCGTCTTTGCTTGAAAATGGTCAAAGCACTCATGATAACCAGCAAAGAACCTTCATAACTATAAACATCCAGAGAAATGTTAGGCATGAAAATTCCTAAGAATTATTTTCTAGTGTCTGAAAGCCACACCAACACCTGTATGATATTGCGAGATGATAGCTTCTCTTTTTTTTTTTTTTTCCTTTCTGGAGCATCCCACTGGAGTTTTTCTTAAAATTAAAGAATCCTTCTGTTCAAATTTAGCTTAATTTAAAGCTCATTCTTGTTTTATTTGATAATGTATACACTTATTTTTATGAAATGAAAAGACAATATTCCACCAATCCTAATTGCAGGAGGCTTGGCTCCTGAGATAAGTTTTAGAAAGCCCAAAGCCCATGGTCAGCACTCCATGTTCTCACAAGATCAGGTCCCAGAAGCCAGTGAGGCAAAAAAGCTTCTTATCAGAGTTCAGCAAATTAGGTGTTCATATTCTAAATGTGTCTTTTTTTTATAAATGCTTAAATAAGTAACAAACTTTTTTATTTATTAAAAACTGAATCATTGGAGTCTAATTTATCTGGAATGCTCTAGAAACACATCAAATATGGGATTCTCCATTTAATTGGTAACAGAGTACTCTAACTCACTTCATGCAAAACACTTCTATAAAATGTTCATATGCAGTTGACTTTTTTCTCCTCAGAGAACTGGGGGCAGTAGCTATGAG
This sequence comes from Vidua chalybeata, assembly GCF_026979565.1. Taxonomy (NCBI): domain Eukaryota; kingdom Metazoa; phylum Chordata; class Aves; order Passeriformes; family Viduidae; genus Vidua; species Vidua chalybeata. The sequence continues at coordinate 14,350,139 of NC_071539.1, forward strand.
ACTCTCAAAATCCTGATTAGCTGCACACAAAACAGAGGCACAGGCAGTTACATCCCAACTACAGCAAAATAGTTCTTCATGCAAATTCTAAAAGCCTTACAATTGGCACCGTGAAGCAAAACTTATTTTTTAAGACTGCTATTTGTGAGCAGAAAGTAGTTTTTCCTGTTAATGAAGTGTTAATTCTGATCCCCCCACAGTCTCTAGCTGGTTTTCTTTTGAAGCTGTTGCACTGTATTGGGCAGAACACAAACTTCCTGCAGCTCACAGGAGGGAGAATTGAGACTTCATCATCCTTGGCTGCCTGAGACACAGCAGCCTTTTCATCTGAGCTGCACATTACAGTTCAAGAGTGTCAAAAAGAGCTCCAAAAGAAATGCATTGATACCACATTCCTTGTCCTACTGTGCAGTACATGAAACTGGAAGCCACAGCTTAAGCACCACTGACAATCACTAATTTTCAGTATCTGGAATTCTGCTGGCAACACCTTTGTTTTGCTTCCAGTGCATTCTGTCAAATGAAAATGCCTATGAATCAGGCAGTGAAGAAAAAGACAAAGATGACAAAAAACAACCTCTTCCATCTGTATGAGGGGGCAAATCAGTTGTTGAACTATTTTCTTCCTCACCTTGCTCAGGGCAAGAGACCAAAAGAGTAGAGATATTAAAGATCTTCCTTTATTCAAACTCAGTTACTAGAGTCCAAATCTGTCTTGCACTTGAGCAGAGCATTACCTCACAATGCAGAAAGTACCAGCAGCCTCACTGGTATTAGCAAAAAAAGAGAAAGAGCATAACCCTAAATAATTTAGATCTTGTTTTCTAATGCATTTCCAGGTTTCAGCTTTCTAATGCATTTCTAGGCATCTGAGTGAAGCTGCCTTAACACAATTTTTCTAAAGAATTATACATATTGTAGAGAAAGTAAAATTGTTTGCAGAAGTCCCTCACTACAGACTAGTCCTTGTTTGCAAAAGTTGATGATTCTATGACTGCCATACAAACATTGAGCTAAATTGAACCAGAAGTTGCCTGAACCAAGAGCAGTATGAAATAATCCTACCAGATGGGAACTCTAAACATTACATTTCTGACCCTGATACAATAAGCAGTGTACAAACAGATAGACACCTTATTTAGACACACACTAACACATTTTTAGGAGAAAATGTGTGTTTTCTGACAGCTGTGTTCAGTTCTCTTCAAATGACTGATGAATTGCTTGTGCTTTTAAACACAGCAAACTGGGAAGCTAAACTAAATAGAGATGTGTGCCCTCCATACCTTCTGAAGCATAGTTTTATGTCATTTAAAAGGAAAACATTGGATGGAACACAGCAATATATAAACAGTCTTTTCATTGCTAGAACTGTCTGCTTCCTGCAGGCTCCTCTGTGCTAACAGCAGCCTCATAAGCAGCAAGGTCCTCAGAAAGGAGAAAAAGGGGTTGAAATCAAAATACTATTTCTTTGAAATTTCAGCAAGATGTAGAAAGGTAGAAAAACCTGGGCTCTGAAGTGAGACAGACCCACACAAACCAGATCAGCTCTGAATTCTCTTGATCCAGCTAAGAGAAAACTGTAACCACATGACAATATCCATACAAAAGATGGAACAGGTAGAAATAATAAGATCTTGGTCCTCTAGCTGAAGAGCTTAAAAATCTTTAATTGCCACTCACGAGAGCAGTGATTTCAATTTCTTCCTATGCTTCCTGCAGTTCTTCAGACTATTATTTCTATTATTCATCCATCACACATGGAAATTCTTCAGGGACTGTAAGATCACAAACACTTCACAACAAAACTGTGTTAAATCTGTTGAAACTCCAGTGTACGTGTTAATATTTGCCCTTTCAGGAAAGTTATGGAAATTTCTGTGCTTGACCCTGCTATTAAGCCAATTCACAAATACAACTCTTTGTGGGATGATTTTGCTTTTCCTTAGAAGCAAATTTTCAGGCTATTTACTTCATTTAATTGCATATATTTATTCCTCGAGTCAAAACAGCAGTTCTGGGATCCAAGTTTAAAAGTACTATTTCCCTGCCAGAAGTATTCCAAGTGAAAGCAGAATTATATAAATATTCAATTCCTATGTTACATTATTCTTCATTCTAAGCTCATGGCTTCCTGACACTGAGACCTCTAAGAATAGTCACATTTTTGGAGTCCCCTGGCTCACACAAAAGAAACCTGCACTAAAGAGATACTAAACATTAAAAAGTTTGGGTTTTCTCTAATATATCTCTCTGCAATCAGGGGTGAAAATTATTTTCCACGACACAATGGCTGAGGCACAAAAACTCAGCCCGTGCCCTGGGAATTTGTAGGTAACACCTCAGGATTCAGGTACCTGAGCCCTTATGCTTCACCCATCCCTGTGCTGGGACTTCACACCAGGACAGCAGCGTACATTCTGGATTTCCTAAAGAACATCACGACAAGGAAGAGCCATCATTTCATCCAGCCCATGTTTTCCAGAACAGTAATGTTTTCTTTTCAGTATCCCTGGTCAATGCTGGTGACCCCAAAGGGTAGAAAGAATTAAAAAAAAAAACTTAAGAGCAGGAACAGAAAACAAAGATCAGAACAAACACTTAACAAGACAAGGATTGAACACCCAGAGAGAAGTACAGCAAGGGCAGTCACAGCAACAGATGAAACAAAGGAACAAGCCTCAGTTTAATCACAGGTTTCACAGGTTTATATACTATGACCATCTCTATCCAACCAGTAGAATTTTAATCATCACTTTCCAAATTTTCTTCCCTGTTATTTTGATCTCAACATGGTTCCAACCTGTCATGTATTAGGGATTTAAAGCTTAATTAGTTATGAACAGGAATAAGTTTAATTTTCCACTAGGGAATTTCACATTTACTGATTATGAGCACAGAAAAATAAAACAGAAATCTAAAGTCTGATCCTAGAGTGACAATACTGGAAATTATTCTAATGATTTTTCCAAAGTCTAACTGTAGACTTGTTGGAAACTGTCATTTCCAAACTACGTGTAGTAGGCATCAGACTAAACCCAGGAAACCTGGATTCAATTCCCAATCTCATGTAAACCTGAAGAGTAATTTTCCTGAACCGATAAAGAGGAACTGCTTCTCTAACAGTTCCTTATTTCCCAGTCTTGCCTGCACAATCCTGCTTTGATTTGTTCTGAGCTTGGGGAAGAGCAGAGGCTTGAGAACCTCTCCAGCAGCAGGTGTTCGACACTTGAAGAATACACCAAGCAGCTGCTGTTTCCTCTTTCTCAGCAAGGATTCTACAGTTACCCAGGGCAGCACGGAAAAATACTCACTAGAGAGAAGTGGGACAGAAAACCTTAAAGAAGTAAAGCATTTGGGGAAATACAATTTTTAGCACTGATTAAGAAAACTTTACAGGAGATATCAGGTAGGAAAAAACCTTAGATCAAATTAGCTGGGGTGCACTGACTCTTGACAATATTTTTCTGTTTACCTTCTCTTTTTGTTCCTCTCCTGGTAGCCCTTTACATTTGTTTCAAATTGTCAAATATTCTATTGCGTTGCATATACAAAATATCCTTAAAGAATAGAAAGAAAATTCTGCAGTACACTCTCTTTCCCCAAGCTATTTGCTATCCAGATCTCCAGCTAATAAGATGCTCCTCACCAAGAGGCTGCTAAATCACATCTACCTCCAAAAGTGACATGCAACTGAGTGAGTGCTGCAAGCTCTCAGCTTGAGACAGAAATTGTGGATAAGAGAAGGATAAGAAGTATATTTAGTTAGCCATTAATCTGGGCTAAGAACACAGACTATCAGGAAAATTGCCTTCCACTACCACCAACTGCAGTTACAGCTACATTTTATAAATGTAACCATTAGCATGTTCTACTCCAGGCTGTGCAAAGGGAGATAACCATAATCAGAACACAAACACTGGTGTGTGTCACATTTCAACAGAAAATGCTTTATTTTTAACCCCAGGAAAACAAAAGGTGAAATTCATTTGACTAATGCACACTGATACTGCCACTTCCTTGAGTGAGTTACATACAGCATCCATCAAAGCTGAGTGTGAGGAAAAAATAATGAATTTATGGATGCATGAACAATGAACATTTCTTATGTTTTATAGATCTGTGGCCACTATGGGAGGAATTTAAGCAGGAGGGAACATGCTAGTCACTACACAGTAGAGATACAACTTAATGATGGTTTGCAAAGCAGAGGCCTTTCACTTAAAAAAAAAAAAAAAGACTAGTAGTGGATAAAGAAAGACCTGTTTTCAAAAAGAGAGAAAGGTCTTTAACTGTTGTTTGCCTGTGCATAGGGAGGCAAGAACTGGATTTCCAGCACTCTCTCACTCCCAAACTGGCCTTAACAGTAATTTCAAAGTCCACTGAAAGAATTAAGTTCTCCTTAATGGTGTCACTGTCTGCACAGCTGCAGCATCTTAGAGAACTATTTGGCTTCATGTGCTTTAAACTCATGTTTAGTTTCCCTGTCATAACTGTTACACTTCCATAGCAGAAGTTTAGACTTCTGTTTCACTGCAATATGTCTGTCATTTTTTGTCTTCAGTTTGTTTAGTACCAAAGGCAAATCTGGGGGAAGATGACAAACCACAGCTGCATTTGCTTGTGCAACAGCCAGGGTTGGCTCACAGAAAATCTCTTGGAGTTTGTAACCCACCATGGAAACTTGGGCTCAGGGGCTTTCTCCTGCCAAGTTTCCATAGTCAGCTTTGCAGCTGATATTGCTGAACCTCCTGACAATGAACTTCCAGAAAGGGGGAGGACAGAAAGAGAAGTCACAGCTGTAAGAAGCCCTCACTCCTCAGAGCCAGCCCAAGTCAGAGGTGTCAGTCTGGGTGGAGCAGACAGCTGACTGCTGCAGGCTCCAGAGTCCACACTGTGGTCATAGCTGCTCCACTGGTGTGGGAGGCAAACTGCAACCTGCCCAAGCTGGCTTCACTGTTACTCATCAGCAGCTCTCTGGAGAAACTGGAGTAATCCTTGAAAACAAGCTGCTACATGATAATGTGTTCATCAGGAGTAAAGGGAATAAATTACTTCACTTTGATAGTTTGCAAGTTACTGAAACCAGTTCTTATGGTTAAGCCCTGCAATTTCTATTATAATCAAATTAATGATAAAATTAATTTATTACTCCCTAAATGCAGAGCTCTGCACTTTACACAAAGGGATTTTTTTTCCCCAAACAATCTGTACACAGGACTATTGAAACTTCCTTTTGTATTCCTTTTGCACTACCCCATCCACCAGCCAGTGTTACACCCATGGAAAAAAAAGAGGCAAAATTTCTCATGCTGTGCAACAGCACTGTCAAACAGGCCATGGAGCTTATAGCCAAGAAAAATAGAGCAAAACAGACTGAAGATATTCACAGAACTGCAAATTTTGCTAGTGAATTTCCATGGGCCACTCAGTGTCAGGAGATAATGACTGTGATTACCACCACAAGAGATACCTGCTTGCTCTGCACATAATTCCTGGTTTTGATGGACTGATGACTTTAGCAGCTCTATCCAAAGCCTAAGTCTGGCCCTACCCATTTAGGACACAGCAATACCAACAGAAGGCACTGCTCTTCACACTCAGCTAAACAAAAGCAGGCAGCCTGTTCAGCTGTTTCTAATGCTCAAACAGGGAAATGTTTATGTCCACAGCCCAGCCTCTTTTACTGGCAGTGAGAAAAGATGACTGAAAGAGACAGGACAGGAATTATATTTGAAGGCAGGCTTGCAGGGGAGGGACAGGGAGCACCAGTCAATAACATGACAATGTTATAATGACATAATGTGGGGTATTACATATAAATATCCCTAGAAATCCTCAATTCCAGTTCTCTTAATAGACACCAAAGCTTCCCAAGGTAGAGAAACATTTGTGTTTAAGTGCTTGTTGTGGGTACAAGACAAGTCTGCTTCTGACACCTGCTCAGAACACAGCAGTTCCTTAGCAGACATGGCTGAGGGAGTGGCACAAGTACAGGACAGTTGTCCCAAAAAGGTGGCACCATCTGACAGCTATGTAGGAATCTCTGAAGTGACCACGTGGTATCAAACCATCTTCTGTAAGAAAAACCTCTATGTCCAATGAACAATCCCAGGCATCCCCCTCCCCCCATTCTCCCTTGAGTTTCATTATTGGCAAGGTTATAATTAACCCAGGAAGCTGATTAGAACATTGTTATTCCCTGCTACACAGTTGACTATTGTAGTAGAGATGGAATTTTTTCCCATGTATACTAAAACACTTAAATAAACTGTAACCAGCTCAGGTGACAGCTGTGTGTTTGACTGGGCTCAATTTACAATGTCAACATAGATAACACACCCCAGTGATGAAGACAAGCCTAAATTCTGGGGCTTATGAGTCTGGCTCATTTTGAAAAGGTCTCAAAAGTCAAGGTCAGCAACTTTGGGGAAGAAAGATCTAAGCAAAAAACACACAAATTTATCCCATGCCTCACCAAAGAATGCCTGTGTTGTCTCATTTAAAGTTTTTATGGAGAATGAGTAGCTTTTAATAATTACATGAATATCAACATTTCAGTTGATGAGTCATTTTCATTATTGCATAATAAAAAGTAACTATATTTAAGTTCTAATAAAAGTTGCTATAATTGAATTTTTTTTTGCCCATATACTGAGTGGTACGGTCCCATGAAGATCCTGCACACAGTGCAGCTCTGTAGAGGCAGTAACTCCGTGAGACAGGACAATCTTAACCCAGACATAGAGAGAAAATTATTTAAAACAATGACGATTTGGATTTGGCTGCACAAACAGGAGGTTTAGATTCTGCATACTTAGTTATCACTGAAAACAAAGCATGTTTATAGAACACCAGGACAGCATTTTTTAGCCACCAGAGAGGGGAAAAAACCTGCAAATAACTTTTTCCTTTTTCTGCACAAATTGTATCACACCCTAACAATGAGATACATTCTATTCAGAGAGGTAAGCAGCCCCATGTTTTTAACATACTCAGTGGATAAAGAGACAGGATCCTCCTGTTAAGATTCAGATTATACTTTCCTGAAGTAGTGTCTGCATCATCATCCTCATCCACAGAAGAGTGTAAGCAAACTGGATTCCCTGGTATAAAACTAACCTACATAAAATCCCTCTCCTTTCCCACACCACTCCCTTCCAACTCACCTTACATATGTTTGTTTTCCGCCAACAGAAAAAAAGTTTAGTTAGTTTATCTTGATAACACCTATCTCATGGGTGTGGGGTATTGTGTGTGCTCCTGTCAGCTTTTTACACGCATTGCAAAGTGTAAATACAACATGGTTATCCAGGCCAATCAGCTGCAGGGACTTATTGGCATATAGTCAGTCATGGACAGGGCTTGGAGAGATGTACTGCACCAAGCTCTTCAAGGTTAGTGTGAAAAACAGCAACACAAAGGGAAGTAATTATCTTTTTGGATATACTTACCTCTTTGCAACTTCTGAGAAAATACTTCAACACTTTTCGGATCAACTGCAATTTTTTCCCAGGTCAGAAAAGAGGCCAAGCAAAATTCAGAAGAAACTAAAGTTCTGAAAGCTAAATTACCTCCACTCTCAAAGAAAATTGTGCAAAATTATGCCTTTAAATTCAGGGAGCAGCAAATATAGAACTCTTGGTAACCTTAAACACCAGCAGGTATTTATTTACACTTGAGAAGTTCTACATCTCTCTGGAATAAATGAATTTCCAGGCTGTTTCAAGCTGACATGTTAATTTTGTCTACAATTATCCTGTACCTTGCAGTGAATGGATAAATACCCTGTGCTGTAACAGCCATGTCAGACACCTCCAGAGGAGCAGAGCTATTCCAGGTGGTGCAAGGGCTGTTCCGTGATACCTGTAGTGGTGTGTGCTACCAGCATATCCTCAAGTGGCCTCCAGGTACTTCACGTGTCAAGCCTACCTCAGCTGCAGTTACAGTGCGCTGCTATTTGAGGAACACACCAAAGCCAGGGTACCACTCAAATAAATATGTTCTACAGGTACAGAACTACCACAGCAAAGCAGCTAGATGTTGTTCAGTTGTGTGAAGGTTTTTGCCACCAGGTAGAATAAATTAGTAGACAGAATAAACTAATCATGCTTTAACAGAAAAGCAGTGACAGGAGAGCTGTATTTTTCAAGCATTATTGCAAAATTTTCCAGTTTATACAAGTGCTGGCTCTTTTGTCACTTTTTTCTATCACATGAGCAAAATAAATACATTTTTAAAGTGTGGTTTATAGGAAATTTGTAGCCAAGAGATGAAGTAATTCAAAGTAAAAATTTTCTAGATTCCCAAAACATTACAAATTTTCATTCTATCAAAAGATAAATTACATACACATCTGAAAAATGTTTGCTTAATCCCATGACCGTAAAACAACTAGACCCCCCAGAACAAGTGAGATCTAAATTATACATATATGAATACATGTATTTTAAAGTGAAAAAATATAAAAGGTCTGTGTGCTATAGAGTAAGAAAGAACCCTAAATCTAAAAAAAACTAACTAAAGTTAAGGTCTCATTTTTGATGAAAAGGTCAATTTTGATTGACTTCTCCAAAATGGTTTCATTTACATTTGGAAATGCATCTTTTAATTTTTTTTTTCCTACTGCTGCTCTTAGTGTGCCCTCTCCCCTTATGCAATTTCTGAAAGAGGTTTCAAGAGAGAAGTGAGTAATCTTAGACTGATTGGCCTCAGGAGGTAAAAGGGGTTGTGTTAGTTTTCACTAGCATGGAGCAGGGAGGAGGTCTTCTTTAAGTAACTGGAAAACCTGCTGAGTAGGACAATCATCTTTTTAAACTGCATAATGTTCTGAGCATGGGCCAGCTTCTCCAGAGACAGCTATCCATCTGCTTAACTTGAGTGCATTGAAATTCCCTGCTCCCCTCTCATCAATTTCCTCGCTCTCACATCTCCATTCTGACCAGAGAGCATCACAAAATCAGGTAAAGTAGTAATTGCTTCAAGTGCTTCTTGGTGGTTTGGAAGAGACCTATATTTTTTCCAAGCACCAGCAAATCAGCCAAGTAATATTATGCCAATAACTAAAATCAAACAGAAGAGAAAATTTCAGAATTAAAAGTGGTTGAGTGCATTTTAAAAACATAGAAAACACTCCTTTCCCTTCTGCAGCCTGCTCAAGGAAGCATGTACCATGCCCTTCTTGAAAGCCTCAGAAAAGGAATTTAACAGTAAATAACAGTAAATCTAACACTATCCAGAAGCCTCGTCCCAGAATTAAGCAGAATCAATAGAGGCACAGAGATTCTTTCTGTGTAAAAGCCTCCATATGTCATTTCTAAATTTAAGGTTTGGTCACTTCTTTGTTCCTCAGTCTTTTTCACACAGCTGCAGGACCTTAGGAAAGTGCAGACTGACTTAGCCAAGATACTCTGGAGCTGGTTCTCAGTGCCAGCAGAGATGCCAGGGGATGTGGGTGCGAGCACAGAGCCATTGCCCAGTCACACTCGCAGCTTCTGCAGACCCCTGCACTGCTGCTCAGCTGCACCAGTGCAGATTGCAGGTGTCCCTTGTGCAGCAGGGCACTGCTGCTCAGCCCAGGTATTAATACATCTCTAATTCATGTCAAAATAACCTCCCTAAAGTTCCTGAGATTGATCAGCTGGAAAAAGAAAGAAGCAGTACAGGAAAACACTTTTTTCTATCATTCTTCTCTCCAGCTATTCCTTCTCCTAATATAAAGTCAGTACTCTCTTGTACAGCTCTACACTCTTACTGAAAACTTAGAGCATCCTGACCTTGTTCACGTCTGCTCTGTGATGCAAGTCATAAACAACATCAGCCCAAAAGATGTTATTGCAGCTGTCCAAGTTCTGAGTAACCACTCATTGAACACAGTTTTTGACTTCAGTTTCTAAATGAAATTTTATTGAAGTGATCAGCTTTAGCTGTCAAACTATCCGATCTTCTATCCTGCATAAACAGATTGTGGTAGCATAATTTTCAGAAGAAATGGAGATGAATTATCATAGAACATTTTCTGAGATCTATTCAAACAGATATTGTATTGTCCATGGTAATAATGGATGAGATCCACTTGACCAAGTTTGAAAACTGGGATACTTCAGGTACAGAACGTACAGCTGCTGTACATGAGCACTCAAATGGCTCCTAGCAATTTCCAGAAAAAGAAGCAGATCTCTGTTTCTGGGAAGTAGTACCATTCCCCAGACACAAATAACACATGAACTTTCGCTTTCCGTTAGGAATTATGTGAAACAAAAAAAAAAAAACCAACCAAAAAAAAAAAGCCACTTATGTCAATTACTACATGTTAGAATTACATGTTAGATGCAATTACATGTTAGAATTACATGTTCTATCCAGATCACTGGTTATAAAGTGGGAAGCAACAGGCTGTCTTTCCATAAGACAAAAAAAAAAAAATACATTATATAACTTGTGAATAATCTGAACTGCAGTTATCTGCAAGCAAAAAACCAAACATTTTCTTCACAAAATGAAAAAAAAAAAAAAAAAAAAAAAAAAAAAAAAGCAGCTCAGTAAATCTTCCTTAAATCAATCCTGAAATTCAAGTGTTCAAAAATCCCTGTGTTCCCAAGGCATTTTGAAAACCCTTGTACATCCTCAAGGGAAAAATCTCTACTCCAAATGTGGTTTTGGGACACACCCTGGTTCCAATCATCAGAACAGATGATCCTATAACAACCACAGAAGTTTTATTCTATAGAGTTCTCTTTTTATTGATACATTTCCCAGAATATTCAAGTTGCATGTCCTAATTTAGAGCAATTAGAGTACAAGGCCACATATGTTTTTTTTTTTTTCCTCTGACACATCTAGATGCAGGAAAACTCCTGTGAATAATGACCTTATTATAAATAAATGTACAATGATGATAACAGGTATCATCTGTAACGAGGATTTGTTAAAATTAACTGAGCAGAAATCTTCCAAGGTGGTTGCAGGAGATGCCTGCTGAATACGGGGTTCTTTGTACACTTAAACAGATGTTCATCCTGCTTATTCATTTTAATCTGCTAAAAGTGTCTTAGCTAGAAACATCTTAAGGACAATTTTATCAGCTTAACCATACAGTAAGGAAGAGAACCTGGGACATGATTAGAGCACAAAGAATTATAAAAGCATTGAATATGTGCCACGTATAATTTGGCATTAAGCCGACCCAAAAAATAACCATTTTTCTTTTCAGAAGGATGCATCTTCATAGAATTGCAACATGTAAGTTAATGGCTCTTATAAATCTTCAGCAAGAACATAAAAAACATAATGAAACTTAATGAGACTTAACTATGATGTAAATCTTAATTCATCTAACTCCACCAGTGATTTTCAGGGATTTTTATGGCAGTATTTCTAAAGCTGTTTTCTAATGAACAAGAGATTTTCTCTCACAGTGTCTCTTTAGGTTGCCTTACGAAATAACTTGTCCAGCATTGAAACACTCCTTGCAGTCCAGAATTCTATATATCACAAATGGAAGCAGAAAGCTGCTTTGATTTACCTTCTTATATTCAGCTATCTTGCCCCCCATTTAATGCAGAAACTATTAAGTAGATTAAGTAAATAGATTCAATTTGCTATGTGCCAATCAATATTACAGAGTCAGTGTGTTTTTTGTGCTCATAAACAGAAAACAGCACAAGTTAATTGCAAAACCACATATCACTAATGGCTACAAATCTGCTTTAACTATTTCCATTTTTCTTTATTTCACAATGGCTTTAGTAACCTTCACTCTGAACCATAAACCCTGATTAGGGGCACTAAATGACTGGTATGTTCCTGGGAGCTGATTACATGCAATTTGCTTATGGCTTATCAAGTCTTATCTACTGATAAGGTCTTCCTCATCTCCCTTCTTCAGAATACAAGCTCGGGATACAGGAAATATTCCACTACTTTTATCAAAGACATAAATGAACTGAATCTTCACTGGTATAATTCTCTGTGGTCTAAGGAAACAACAGCTCTTTGCCGGTTTATCCACCCTGACACTGTGTTTACAGAGAAGACACTCTAGATTCCACTGATGGATACTTATTTGGGTTTAAACATGATGGGACATATTTGTTTCAGGACCTTTTTAAAAAATATTTTTCAAGGCTTTAAATAAGTAGTTTTGAACTTGAATTTTCCACAGAGGTATCATCACCAAAGCCAAAAAACAACCTCCAAACAAAACAAAACCCCAACAAAGACATCCCCACCTCCCCAAGCACCACCCCCCCCCCCAAAAAAATAAAAACAAACCAGAGTAAAATTAAACCAAGCCAAAAAAAGCACTTGAGTCATTAAGCTGAACAATTCAACTCTATGTGGCACAAAGACATAGAAATTAAATAGCTGGCAAGAAAGATTGATCTTCCCAGCTGTACAGTTCTCCATGAAAAAACTGTCACAGATCAACAGCTTTTTCCCACAAAGGCAGAGGGAACAGGAGTACAACAGGTGCCCTTTATAGCTGTAAATTTCTTGCACAGCTCATGGAACTGACTCTCCACTGCATCAGTATTTGGGCAGGAATTCAGAGTAGATCAGATCAGAATAAAAACTGGCAAGCACTTATTCCTTGTTCATTGTTTCAGGGATTTCTTATATTAATTCAGTGACAAATGGAAGCAAACCAAGGGCTTCCCATTTCTTTATCACAGTACACTAGGAAAGAGCCTTAAGCTAAGGGTGGGAAAAGATTCTTTACAATGAAATCTTACCATGCCCAGCTCTACAAAACAGTTAGAGAACTAACTTGCAAAGATGTATGGATGTCTCAGGAATAACATATGCCTTTCCAGATCCTCTATGTTCATCACTTTTGTAAATAACAATATACAGAAATAAAACACTTTTTTTTATATTTCTTTTGTAAATAAGATTTCTACATATAAATTTATTGATCTTTTTTTCTGAAGAGTTTCTAATAATCAAAATGCCTCCCAACACATGAAAACCCAATTTAAATCATCTGGCTTCATTTTGCCCCTGCCAACAAGTCTGAAGCAGATGATTATTCATATCTGATTTAAGTAATGGTGCTAACAACCACAGAAGACCAGGCTCTGCTCATCCTACAGGCCAAAGACTTACCTGCATTATATTGACTATTCCCATTACTTGGAGATAAACATTTAAAAGCCTGCATGATTAGAGGTTCAAAGCCTGTTTTGAATACTATAATCCCATGGATGCTATATTTTTCTGAATTAGTTGTACAAACACTGAGAACTGACAAACCAAACCAATCATAGAATGAATGATTTTGTTGGCGCTTGCGTAGCGATTATCCAGTATCTTGTAGCCAGATAATTGAGTCCTTTTTTGCTACATGTTATCTATTGCTCCTTCATCTCATTTGTCCTGAAATAGAAATATTTTGTGTATTTTAATGTAATAAGCCTAAGACAGATAGCAAAGCAGTTTAGGATTATAGGTACTTAATACTTAATCATTCCTTATTAGTTAATTTCAGTTCTAATTTTAAAGAGGCATAACCAAATTCAAAGAAAAATAATGCAAAAAGTACATTTTTTCATCTGCACCACACTTCTGAAACTACAAACCTTTTCTTTGATATTTTCATATAGTTAATTTTTACCAAGAAAAGTCACTGGAACAGTATGGCAATGCCAGAAGGGAGGAGGAAAGAGCAGTTGGATCACTATTAGCGTGGAACCCTTGGATATCAAAATGACACTTACAGAAAATAGGCGGGTTTTGAAAGGAACTGTGTTTGCAGACCTGGCCAAGTATAAAACAAAGCCACTCAGACACACCAACTCCAGTGAGATGGGTGACTTTGAAGGCTTTTAACAATACTTTTCAGTTATCTTCAGTCACAAATGCTCAGGCAGTGAACTAACCTTGAACCATCTTTTCATTAATATAATCTTCCTCTCATCTTTCAACACAGAAACACTTTCATGTTCTAAAATGACTGTCCAAATACCACAATCAGAACAATTCCTCTCAGGATGAAGGGAGTCTTACAACATTTCACTGTGAAATACAGCAATATTCCTGTTCTGCTGCTTACTGCAGGGCATCCCCTGGCAGGGATATGGGTCTGTACTGAAAACATCAAATCCAACAAGTCAAAATGGCAGTAAGGGAACCAACAAACTGGTGTTAGCTCTCCTGGGGAAGATATTCCAGCACTGTTTGTGGTAATAGGAGAAAAAGTAAGATAAAATCATTAGTTCTATGAGTTTTAATTAAACATATTTTAGATTCATTTTTCAGACCTTAAAGAATGAGTCCTGAAGTTATTCTTGGTAGGGCAGTGGCTACAGTCTGGAAAGCAGACTGTCAAAGACCAAAGACAGTCAAGTCTTTGCTTTACGAGCAAAGATGTCTAGGAGAGAGAAAATTTATCTTCAGTTGCCAACTGCTATGAATGTTTACTGTAATTACAAAGATGATTTATGGCCATCTCTTTCAAGAGCCACAGAAGGATCCTAAGTTTCTGTGGTTCCCCATGATAATAGAGCCATGACTCCTTTCACCACTGCCTCCAGAGGCAGCTCAAGCCAGGCTTTTGTGGGTAGGAACTCAGAAAAATGTAGAGACACAGGGTAAGTTAAGATGACAGGAAATTGAAGGGATGAGAAGAACATAGGATTGAGAGAAATTAAAGAAAAAGAGAACTTAAAACTGAAATTTTTAAAACATATACCAAGGAAAGCATAGTAGAAGTGATTTTTTTTTTAGACGTATATTGTTTGAATGCTTATGACTTACAAGTCTTCAACACTGCAGGAACTCATATAAGGCACAAGATTTTCTGGACTTGGATGGGATAAAGATCTTTCCAGGATTCTCATAATAACATGAAGAATTTCAGTTATTGCGTAATATGCTACTATTTAAGAAGATTTGAGGTCTGCATAGCTTTTAACTGTTTGCAGTGTTCATTAACATCTCTGCTAAAAATTCTGCTACTTAGCATCTGTGGAACCAGTGTGCGTTAAGCAAAAGCTGATGAATAAAAAAAATATTATTAATGTTTAACAATCCCTCCTTTTTCAGCAATTAAATTACAAGCCTCTGCATGCTTTGGTATCTAATTAAATTTCCCAAAATACCTTTCCTACTGATGTAATTTAGATGTTTCCTAGAACATTTAAAGGCTGCTAGAATTGTCTAAGTGAACATGCTATTCAAGAGCTGAATGACACATGAGTCAGGGAAAGCATTCTGCTTACTTTACACAGATTCCAACATGACTGACTTTTTTTTAGTGATAATACGTAGTTTATATGATTTGTAGCTTGTAAAAATTACACAAATTTATTATTTTCTGAGCATGTTGCAATAAGCACTGTATTCTTGCAGTACATAAGGGGAAGCTTTATCTGAGCTTCCTGTACCCACCAGCAGATTTACTGAAATTCATTTGCATTTATTTGTCCTGGTTTCTGTGGCCACAAGTGCAATATCAATGTACTCCCGCACAAGCATGCTCATTGAAAAGCCTGGCTTTGTGTGTTTACATTGTAACGTTATTAAGATGGGCATGTTAAGACCTACTGCTTTTTTCCACACTCCACTCCCACCCATCCCACATCATCCCCACAGGTTAAAACTGAGCTACTTCAATCCTGCCTACCCAACACCCATCATTAGGGGCAGCAGCCATACAACCCTCAAGCAGGTTTTGACATCCTTTAATTTCTTGCAAACTTCTAAACCACAAGCTCTGTGGGACAGGGACAGGTATTCACCACGTTTTCCTCAGACCTAGCTGAGGCTTTTTGACACCACAGGAATATTTGACCACACACTACATCAATCAGCAGCACAGTCCTCTTGACTCCTCACTCAAAGCTGGGCATTCCAAGCCTGCAATTCATATGCTTCCAAAAGCAAAAAATGGCACATCTTACACTCATTCATGTTTCCTACATCATGAACAGCAGTAATGTAGGGTGTATTTGTTGTCTGCCTTTTTGCATTTCCCTTTCCTCAATTCCTTGTAGAATAACAGAAATTAAAATCCAGAATTTCACTTGCTTACGAGATTCTTTATTCTTTTATTTGTCTTGTCAGACTTAACTGCATCTATACAATTCCCCTAGTAGATTAAGAAGCCTCAGAGGCTATTGCTCAGATTAAGAACTTGTTCTTAGTGTAATCTTCTTATTGTCAATGTTTCCATCTTCTGCTCTATCCACATGATTAAACAATAAGTATATTATATCTTTCAGTGCATCTGTCAGTTGAGGTCCCATCACTCAGCCTACTTCTGACAGAGTCCATTGCAATGAGACTTGCTATCTGTCCTTCATAAACAGCGCATTTAGTCCAATTTTCAGGCATTCTAGAAAATTGTCTTATTCAGCGATGCCTAGGTTATTTCATATGCTGCCATTTTCTGCCATCTTTCAATACAAAAGGTCTTTAATGAGGTACCAGGCAGGCCCATTACTTAAATAACAAGTGATGCTATGTGGGTATAAACAAAATATCCTACCTTAAAAAAAATGTATCAGTCTCCTTCTGAAGTATAATGTGACCATTAATTTCAACACAATTTGCTGCCTTGGGAAATAGGCATGATCCCACTCACATGCTTTCAAAACTTTCCAAAAAAAGGCTGGACTGGTGAAACTGTGTTACAAATTCTACTGAAAGACAGTTCAGCACCTTAGATAATGAAGAAAATATAATACCCTAAACGTGATGCATTTCTGTTTCCCCCCTTTCTGGCTGGATCCTCAGCAGATCAGACAGTTAAACACAGACTAGAAACGTACTGCGGAAATATTTTATTATCAAATGTCTCAGTAGGCCAGGAAGAATACTTGTGTTTCCCTTGGAACGTTTTTATCTAACAAGAAAGATTTCTTTCCTATTAGTAGCTACCACTGCAGTGCTGGATTTCTTTGGCCCGACTGGCTCCCGACACTGCCAGCGAGAGCGGCCACCCCCAGAGAGCTGTTGAACCTGGGCACGGCTGTGGGGCACAGCTGCTCTGCAGCACAGGGGGACTGCAGTGGGGATCAGACTGTGCCAAGCGCAGGGACAAGGAACAGACACAGGTCTTCTTCAGATTTTCCAAAAATGCTTATTGCCCAGAGCATTAAGAACAGAAAAACAAAAATAAAACGTTGCACCAGTTTATATAGAGGGGAGGGTACAAACTTTGTCCAATCGCAAGGAACCTGGGGAGGAGCCTAAGGCAGGGAATGCAATGTGCCAACCAATAGGGAATACCAGGGGAGGAGAACAGTTTGGATAAACCAATGGGGTCTCAGGGGGTACAAGACTGGCATGGAGGGTTCTGGAAGTAAAGGTGGGGTTACAATGACAGACAAGGGAGAAGGGCAGGGTTACAGTGATGGACATGGAAGGGCCAGGAACAAAGGGCAGGTCTTTGGTGAGATGGACAAGGGGAGTGGGATGATACAACCTGGGGACAAACCATTTATACAGGGGCAACAGAACCAACCATTATAAACTTATACAAGAAAACACACCACCACAAGCTGCCACTTGGGGGTATTTTATGTCATTGGGGTTGATTACAATATTAAAACAAACATGAGATATTAGGATGGGCCAGAATCCTAAAACTTGCAGCAGCTTTAAGTAACATTCTTCTGGTCAAAATACACTAAGTTCAGTCTCAGTCCTCCAGAATGTGGAGAGTACTTTTGGCCTGGTGAGTGGGATTAGGTTGCCAATAAATAAAAGCCTGACCTTTTGATGGGGGCACCCAAATATGATTGTTATAGCAAATAAAGCTCCAGTAAGAAGTATTTGCCTGCAACCCATCATTCTGCTGGCTCTGGAAAGGCTTCACCCCCCCACTGCTGCCAGTGACTGAGTACAGCCAGGAGCTGGGCAGCACTTTCCCAGAGAGGGAAGGGAAGGGAGCAGGACAGTGGGAGAAAAAACCAGGACAGGAAAAAACCACAAACCCAGACCTTAATGCTTGGGTTTGATCTGTTGGACCCTACTAGTTAAGCACTTAACTAAATCAGCTGAATATTACCCAAAGCAGAAATAGAACTTCCGTTATCAAGTGTGCTGCCAGAACAGTCTATAAACATTCCTGTGCAGAAAAGAGCTGGAGCAATGAACCCTAACCAGAAACTACTAGAGCTACAACCAGAGTTCCTGTTTTGGGAAGAGGGGAAGGAAGGTATTATTTCCATGTGAAACATTTGGAGGTGAGCAGGAGGGGATGTAGCATCTGTGCTTTTGCTTCCTGGTTATTAATACCTATGAAGTAGAATCCTAGGTCATGTTTAGAGCTCGTAAACAAATTGTAACAATGAAACTTCACCTCTTGTCAACTCTACAGGGATTAAAGATCTAAAAAAACAATCTCATTAGAAAAGCCAAGAAAATAAGTGTTAAGCAGCTGTTCATTATCTCACAGAAAACATTAACATTCCAGACTTCCTTGACACAATATACAAAAATAAACAAACAAAAAAAAAAATTAAAACACTCTTCTGCAACACACCAGCCAAACAATACAAGTATTCATGTCAATCATATTAATTTTATTTTGCATATCAGTTTTTTGAGTCTCACACTTCTTCCTGTGTCAGATAAGGTATGAAGAAACATCCTTTATTTCCAGCTAAAATTATAATTTAAACCAAAAGCTTGAATGTGCTTTTCCTTTCCAACTCCTCTTCCTGCTTGCTTTTCTAGAAGCAGGGTAGCATGCACTGACTAGTCTTTTACCTCAGGCACTTTGAAACAGTATAAAAATGCAATAAAAGTCCTGAATTAATCAGGATAATTCTATTCTAGTGACATCTTTTTAACTTTGTACATATTCTTTTCTGAGTCTTGCAGTCTGTGGTACATTCATCTTTCAGCATCTGTTAAACCTACTGGAGCAGAAGCTGGGCTTCACTTTTTCAATGAAAACCCAGACTAAAGACTGCAGCCAAACACCAACAATTGGGAAGAACAAACAGTAGGAGCCCTGGGAAACCAGTACCTATGGAGACTGGACCAAAGCAGGGCTGAATTTCTTTAGTTACAGTGGATTGTGAAAAGTGAGGAAGTCCTGTTGTGACAAATAAAAACAAGGAAATGTTTTGGGAAAAGGACATAATACAAAAATAAAGAGAGGCACAGCTACTACTTCAGTATTTCCAAACCATGAATCCCACACAAAAGTTTAGAAGCCTCCTGGTGGGACTGTGACTCCCAGGTGCTTCAGACAGAGGGCTCCTCACAGCACACAGTGCCCACTGTCCCTCATCCCATCCCAGGCAGCCCCTGATTCCTGCTCTCAGCCCTGCCAACCCCAGGCACAGCCTGTGCACACAGACCTCTGAAGGCTTGTGGAGATGGGGATGGAGACAACAGGGGAATTGTCACCACATTGGAGGAAGCACCCTGACCAGACAGCTCTTGGGAGTGAACCATCCTGTCCCAAAGGCAGCTAAACACAAGCCTCTCTAGAAATCTGCTGAACAAAGTTATTGGTTCAATTTGCTCCAGGATTTGAACTACAGAGAAGGCAAAAGGACATCCAGCTACAAAAGAGCATTGACCTAAGATATGTAGGAGTGCTAACCTTTTATATTATCTCCAAATATTACCTCTGTGGGAAGGGAGTCATTCCAAGAAATTACAAACAGCTTTTACAGACTGAAAGGTTCAGGGTCACTTTCTTCCACTTACTCACAGTACAGAGATTTTATCGAATTCTAATGCATTGGCTTCCAGCATGTGTAAGATTAAAGCAGAGTCATTTGGCTTCTCACTGAGGAAACGTGTTGTTAGGCTAAGACTTGATGTTAGAGATCATGTCATATATGCAAATGATTGTGCATATTCATTAATATGCAAATTAGAACACAAAATCAGATTAATCCCAATGCCTAAAATCTCTAGCTCCCATGACCTACAGGCTTAAATTGTGCATGTAGAACTGCTTGTTCATCAGTGTGACTTTGGCTTGCTTCATGATTAAATACATATCAGACACATAGACATAATTTTTCTATGTAACTAGATGCTATCTAGGTTAAAACTGAAATATTTATTGTAAAGACTTATGTTTCCAAATACCTTTCAAAGACTCCTCAAACATCTTCAGGTTTGCATGTTTATTCCAGCGACTTCAGGCAGGTGTTCAAGAGCACCAGCTTTCCTTTTTAACCCCTCATTAAATGGAATGAGTTGCCAATGCAACAAGCCCATTTATTTAGGTTTTGATTGATTTTTCTAAGAGTTACGCAGCAGAAAACTCCACTGAGGTCTAATCAGCTGCATGGGAACAGCAAGTATACAACAACCTTTGGCAACCAGTTATAAATCAAAAACATATTTCAAAACACTGTCTAAAAATCTTCACCACACTGGCTACACTCATTCAGCTACTGGATAACTGAGTTATGACAGTCTGCATTAATTAAGCAACTTTAAACTTGTGAACTTTTATACTTAAGTCCAGAAACTGCCTTCTACACAGATGGATCCTTTGAAAAAAGGGACACAGAGATAAAGTGACTCTCACCAAAAGCCATCATCAGTTACACTTTCCTCCAAACTATATCAAACTACCATCTTCATAATTTCAGGGTTAGGAAAAATTAATTTTCTTTTGACTGGATTGACAAAATAAAAATTCTTATATGATAACTGAATCCTGCAGAGCACAAACAATCAAAATAGTTTGGATTTACCATATATGTTTTCAGCAGCTACATAAGGCTTGATTGTGTGTGATTGAAAGACTCTAACTTAATAATGGATTTATTATCCTTTCATAGATGCTGATTTAAGTATGAAACAGTCACCATGCCATTTATTTTAGTAAGGAGCTTCCTGTGTTCTAAGGTGCCATATATTGCTGACGTGTCTGCAAGTAAGGCAACTACATTTATACCCTCTTCAGATCTGTCTTAAATGAACAACCAGTCATGGAATAATACTTTATATTCCTTAGATTAAACACTTTTAAGAAAATTATGGTCAGAGGTTTAAAAGACAACATGGCATTCAGAAATTTGTAAATATAAGCCTCACAAAAAACATAAGCCTGACATTTTTCATCTCTGAAAAATTCCTTGCTTGTTTGAGCTCTGCAATTCAGTCTTTTTGCTGCATTTTAGACATTTAAACATCTGCTGTAGCAAGATCTTGGTCACTGGGTCATAGAGTGGTCATCGTGCCCCCCAACAGGGACATCACTGGAAAAATTGTAATGGCAAACCAGATACTTATTCATTCACAACCTATGATAATTTAGGAATGAGTTTGATTAAAAATATTGATACTTAACTTTTCACACTTACACATGCTTGTTAGCAACTTCTGACAACACATTCACAGTTACAGACATATACTCTGAAATCTGAGGTAACTACTGAAAATCAGAAATTGGGAGAAAGCTCACACCAACTAAATATAAAAGTATTATCTTCCCATTCCTATGTTAGCCCAGAGTAAAGGTCTGAAGAGAAAACACCTTCAAGTCAGTATTCCCCCAGAAAGTAACATTCAGTTTAGGTTTTTTGCCTGGATATTTTGTATTTCCAGAATAAAATATGTTACAGAAATCTGAAAGGGCATGGTGGCACACCACAGAAAGACAGGCAAGACTGACACAGGTCAGTTATAATTATAGTGAAGCCAAGGGACCCATCCTTTCCCATACCACAGGGAATAATCAGTGGCCAACACAAGTTACCTTCAAGCATTCTAACAATCTTATTTGTTTGGATGTTTTTCTTGAGGGACTTGGTAAAATTCAATAAGAGAGGATATGGGCTAAATCCTTCCCTAATATTAATTTATAGGAACAACAAAAGAGATGGATTTTATCTGAAGGGATGCAGCCTGCATTAGAGAGCTCTAGATCCAGATGACTGCATCATAACCCTCTTACCATAGGGCTGGCTGTCAGATAAGAGACAATTACAGACTCCTACTCTAAAGACTGGAGAGTCCAAGTCAGCTATTAGATACCTCCAAAGCTTCAGAGGTTGAGTTTGGGAACTATTTTGATAGTATCCTTCTCAAACCCATTTTCCCTTTTTTAAGAACTATCACACTGTATTTTCAATTTCTGCTCCCTCCTTAGATTTCTCCCCACATTAAAGGGCAAAGCTCTTGACCCCAGCTACAGCAGAACTTCTCATCTCCCTGCAATAAAACTCCCTGATCTCTAAATATGCCAATACAAGCAGATAAACATGTCAAAACAGCCACAATCTTCCCCATAAAAAGGATGGACAAAAGCCTGCTGACTGGATGTACGCCACAATAATCATCCAGATTTGTCTAGGAACAATACAGGATTGACTTCCTGTAACCTATGGTTTCAGCAGGGGTTTATTAAACATGTTTAGCCCACATCAGTGAATATTTGAAACTGATGCAAGTTGCTGCAGCCCCAACAAAAGAACAGATGGCTGTGAAAGCTGCTGTTCATACACCAGAGATCTCATATGTATGCAGATTTGCATTGCAGTATATACTGAGTCTGTTCCCTCCCTCTTCCCCTCCACCTTCTTACTTCAATGTACAATTAAAATATCAAAAAGTCCTGCTTTCTTCCTCTTGCCAGCAGCAGGAATAAGCACCAAACAGTCCAGTCACCTCACCCCTAAGATCCTCTCCAAAACTGAAATCTAGACCCTAAGCTAGAATCCAAATATGCCTCAAGAGTTTTCCTTTTGTTGTGCCCCAGCAGGTATTTTAAATTGGGTTTTTAATGCAAAAATAAAGAGAAAACATTTTAAAGGAATCTGAAAAAAATATTTCTGGCCATATTTATTAAGCTAGAATAGTAAGTTTTAGTTATTTAATTAACACACAGGCATATTTGATTTTTTTTTTTTTTTTAGTCTTTAAACCCTTGAGACTTCACTAGCATTAACTATTAAAGTGAAAATAATCTAAGGCCACATTTAGTTCAGTGTCACGTTTCAGAAGAAAGTGAGTAAGGAGTGTATTTCTTGTGCACCATTACAATCCAGTGAACACTGCCTTAGTTACTATTGTGTTCCACATAAAGATGGCTTCATAGCATTTACTGACTCAGTTTTAAGCTCCCACACAAACATAACCACAAGTGGAAGCACAAGCAAATATTGACCTCATCTGCAGCCCAATAGCTGTTCTGGTGATTACTCAGGCATTCTGGCAGTGCTTCCAACCACCAATAAAGGCAACGGAAACTTTTACAAGCATGACATAAGTAAACTATTTGTCACATTATCAACACTAAATATGTTATCATACTTCAGAAACGTTAAAGGGTTCAGAAAATATTTGATGCAGGGCCCTAACTTGTTTGGGCTTTCCAAATAATAAGAAAAATGTTGCTCTTATTTCTGTAAGAGAGGGAGGAGAACGGAGAAGACAGAGGAGGCATTACTGTTATTCTTGGCTCTGGGTCAGACGGGTCTGGTTTATTCTGCTGAGTGAAAAGAAGAGTGGAAAACTACTTAAAGCTGAACAAAATAACATTAACACAGACTTTGACTACTTTTTCTCTGGTCCTCTGGCAAAAAAAAATAGAAGGCACACATTCACATGCCGTTATTTTGGTCTCAGGGAAAATATGATGAAAAAGAATTGTTTGTATGAAACAGCGTGCAGCCATTTCCTTTTGAAATTAGCCCAATTCAAAAGAAGTAGCAACTAAAAGGTTAAATTCTTCATTAAAATAAGAAAAGAATGCTAAAGATCAGTAAAGCCAAAAGCAGATTCTTAAAACTAGACTGCTGAATCCATACTCAGCCACATAAATTAGATCCTAGGGATTTATGTGATTAGCCATATGAAGAAATATTTCTAATTCTCATCTCAGGGTCCACAAGCAAAAGAAACAATATGTCAAATAATATTCACATACTTTTGTCTCTGATGATTTGGAATTAAGTATTCATGTTTAGTGTAATATATTGTTTAGTGTAATATATATTATTATACAAAATGGCAAAATCTGAAATCAAAATGTACTGGAAGATTTGCCCTCTGTTAGTTACATGCATAAGTCATCAGCTTTTCAGATGGATTCAATGAAGTTCTTGAAACCTTTGGTAAAAATACATTGATCTAATAAAGGTCTATCACTATCTCATACACCACTTAGTGATATCAACTCCTGCTCACACAAGCATGCATGCAGGATGCATCTAAAGAGAGAAACATAAAATAAAGAAACCAAGTAGGCTACTTTTGAGATAGCTTCTAGAAGAACTATCTTTGAAAACACTAATAATACAGGCAAACTTCAATTACACTGTGAGATTAAGGCTGGACAATCCTGTACCAAAACCTCAGAATTCTCTGAATATCAATCTGGCTGGAGTGATTAACATGATAAAAGTGATTAAAGTGATAAAAGGCACGCAGGTTTCAGAATTAAGGTATTTAAACCCCAGACTTCCCACCATTGCCTTGCCCATAGAGAGCATGCACAGATGAGTCTCCAGCCAACTGCCTGGAAGATAACAGAGAAGGGGAAGGAGGAGAGAAACAAAAGTTCAGTTGAGGTGAGCAATCATGGTGTTTGCTGAGGAAAGATTTGCCTGAGTAAGCATGATGACATATAATAGGGCAAACTGTGAGATTTTTAAGGACCAATCCACTGCTGGTTACTGTAGTTAGGAACCAGCACTACTCTTGCATAATTCTTGACAGGAAGAAGTTGGTCAGCTCTGTACAAATCAGAAGGTGTTTTGCAGGTCTACACCAAAAGATGCCAGCTCTTTAGCTCTGCTGCTATGAAGCCATTAGTACTTAAATGCTCTGCAAGAACAAAATTACAAATCTCTGATCTGGCAGGATTAGGATATCAGTGCATATAAAGCAAAGATATAGACAAAGAATAATGCTTCAAGAACAAAATATTCAGAGATTATCCAGAGACTGAAAAACCTTTTAAAATACATCCAATCAAAATGGAGTATGTTATCACAAGATGATGTGGATAAAAATTAGTTTATAAAAAGCTTTACATGAACAGGAAAATAATAAGGTTTTTTTATAAAGCAGTGTTTAATCATGGCTGTCTTTGAGAAAGAAAAAATTATATGCAATGAAACTTACAGTAAATTCTTCACTTAACAAAGAAATTCTAGGGCACTAGAATTATTAATAAAATAATTAATTAGAAATACTGGACACTATTTCTTCCTGTAAAAAATATGAAGATGAAAGTTTGTTCTCTCTGTTACTCACTTCACTGCATCCTGTTTTCAAGGGCAGACTGAAATAGGCAGTGTTAAGGCAAAGAAAGGGACCTCCAAGATAAAACCAAGCCAGACTGAGGTAGTCACAGTTGTTACTGTCTGGGAGTGTAATCTGCTGGGACTCCCATCCCAGCAGATGCTCTGCCAGCCAGAGCCTGGCATGGTCACAATGCCAGCTCAGCAGAGTGAGGCTGCTCTGCCTGCACACATGGCTTGTGCTGCCTGTAGACCCACAGGACAGAGGGACGAGCAGCTGGAGGGAACAGGGTCTAACCTCTCATCCCTAAATCTCCTGTACTACAGTGGTTCAAGTCCTTTAATTTTTGTATCCCAAACACCCAAATTACAAAACACAAAGTTGAACACAGCCTTGGTGAAAACAGTTGTGAGTGCAAGGACATCAGAGAAATCTTTCAATTCCACCAAAGCCACATGTATGCATAAAAAGTTATTAACCTTATGGCAAAGGAGGAGAGGAATTACAAAGAAAATTCGCCAAAAACTCCTCCATATTTTGCTTGGTTTTTAAAGTGCAATTATGTGATGAAGATATTATTTCAGACAAAATCCTATATATGATAGTCATGGATAAAGTAAACAAGGGCTTAAGAATTTGAAAGCAAGCAGAGGAAATATTTAGGTTTCTAAATTGCCCTCCAGAACTAAATGTTTGGTTTTCTGCACAACTAGGGTGACTTCAAAGTTCACATTAGAGAAGTAAAAGGTGGAGGGGGGGGGGGGGGGGGGGGGGGGGGGGGCGGGGGGAGGGATAGACTCAGTGCTTTCTAACCCCCATCGTATAACAGGAAATACAAATAAAGATTTGTGCCTTGCATCTGCAGACAAGCAGATATTGTACTCAATCACTGCTCATCCAGAAAGTCAGAAAGAAGAGCTACCATTAAGAGCTTCTAAGAAACAGCTCCTTTTTATGGCTTCCAACTGCTTTGCCACAGTGTAATTAGTCTCAATGCAGTATAATCAAACACACTGATGACTTGGTGACCCAGTCATATTGACAGGGCCCAGGTAATGAGGGTAAATACCAATGTAATCTTGTTAAGCAATATGGTTTTTAACTTCAATCCCACCCATATTGTAGGGATTTAAAAAGATTGGAATAAACTTGCTGAAGCCAGCACTTGGAATGAGAAATGTAGACATAAGGGTTTTTTTACCTCTTTCATACCAAGACTTATTTGCTCTCTTTTGTCTCATTTCAATTGACATGAGTGCAGTGCTTTACAGGAAGACACAGCACCATAGAACAAACCCTCCAGTAGACTGGCTGCCTGTGTTACCTGTGCTTTTCTTGTAGGTGACAATTCCCATTGCTTTCCTTCAAATTTCCCACCGCTACTCTCAAGGAGGAGTGTTCTTCCTTAGCCCTCATCAGGACAGTCTTTACAAGCCTCTCAACAAAGCAAACACCCAGAAAGCTGTTGCTGTTCTTAGGCACACACCAGAGCATTGCCTGGAGCAGCCCATGCCAGGGTTATTATTCAAGGGAGGAACAACAGAGTAACATGGACTTACCCTTACTCCAAAACAGCATTTTTAGAACAGTAAAACTCAGAGGTAGATCAACTGAAATGGAAAGTCAAACTTCCAAACTTCACCAGTCAAAAGCAATCAATTTTGTTATTTTATGTTAAGCATTCTATGGAGCTATTCATTGAAAACAACTGAAAAAACAATTGCTGGGGAGGCCAAGTAAGAAACATCTACAAGCACAATTCTAAGAGCACCTCTTCCAGTGGCAGAGCCAATTTGATAGTGCCTTCCTACCTTTTCATTATCCCCTTAACTGTGCCATGCATTAAAGAAATTAACCTGCACATGTTCACTGTGCTACCACATGAACAAGGCATCATCAAGGGTCATGATGACTCCCCAGTACCATCAGCACAGAGAGGGGATGCTTAAATCAGCAGTGGCACTGATGGAAAGTCAGGGGAGCCGATGGCATAACTGCAAGCAAGTCAAAGTACAATTCCATGGGGATATTTAAGGCACTTCCACTCAGACTAGAATGTGGTGTTGAAGTGAAGGTTCTGAAAGCGCTGTAAAGTAAGATTTGGTTCTTCTGGTTTGATTTTTCTAGGGGAGGGGGTTGACTATTTGAAGGTTAGTTGATGGAGGGAAGCAGTGTGTTTAGCATTAAACCATCTGAAAAAATGTGAAAAAACACCAAGCTCAGGGATGCCTCCCTTCAGAAGTTCTGGAGAAAATAGGGTTTCAGGACTTCTCTCCTTTAGCAGTAGGGGTAGCTGAGGTCTTCCCTCTCCCCCTTCCCTGCTAGCCTTGAGCTTCTGCCCACCCACCCTCTTGCTGCTGCCTTCCAGTTGTGCCAAATTAACCATTTGTGGAGCTGCTCCATGAAGCTGAACAGTGAATTAATTGCTTGGTGTTTTAAAAAAGCAGAGATTCTGACTTGCATGAATCAGGTTACAATGTGCTACATCAGGGAACACAAGTGGTGGGAAGCAGGAAGAACAAGGACAGGAACTGCTCAAGAGAAAAAGAACTGCCAAGAAAAGGTTCCTCAATATCACTGCCTTCAAGACCATGATTTAACCTAATTAAGTTAATTAACTGGAAAATTTGAGAGAAAGAGTAGTTGGCATTTGAGAAAGGGAAGACAAAACCATGGAACAGAGAAGGCTGTTAGCAGGAATGTGGATAACAGATCATTGGCGTCTGCAGAACAGAGAATAGCACTGTAAACAGTGAGATCTGAAAATTTTTCAGGGACTGATTGACAAGCAAATATGTTCACCCAACTGAATTAGAAATTAAATATGCAGAAAAGCCACATCTTCTAACTTGTAGCTTCAAGTCATTTCAAATCTGCTGAGCTCCAGAGCTCACAGTCCAAACCTGAGCTTTAAATCTATACATCATCCTCTGCACCAGTCACATGAAGTTTGAGTATCAAAATAAATCTATTATATACACATAAAATTTGAACTGTTATAAGGGTGATGATCTTAGTGAAGGATAAAGAGAGTTTTTGAATAATTTTCTCAATGCACAAGTTTTCAGAGTCATGATATCCCAAATGGCATAAAGATTTTAATAGCATTAATTTATTTAATCTCATTTTGTGCAACACAAGTAATACAAGTTTTTGGGATAAATAAGTTATTCATAAAATCATGACCATCTCAGAAAAGGACTTTGAAACTTCATCACCCCAATTACAGTAGAATAACAATTCAATCATCTCCACACCCATATGCAGTTGCAATGCTATAACCACAAATCTAGAATCAAAACAGATCAAATTAGTCAGAAAATCCCTCAGAGACAACACGCAGCAAAAAATGCAGGATTAATGCCTTAAGAGCAATGGCAAGCAGCATCAAAATTATCTACCCAATGATGACCTGTTCCCCTAGGTTTCATTGCTTGTCACTAGATAAGGCAAGTTATTTTAGTAAGCTCTTTCTCTCCTCCGTCTCCGCAGATGGAGTAGTTCTATATGTTAGGTTAGATGGATTGGAAAAAAATCAGTTGAATCATTATAAAACCACACAGATGAGGGCAAATTGGCAAGTATAGACATCACTAAGTCCAGTAACAAAGATTAGGAAAGATGCAGCATCCTGAAGCAGGAAAATGGAGCTAGTGTTTGGACATGAGTTCAGCTTTGCCTATAAATAGGCCCAAATCCACCACCTTGGGAATGCCACAAGATGAAAACTTTGAGGTCTGTAGGTACCTAGGCACTACAGGATTGTGTATTTCTCCCACCAACCTCAGCAGTGTTATACACACCTGCACCCTGATAGCTGCAATGCAGACTTAACACATTAAATACTGAACATGCCATTCCTCCAGGATCACTCATAAATATCTTGAGAGCTAAGTGGGACTTGATATAAAGCAACCAAAATTAACAGGCCCATTCAGGAGATTTTCACAACTTAAAATAGCAGAATTTTTCTTGGAGTATTATAAATATTGCAGGAAAGGGTCTATTGTCACAACTATTTAACAGTGTTTATGGATTCCCTTTGACCTGAGTTGACCACATAGAATCTGACTCCTGGCAAAAGAAAAAAAAATCCTTGATTTACTCTATTTTATTTCCTTTCAGCCATAGTTTTATGTCATGACAAATACAGAGACAGGAAAAAAGGTGGCCAAGTAAAATATGGCCTCAAATATCACTCCATTTAATTTCTCTTTTCTCTACACAAGCAGTGCTCAGAGGTAGAGTCAAACTGCCTCTGTTTGGGGACACAAGATGAAAATTCCTTCTCTACTAGGTTTCCAAAACAGTAAGACATGTTCTAAGGGCCATTCTAGTTTGAGCTGTGTAAAGCTGGGATTCACACTCACTGGAGATCATTAAAAACACTTTTGATTGCTTTTATAATGTATGGTGACAAGCCTAACTCCATTAACCTACTGAGGCTTAAAATTATTATTGTGCTCACTGTCCTCATCACTAAAGGATAATAAAGATGTCACAGCATATTATTTAAACAAAGTTACCATTAAATAGACAAAGAAAGAAGTAATTGATGCTGGTACAAGGTTTCAAGTGTACTCTATACGTATGAAAGCTTTCAAGGGATGCTTGTATTTTAAAGCAGAAAACTTCATGGATTTGTGCTACACATTTGCAAAGATTAACTAAGAAGTGCAGGCTTAAGCTTTTCTACAGAGAAACATCAGCCACTGAGGGCAGGGCCTGAACACAAGGCAAGCAGAACAGAGAAGTTGCTTGCAGAGAAAAAAAAAAAAACAAAAAAGTGTAAGGAGTGGATGGGAACCAATTTGCCAGCAGCGGGGAAGGAAACCACACGATCACCCAGCTCCCTGCAAAGGCAACTCAGGATTCTGAGGCCCTTAGAGCCTCCCACCTTTCTTGCAGGTGAGCATTAACTCCTGTTATACAGCAGATGTGTGTTGCTGTTATACAGCAACTCCAGTTATACAACTGCTTCGTTTTGGTACTTCCCTCTTTTATACTAACACTGAAATCCTTTTCGCATTATTTTCTAATTTCAGCATTGTGCCCTGCTGTCCAGTTTCTATTCTTCACTCACATGAAGAAAAACTAAAACAGCTCCACTACAGCCTTTTCCTTTCTCTCAACTACATATGACCTTAGAGACATCTGAAGACTCAGAAAAACATGCAGCACTCAAATCAGACTACAAACATATGCACCAGAAAGTACTGCATTTCTACAGAGCTGTCGTTTTGTTGTTTACTTTTTGTTTGGTTTTTGGAGGTTTTTTTTTTTTTTCTGCAGAGAGTGTGCACAGTAAAAATGAAGGCCTGAGAGAAATTAGAGCTAGAAACCATTGACAGTTTTCTTCCTAAGCATGTAAGAGTTTTCACCCCCAAGACAGCCAATTAAAAGACAAAACCACCTGCCTTCATATAAAAAGAAATTAAAAGAAAAAAAAAAAAAAAAAAAAAAAACAGAAGGAAACCCAAACAAAAATCAAAACTAAAGTGTTCTTTACTTATTTCTAGATCCCCCACCAGGCAGAGGGTCCCACCTCACTGCCTGCCTCAATGCAAAAAAAAATACACTTGTGGACAGGGTAGAAAACAAGTGAACATCTCTCCCTAATAAAATAAAAAAGCAGTATATTTAAACAGGGAGGGCAGTAGGACTGCTAAACTAGCAATAGTTTAGAGCAGTTTAATAAGCAGCATTTTAAATAGCATCTAGACATGCCATATCTGGTACAAGCAATTTTAGCTAAGGGTGAGTCACTTCTATATGCTTGGATGGGATGAACTTGAATTTGGCCATGCCAATTAAAGCTCAGCATTCTGAGCTACTGAACTAAAAATGTATTTTGAATTCTCTCCTTCTAAATATTCTTCATTTACAGGAGGTGGGGGGGAGTGTGAGCACAAAATGCAGTCTTTGGAAATCAGCTGAGTCATAAGCTAGAATAAGAAAAAGGCTATCTGCAAAAAGAATACAGCTACTTATAAAACTCAATTTAACCAAAAGCCAGGAGAAATTAAGAAAAAAATGCAGAAAAAAATTATCTTTCATTTTCATAGAAAGCAGCAAAGCTACAGATAACTTATCAAGAATAAAAAGAAATTTAAATAATTGTGGAACCTAATTGTGTCATGATGTCCAAGTATAACTTAGTACCTCTAGTTATTAAATCTAAATAAGCATGGCATTCTGATGGACTTTAAACAGAAAGGTCAGACAAATGCCTCTAACAGCAAATCTATGCCAATAATAGAAACCACAGATTAATATAAAGATATTGCAAAACTGGAGTAATTTGACCAGATCTAGATGGAAAAGCAAAACTTCTGCCCTTTACCTTTTTTTTTTCTTTTTAATGGCTAAGCTTCTGCTGCAGCTAGACATAAACAGTAACCAGAAGATTGGCTTTAAAGTGAATCATTGTATTATTACTGAACCATCGCTCTAAACTTTGCCCTACATACACGTGTAACAAACACAGAAGCAAAAGAAAGGAAAGCTTATACAAATCATGTCATGTCTCCATCATGCATCCTGTCATTTCAAGACCAGAGTAGAGGAATAAACATTTTCTTTACAGAAGGAGTGACAGCCAGTGCCTGGTGGCCCAGCACAGCTGCAGTGCAGCGCAGAACAGCTGTTTTCACAAGCCACAGCCCTGGCCTGTCACACGTGTTTAGCTGAAATTAGAAACAGCAGAGTTCAGGGGTTAAGAGAGAAGTTTACATGACACACCAACTACCCAGAGCATTACTGGAATTTGCTGGTGAACTCTCACTCAGGGGAAGACTTTGTCGTCAGGGAGGTTTTCAGCAGGGGAACAATGGATGGGAGCTCTCAAGCCCTCAATTTTTAACACACTGTCCTGACAGTAAGCAGGCTGGAGAATAAGAGACAATGTTTAATCAAGCAGAATTTTCACAGTACATTTCTATGGTTTCTGGTTTTAATTTGATCAGTGCAGCCCACGCTAACATACTCGTTCTAAATTGAAATGCAGCGTTGTGTGCGTAACCACCATGAGAGCAGTGAGACATCCACTATTTCCTTCCTCTACGTTTCGTGTTCAAGCTTCTCTCAAACTACTCATCCCACATGGAAAAACAATTTCTACTCTGATTTCTTTTCCCAATCCTCTACCACTTTCTACAGTCAAGGGCTTTGTACTTCCCTCTCAGCAGGCAGAAGACTACAAAAAGTCTGTAATCTCAGGTGGAGCACAGGTTATATTTTATGTTTAAAATCACTATTTTAATGCAATGGAGCTTCACTAGTTTCCACACCCAAAAACTTTGCTACACCTAAGGAGTCTCAGGATTCTCACAGCACATGTCGCAGTTGGGACGGTCACAATACACAGAGTGTCACCATACAATACCAGAAAGCATCAGCCCATACATGGTAACACCTTACCACTTCAGAAGGCTTCACTTGTCTGCCCACACAGAGGAACACCAGGTCACTTCAGAAGGCTGCAATGTAAGCAGCTGCCCTTCTTGTGCTTTAGCCCAACCTTTTACACCCTCATGTTGATGCATTGCACCTGTGTGCCCTCTATTCCCTTTGGTCAGTGCCCCTGGGCACTCCATGGCTCATTGCTGTCAGTGCTGCTCACTGCTTCTCACAGCTGTGCCCACTGGGGATGAGGCTCCCACAGTCCCACTCCCAATTACCACAAACTGTGTGCCTACACAAGATCTGCTAATTTATTCTTGGAAAGACATTGTAGTCTCCTATTTAGTGTTTGAATTATCTGTTTTACCAAAGGACAGTTGCAGGAAGGTAAGAAGTTACTCACTTTAGAGACTTGACCAGCCATACTAACACTGCAGCCTTTGAAGAGCTCATGCCAAAACAATTCCTCCAGTCTAGTCCCTCTTGGTCATCTGGGGGAGAGCAAGCACTTCCCCACTGCTGGGAACTTCCAGCACCATCCTGCTGCAAAGTGTCACTGCCAACATCACAGACCAATGCATATTCCTGAGAACATCCTCACTGCCAGTACTGTCTCATGCCACTTGTCACACCACTGAAGTGAATACTCATCATTGATGGATTCCTCTCCCCACAATGGATACACTATCTGACACTTCTAATGCTTTCATTTCAAGGATAGAATAAAGGGGAATGAGAGGCATTGTTTAAAAATCAGCCCTATAATGTGGATCTTACTGAAAGTTATTGGAACATCATTGGAACTGAATGCAGTCACATCATCCTCAGAAAAAGAGCCCAGCGTTCCAGCCTTCCTCATTCATTGTCATAAATGGGTAATTGGCATCATTAACATTCTTCCCAGCTGGAAAGAATGCCCTTCTACATTGCAGCTAAAATAATATGTGGTTCAGAGATGCCCGTTCCTCTTGTTCCATTCAATGGCAGCTTAAATTTTCTATTTATTCCTCTTATGTAGTAATATTTTAATAAATAAAGTATTCCTTGTATTCTTAAGGAAAATAAATCATTCAAAGAGCAAATCCTGCAGCAACTATAAACCAACAATGACTATTTTGGCATTTCAGCATGACTATATCATATCCATTCCTGTGACTGGGAAAAACAGAACTATAACTACTAAAAGAATCTCACTGTATGAAACCAAAACCACAAATTCCTTTTATACAGAGAGCATACGGGGAAATTAACACCAAGTGACAGAAACTTAGTTTTTTGTTATGGAAGTTTATGCAGGCTGTGATTTGTATGTCTATTTATATGAAAAGCCAGTTCTTTTTACATAATTAGAACAGCTCTCGAGGCAGGAAGAATATAATAGGCAGTAATGACTTTGAAGGGAAAAAGCCTCTCTGGAGTTAGCACTACATCACAGCCAAAACACGTTGCATAAGGAGAGTTCTCAAAACAAGAGACAAAAGCAATCTGGGGGAGGAGCAGCATTTAGCTGCAGACATTTTTCCTACTCCTTGGCTGTGAACATGAATGGCTGGAAAACTGACAAGTTTTCACAGGCATGACTGAGCCCAGTCTTGACTCAGAATTAAATGGGACATAAGGCTTTGGCTGCCCAAAATCACTAGCATGGACAAAAATTAAAACTAAAATTACCTTCACTATTTGTATCAGTGTAAGAGGAAAAACACCACCCAAAAGCAATTGGGAATGGCACTGTTTATTGCTTGGCAGGAATCCATCATTACTATGGGCTAATGAGAACTGAAAAGAAAGAAAATTAACCTGAGTGTTGTTCCAACCTGGACAATAAAAAGTAGTAAATTCTTTTTTGCCCAAACTGAAAAAAAAAACAAAAGTTAATTTTGTTTACACCTATGATTACCATAGATTATGGTTTAATTTTTGCAAGCTAACATGATCACACTTTGGGCATTTCATACCTCATCTGCACTTGTATTTCCAGCTCTTGCAAGTGCTCTGCTGGGGTGCACAGAGCCACTACATATGTTCACTGGGCTGCTGAAGGGTCCATGGTAAAGCTAAACCAAGGGTTTCCCTGTTAATGACACTGCTCCACAGCAATATTGATGTGCGACAATTATTATTGAGCTCTACCTTCGAGACAGTGAAGGCCAGCATCACCAGAGTCCCCATGGCAGTGCTGGCAGCTCCCACCCACAGCCCCTGCAGGCAAGCACTCAAAGCAGGGTGTCAGGGCTAACTGAGCACCACCTACATGTCCCATCTAGAACTGTGCAGGTCAGAGCTGTTGCCTTCACACTGAATGACTTCGTAAAGCTATGGGTTACAGACCAAACTGAACTGTTCCATTTGCTCATGTCAGAAAATAAAAGGCTTTGCAGTACTTTGTACTTCTTAGAAATGAGACTGAGCTGACAGGCTTACTGGCACTCATGACACTTGAAACCATGCTGACTGGACAAAAAACCTGATGAGCAAGTTCCATGGCAGAGTCTGGCAAGCAGCTTCCAAATATGGTTATCTTTCTACAATCAAACAGAAAAACTGCACTGCAACCACACTTAAAAAATACAAGCAGGAAGAAAAATAAAAAATTATGAATGAAGTTGTCAATTTCTCTTAAAAAAACTCTAAAAATCTGTGTCCATTTATATCATTCGGCTTACAAAATTACCCCTTACCACCCCTATTCCAGCCAATATAAGTGAGTTACTTATTCACCTTAAAAATAACTTCAGCCCACTCAACATTAACTGACACAAAACCAAAAGCTTAAAATAATTGCTGCTATCTTATCTCAAGGTTTCAATCTTGCAAAAAACTAAGTGGATGAATAATTCTGCATCCAAGATTATCCCCATTGACTTCAATATATGCAGAGTCAGCTTTAATATCAAATTCCACCTATATGTAAATTCCCTACACCTGAGGAGATTCTACAAACACCGAGTAACAAACATTGGTGTAGAGGGATACAAATTGCACAAAACAACAGACACAGGAAAAAAAATACTATCTAAATTTGCAGTTCTAAAAGTTATAATGTCTACACAGAACCACAGTCCTGGAACCAGTAAGAGGAAAGCGTGGTTAAGAAACAGGGAATCATAATTCATTGAAAATAACGTGCAGAATTATGAACAACTTCTTGGTTAAATTTGGCCCAGTGATGAAAGATGGGAAAGGTTGTGGAAACCTGCAAGTTTAAAACCAAAATGCAGATAAAAATTGAATAATTTTTATCTTTAAGGGTTGAATAATGGGGAAGTCATGGTGGAGAGCAAACACATAAAACCTGACAGTAATACTGATTAGCTTTCATCAAATATTAGCATTCTTTTTCAGAAGACTGCTCATAAGATATAAGACTTCTTTTCCTGTTTGTTTGGCTTCATATTCTCCACTATACATATGCTGCTGTACATCAAAACAACTCACAAAATATGCAAAAAGAAGGTTCAGTACCACTTTGATCTTACTATCTTTGACAGCACCAGGTTTTTGTAAAGCTCTTTAAAAGTTTTAGGTTTATCGAAACAGAACTGTTACTACCAGAGCTGCTGTCCTATGAGATCATGGCAGACAGTGGCAAGGCCACTGGAAATGCTTGCTGTTATGTAAAAAGTACAGCAGATCATGATGATGTCACAGTACCGTGTGTGGCTGTGGTTTGGATGGGTGATCAGAAGAGTGTTCAAGATGATAGGAATGTTTCAGCTGTTGCTGGTCTGTGCTTGCACAGCATCAAGGCCTCTTCCATTTATCATGCTCCCTACAAGCAAGGAGCCTGGGGATGCAGGAAAAGCTGGGAGGGGGCACAGCCAGGACAGCTGACCACAGGGACATTCCATACCATTCTGCATCATACTCAGTGTACAGAGGTGGTGGACAAAGAGGTGATATTTGGCAGTACAGTCCTAGGATTCCCAAACAACCATTACCTATGGTAAAGCTCAGCTTCACTGAAAATTGCTAAATATCTGCCTTTCCACAGGAAGCAGAGAATGAATTCCTTATTTTACTTGGCTTGTGCATTCAGCTTTTGCTTTACCTAATGAACTGCCTTTATCCAACCCCTGGAGTGTTCTCATGGGTATGACATGATTCAGACAGCTCCATAGTCATTGTAGAGCTTCTAGCTCAGGTATCCAATCAGGGAAATCAGAGGTGGATAATGCCAGTGAACTGCTATCACATAGTTCACTCCTGTTCTCACTGCCAATGTAGGGCGTCTTTTTTGATGTAGATGACAGTATCCCTTCACATTTCACTTATGCTCTTTCAACTGCTCCCATTCCCCTCAGGAATCTCTTGTGCAATAGTCTAATCTCACTGAGCTAAACTGAAAAGTAGACTATCCTCCCTTCCTAGGCAATAAGAACAAGGTACAATTTCCCTTTCATTTGGTGCTGTACTCAGACCGCAAGTTGTAACACACAAAATTCAGCAGGATACCTATGAAAGAACTGAGAGAGCCAAGTGAGCTCTTGAGAGAGGTTTGGCTCCAGTCTTGCTTCTCAAGAAGGGCAGCTGAAACAGCACAGAAGTTAAGTATCACTGACATGAAAATCACTATAGCCTTAAACAAGCATAGAAAAGACACTCGGGACTGTTTATGGGCTAGTGCTTCCTGAATTTTTCCTGAAGTACTTGAAACTTGCTCAGTGTTTTGCTCCAACAAAACCAAAAATTATGAAAAATCTCCATCACAGCAAAAAAAATAAATTTCTTTTTACTACTGAGAAATCAAAGTTATTAGAAACACAAATTAAATTAGCTGTAGTATATATACACTCAATCATTTTAGTTCCTGGTATGACAAGGCTGTTAGTCTTAACATTTTAATCTACCTTCATAAGCTTTAGGTCCAAAATTTCCATCCACCTCCACAGGCCCTTAATCTGAAGCCAAGTCTGTAAGATCCTGTTAGCTATGCAGCTTCTACTTGTCCCTTTTCTTTATTCTAACCACAAGAAGAATGAAACCGTGAAAAATTTTCAGAGACCTTTTACAGAGGCAATTAAGCATTTCTTAGGACATTTTGGCAAGCTAGCAAATCATCTCCATCAGCCTCTATTCACAGGTGAGCCTTTGCCTCTGAGTAACTGGCAAATGCTCTTCACTTCTGAGTCAGCACATCCAGACTGACTCCCTGTGTCCCCTTGCTCTCAGAACATCTGGGTTCATGACAGAGAGGTCAGTGCATGGGGCAAATACTAATAAATAATAGAGGATATTTAAATCTCACTGCTTTGAGATTATTCTTTAAATTTCAGCTCAACACTGAATCCAAGAGAGAATCCCAGTCTTGGATAATAGCTAATATTATGATATTTTTGTTTAAGCTTTTTGATTCATAAGAGAAATTTCACCTCCTTCTCCCTCCCTATTAAGAAAACTGAGTTTACATAGATCAGACTGTTTACCCAATAATTTACCACCTTTCCCAGTATTTTCAACAGTGTATTTTAGCTGATCAGAGCCAAGGCTAATATCCAGACATACAATCCATTCTCCAATACAGCAAAAGGCCAAAATGACATTTCACAAACAGCAAGTTTTTTTAAGTAGGCATCCATCAAAAATGCATTTTTCCTCAGTACCTTGGCCTTGAAAACACTGCATTTTCCAATTTCTTACATGCTGCTTAATGTATGCAGTGTCAGTCACACCACATTGTGTCATTTTATATAGCAGGTCAGCAGGAGCCACCACGTTCAGAGGTATCTGATATTTTGCCAAATCATTTGGCACATGTCTCATTCTCATCAGTTTGAATTACTTGTAGATCATTTCAAAAGAGGGACATAATTATTGGCAATCATTCAGAAAATGGCAGACAGTCTGAGTGCTTTGCTGGACTTTTCCTCCATCTAGAAACTGCAAGATAGACAGATTTCCCTGAAACAATGTAACTGCATGTCAGATTAATACCTGTGCAATTCTTGCTTACGTTTAGTATTTTGGGGAAATGTTTTACAGTTCTTCCTTACAGTGAATAGTACTTCATTCTACAGCTTCCCTAAAGGCAGCTCATAAACAGTGTTATTAGGAATACCAAATTCTGACCCTGAGGCAGAGATTAAATAATACTGGATTCAAGTATTAATTCACTACCATACACTTTCCAAACTAAGCATATGTCTTTCATTCTTTCAAAGATTTCATTTTTACAGTAATTCTACACCAACTAGAATAATTAAAGCATTCTTTACATCAAACTCAAGGTGATAAACTCCCTTATTATTATGCACATCTGTTTTTGTGTCATTTAACACGTTGTACATAGGAGCACAAGAGGTAAATAGTGTCACATTGATGGTTAAATTCTGCTTACACAAACAGGAACATTCTTGAAAAGGCCACAGGTACTGAGAGGAAACCAAATCCTAGATCATATGTATCATAACAGTGAGATATTTTTCCACAGATGGCTGCAAACCAGAGCTTCTTTCTGTGTAGAAGAACCTTGCTGTTGGAAACTACAGGGAACTGTACTCCAACCACAACTGACTGCAGGTCGGGGACAAGAAAGCATAGGGAATGAAACTGGAAAAGCATCCATTTAAAGTGAAACAATACAAGCTCTTCACCCAGTTGTAAAACAGGCTCCTATACATAGAAAAAAAGACTGCAGAGCAGCAAATAAACCAAAGGCTAAAGATCTGTAGTGAGTTTGCACTGATGAAAACACGGGCCAAGAAGACTGACCAGCAACAGAAGTCTGATGGATTTGACATACATGTTTGGGGATGTGCCAAGAGCCTGCAGCCTCACCCAAGGGCAGCCAGTGAGATCCTAGACTGAAATGTCAACACACTAGAGCCCATTTATGAAATACAAACCCCCAGGCAGAGAGGTCTTGACATTTTCATAGGTTCTCTGACATACCCACTTTCTCAAGTATAGTTTTCTAATTTTAGTAAACAGTAATTTAAAAACGGGCATAAAAGTTGATTATTTATATAGCTAGCAAACCTAATTTACAGAATAGACTCCAAATCAAAGCCAAATCCAAAGGCCCCCTGAATTGAATTATAAAAGTATCTGCATCCTACCAGCATATAAAAAGAAAAAAATTGTGGTGCTTGATCATGACAACAAAAGCTGGCCATTGAGTGCAGGTTTGTAGAGATAACAAGGAAGATGGAGACTGTAAACCTCATTCCACCTTGAAAAAGGTGTGGCAAGCCTCTCCTCACAGTCAGAGAATGAGAGCAGCTCAAGACTGAACAAGCAGCTTTCAGTGTGATCTGCCAAATAGTGACAATTATTTCAAGTAAGAATATTTTAGCTTGTGCGGGGGATAAAACAATCTTTAAGTGTTGCAAAGCAGCTAAAGGTTACTCAAAACTATATCTAATTTCCACCTACCATTTTAATAAACCCAGGGATTCAAACATAAGGAGTCTGAAAGCAAGTCTGAAACCTCTGTGTCTTCATGGACTCCTAAGAAGGGGTTTGCTGTCAGATACAGCCATCACTTGTTTAAGATGAAGGAGTCATCCATAAAGTGGAAGGAAAAAGGGAGGAGGAGACCTGAGAGTCAGGAGAGAAAAGGAACAGTTGTGTGTAGCAGAGGTGACACTGCATAATACAAACCTTACATGAAACTGGTTTAATTTTTTATAGTTACATGAAGTCCATTGTCAAAAGAATTTAATTTTGCAAATTCTTAGTACAAAAGGCTTGCTTAAGATGTGGTGAAAGTGAGGAGAAAATTATTTTTTTATATTCCATCCTATATTGAACAATAGCACTTGTCTAAAAATGGGCTTAGACTCATATTACTTGTAATTGCATTTTCCTTTCAATCACCTTCTTTTCCCCAGTGAAGTTCCCTCTAAGTGAATGGTCTCTTTTCTCCACTGTCTATAAAAGCAGCTGTGCAGCAAATCTAAATAAGGGCAAGTACAGGAACATATCACCAACATTTCTTTACTAACTTCTCTTGTTCTATAGGCACTTCAGTTAGGCTACTATCATAATATTAGTAATTTGAAGCCTATCCAAAAAAAAGTACAATAAGTTTTCTGATCAGAGGTGACACAAAACAGAAGGTTCATCACAGAAGAATGTGTGTGCTTTCAAATTTTGTTTTCAGAAATGAATTCATTATTTTAAAACATAAAGTGATTGTTTTAAGTCAAGCAGAATATTTTATTTTCTCACAAAAAAAAAGTAATTTTTTCTCCTTTCCTAGGAGTTAAATAACAGCAGCAAAATATTTGGACATAAGTAGTCAGCATGAGATACAACCACATACAGTGCTTGTGTCCAGATGTTCATTTGTTCACAAGCTTGAGCATTAAAAGTTCCAAAGAGCAGCAATGTGAAAAGCAGAATTACACAGCAAGAAAGATAAATCCTTCCAGAGCCCATCTAGTACCTACAAACTACATTGGATAGATAAGGAAACATCAGTATATGTCCTTCTAATTCCCCCAAAATTACTGCAATTTCTGGTTTCATTTAAAAAGTTAAATATTTCTCTTCATCAAAAAGGAATTTCAGTACAGATATGAGTTTAAAAAAAAAAAAAAAAAAAAAAAAAAAAAAAAAACAGGGCAGGACAGGGGTTACAGTCTTCCAAAAATGAGCAGGTATTTACTTAATTTCATATTGATGTCTTCTTTCAACATTATGGTTCAGCTTTAAAAGCCTTAGAATCTGACTTTGACTTATATCTTTCATTATTTATAACAGCTCCTACAAACAAATTCATCTGCTTCCTTGTTTTCTACCCAGATTTGGAAGAGTTTTGGAACACAGAGCTCCAGCCAGTCATTAGCACTGTCAGAGCACATAAGAACCCAGCCAAGGACTGCTCTGGAACAACAAGGCACTTTGGAAGGAGCCTTTGGCCCAAGGAGCTTAAACGTTTGAACTGACACTAAAAGCTGTTCTGTACAGCTTCAGCCAGGGTTAACCACACTGCAAACACAAGTGTCAGGCTTCACAAGTGTAAGATGTTAACAGGTAATTATGGAAAAAGAAAGGATCAAGCTGAAAATAAGATCACTTAATTATACAGCTGGGTATTATATAAGTACAGTACAGGCTGATGGCACCTGAAGGTACTAATTATCATTACTATTTCAAGAAATATCTTCTGTGCAGATGTAAGCCATCACTTGTTCATACATTTTGCCAGTTACAGGTATCTCAGTGAAATTTTTTTCTTCTTTTTTTAAAATCTATTTTGAAATAACAATAAAAGTTTAATTTAGTGATTATTTTTGTTCCATCCTAGTACTCATTTATTTCACTAGGAATACTTCTTGTGCTTGAAATTGCAAACATATTTTAGCACTTTTCAGAACTAAGCAAGAACATATAATCCATAGGTAGTCCTATGAGACAGGGTCCAACAAACACAGGCAGCACCCCTGCAGTTCATTGAAAGAGGCTCAATAAGAATCTCTAGGGAATATTAAATAACAATAAAGCTCTTCTCAAGTAATGGACACACTGAGGACTTGGCAGCACTATGGCAAAAGAAGTCCAGACAAAAAGGTTGTTTCCAAGGTGCTGTGAACAGATCCCACATTCTGTCAAACGAGCTGCTTGCACAGGACTGATAACACGGTTCTGAACGGGATGCTGTGCTGGGGAGTTAATAAGGCAACACTGCAATGCCCCCTGCTTGGGGAGAGGCAGATGGACTCAGCATGTTTTCATGCTTGGTCAGGTGTTATTAATCTATGACCAAGAGAGCAGGTGGCTGTCAGAAATTGCAAGAATTTGTCAAAAGTCACTGGGCTCTGCAAAGCCTGAATATGCTTTTTAAAAAAGAGAGAGAAAGAAAAAAAGAGGAAGGGATTGCAACCAACGTAGCATGGCAATTTTTCCCCTCTAAAACGTAGCCTAGAATAGGGCTTACTCAGCAAAACAAAACATTTCAAAATATTCAGTTTGTTTAAAAAACCTTAAACATATACTCTTGATAGCAGGTTCCTTTGAAGGATTACTATGGTACACTGTAACCCAAACCCCAATTGCAATGTTCCCTGAAAGAACATATACAAAATCTCATGTAGAGACAACACACAGAGGTCAGGTTATTGTCTCATAAGGGTGCCTGATACACAGTAAGCAGGACAATTTTTTACTGGGATAGTATAGGAGACAACTTATCCAGTGGGGATTTTATGGATGCATATATTTAAAAGTTACTAGCTTTTACTTCATAATAAAAGCAAATTTGTAAAATATTTTTCCCTTTTTCATAAGTTAATGCATCTGGTTACACTTTTACTTTGCCTAGCCTCAACAACAAAAATAATTTTGAATGAGCATAGAAAGTCAGTTGCAATGTTTCATGGGCAAAAAAGTCTCAGAAACCCTCTTATCTATACTGACTACAGTATCCCCATTCAATATAAACATTTACATTTTAAAAAAAACCCTTCACATTATGTACTCTGTACATAATGAAAAGTTTAGAAAAGGCAGTTTCATTCAAGCACAATGGAAAACAGATGTTTCCTCAAAAACTCCTAATACTCCCACTCTTCTATTTAACTTGGATCCTGTGAACTAAACAAAACACTGCAATACTGACATTTGAAATAATTCTGTAATTATTTTTCTATACTCCGCACAATTAATATTCCTTGGAGTA
Organism: Vidua chalybeata; assembly: GCF_026979565.1. NCBI lineage: Eukaryota > Metazoa > Chordata > Aves > Passeriformes > Viduidae > Vidua > Vidua chalybeata. The sequence continues at coordinate 14,393,340 of NC_071539.1, forward strand.
CTGTTTCTCACTTCCACTGTGTTTGGTGGATTGGATGGTTCAATTAGAAGAACAAATAAAAAAGGAGCTAAATCTATCTTGTGTTTCAATCTAGGCAATGTCACTGGACATAATGACTCCATTTCTCATCTGTAGGAAGATAATGCAAAATTATCTACTGCAATACATGCATATTTAAGCAAAAATATCCTTTCAGTGTAGAACCTTTGACTAACACAACCTTTCTCCTAGCAAGGAAGTGGCTGTTTTTAGCTCAAACAAGTTCTTCACCCTTGTGACCAAGCTGACTGCTCAAAAAATGGGAACTGAGAAGGCAGGGCAGAGAATAGAACTGACTAAGCCTATACCACAATTGAAAAATAACTCCTGGATATGTATCTTCTGCATCAGTGCCCCCAAGATAGATTGTGTCAGAAAATGAACTCTAGATTTGCTGGCTAAGTACTGGCTGAAAATAGTTTTCAAAACAGCAGCAAACGCATATTGTCTGCTAATAAACACAAACCAGCAGTGATGTTTGAAAGTAAAGGAGATGCACCATTTCATTTACAATTCAGTTACCATCTGATTACTATTTCCTTCCTAAAACCAAAGGCAACTTTCTTTGAGGAAGGAAGGGTTTAAAAAAAACAAACAGAAGAACAACCTTACTATGTTTAATTGTAATGATTGTTTCTGTCAGCAAGGTCATTCATTAACTGCAGCACTACGATAATTTCCTCTCTTTATTGCGGGGATTGCCCAAGACTTGATATTCTGCTACATCATTGTTGAATAGTAGAAATTGGACACAGGTTCAGGCAAACAACGTGGTCATTTAAACACCACAAATATGAATTACTGTTTCTTCCCTGCTTGCAATAACTGATTATCTCAGTAGGCATTTTCTATATGGAGACTAGTGGCTTTAATTTTACACATAATCATTAAAACCTAATTGGTGTGATCATTCCTTAGAGCAGACAAGGTATCTAATGTAGTAGCAATTACTACTTAAAACTTACATTATCCCAGGCTATTTTAAATGCAAAGGAAAGAGTACTGTTATGACAGTCACAATCTTACAAGACAGAAAGTTACAAAATATGACCATTGGAGAGGCGCAGAATTCTCCCGAAATATATACTGAATAGGCAGTGCTGAGGAATTGGAGATGGTTCTTTCTGCAATGCACAGGTCTGCAAAGCTTGAGAATATTAACCTCAACATGTGAGGCAGTCATGTAACAATGATATAGTGCTGCCTGAAAGCAAATAACCCTGACAGACCCTATCCAACAGCATCCATGACACAGTCAATCTGTAAATAAATGCAAGCTGCCTACCTTCCTTCCCAAACAAGCCAGTTTGGAATACTGCTTGCCAAAGAATTTGAGAAGTCATGCTGATGTATTGAGGCAGATGTTTCAAAAAATATGAATTTCTTCAACTGTTAAACAAAAGAAATTAGGTTACATTTCCCAAAAAAAAAATCTCTTTGGAATTGCCGAATTTAATATTAAAAAACCTACTTAAATTTTAAAAGGATTTAAGCTTTTACATTGCTATCTAGAATGCTAAAGAGTTTATACAAATTCTTTATATAAATGTGATTAACAGATGTGAGCCATAAGACAACCACCAACATCAGAACACATCAGAAATAGTTTGAGGGAATATGCATTAATTGCAGAATAAGGCCCCTTTAATAAGAGGCACAATTCTCAGACAGATGACTTTTGCTGGAAATAGCTCAAGTGATATTCCAGGTGGATGCAAGGATCCAAAACTGCAAGAAGAGATTCGTTTCCTATTTCCAAGCATTTAATAATAAAGAAAAATGAACAGTCTTTCTATAAAAACAGAGGTTGGGAATTTATTTTTCTCTAGCTTTCATCTCTCATTGCTGCTGTAGGCCTAGATTAGTATTTGCAACAATCAAAATCTGTACGCAAAAATAACACACTATTTCTCTTTGCAAATTACTTTGGCTGCCTTGTTCTCTGAACAGTGTCATTTTTAGCATGCTTTTAACACATACTTTTCCTCCTAAAGCTGGTAAAAGGCCTCTGTTAATGCAGGCATCCCTTTATCTGACACCAATGATTTTTACCAGGTCACTGGTTTAATGCCTTTAAGCCCTTTATAAATTAATCATCAGTGTGGCCAAATGATTTTGTCAACTTCCTAACAGTATCTGCAGTTCTGAATAACTGGCTTCCAGTGGAAGATCTGAATGAAAAGCCCTTAGCAAATTTTAAAATCTCCTTCTGTCCGTGAGAGCTAAGGACTGCAAGGAGCACACTGCTATCATTTCAATGCCACATCCCACCCTTGTGGGTAGCAAGGCTCGACAAAGGTGGGAGGGGATGGATTTACATCAGGGCAACCAAGGTATTTTTATTTCTTAGGAATTAAACACCCATCCCTGTCTGGCCCCCGGAAAAAATCCAGGACACCATTTCAGCTGCAGATAGTCCTCGCTGATTGCAGTTGGCCATGTGCATTTGTAACATTAGGCATTGTTACAATGCTTGGATCAAGCTACAGCACTAGCTCCTGCATGAAAATGTAAAAGCACAGTACAGAAATCTTTTACACATGTAAATGCACTTATAACTCAGCATTGTACATCTTTGAAATTCTGTTACCTGATGAAAACTCTTCTTTTTTTGAAGGGATGTTAAATAGACAATCTCCCTTCCAGAAAACAAATTCCTTCCTAAAAAAATTAGAACTCTTAATTCTGTACAAAAGCCATTCATGTGGGCCTAAAATCACTGATAAAACAGTGCTTAAATGACGAAAATTTATATTATTGATAGTTCTCATGACCTGTGAAGAACTTCTGGAGAGAAGAACAATTCCAATTACTAAACCATTCAGCCCTCTAATAGGATCTGCTTTTCTCCTTAGAGTATTATAGGATTTTAGGAGTCAGCCTTGAACAATGCTTGCAAGATGTATCTGTGTGGGAGACATACAGAACGTACTGATCTGAAAGCACATCTGTTTGGGTCAGGAATCACTACCAGAGAGAGTGGCAGATTTCCAGTCCCTGGCAATGCTGCCTCTCCCAAGGAGGACAGAGCGTGGGCAGGGCAGCTGAGCGACCTTGATACACCAAGCAGGTCACAGTCAGCATCCAGGGAAGCTGTGACATTACCAAAGCAAGACAACAGGAGAAACATTGCCAGAGGCCCTGCTACTACAATTAGAATTTGTGAGAAGGGGGAAATGAAAGAAACAGAAGTTGTTTGGAATAAGGATCACGACCGGGGATGAGTAACCAGCAGTCCAAAGTGAAAGAACTATGTGATTTGTATATAAATCTACTTCACAAAAATAGCAACCTGTTCTGTATTTTCACAACATTCTTGAATGTCAGGCATGATGCAGTTAAGGTACCAAGGAGCTGTGCACAGATAAAAATGTGTCCTGTGTGTTACAGTTGTGCTGAATAAATAATGAATTTACTTTTTCCTTACAGCAACTAGAAATCAATGGAGGTAGAACTGTCTGTAAAACAGATTTTGACTAGAGAGACACTGTATTTATTTCTCAAGATGAAATGTAATGTCCAAAGTTATATACAAGTGTCCAAAGCAATTTTTATGATGCATATTCCTTTTCTTTCCACTCCCTCACTCATTGCTAATTTTCTATTAGTTTGAAAAGGTGGTAGAGCTACAGCATGAACTCTCATTTAAAAACCTCAGCATATTTAAAATTGCCACTGCCCATTCCTGTACCAACACGACTCCAAATTAAACAGGAAACTAAAGGCATTCACAATTAGCATCAGCAAGTAAATAATTTTCTATTCTGGACACTTATGCTGAAACCTCAAAATAGGACAGGGAAAAGGGAGAGAGGAAGAGGCCAGGTCAAGTCTCATTGCTTTGACTTGCTTTAAGAGTAGTTGTCCTCATTCTTTGCTGGAAACATGAACTCCACAGTACTTATCACCAGGCTAAACAGAAAATGTTTGGTTCACAGCATTGTAACTTCAGCATTAAAATTGCTTGCTGGAAATTTCTAGCAATTTATAGCTGTTGCTGCCAGCAAGTGCTAACAATCACCAGGAGCCAGATTCCAGCTAACCCTGTCAGCACTTCAGTTTTTGGCAAACATTTCACAGATAATGTTTTGACGCCTCTGTGCTTACTTGCAGTCCAGTCAGATTAGAGATCACAGGTTGAAGTACACTGCACTATTGTGCTCTTTACAATTACCCTCTGTTAATCTTTGAAATGAAGGAAACCAGCACTGGCTCCTCAACAGAAGTTTCAAAAGTGGTATACACTTTGTCTAATCTTGTAGGTGAATTGCACCCACCTGTGTGATAGCTTCCACACAACACTCACACACAGGGGTTGAACTAGAGTTCCCTTCCAACTCAAACTGCAGGAACATGGGACAATTGTAATACACCACCTTAAGATTCAGAAAACTTCCATATCAAGCAACACAATGGCACAAGTGACGCCTTTGCATTGCCAGGGCACCTTGCAGATGTATGCTTGTACTTAGCTCAAAGTTCAAAATGCCATGAACCTCAGCAGCCACCCAGTGAGGCATCTGCAGGTATGCACAGTAGAAATCCAAATCAACTAAAATGGAGCTTTAGCCTAAAAAGGGCTCATCCTAAATTTAGCATCTTACTCTCCCTCCTTACCTCCAGTCTGGGTCTCTCAGCTTCTTGTAGCCTTCCATGTCAGATGCATATTACCTATTGCAAGTCTTTCACATATTTCTTGCCTGACTTCACCTTAGAGGAAAGGCATTAATGTATTGAACTCTGGCCTCATAAACGTTCCCACTGGAACACATTTTATACAGGAATATGCCCCATTGTGACAGCAGCTGGAAATTTCAGACCAGAAAATGAAACAGATTTTCAAGAACGTAAAATAATGTGTAATTAACCTTTATAACAGCTTATCAAGGTGTGTGGCAGGCTTCCAACACTCAACATGTCTCAAATCAAAAACTGAAGATTAAAGATCAGCAATCATTTTAGCTAGTGGGCATGATACTGGAGCTATCTGTGAAATATTCACACATATTACATAAGGTCAGGCAGTAGGATTCCTCTTAAACATACATACAAGAATATCAGCCTGTAATAACAAAGAAAGTTTTGATTATGGCACCATAGCTTTATAGATTTCCACAAGAGAAGACTACATGTGTTTTGGCTGCTCAGACCTCTATGATCATTTTCAATAAAGGACAGAGTTTTGTTGCTTCATCAATATTCTTTGGACAAATTCTGTCCACAACTGCCATAGGAAAAAGCAACAAAAATCTAAGACTGTAGTCTAGATAGTCAAGACACTCACAGGATATGAAGTATGAAAGGCATCTTGTTTGCAAACTAGCAACCACAATCAAAATAGGACAGTAAGGCAGATGGAGTTAATACAAAGCAATAAAATTCCTTGTCTCTTTAGTGATCCCAGCTGTATCATTCAGGTAGGAAATAATTATCTCTTATTTTATTTAGTTATACTTGATAGTAGTCCTAACATTTTAGGTCATGCAGTTAAGTCCAAATAAGATGTCTTAAAGTTTTACCTTACAAATAGTGATTTCATATAACCTCATTCAACATATTATATTTTCTGATATTTAAGGAAACCCAGACAGACAAGGCTGCAAATGAAACTCAGACTAGAAACATTACAGAGAATAAAACAGCTAGATATACTGACATATTGACACAATATCAGAACAAACTACTGCTGTCACTTGAAACTAATAACAAAAGTCATCTTGCCTTTGGCATCACTCCAAAAGGTTCATTCGTGTTGTAACAATACAAAAAAACTGAATCTTATTAAAGCATTGAAGGGTTAATCTTAAATTATCTACATAATCTGAAATGATGCCTGAAGAATGTATTACTCTCCAGAGTACTTTTGTTTTCTGACAGCTGCTTAGGCAGCCGAGCTGTGCACTGAATACACTGATGATGAAGCATTTATGAGCTTCAACTGAAGCACCACTTCACCACATACTTGTGGATCACATTCACTGTGTGCTTTTGGGATGACTTTTTTTTTTTTTTTTGGAAAGTTTTTAGACAAAAGTTTTTAAAATGGAGAGGTTTTTAGTTGAAAAGAACAGCCACCCCAGTGAGGTGCTTGGGTGGTTTGTGTCTCTCCCCAGGACTGCCATGGCTGGGCCTCAGGCCAGCGCAGAGGGGTTTGGATTCAGCGCTGCTGTCACCTGCAGCGTCTGTTGTGCACACTTAGAAACAAACCCAAAGCACAACCAAAGGACAGCTCCAGAGGAGAGCCAGGATAAAGCCACAGCAGCAGCGCTCTCAGAGGAGTCAGTGTGGCCCTCCTGGGCCCTGGCTGTCACAGGCTGACAAGGGGGCCCTGGAGCAGGAGACGTGCCCTCCATCAAAGCTCCCAGCACCCGTGCCCCCAGAGCTGGGCTGCCTGATCGCGCTCTGCTCGCCCTCACAAGTGTCACAGGCACCATGGAATGCACAGACAGTTTCCACAGCAACAGCATCTCACACAGCCCCACAGGGGAGGGCAGAGCACGGCCCCTCCCTGGCGCACAGGCTCTCCAGATGAGACGAGTGTGAGGGGGCTGCCAAGCTCCAGCAGGACTTCCATGTTCATTCTCCTCTCCCTTCCCACCTTCTCCAGCCGTGCCACCCCTTGGACTGCTGGGTTTGGGTCACCGTGCTCTCGTGTGATGCTCTCACTAGAATGTCCCTGTGTGCCCAGAACTGGGCTCTTCTGGGGCAAGGGAAACACAGCACCACCACAGCACAGGGCCTGCCCCAGCAGGACTCCCCGGAGGAACACACAACAACAAAAACAAAACAAACCCAGAAACACAGATAAGAGGAGAAGGGTGTGAAAAGCAAGGCTTTAACTGCCAGCACAGTCAGTAAGTGTTGACCATCACAGCACAGTGCAAGGGATGGTACAGAGAAAACAAGTGGTACCCGTTAGGGACAGGCCCATAAGCTGCAGACAGACCAAGCTCTGTGAACAGTCACCTTGCTTTAAAAGAAACTGTTCCTAGAGGTGACTGACAATCAAATGGATGCACGAACCAAAAGCTTTCACACAAACATATGCTCAACCAAGGATTTACTGCAATATTCATTTTTCCCATTCAGCCAGTGAGTTATCGAATTCTGAGAAGTCAAAATTAGTACTGGCAAACTCATCAGCCATCTCCAGAATCTCACTGCTGGTACTTTTTTTTTTTAATTGGAATAATTTCAAGGAGCATCCCTTGCTGGTACAGAGCTATACCAGTGCAACACAGACATGGAGCTGGCACACAGAGCCTGGCTCCACAACACAGCTATGCTAAGAGGTGTGACAGAGGAAAGAGCAAGGCAAAAGGGGCTAGTTGATTTGGACAAATAAATCATTCTGAGAAGGTCATGATGTTTCTTCCAAGTTTGTTTATGTTGATGAAAATATGCTGAACTATTGACTCTCCTTTTAAAGCTAGACAGCTGCTGACTCAACTCTTACTGCAAATTTTAAGTGATGTGTCTTCAGGGTATTTTGCCAAACTAGAAACTAGTGAAGTCATTGCACAAATAGCTTGAGAGATTAAGCTGTCACAGGTTATAAAGAGGGTCAATCATCAAAGTATTTAAATACAGATTTACTCTGTCATACTTTAAGTTAGTTTGATATGCAGGAGAGCCATTTCCTTATTTCAGCCTTCATTTCTGTGTTACCTGAAATCAACCAGAAACTTGGTACCTGATACAAAACAAACTGAAATCTGGAAAAAAAAAAAAAAAGAAGTATTGCTTTCTCCAATAACACATCTCTTGGGATTCCTGTAAGCTTCATTAGGCATAGTTTTGAAGAGAAGATGGATTATTAGGAAATTGTGAAATATTCTGTAAGATCAACAGGCAAGGCAAAACAGTTATCTCTTTTTTCATGTTAATAATAAAAATATTTCAGTTAAATTGTCATTCTGAATTTGTTTCTTTTAAAAGTTCTATTCTCATATGGCACTGTGGTTTGACCTCAATCTCATACAATAGTACACAATCCCAGCAATACCAAGGAAGAAAATTACACAGACCAATTTTTCTTTATATTTCATAGTTTTACTTATAAGTAGTTACACACCTAATGTGTCCATCCAGTTGAACAATCAACACACAGGCAGCACAGTAACCAGCCAAGATCAGATCTCAGGAAGGAGAATAAGCCAGGAAAAGCAAACAGGAGCATTGCCTTTGGGATTTCCTGATCTATGTTTTTCTACACAGCCCAGAAAACATGTTCACTGGTAGACCTTTGAAACTGGTGGAATAAGATCAATCTTCTCTAACGTAAAACAGGACTGCAACTATTGTGTATTTTAAATAGTAATTGACTTTGAGATCATTTGAAGAAATGAGCTAAATTTCATTAACAATGATAGTATCTTTAACCAAGAGGCCCCAGAAACGATGGGCTGACATGGGCAGTAAGTATGCACACCAGAGATTACAACCACCCTTGCAGGAGGCAAATTGATTTTCTGCTTCTGTGAAGCCTAACAAATGCTACCACATGCTTTGTTCCCAAATCACTCTCAAACCAACTATCATGTTTATCAGATTTACTCATTCTCTTAAAAAAAAAAAAAACTTCAATTTTTTTTTTAAGTTAGCTATTTATCTTTCAAACCTACTATCATCTTATTAGACCTCTAAAAGCACAGAAGCTGGTAACTGTGCTAGGAAGTTTCCCTTCATCCCCATCATAATAGAAGCAGTTTCTAAAGATATTGTCAAGCATAATGAGATTATTAGAAATGATTGACTGGCTTTCTGCCTTCATACAATTCACTTGCTCCTGATTTATTATTTACACAACCTTACATATACAAAAATGGTAGACAGATCCAGTACAGGATCGACAAAAGATCATTTCTTTCCTATTTGCTGAGCTAGCTTTTTGTTAAGGACTATCCCACTAATATATGGCCAAAGCACACTGGCATAAGTTCCTGCTTGTGTTTTCATGTGCTGTGTGGGTACTTGCTATATTTAAAGCAGATTACTGTCCATAGGAAAAATAATTTATTTGGATCCAGTAGAAACGCACTGAGGTGTACAGCACACTTGTCAGAGAGATTAATGCAGACCTCAGTAATAAGATTCACCCCAGCTCTAGGGTTAAGCTCTATCTCAGCCTCCCTGCAGACAGACCAAGAAAGCCACAGCAGCAGAACACACCCACAGCACATCCCCACACCAAGGCCAGCAAATGCCAAAAGCCACACAGAGCCTCAATAAAACCTGTTAGTCCCTTGGGCAACCCCAGTAGCTATCTCTGCCAGAGTTTGGGCTACATCTCTGAGTTACTATCAGGACTGTTCAGCCAGGTAAAACCCAGAAGGAGCCAGTGTCCAACATGCTTTCCTACCACTGGGCTGAGCCTCAAATGAATGGGAGTGGGGCCCAGGCAGACTCCAGGTGGGAGCTGGGGAGGCTCAGAGCAACATGCTTCCAGTGCTTTCTGCCAGTTGGTCATAGCTCCAGGGACTCCACCCCAAATGTGCACACACATGAATCACCTCTCACAATAGCAAAAGACAAAAATCCATTCTTGGTCTTACCTGCAGCTCCTTGTCCTGATTTACCTGATGTATCGTTCTTAAACAGCAAAAAAGAAGTAGAGCTAGGACATGCCTAAATGGACTCCTTCCAGGCAGCCACCTAGAAGACCTCCTCAGTTAAGCAGTCACAATTTAAACCTTCTTGATGACAACAAAAAAACCCCAACTAACAGGAATCAGCTACACAGCTGCCACAGTCACAAAGGTGTTAACCCCTCCTCCAGCACAGCTGATTCTGCAAGCACAAATTACCACCATCTCCCTCTCCCATCAAAACCTGCAGCCCTCAAATAGTTACTGTATTTGAAACAGTTTTTATTTCCCAGGTATGAATTCAGTTTCCTACAGCATAATTGCATCACTTGGGGTAACTCTGAAACACCCCAAGATGTCTGATTAGGCAGTCCCAAAAGCCGCTAAGCTGTTCTTGGATCAAAAGCCAGTTTCTAGCCAGATGTGCTGTTAAGTGAATAAGCTAAATGGGGTTATAGGGAGTAAAACACAAACACATTTTGTAGGTGTTCCATACCTCTTAAAGACATTTGATTCCTGTGAACACCCAGGAACACTAAACTGCTGTGCTTTAACAGTTATTGGAGATGAGAACAGAGAATGAACTTTCTTTAGTTCATTACTCCCTGTGACAAGAACAGGTTTTGTTAATGTAAAGTTAAAAAATAGGGAAGCTGCAAATCCCCTCATAGAAGCTAATAAAATGAAATAGTCTTTAAAAAGCATCAGTGGATCTCCTGATGCTTGGAGAATTTAAAACTGCACTAGCCAAAACACCAAAGCTGGTACATAGCCATTTTCTTCTGACAGGAAATTGATCTAGAAGAAGAAGAGAATCTTTCTCGTTACAGTGAATTGATATTTATTCCACTTGTGTTAAAAGAATGCAATTGTACTGAAGCAGTAACAAGTGTTTCATTTTGCAAGACTCAAAAGGCATGGTTAAAGACAGAGATGTTCAGGTCATGTGTTGGTTATGTGTGTTGTCATGTGCTGTCACCTGCAGAGCACAAACTGCTTCAGGCCAGGCTGTCCTCGGTTACACCTCTGCAAATCCTGCTGAAAGCTAATAGGTTTGGACAAGTTTATTCAAAGTTGTCTCTTAAGAGAGAAATAAATGGGGGCAAAAAAAAATTTAGTGATGGCCTCATTTAGCCTGTGGTTCCTGCAAACAGCAGAGGAGTTGGAAAGGAAAGTATCCACCCTGGCTTTCAGATTTAGGTGAGAGTTACAGAGCTAACAGGGATCATAGAAAATCTTTTATGCATAAGGAGAGGACAGCTGATAAAATTTCATAACAAAAGAAAAAGTCTCCTTGAGTAATTGACACCTTTACAGACCTAGAATAACTAGGTTTGATTTTGGCTTGAGAAAATTTTTTTTTCAAGAGATCTATGTCTAGAAGGCAAAAGTATACTCTTATCCTATCATGACCTGTCCTCAATGGCACACCACACTCTCTTTCTAGAAACTACATTTACTGAGATAATGAATATAAAAAACTGGCAATTTTTCATTGCACAGAAGTAATAACTACAGGTATCTACATAAAAAGTTTTACAAATTAATTAACTAACCTTAGTAATTGATGCTACCAAATCCAGAGTAAAGCAATAAGGATAAGACATGACTTGCATGGAGAAACAGCTCAAAAAGAGCAATGAAAAGAACGTAATGAAGATTATTATGTCATCTATCATCAAATAAGCCATGGCATTCCTGAGGGATTACTGTTACTAGGGAGGAACATGACTCTTAGATTAAGGTCAATTCAATATAGAGCTAATCAGAAAACCATTGGCTCCTATTGATCTCATGCAGCAGAGCTGAGGTTAAGAACACCCCAGTGCTTGATCTATTGGCACTTGAGGATGAACTGAGAAACATTAACATTTCCATAAGAATAAATTCTTTAAAGCAAACTAGTAGTAAGCTGGCCTCTGCACCACAGTATAGTAACTATGCCATTGTCCTTCCAGAAAAAAACCCAAACTTTCTCCAGCTTTTTGGTGGATTTTTTTTGCCTTCATATTTGACATAAGAGTGAGCCCTCTCATCTAACCAAGCACTTTTACTGCAACTGGCAAATCAACAAAGTCTGTGAACACCAAAGGAGGTGGTGATGACCAGCTGGAGACAGTAATCTCTGGGATCTGTAAGGATACAAACCACAGTCTCACCCTAACATTTTTGCTTATTGCTCTGAGAGAAAGAGGCTACAGAGCCAGTTTTTCAGTCCTGTCCTGGCTTGTGGAGCAGCATTTACTCCACTTTCTGTTTGGAAACATGCCCAGAAACAGTGTATGTGAACTGCCTCAGGAGATGAGCAGGTCTTTGCCAAAGTACCTCTAAAGAAAGCCAGGATCTCTGTTCTGTCTCTTACATGTGGAGCTGACAGTACCTCTTACAGTCAGCACATTCAAAGCTTTCCATGATAAGACCTATTTTTAGTTGTTTATAACTTTGCCAGTGTTGACCATTCTGAGGAATTTCCTGTGCTGCTGGGTGCTTGCCGCAAGCAGAAAGATTTTGGAAAGCGTCAGCTTAAACAAATGAGCCAATTTCAAGAAAGATGCAAGTGAATAACAATCTACAATTAAAAAAAAAAAAAAAAAGAAAGAAAAAACAATTTCATTTTTTGATACCTTCAAGCTAGAGAGTAAGAAATTGAAATGTGGCAGAAGGAAAATATCACTGCAGTATCATGGTGTGAAAATCCTCCAAAATTTGTTTAAAATATAAGCTTCCAAAATTCCAGTTCCCACATGAACAGTTGAGACTTTTGGTACAGCCTGACAGTAAAATGCCTTGAATGTGCAATTTCTGGCCTGAATTAAAGAAAGGTTTTTTTCTGCAATTGCACAATTGCCACGGTTAATTTAACACCACACTTGAGAAACAAGAAAAGAGAAACTCCTCCTATGTTTTTGTAGTTTTGGCTCTGAAGACAAGAGTGAGCTGTGTAATTCAGCAGGAAAAAAGTTGTGACAGTTTGGAAAGACAAGAAGTTAGAAAGATATGACAGTGACAAGGAGAAGAAAAAAAAAAGTTTAGCAAGAATGACTGGAGAAAATAAAAAGAATACAATTTAGAAGGGAAGGCATGAAAACAAGTGGGAAATGGTGTAGAGACAGGATAGGTACAAACACAGTACCAGGACAGGGCAGGGAAGGTCCCTGCCAAGGTCCCTGTGGACACCCCAGGCAGTTGTCTCACAACAGGTGACATCCCAGACAGATGCTAACATGTGCCAACTTTTGAACCTCTGTTACTTATGTGAGCATCTGTGATGCTTCACATCCTTTCTCCTCTGGCACAGCTGGCAGCATTTGGGTCCAGTCTGGTTTGTCTGGTCATTCACTGTGCTCAGTCTTGCCTGAAAGGAAGTGATCTGCTGAAAAGAAGAGATCAATAGTTCATCAGCATCTCATTTTACCTAACTCACAGTAATAAAAGGTGGAGTATTTTGTGGGGTTTTTAAGGATTATAAAAGCAAGCAAGCCCTTGGCAGGTATTTAGTCCCAGTAAGGGCATTAAATTGTATAATAGCACTCTTCTGTTCTCTTTTTCTCAGCAGGGCACAGTTTCTCCCTGTTCATGCCAATGTAACCCTTTGTTGGGGAATATGGCCATGCCCTGCTAGACTTGAGCACAGCTGTTAGTTATTAAATAAAACAACAATACATTCTCTAGTTTGCAGGTTTCAGACATTTGAAGTGGTTGACCCAGGCATACACCACCTCGGAAGGGCTGTTTTCCTTTCCTGTTCTCTGCTAGAATGTGTAGGACTGAAGGCTCTCCAACAGTATACTGAAAACCTTGATCTTCTAATCAGAAATCAGAGGCATGCAATGAAGGAGATAATTTATTACCTCATGAGTTTTATCTGGAGTGATTATTTTGTATAGTATGATGGAGCTACAGTAGGGTTAAACTTACCAGTTGCAGCTATCAAGGCAATGCAGACTTCACTAGAACCATAATAAAATTAAGGAGATGTCTCTGATCAAAGTTGTGCTCTTGCTTTTGAACTCATTCTGAGGAAAGGCTCAGTCAGCACTTTGCTTCTGTAAAACTGAAGCCCTCATCCTTTGAAGTTATTAGATTTTAGAGCATTTTTTACAATGAAAAAGCAAAGTTTAGCTAAGTCTCTAAGTACATTATATTTGAAGTAAGCATTTCTAAAATCTTGGCTAAGTGTTTCACTTGCTGTTCTGAAACATTTTTGTGATGTTACTTCACACAGCTAAGCAATAACTGCATCACATTTTAGCTTTTAGTGGTTTAGTCAACATTGTTCAGTTTACATAGAGAAGAACATTTTAGAAGGTAGAAATTTGCTCCCTTCAGCTGCCTGCAGAATTAGATAATACACATGATTATTTCAGAGACATCCAGTTCTACCCTACCCCTAAGGAAAGGATGTCTGGGATATTAGCTAGGTCATTTCTGTGACAAAGTCTAGAGAAAACTGCAGTGCAGGCACAAGCTGCAATGCTGCCAGCCACTGCTAAAGACAAATACTGTGTTTGTTCTTGTGCCCTAGATAGGAAAGTGGTGCATTAGAGGAGCTGTATCCTCTGGCCTGTGCTGAATGAGTGACAGTGGAGGCCACCATGCTTCAATTACAGTCCATCTCCATCATCAGATTGGCCCTCCTCAGTTTCCTCATGGATAATGGATACAGAAAGGCAAAAGACACATGTATTTCTACTGTTTGATTATGGATGAAAACAGATACATGTCAGATTAAATTGCAGATTTGGTGTTTAGATTCTGTGTGAGTACAACCATTTTCACAGGCAAAATGCTCTCAAACTATGGGTAACTGCACCACTTTGCCATTTCTCAAGCAGAAAGTCCCACAGAGGTTACTGGTACCTTCATGAGGCTCTGGCAATCTCCACAGCTATCTGTGGGCGCTCTGAACTGTTTCCTTGGATGTTAATAAAGACATGGATGTTTGTGTTTCTCCGTACCCTGTAATTTTTTAGCCAGTTCTTAACCCAAGCCATTTTCTGTTCATCACAGAGCTTCCAGACACTAGTCAATGGATATTCAGCTGCTAAGAAATAAATTACCAAATTTTCAGCAGGATCCTTCAAGATTAATTTAAGATTCTGCATGGGAGAAACAGAAGGCTTATGTGAGGCTTTAAACCTACTTTTAATGAACTTGACCAGATAGTTTTTTCTACTGTTGACAATAAAATATCTTGTACACACAGTCAGTGTAAGAGCAGAATTGATTGAATTTTACAGCCAAACAGTCACTGCTTATTTAGTTCCACATTTACTGAATGTGGTCTTCTTTCATTCTCCTTTCCCCAAAGGAAACAAAAAAGATAAAAGAGAAATGAGCATAAATTAGTTCCATTCCTTACCTCTGAGCTCCAAAGACAAGTTTTCTCTAGCAGCAGTGATTTGTCCTCACTTTCCCACTCACTCTGCTGTGCTTGGACACATCTCTAGCTGAGGAATGCTACCAGGTAACATCAGGACTCTGCACAGAACTCGACCTTTTAACTAGCCTTTCAAGCAGACAAGCTGCCACTTTATGGGCAGCTGGGGGTTGCAGTGCTTCCCTAGTGCTGGCTCCTTTTCAGATGATATATTCGAGATAGCAGCAAGAGAGCCTCTGCTTCATTGATCAGCTTTTTCAGTGAACTACTGTACTTCCAGTGACATCTGAGAATAATATAATGAGTGTATAGCTTCACACCTTCACCATAGGCTTGACAGTTTATTAGGGCATCAACTTTGTAAGCTACATTGCATTAATTATACTAAATTACTAAATACACATAGCTAAATCCAGATATTGGAAAATGAGGCTTCTGCTGCAAAGCAGTTTCTCTTGAGAATAAAGTCATTTCAGAAAGCTTAAATACATACCTTTGCTTACTAATAATAGTGTTCTTGATATACAGAATATTTTAATTCTACAGTCTTTCATGTTCCCTGAGTCGTTAATTTGACTAGCAAATTCCACACACTGCCTGGAAGCAAAGTTCTTCTTGTTGCATAAGTCCACAATGAAAGATAAAGACAATAGACAGTTAGACTGCATCTCAAATTATGGGTTTAAGACAGCATCCAAAATTCTTAGAATATGCCAAAAAAATGAGTATGAAAAGAGATCTGCCTTTTTCTTGCGTATTTGACAGCTTTTGTTCCTTATTCCACAGTTTTAAACACAAAATTGCCTCTACATTGACTCTTTATTTAACTTTAAATATTATAGCCAGGAGCCTTTTGGGAATATCTGATAACGCAAGAGTTCCCACAAATGGTAGCATTGTATTACACACTCTGACTTCACAGATTCCAAATTTTCAGCTCTTGGCTAACGAAGCATTTCTGAAAACCTTCAAATACCACCCCAGAAATATTATCCTTTTTGCTTGCTTCTTAATTTAGAATTTCATGATTTAGACTTTTCCCAAGACATTTTCCAAGACAAGTTAAAATTTGAATTTACATAACTTCTAAGTTGCACCTTTTAGATATATTTCAATTACCATCAGCATCATGAGTCAAAACTATTGTGAGGAAAAACTATTTATTCTGCTTAAGTAGCAAGTTTTCTATTTTCTCATGGCACTAGCAGTTTTCTTGTTAATATTTTCTGCAGTATTTTTCCAAGACCATTTAAAATATTTTTCTTCTTCTTAAAGCATAATTCATTTGAGATAATAATTATATTTAATAAAATAGAAGAAACTATTTCTGCTTGGCATGATTTATAAGTCTTATTACTTTACATTCATATATTCCAGAATGATTGCTGACCACTCATAACTGAGACAGGGTTCTGGTCTGACTGGAACTTTCATGTTGCAGTTACTGATAATCTAAAAATATTCTAATATGAGAAGCTGCTTTCCTTTGTAGCATCTGCAATGGCACCTGATTTTAAGGCCTAGATATCCTTTTTATAATTAAATTGGCATTTTTGCAGGAGCCCAGTTGTGAATATACCCCCAGCATTCAATGCACAGACCTGCTGCTCATTGGATCACACAGGAAAGCATTTGCATGATTTGGGAAAGTCCAGTGTGTTCTTTAGCTGGTCTTTAGGCAGCTAAATAGACCCAAAATCTGGCATTAAGTCA
This sequence comes from Vidua chalybeata, assembly GCF_026979565.1. Classification (NCBI taxonomy): domain Eukaryota; kingdom Metazoa; phylum Chordata; class Aves; order Passeriformes; family Viduidae; genus Vidua; species Vidua chalybeata. The sequence continues at coordinate 14,410,059 of NC_071539.1, forward strand.
TAACTGACAGTGAGACTTGGTTTATAAACTTCTTTGATTCTTGCTCTGACTTACAAATATTCACCTACTCTTTGACATGATAGAGAGAAGCAATACAGCAGCCTCCATGCAGCACACTCAGGGTTCTATGGGGGGATAGGAAAGCCACCTTAAATCACTGTAAGGACTTTCATTGACTTCAACAGGTTTTGCATCTGCCCACATCTGACAAAAATCTGTTTTGATTATTTTCAACAATGCCACTTTTCATCTATTTAATTATTCCTCACAAAATCTCTTAAAAGGTTTTATTTTCTATATAATGCATAGCTAAATTATACTGAAAAAGCATAAAGTGATATTATAATTATTTCCCAGAAAAATGGTCATGGCTTTTGTTTTATTTTCTAGATGTTTAATGCTTAATTCTTCTATTTCTTTGAACAGAGAAATCTATGTATATGGTGGTTTCCAGCAAAGATCAAAGAAGAGCTTATTTTCATGGCTTATCGATAAGAAAATCTTTCATTTTCTCAACTAATGTTTTTATTCGTAGGTTGGAAACTGAGATAAACTCCCACAGAAGAATAAAAAGGCATTTACTCTCCTGTGAAGGCTGCACAGTTAGAAGGAAAGCAGTTCCTGCCAGACTGGTAAATCGCTGACTAAATGGAGAGCAGAAAGCAAGAACAGTGTTAGTGCTGCTTCTTTTGCAGCACTGCCCAATCAGCACAGGGAATTCTGCCACCCAGTAAAGGGGGAAACAAGGACTAAGTGTGACTTCCTGGCTTGAGACAGTCAGAAAGGTCCTGCTTTTTTTACAAATGGCATTGGTGCTGTTCTTCTGTTTGTTCTCCCAAAATATGAGAAGAATATTTACCTTATGCAATATGTAGTGATTTGAGGATAAAAGCACAGAAAGCATTGGTATTGTAAGCTGCTGAGCAGTTCTCTCAGATAGTATGCCATTAGTCCAGGAGCTGACAAGAATCCTAACCTTATGTCTTCAAAGAATTCTGCCAGGAATATCAGACCACTAGAGACAATCAGGTATGTTTGACTAGGGTATAGGAACAGTGTGTGATATAAGAATATATATTGCCATGTTCTGAACCTGAATTCAGTAACAAATTCAGAGCAGAATTAATTACTAGCCAAGGTTATGTCTCCAAAAATAATGAAGTATGACTGGCAGGACTGCTCTGATTAAACCAATGTCCATCCTAAAAGCGAAGGAGCTGTGAGAAATAAGGAACACACAGAATCCCAGGGAGAATGAAGCACATTCATCTTGTCTGTACTTGCAGAACCATCAGCCTTGAGTAAGAAAATACATCTGACTACAGTTTTCTAATAAAAGTCTGCTTTATATGAGAATGAGATCCATTATATTGATAAGGATTTTAAAGTATTCATTTGGGTTACTGGAGAAATGTCAGAAGCAGAAGCAGAATTGTTTAGTGGTAATTTTTTAGCATAAGAGGAAAGTATTGAGATGGGATGATCCTTGACTGGCAACACTGCCAAGTGAGTAAACACTGTTCAGTGTGTGTGCTCAACCCCAAACCCCTCAGTGAAACACAGGGGGCTGTGCTCACAACTGCACTGCAGCTCACAGCTCATCACCCAGACAGCACAGAGCTTCCAAAGCCTGCTGCAAGGGGACAAACTTGCAAGAATGTCATTTTGGCTTCAAATCCACTTCCATCCTGGATAAAAAGCCTGAAGTGAAAGTACATTTGCTGGGCCTACAGGAAGCAGAAGAGCTGTGTTCAGGTCTCCTGGCCTGCAGCCCTGTGCCATTCCACTACAAGGTTTAAAAGTTTTCCAATGAGGAGTGTGAATTCCAAGTTCTCCAAATAACCAAGATGAAGTTAGGGAAAAATGAAATATATAAATATATATATTTGAACTCACCACAGAGCTTTTTATTGGAAGAAGATGGCTTGGCTGCATTAGAATCCTGTGCTTAAAATGTAGAAAAGGATTGTGGGTTTTCTTCCCTCTGGGATTTTGTTTTGTTTATTTTACAAGGCTTACATCTCAAAAAGGTGACTTATGTTCCAAAGCCATGTGTAAGTAATTTACATAATTGGGTATAATTTAGTAAAAAAAGCAGATCACTGAAACTCTGACCCAGTGAAGTACTGAATATGTGCTTGAATGCCACTATGAATAGTTGGCTTTTCCTAAAACTAAGATGAGCATGTGAGCAGGCAGTGGCATGAAGAAGCAACTTGTATGAAATCCACTCACCCATTCAGCAGCCCCACAGTGAATCCCCTGTGCATCCTCTGTGTGTCCCCTGTTGCATCAGCACATGCCATCAAAGGCAGACAAGTGCAGGACACTTCAGGACAGCCCTTACAGGCAGCACTGCTGATTTTTCTTTCATGAAAGTGTCCAAATGTGAAAGAGAATTCAGGAAATGAGAAAAGGAACAGCTACAGAAAACTGGTGAAGTGACCCAGAGGGTAAACTCATAGGATTAAATTATTAGGTAAGAGATAGAAAAAAGTTTCTAGAATGTAGTATTTTAACTAAAAGTCTAGAAAAACACCGGAAAAGTTGTGCTGACAACCATTTTCACACAATGTTTTCCTACATTTCTTATTCTATCCTAATGTGTCAATGTAACAATATTGCCTATCTTGTCAAGGCTTACAAGGAAAGGCACAAAAAAGGAAAAGCTGAAGAGACAACAGTGAAAGAATAAACATAAGTAAGAGAAATGTGACTTGACAGGAATGTTTCAGGCTTTTTTTGTTCTCCTTTCTCCTAAATATAACTGCATTTTCCTAGGGTACAGTAGTGTTCAGATTTTGACCCACTAGTATTTATCATACAGGAGTCAATGTCATTCAGCCTTCATTCTGATTACATTAGTCATTACAACAAGCCCTTGTTACAGACTTCTCGCCCTTCACTGCAGGTTTCTGGTTATTTCTATCAAATCTGGCAGCCTCTCACCACCAGCCAATTCTGATGAACATAAAGGAATTTAGCAATTAGGAGGAGCTGAAGGCAGGAAGAGCTGAACTTCCCTGCAGAGGCTTCTCACATCACTGTAGCCAAACATGAAGTCTAACAACTTGCTGTGTCTTGTTTTCCAAGATCTTATTTAGAAAGACTGACTTTGTTTCCCCAGACTACTTCTTCCTCCAAATGGATGTAACCTGGTCTCTCCTCTTTTCTGCAAGGGAGTCACACATGGTCACATTTTTGGAGGATATTCACGTTTTCACATGAAATAGAAAATAAATTAAAAAAAAAAAAAGAAGACCCAGGACTGCAGCTAGGCTACACAGCTAAATTATCCTAGGGAAGAAAATGTTACAATAGCAACCAGAGCAGGACCAGTTCTTCAAAGTGTAAGGTTTATACAAGTCCGTAAGTAGTGAGGGAAATACACCTCTAGAAACTACTGTCTGCCATAAGCATCAGTATTTCACAGTGGTCTAAAGATTTGTGTTCATATCTATCATTTAAAAACACATGGACACACAAAGCAAGCCAATCTCCAGCCAGAAGCAGCAATACAATTTTCAGAGATAAACCATGACCTTATGTAAACACTAGTCCCAGCTCCACTTCTTGTGCTCAGAAAGAGCAGCTTTTAAACCAAAGTGCACTGGTGAGCTTCGCTTTCCCAGCCATTGCTAAATGTCTCTTTTAACCCCCACTCAGTAGAAACACATTTCAGCTTCCAGTGTATCCACTATTCACAACATTGTTTACAATCCTTGTCATACATGGTGCTGGAAGTGTTCTCTCACAGTCACTGTTATCATGCCAAAGCCTTTGGACCTGAATCTGGATCCATCCAGATGCATTTTCCAAGTTAGCCAAAGCAGCAATTCTGAAATTCAGGCTGCCTTACACTTTTATGGAACATTATTCTGTCTGCAAAAGACAAATAATACCTGCTCAGCATAAATGAACTGGTACAATGTTAACTTGTCAATAATTTAAAAACTTATCAGAACATGCCCAGGCTTTACACAGAGTCAGCATTTTTGCCAAGTGCCCATAGCAAATTTTTCAGTCCTAAGAGGGAGTGCTAAATTGGGATTTATTATATCATTAATACACAGCCCAACTCTTCAAGCTGAGTATCTGGACAGAAGTACAGTCTCCTGAGTGGGAAGGCCTTAAAATCCATTGGCAAATTTAGGAATTATCATAAAGAGAATGTATAAGGTGATAATGGAGACACTGGAATGGAACAGATTGAAGTTTAAAGATCTATCTGTCAAGGTTTAATATGACAAGATTTATAAAAGGCCCAAATATCTCCAATGTATCAAATGCTTCAAGTTCCATGCTAGGCACCATATAGGGAATTGCAGCAGGCATTGAATCCAAGTAGCAACAGAGGGATATTCACACCTGTGCCTTGGTCAGGCACTGTCCTCAGATGCACAAACATCCACATTGCCCTGCACAGCTGGGGGCTGTGTACCTCGCCTGCTCACATCCCCAGGCAGACACCAGCACATTCTACCTTCCTTCTAGACATCAAAACCACCTCTGAATCCATGAGAATCCACTGAAGTTACCCACATTTAACACCTCCAGCCTAAAGCCTGCTGTTCTCCTTTAAGATTCAACAAGACTTGGCAGCATTGCCAAGAGGCATCAACCTCTATGAGCAGCTTTAAATTAAGTAAGAGCCTCTAAACTTCATTACATGTGGTGCCCTGGAAGGCCCAGCTGAATGAAGAGTTTGCAAGAATAGCTCAGCACAATAATTACACCAGTCCCAGATCTGTTGGTTTGAAGCTCATCCATAACCTTCAATTTGGGTTTCACACACAGTTACCACTGTAGAATTGTCATTTTAGTTCTGGTTTGCATAGATTTTTGTTTAACAGTCTCAGTTTCAGCTACCACTTGTGCTACATCACTTCTTTGTGACAACCTTCTCTCAAGCTCTCAGTTCTTGGCAATGCACAGTAGATTAAAATAATTGTTATTAATATTTTACCATACTGGTTCTTTTCCAGTACAGCTTTGTAATTTCATCTGTTTCTCAGCACTGGTGTGTTTTCCTGAGCTCAAAATCAACCTAAACTGATTATTTTTTTTAATTATGTAATTTTTATTACAGAAATTTCTATTATGCAGTATTTTAGTAAAGGGTGTAATGATCAAAGTACTGTAGTTCCTAGAGCATGCTCTTCTCACATGAATTTCTTTTTTTCCTATTCCAACTAAAACAGGAACTTTTGGTACTTTGAAAAGCCCCCATTTCTGATACAAAATATATACTTAACATTTTAATGCAACACCTCCTTAGTTGCTAGAGCTGTTAGTCTAGCATTTCAATATTATCTGCCCTACTGATTTTACACTCTAAGTATTTAAGCCACTTTCTTAAAACAAGAAAAATCCAGATATATGAGAGATTATTAATCATTTATGGTTTATAATACCTTTCCTGAAGAAAACTTAAGAATAGTTTTATGGATCTTACAGTTAGTTGCCTGAAAAGTAGGGTTGAATACAGGGACCATTTAATGATAACAACTTCTCAGAGAAAGTAAAACGTTATTTACCCAGCTGAAGCTGGAAATTCAGTAATTTAATGTCAGTGTAGTACCCTAAATCCACACTGAGGCATTGGCTGATACTGGAGTGGAGAATGTCCCGCACATAACCCTTGGGAAGCTCTCCCCTTTGGGCATCCAAAATTGAGTCTGTGCAGACTCTGCTGCTGTGACAGGTTTGTGCTGCTCTTTGGGGCTGGCTGTCATGGTGATGATGGCTCTGTCACGGTGATGCTGAAAAACAAACTCAAAATCTCAAATGTCATTTTTGTTCCAAAAGCCACAAGCATGGATGAGAGCCTTGGCTGTTACAATGCTAGAATGGGTTTCAGCTGCAGCCTAAATGATTTTGTGATGCCAGTGGCACCTCTATATGTTTAAGGCAGGACAGAGGCATTTCCTCTGTTGGGGACCCCATATGCTTAGAATGTCATGCATGTTTTTGGTGCACAAAATGACACCTTTTTTCAAATGAGTTATTAACTGCTATTGACATTACCTTCCACAGTGTCTGGTCAGCTTCTACAAGCCTCAAGACAGGGCACATATCCATCTTCAGAATGAAACAGGACAAGACAGCAACTCAGAGGGAATTTCTGTAGAGCACAAGCGAGCGAGTGACCTGAACACATCCAGTGGGTGTTTCATAGCAAGCAGGAGGGACCTGCAGTTTTCCAAGGTGCAGATTCTGACCTAAGCCCTGTCAGATCTGCCACCTGCCTTGCTGAGAGGCTCAATCTGGCCCCCAAAAGCACTGAGGCAGCTGAAAGCAGCCAATCCCCCAAGGCCAGCTCTGCTCTGTAAAAATAAGAAGCCACTTCAGCACCCCTACTTTGCCTCTGCCTTACTGACTTGAAATAGCCCATTGTCTGGCCGAAGGATGTGCTGTGAGGGATTTGGGTATTGTGTTTTAAAAGTGCTGAAGGACAGCTGTGCCACAGGGACAGGTCATTAGTGTTAATTATTGGCTCTGCACAGTTACTCGGTGAGATATTGGGTGATTGCTACTCTACTTGTTTTCTTTCTACACTGATTGTAGTGTTTATTCATCAGTTTCCTCTGCTTTAATTTGGTTGATTGAGATGCCTGGAGAACAGAGTTCTGGTCCTTTTATATATTCAGAAGAAAGACTAACACAAAATAAATTTGCTCTGGTGTTAACCTACGTTCAAAAAAGTTAACTACTTAGCTGATGTGCAATTTTAATTGTGCTTTACCTGATGCAGGGTAAAATCCTCAGTGTAAAATGCAACCCTCAGTGGAAGAAGCCATTCTGGGGACAGGGACAAGTTCCAACCGCAGATTTTCAGAGCCACCCTACCATGCCAGTTCAGCAGGCAGCCACTCTGGGCACAGAGCACACGCTGCTGGGTTTAGGAATCACTAACATATTCTCCATCAGAGATGGAGTCCATCAGCTGGGTCCCAGCTGACCATCCATGCTCACTCTGATCAGCTCCAGGAGTGTCCTGTGTCCTACCCCAGCCCCACCCAACCCCTCCCAGTGTTTTTCCCAGCAATGGCAAAAAACCTAGAATGTAACTGCCAAGTGAACTGGTTCATGGAGCTGATTCAGAAATTCTGGAGCTGGAAAGCTTGGTTTTCCTCAAAGCTTTTTTTCCATTAAGCTTTCAGTTCAGCTGCATGGAGTGGCTGCCCAAACAACTGCAGGTTTGTCAGTGCCTGAGCGAGGACGATGGCAGAACTACAGAGCTGAGGGTGCCACAGGGGAGAGTTGAACCTGCAGGCTCAGCTGCTTTCTGGAAACTTTCTTCTGTTCTTGGTTAGCTTTTCATACCTACAAAGGCAGGGAAGGAGCAAAAGGTTCTTCTCCCAGTAGCATATGTGCAGATCAAAGAGGATTCTTTTCCTTACACTTATTTCCTGAGCCAGTATTTTAAATCTCTTCTAAACCTGAACTTAATATCAGTCGTATGAGAAGTATTTGGACCAGAATTAAGATCTTTCTCTCTAAAGTCTCATCTCTATCCTACTCATCAACATATACTGTAGCTTGCTTCTGTTTTTCTGTCCCATCTAGTCTAGGCTAACAGCACGTGAATCTTTAGTTATTCTAGATTAATATCAGTTTAATTGAAAGCACAATTTCTCTCTCTCTTAACTAACCAAGCAGAGACAAAAAAACCTCAACCCAAACAAATGCTCTCTCCAGGAAAAACAAAATAAAACAAAACTCCATAGCTGGAACTGAACGTCATTTACAAAGAACAAGACATTTACAAAGAACAAGACAAAGAACACCATTTACAAAGAACAAAACCTGAAAACTGCAAAACCTAAAATCTCACCTCCCTTAACACTGGCAAATGTTGCCAGGTTTTGCCCCACCCTCTTACTGCTATCTACTTTCCCTTGCAACCTCTTAAAAATATTTTCCACACTGGTTGTGCATTGTATAAATTCAAATGAAAAGGTAACACACATATCTTAAGCCATCTAATAAGCTTTGATTGTAAAACTTAAGTTGCTCAATAAACTTTCCTGTGCAGTAAAGTCTGCCAACTTCATAGCCTTACAAAGCCCTGAGAATCCTGAATTTTTTAACAAGAAAGTAAAAAGTGAAGAAGTTGTTATTATTTTAGATAACTTGGAAAGGTTTCTGAAAGTTAGATACAGTGCCCGAGGCCACTACACTTGAAATCTTAATCATCGGTGTCTCCAACACTTTGGATATGAAGGTTTTATTAAAACAGGGCTAATAGATATTTTTAAGAGTCTCTAGCCTTTAAAAGTGGTAGGTGCACAGATAATGTGCTATCCCCTGAAGAATTATTGGCACAGATTTGATATGACCTACAAAATTAAGCCACGACTTCACTATTTCAAACTTGAACTCATGAAACCTCTGAATTCATTACATTATTACTCTGTTCTACAAATACAGAATTGAACTTCAAATCAATATATAATCCAATTACTAACCTTGTGAGCAAGGGAGAGATCTTTCTCAATATTCTTTCCCCCTACTGTAAATGCATACATGGGCTTGACAGATTTTTGAATGTTTCACTGTTTATCATTTGTTTCATGATTGCAAAAGGAATGCAATTTTGATGGTTCTCAAACCAGAAATCTCTCTCATTAGAAAACGTTCACCAACCAAAAATGAGCAATATCTAAACAAAACCTCCTCAAAAATCTGAAATGGGACATCCACAGCACCACCATTTGAAAATAAAGTTCTGTGTGCATACCAGAAAGACACATTGCATCAGTTAAAGCCAAGATGGTGAGCACTGCACTCGAGCTCTTGGGGGGGAATGATCTTCTGATTCTCTTTGGTTTGCACAGCATCTAAATTGCCAGGCTGGATTTACCAGCCTGGCCTTCACTGGTGTGCTGTAGATCTCACTTGGGAATTAAGAAGGGCACTTTTTCCTCATTTCTCTTAACAATTACACAATCTCCAATGCAGGGATAACTCAGTGTGGCTCTAGGCAAAAGCCTCCTGCAGAGGCTCTGCTAGAAATGCCATTAGCACAGCTGATACCAAGGTCACCCTCAAAGCCTCTCAAGAGCAGCTGCACAAGTTCCCCATCTTTGCTCATGCTTCAGCTCTAATATTGATTGCATTAACAGATGCACATAATATCTGATTTTACCGAATGAAGTGTAACATTTGTTGCCAAATTATTTAATTGCTTGGGAAGCAGAAGCTCCAGACATAAATGTATCTCCAGCAGAACCATTAATATACAGCCTCATTTAAAAGTTTGCAAAGACACTCTATCTTGGTACCCTGACCTATATAATATTTTGGGCACTTTAGGGAGTTGAAACTGTGACCTCTGTATATTCTCTTACATACTGATAAAATAAACTAAAAACTTAAAACAACTCATTACTTCAATTGCTTGCAAGTTTTAGGCAGTTGGCAGTAAATTTCGTTTTATATAAATAAATGTTATCTCATTACCAACAATCTCCATTAGGATCTAGCAGACCATGAAATAGACTTTGCAAGATCAAGCAGTGTGCTAAGGCCCAGAAAACCATTACTTTAGCTCCTAGCTCCAGAAATTATGAGGGAAATGAAGCACTATATTACAGTGTGAAGCACACACACTAAACAAGCCTTTTTAGTCAAGGCATTAGGAAAAGAAGCACAGATTACTCATTACTGTGAAAAGCATAGTTGGGTTATTTGGCACCTGCCTCTTAGCTTAATTTCCTACTGTTATTAACGTCTCACAGAATGTGCTTTTTGCAGAGGAGAGGCTGTAACACTTCTAATACAGGATCACGAAGGACTCAGACACTAGAGGAGGCAAATCTGTTCTAACATACTACCAAAAACTACTTACCTGTTCAGAGAAAAAAATATTTACAGATCTATGAGGGGGAAAAATCAAAGTACCACAAGAAAATATAAAAATATTGCTCTGAATGCTAACTAAAAAATCTGAGCTTCCCTACTGTTTGAATAGAAATAATGTCCAGTTTATAAAGAACAATGAGCATGAATCTCCCCATGAGGCTAAAAGGATATATTTTAAGTCAGTTGACTAAAATAACAGAGGACAACACTTGGTTCCCTAGATGCCATGAGACACCTAAAGCTCAGGCAAAATGCAAACTGTCAACCAAATACAGTACTGAGCCATCCTATCCACACATGGTGGGAGAACAGTGATTTTTATTCTGTAATGGAGCTTTGGCTTCAAACTTAACTGTACCTCTAAGGTTTCTGGTCAAGTTGGGTTTGTACAGAAGAGAGACCCAAATTAGTAAATCCTAAGAGGGAAGATTAGCAGAATTAGAAACTAAAGATATTTGCCCATCAGCACTATTTGAGAGTCTGCAGTCTTCCCTCCAAACCCCAGCACTGCTGTTCTTGTGCTGTGGTGAGATGGGACACAGGGAAAACCAGGTTCAGGGGGCTTAGGGTACAACACAGTCCACAGCAAACATGTTTAATTCACTTAAGACCTTAAGAAACAACTTCTTGCTCTTAGCTTAAAAATATTTTTTCCAGTCCATGAATATCAAAAAAAAAAAAGAAAATTAATGTAGCAGGTCGACTGCTGGCCAAACGTCAGTGCATTCATGAGAATCACCTACTTACTCATCTAAGATAAAATGTTGTGATCCACAATAGGAATGCTTTTGAAATTCTGTATTTACCACTTCTTCCAGTCTTACTTTTCTAAAGTTATCAGAATCAATTTTAAATTGCCATTACATTTAATATGATCTTACATGGGCAACAATTGAAACCAAAGTTTTGTGACACAGAAATAAAGCCATCACAATAATATTATAATAATCATAATGGCAATACAGTAGTTTCTACAAATACATTCAAATACAAGTCTACAGCAGCTGTAAAATGTCCATAATTGATAAAGTAAACACACTTTTGTGAGAATTTACAGTGCACTTATCCAGAAATTCCAGCTTTTACTTTTCAAAATATTAACAGTGATCAAAATTCTTTTCAGCATCTGCCGTTATACTGTGCAATTGGTTTTGTTATAGCTATATCGTTATTATAAAATCAGAACAAAAAGAAAAAATGTATTTGTTTGCCATTATAGTGATGCTTACAGTAATAGCAATTCTACAGGTTAAAAGTCAAGGTATTATAAACACTGTATTCTTAAAAATATAAAGGAGGGAGACATTTGCAACCAATTTCACTATATTCTCTCCTTCAAATGTCTCCAGAATTACAGTCTCATATGTATTATATTATTTCTTGCAGTCACACTCTTGAAATCAGTGGAAAAGCTTCTAAACTGAGAGATCCTGAGAGCTTAAGACTAAGACTGTAATTCCTTTGGGCGATTATAGGTTTTTCAGCTTTAGCTGGTAAACAATAAAGGCCAGAAAAACCAAGCAACACTTTTACTGAAACTCCCTCATACTCCATTCCTGCAGCTCCTCAGCTGAGTTACACTCTCAGACCTGGCAGCAAAGGAACCCCAAAGCAGCCACTGCTTTTCTCTCCTCCCGTGGTCCAGCTTCCAGCTTTGGGGCCATTTGCCCCATTTTTACTGTCATGCAGCCAGTCGGAAACGTGAATCATGTGTGGGACTCAGTGGAAGATCACGTCCTCCACCACTGATTACTGGCATATTTCAGGGAATTCGAAACAAGTGCTGAACTGTGCAGCCCGTGGGACCTCGTGTTGGAAAACAGAGCGCAGTCCTTTGGGGGTGCTGAGGTAAAGGGCAATTGCTCATTTCTGTGGAGGGAATTTCAACTGCTACTAACTCAAATCCAGTTGAGAAAACTACTGCAGGCACTAATTTATCTGTCTGGTTTTGAGAGATATAAACTCACTCACTGCAGGGAACTCCAAAGAAACTCAAAATCATGCTGCTGCTCTGAAGGGGATTTAATCCTTCAATGAGTTCAAACACAGCTGAACTGATCTGTCTGGTTCCTGTGTAGCACCCATCACCCAAATCCCAAGTGCCTGAACCAGTCTCTCAGGAGTTAATTTCCAATCATCCCCTCCTGACACACCAAGACAACCTTGGGTAGCTCTTTCCCACAGAGCTTTTCTGAACCTGTCAGAAAATATTTCCCATTTCTCTCAGTATAATTAGGTCATGTTCAACAAACATCTGAGCTCATTCATCAGCCTTCCTAAAAGGGCAATATCACCCAAAAAATCCAAGAGACTTAAACTAAGCATAAATTGTTGAAATAAACGCATTTTCCCTTGTAACAGCCGTCTTTGTGAGTCTCTTTTCCACGGTTCCACCTGGATTAATTTCATATTGCCTTTGGCCAGACCTGGGCCAATGTTAATGTTTTACAGCGGCCCATAGTGTGGTGAGGTTTGGGGTTGTGACTAAACCAGGCTGGATAAGGCACCAGTGTTCCAGCTGCTACTGAGCACTGCTGGCATCCTGGCAAGGCTTTCTGCAGTCCCCACTCTGCCCCAGGAAGCAGGGGAGGGCAGGAAGCTGAGAGGGGACAGTCGGGGACACCCCACAGCCCCAGCACCACTGTGGCACAGCAAGGAGCTGGGGTTGTCTTGCCAAGGCAGCTGCTGCTCCAGGGCTGGCTGGTGGGACATGGTGGGTGACTCCTGTTTTGTCACTGAGGTTTCTTCTCCACCTATTAAAAGATCTTTATGTCAGCCCAGGAGTTTTCTTGCTTTTGCTCTCCCTGTTGTCTCCACTAGCCAGAGCCTATTCATATGACGAGACTTCACTGCTCAGGTGCCAAAGCCACTGGACATTTAGCACAGATGTTTCTGCATTCACCTTCCTTCCTCCCTCAGAAATTATTATCACAATTTATAGAATAAGAGTCATAGGAGCAAAGGAATCCCACTGCTGTTAAATTTCCGCCTCAGAACAATTTGTCATTGTTCTTTTAAAAATATTTCTGGAAATGCTTCTATCCCCCCAAAGCAATACAGCTTCAGTGCCATGTCATGCAATGACCTACATATGCACAGAGGACGCTTGGCAAATAATAAACTCAACAGAAAAGCCACTCTTCCAAAACACTGACAAAGGCTGGGGATATGCAGGCTAGCACATATTATGCAGGCATTTTCAAACCAACAGAGAAAATAGATTTCCTCACCGAGTCTCCTCTTTTTCAAACAGTCAGGTTGAAAGATGGACAGTTCCAGATGGCACTTGGGTGAAAACATGCAGCTTCGCTGACAATGTTTACCAAAGATGTTTAAGAAAACCACAAACATATAAAGACAAAGTTTCACAGCAGCACTGTAAGAAGTGGTTTCTTAGCTCTTGAAAATTTAACAGAAACAAGAGGGTAGCACTGCAGATTGCATGGAGCTACTTTTTTTTGAGGACAGATTTTGCTCAGTTTCCTTGGGGGAAGAAAATAAACCTGTGTTTACCTGCTAAAAGGCAGAGTGTCTCTGTGGAACAGAGACACCCCAGTGGAAAACCCAGTGACCAAATATGAATGCCTGGAGAAAATGACAGCTCTGCACATCTCTCATCTCTGTGTTGAATCTGAAATATATTTTGGTTTAATGTAACCACACTTAAAGGTTATGAGCCATATGTAATGCAACTGTGACATTTCAGGAAATATTCATCTTCGAAGTTCAAAAGACTGAAGAACCTTTTTCAATTTTAGCCAGCTCTCCTATGCACACACTACCAGAACAATCACTTTTAACTTTTACCTTTTCAATTTCATTTGGGAAATATTAAATGACAGTCCCACATTCATATGTATCTCTTATGTCAGATAATCCATGGCATTAATTTTGATAACCATACAGCAGCATTTTTGCTTTGTCTATTCCTTTAGCAGAATTTCCTGAATATTATTGTTTCATTTTTTAAATTTATTTTTTTTTTTAGGTAATATTGAATAATTCATATTTCTAGAAGTAGGTTTTAAGTTACTGTCTGAAAAAGTCTCTCCATTATATATGGAAAGACCAGAGTATAAGAACTTAGAGAGTTAAGGGTTGGTATTGAGATGCACCCTCAATGAAGCCAATATTTTATAAAATTAATGCTGTCATGCCAAGCTAAAACAAGTTTTATTTCCACTAAGGTTAAAGTTTTACAATAACTTCTCAAAAGACAGTTTAAAAAAATTGAATCCATAAAATTATGTCTCCTTTGTAAACCAAGGAAGAACTGTGCTACACCATCTACTAAGAAGACCTCCTCCCACTCTGCAAGTTTATTTCATAGATACAGGAGCTTTTTGCTGAGAAGGTGCTACAAATATGAGAGAAGGGATGGTGCATTGTATTAAATCAGTCTAGTCAATTTGCTGCCCCCTTCAGTGAAATATTACTCCAACTCTAAGAGGAAGTTGGAGATCAATCTTTCTTTAAATGATTGTTTGATTATAGACTTAAGTTAGCAGAGAAGCAAAACCAAATGGTACTACCAGCTTCTGGATATTCAACAGCTGAAAATGTAACATACAGACTCTACTATTTACAGAGCAAAATCTTCTCACTATCATTAAAAACTTGTATCTGCATGATTAGCTTGATGTAGTCATAATAATAGTTTCCTAAATATTTTTCTTCTTTTTCATTTCCTATTCTGATCATTAAACCCAAAACCTAATGGACAGCAATCACAGTGCATGTTAAGGTTACACAAAAGCTAGATGTAATCCATTTTCTCTGGTGTCTAATAGAGGTTTCCAGAAAGGATGAACATGCTTATGGTCCTCAAATGCATTTTAAACAAACACAAATCTAAACTGCATTCTGTGCAACTTCATTTTAACCTCAATTTAAAGAGTCTGTTTAAGCGCTTTGCTGAATCCATTCATCCCTGTGGTACAGGGAAGATCACAGTGTTCAAATCTTAATTTTCCAAAACCAGTTTTAATAGGACAGAACTCCTCTGATCCTTTCAAGCTGACAGGAAAGCACTGGAGTAAATGGAATTGGGAGCACAAATGTTTATCTTTTTCCCAACAGAGAACAAGGAAAAGTTCCTGCTGAAGCTCTTGAGTTACCTTTTTCCACAGAGGTTTGCATTGTGAAACTCTGTACAGGAAAATATTAACTTATTATGGCACAACACATAAATGCATTCACTTCACAGCACTGTACATCTGGATTTAAAAGCTGAAGAAAAACTATAAAGAAAACGGTGTACACATAACCTGGGAGAAGGGTGGGGAAGAAGCAAAACATTTTCTGAAAATCAGAATTGTAGTCCTGATTTTCCATGTGCTTTACATTTCAGGATTCTCTGCCACCTCTCAGCCTCTCTCCTGCACTTCAACTTACTTGCTACAATAAAGTACAAACTGTTTTCAAGCCCTGTTCTCAGAGGACTCCTGGACTGCTCTGAGCCCACACACCTGTATTTTCTTTCTGTGAAACCTGGAATGTGCAAAGGAAACCAGCTGGGAGATTATTATCCCTATCCTACCGGGTTTGGAAACACTTCCTGCTTCATTCTTCAAAAGTAAAGTATGTAAGTGTTGTAGCACAAACCCTGAACATTCAGTCCTCTGTGAGAGATTTTCACAGCTGAGCCATACTTTAAAGCCCCGAGTGTGGCACTTTACTCACCCAAAAGGATTGCTTTTCACCCCAAAGGATTGCTGAAGCCCTTCCACAGCTTCAGCAACTCCCAAGAGTTCCCTTGGGGAAAGACTTGGCCTAGAACAGTCTGCTTAAAATCTCCAGGTTGTACAACTGCAGTGATTTCTTTTGTGTCCTTCACTGCTGGGAGCTCACCCTTTCCTTGCTGGGTTGTGGTGAGATTCCCTCATTCCCCACAGCCAGGATTCCTGTGGCCAGGGCAACACAAGAGTGCAGCCAGGGAACCACAGCAGCAGCTTCCAGAGCTCAGCAGGTTTGTTTGCTGTCACCTCCTACACCACTTGCTGATCCATCCACGGCCACATCAATACTCAATTTGAGCAGATTCTTTTTTCTTTATCTTTTTTTCTTTTTAATTTCTCCAGGCACTGTTTTGTTCCACTGAAAACCAAGGTTGTATCAAAATCTTTTTTTTACAGAAACCTTACTGTTGTACATGGGTTAACTACAATGATAATATTTTCTATCACACAGTATAGTACAGAGTAGCATAGAGACATTATGCACAGCAGATAGAAGTGAGAGGTTTACCACAGCCTTTTGTACAGTTTAAGGAGCAGTTAATGCACATGTTCTCTTATTCTATCTTTTTTCACTAGGAAAACAAGCTGGCAGTTAAGAGGTTATGATCTAGCATTGACACTATCAAAGCAGTTAAATATTACTGGATTTTAGCATATTCAGCAAGTAGGGTAAATGCTACCAGATTCCATTCAGCTTTGAAATGTGATCTGTAAGTAATAAAACATTCCCAAACACACCGGGAAAATACCTGCAGATGTACAACCAGGATGAATATAAAGGGGATCTGTGAACATTTTGACCCCAAAACTGTATTCAACATATAAAATAAATAAATTTTAGAAACACTGCTTGGCTTTGAAGCCCCTGAATGCATGAAGTACTTTTCTTAAGAGACCAAATTACTTCAAAGCACTTCTGACACCTCGGACATCTATCCAAATTACAAAAGGCATTGGTGAGCTGTTGTTCTTGTTTTCCCCTGTGGTTTGCTACAGACATCAAGGGCTACTTAGCTGTCTGTAAGTAGGACAACTAGCAAGAATCTAGAGGCCTTGAAAAAGCATAGAGAAGAATAGGCTTCAATAAATATAGCATTAAATAACACAGATATTTGAATTACAAACATATGGTCTGTATACTGTTAAGTGGTTTGCCTTTAGGGGAACCATCTGACCATACCTTTCAGCCACTGTGAATTACATCCCCAAAAGACACTGGTGGAGAAAAAGTTCCCTGCAAATTGGGCTCAGTCCAGCTACAGGAATTGCAAAAGAATTTTCAAGACACATTTTTGCTATCCCACAGTTAAATACCGTTTTCTTTTTAACTGGCACCTGACAAGGTGCACTGATAAGCTGCCCCAAAGCTTCCTTTGGCAAGCTACTACTTCTCACCAGCCTGAACTAGGAAACCATTTCCCCCAAGGCCTTTGCAGTCTGGAGGGCTGTGGAGGTGAAGCCCCTGGCCCTTCCTGCAGGATGCTGCTCCAAGAGCCACCACCAGCACCCACCAATGCTTGGCCTGAGGCTCCTTTGTCACTAGGTAAGGAAAAGCAGAAGTCAAATTTATTTTGGCTCTTGAATGCAAAGCAGAAAACAGCTACCAAAATGAAATCAATAGAACAAAAAATCAAAATCTACATGGAACACAGGATGATGATGGGCTGCTGAACAGATTTCCTTCTGCAGATGTGACAGCTGCCTGGACTGAGGTGCTATTTCAGCAAACATCCTCCCTTCATTGTTTCTGCTTTGGAAGAAAAAACTCTTATCCTTGTTCGTGGTCTTCTAATTATATTTCTTTTCTTTTTGCTAAATATTAAGCACAAATAAATCTTAAAAACAGATCCTGACCCCCCAGTACCCACTTTTCCTGCAATTCATATGCTGATACCATTGTATACCACATGCAAATTACCATGTGTAGCTCACGGGAACAAAAGCTCCTCTCTGGATGACTTTCCAATGTGTGGGTTATTTAAACGTGGTTCACTCTGCCTGCAGTGCATGTGAAGTGAGAGTTTAACTTCAAACCCATTGCTTTGGTATATTGTTCATTAATCCACTTTCTCTAACTTCACCAGCTCCTTTCAGTTCACACCAACACACCTCAGACTGTGGCTCCTGTATTGGGACCCAAACAATGCAGCACATTGCTTATTTGTTTGTAGAATCTGCCACTGAAGAGCTGTGCTGCAGGCCAGAAACATACACCACTCCATGTGTAACTGCAATTGTGTCCTTACTACACATCAATTTTAGTGATGTGGGGCAGCCAACGTTCAGTGTACAGAATAAACTGCTAGCCCACATAGAGAAAAAAGCACATAGAAATCATAATATAAAAAATTTGGTTACACTTCACAAAAATGTTTGTAATTACTGCTTATTTATGGAAATACATCACAGTAAATTTTAAAAATTCTATTTAAAAGGCACTAATAAAAATTGCTAAAAAGTGACTTCTGCAAGATTTTAACATTATAAGGCAGCAAAATTAGATTCATCTCACAAAATGTAATCAGTTGAACTCCAGAGACATATCGAATACTGAAAAAAAAAAGAAGAAAAAAAATCACCTATAAGAATATATATTCTCCTTTTCAAAATACTTTTGCCTCGAGAGATATGGGTTACAGTTTCTCATGTCTCAAAAATCCAGGCATCAAAAGAAACAGTCTGCCTCAGTTCTACACCTAGTGAATTACAAGAAATGTGGTCCTTGTGGGAGCATTTCAGATTTCCTGCGATGGATTCAGCTGAGGAATGCTGGACATCTAAAAGCCAGAGCTGCAATCTTTCTCCTACAGTACTAAAAAACATCTGCAAGTCTGTAAGAGAAGTATTCCAAATCAAAATACCTTTGTAACTACCAAAACAATCAGAAACCACAGTTCCTTTTCAGTAAATGAAAATACAAAATGTAAATATAACAGTGCCATGTAAACTCAGTTATCACATTGCAAATCAAAAATTTAAACTTGAAAATAACTTAAAATAAGAACAGAAAGATCCTTAGTTTGTTCCAAATAGTATCTGGTTACAGATCAGTTTTTAGGTCCTTGAGACACCAGATCTGATGAACAAAGTCACATAGAAAAAGACAAGAAGGCAGGGAAATTAGATTATCAGACTTTCCACAAGTAAAGCAGTTGATTAAAGCATCATTAGTTGTGAGCCTGAAGTCCAATCTGAATTCTGCAATAGCAGCTTATGCTAAATACATACATATGTGTACATTGATATGTACATTTGTATATACAGATATAATTTGAATATGACATTAGCAAAAACTAATAGATAAATAATATACAAACTGAACTGTAAGGAAGCTCAGTCAAAATGCAGGGTCCTCCTTCTGCCTAGTGAAGAAAACGTTCAGCTCTCAGAGTCTGGGTTTGCATTAACCCTGTTCAGGAGGAGTAAAGCAGATTTGAAGTGAATGTCTCAATCCCACTCCTGCTCCCTGGTGCTGGTTTGGTTGCAGAGTGTTGATGCACGTGAAGCAGGTTCCTTGCCACCAGCTCTTACCCACATGCACTCCCAGTGTCTTCCAAGCCCTAACAAATACAAATTGGAGCTGCTAATTGAGCATAAACACACTGAAGACATTGAGTGGAGGAGACAAGTCCCAGCTGAAGGGGAGGCAGATCTCAGGCATGCACACCTGAGGCTGCAGAGGGCAGAGCTGGGGGACAGAGGCACAGAGACCTCCTCAGCTTTTGTCTCCTTCCTACTGCACCTGCTGGGCAAGCACCTGGGTAATGCAGTCATGACATGACACGCCTTCCTAAATTCAGACAACTGTGTCCACAAGCAAAGAATTTCTACAAAATTCTGAAAAGGACCATTTCTGATAACATATGTGGCCCTGGGGCAGGCACACATCATAGCAAGTATGTGCCAGGTAACACTTCCATAGTGCTTTTGCATTTCAAACAGTGAACACCATCACACTTCACCAGCTTCTTTTTACCCAAACCCCACCTTCTTGAAAGGAACAGGGAACGAGGTGACCACAATACTTCTAGTTCAATTGCAAATTAACTATTTAGAAAAAAAAAAAAAAGACAGCGTTAGCAGAAAGCTAATCTGGTCTATTTATACTATAATAGTGCTAAATTATGCTGAAAATAAACAGTTTATATAAAGATAAAAGACAAACATAATCTTATAACATATATATACATAATTTTACTATTTGGCAGAGACAAAATACCAGCTCTTCTAGGAAGATGTTAACAATAACCCTAATATGAAGTTTTGTATAATACCTTTGGGGAAAAAAAGTAATTAGAAAAGTAATTAGGCAAATATTGTAATGGACTGCAGACAGTATCTACAAGAGACACCGGGGAGAACTGCAAAAGTATGTACAGCTGAGAAGGACAGGAGGCAAACAGCTGAAGGGATAGCTATTATCTTCCCTGTCAAGTTCTCCTCCTTTGTAAACTAGGAAGTTTTTAAACAAAACATCACCAACACAAAAAAATAAACACAACCAAGAACATCTAAGTCAAATATAAGACGGTGGTCTGAGAAAGGAATGTATTTTCTTAACCTTTTTCAAGTCTCACCTTCCTCTAAAAGAAATCAAGAGCTGCCAGGTGTTTACATATTTTGATTTTATAAAATAGTAAGTAAATTGAGACTTTTTTCCAAGTATATTGATTCATATTACAACTGGATAAAAAATAGGATGTGAATTCCAAGACTAAAACACAGAGTGTGCTCTGCCATATTCCTGTAACTGTGTGCTCTCACTGTACCAACTCCACTCCTCACTCCAAGATGCTCCCTGTCTATAAAGACAGCAACTCTTTAAAGTTGTTAAATTTGCTTCTTGCCAGAACTCTAAATTAACCCTTAGGAAAGCGAGCCTGAGTGTGCTAAGCTCAACCATCTCCATATATAGTTTCTCAAATGAGTGTATCTAAATAGTTAGAACTGCTCCCACTATTCTGCAAGAAGTGGAATAATTAGACCCATTTTTAGTATTCTAATTTTCTACTGTGAGGCACTGAAGTCAACAAGTTTCCCTTCATTCAATTCCCCAGCAATATTTCCCCATTTTTTTTTTCCTCAGAATTCTGGTCCTATTTTTCCCTGCCCTCTCCTGATACAGGTAGGCCCTTCTTCTCACAGAGAAAATGAAAACTTATTTCAAACAGTAAGCAATTTTTTAAGTATGTGAAATTACCAAAAATCCCCACAAAACAAGGAAAGTGTTTTCTTGTAAGGAAAACACATCTACTGGGGTCTAGGTGAAATAGCTGCACACTGACAACTGGTACATTTTACAGAAAACCAGACATTCATATCCCAGCCTGAAAACCAAAGAAGCTGAAAACTTTAAAGTCAAAATTAAATTGCATTTGTGGTTAGCAGCAATGAAATCACCTGTTTAACTGTTTTGAGGAGTTTCAGAATTACTTTTGGAGGAAAAATCCCCAAAAAATAAAAATGCACTACATTTTGAAAATCCCATTCCTTTAAAATTACTTAGGGTATCTATTTGGGAATGTTTTATTATACCAAGATGGCATTAAACAGATGCACCAAGCCTCCATTAATACCAAAAGACAGAATTCATAGTAAAAGTCAAACTTATGCATAAGCATCATGTTCAGAACAGAAAGGTGTGTATTATGTTGTTTGGCTAATCCCCCCTCACCCAAAAAAAGCTCTTCCTCCCTGAACAGAAGCTGTTTATTAAACAGCCTGTTTTGCTTTGAAGCATATTCTGCTTTTCACTGTGCTGTTCTCAGAACACTGGAGTATAAAAAACAGCCTTAGATAGTTTTCCTTTTAAAGTCAGAACTTTCCTGCTGACCTGAACACGCAATGTCTATCACTAATGCCCTTAAAATTTGCCTTGATTTCCAGCCACACAAAACAGGTACTTCCTCTTACTTTCAGCAGGACAACCAGACTCATCTGCTGCCAAAACAGCCCCTGCCCTGTCCCGGCCATCACCTGTCCCTCTGCAGAACCCCAGAGCCACAGGGCCCTTGTGCATCCAGCCAAGGCTCCTCAGGGCAGGGACAGAACCAGCCAGGCCACCAAAGGCTCTGCCTGCAAGAGTCCGTTCATCCTTTGGGTCAAACTAGAAAGAAGGATGGGAAAAAGGTTCCTTTGTCACTTCTGATGATGGTGCACTACCAAAACTATGTTCTATGTGTATTTTAATGCATCCTAGACTATGACAATCCTGAAAGACTTACTGATCTGAAAATGAATAGCTGAGATGAGGTTCTTAAAGTATTCTTTATTAATATCATTAGAAGTTGCAGAAACAACTGTCTTGTAATATAAAGGCACAGGGAGACAGTTTTGATAAAGTATTCCAAACAAACAGTAACTTACAGTACAAAAGGACAATTTTAATGCACATACAAACCCCAAACATGTCATTCAAAAATATTTCACCATGTTCATCAATAATAATGGGCAATGACTAAAAATATAAATTGTTATTGTACAATAAATATCTGACAGGTGCAAATGGAACAAGATTTATTGCTCTCCACAATGTTTTCCCTGTAGTGTTTTTGTTGTACTGGGGGGTTTTGGGGTTTTCCTTTAATTTCCAAGTTTCTTTTAAAAGTGGCTTTAATAATTTGTTTCTGGAGGGACTAAACCCCAAACAAAACTGGCAGTGTTTGTTTCTTTTACAACTTTAACAATCACAGTCCACTCTCTCTTTGGGAAATGTGGTAGATGTTTAAAAATCAACTGTAGTGGTAAGTCAAGGATTTTATGGTAGGGTGGTAGTGATGCCTTGAGAGGCTACCTAGAACAGAGGCTAGACAGTGCTAAAGGAATGAAGTAGGGATTTATTAAAAGGCCTTTAAAAGATACACCTTGGGCAGTTCAAGTGGCTCCACCCAACATGGACACCAGGCCAAGAGTTTTCACACTTAGTTTTGGTCCATTTCCATATTGGGGTTAATTGTCCAATTACAGCTTCAGGTTATGAAGTCCCATCCTCCCAGACTGCTCTCCTCAACTCCCTGTTGTTTGCACTTTTTGGGCCTGAAGCTGCAATGGTGTCCTTGGCTCTTGGGCTGGAAAAGGATTCTTTTGTCTTACTAAGCTGTGAAGAGAACTTGCTAACACTTTATATGAAGTTCAGAGTTATATACTAATGCAGTACAGAATCTGGAAAACATGAAAGCTAAAACTTAAGGCATCAGTAGTACCTAGTCTGAGGGTTAGTCTGTTTTCTTCAAATAAGTGGATTTTATGAAGAAAAGTAACATGAACATTTTCCAATAGCTTGTGCCAGAACAAGCACATAAAACTGTTCAAATATGGGGATAAATTAAAATTAAAAGCTGCACTGGGCATTCTCACTTCAGAAAACAAGACAAGGGACTGGAAACAAATTAAGACTACAGAGGCAATGATGACATAAGAGTGAGAATTTCCAATTCTAAAATATCATTAATCACAGAATCTTTAAAGTTGGAAAAGACCTTTCAGATCATCAAGTCCAACCACCAACCCAACACCACCACGTTCACCATTAAACCATGTCCTCAAAATACAGTGACCTAAGAAATCAAAGAGCACTCTGCATCTCTGTGTGGCTCCATTCTGAGCTTTGAGAAAGGAGGGCAAGTCAGTGAGTTTGTCATTTTCCTCACCTGCAGAACAATTTCCATCAGGCTCCGATGCAGTACAGGAGGCAGAGCAGCTCTGCTCTTGGAAGTAGCACACGTTACCTTGCTCAGAATTAAGTTTAGCTTGTACAAAATAGTGTTTTATACACGCATTTAAGAAATATTAGTCTCCTTCTTTACTGTTGCCAGAAGTAATATGCACACATTTCCTAAGAGCATCTTTGTATGAACAAGATTTCAGTGAAATTAAGCATAGTAGTTGTAAAAACAAAAAGCAAAACCATAAATTGAGGAGCAAGCTTTCAAGTGAGTTCTTGTAGCAGTAACTGAGGCTTTTATAAAAACTGTGATTCATGAGAACAACTCCATATTTACACAAACCTCAACAAGTCAATTTCAACTGTACTGGAAATAGTCAAACTTAGTTCCAGAAAAGGTACCTAGAGTGAGCACAGCTTACTGGTAAACTAAAACATGAATATTCAGAAAATTCCATTCAACGCTCTTAGGAAGAATGTAAAACAAACTGCTAACTTGCTTGATATTATTCAAATTAGGGTTTTCTCTAGCATAAGTACACAGTTTCAGAAGTTCTTCAGAAAGTAACCAAGGACCATCAGAATCTGATTTTTGAAAATTATTAGTTTCACTACAGAATAGCATTCTTTGTTTACTGTATGTTCAAAAACTAGTAAACAAAACCATTTTCTTTGGCTTGTACTTAAACTACACCAGATTAGTGATTTTTTTATTTTTAGTTAATCTTCTATCCCCAATTAACACAGATCTTTTTATTGTAGTGTCTTTCCAATTTTCAAATTATGTCTATTAAAAATAAGAGTTTACTCATACCATGATTTCCTGTTAAACAGCCATGTGTATATGCTGGCATGAAGGATAAGTTTTGTACAATAGTTACATTAAGTGATATTTCCAATGGCAGAACCACAGAAGACATTAAATGAATGTTAGTTCAAGTGAGACTTGGGCTTATGATGATCTTAAAAAAACAAACCACCATGTCTAAGCATAGTAAAATACAGTGTAAAACCCCCTAAAATCAGGCAGTAAACTCAGGAATCCTGCACTCACAGTAGGAATGTTCTGCACAGCATTAACATGAAAGCCTGTTCAGTTTGAAACAATGCAGACAGCTAGGTTTACCTGGATGTAAATGCCACTTCAAGGTGTTTAAACAAACACAAAAATGAGACAATTATGTCATGAAAAAGGCCTTTAAAACAGGCCACCAGTCTAACTTGACTTTCCAAGTAAGAACATCAGTTTCACAAAACTGTGACACTAATGCAGTTTTAGGTAAAGTACCCTTTGACACACAAGCTGTCAATTAAGCTATCACAGTCTTTTGTGACCTACTCCCTATTAAACAGTTAGGGAGGACAGTCAATAGTAGCTCAAGTTTTAATTCAGTAAGTACCTTGTTTGTTTGCAAAGGAACATTATAACACCATAAAATTCTATTTTTACAGTATTTAGAAAACTGATAAACTAGGGTTTTTTATTCTCTCTTTTTAACAGAGGAGTCCAAAACTTATGTTTTCTACGTGTCTTTGCAATAGTGTTTTAGCCAACATGGCAGAAGAATTTCACTGTGGACTACCTCACGTTGTTACTGAGCTGTGCAAGGTATTCCCGGAGTTCCTTGGCAGCTTGGAATCGGCCGTATCTCTTCTTTGGGTTGGCACACTCATCCAGCAGGGCCTCCAGGCGCCCCTCTTTGGCAATCTCAGCTGGGGGGTCGTGCAGGAGCCCCCCCGAGGTGCCCCGCCACGTGGCATGTCTGGACAAAAGGTTCTGACAAATGGCATAATAGTTGTGGTCCACAGTGACACGAGCACAAAGAATCTCTTTAGAGAAGGACAGACAAGCTTCTTTATCACAGTCATCAAACTTGCTTTCGTACCACACGTCCCAGTTCTCAGGTTTGTCTGTGAAATGCAAGGAGACAGTAAAACAAGTGAGAGAGGGGAGCAAAGAGCATATGTGTGTCTGAATACAATCAGAAGCTCAATACACAGCAAACTGGTAATGTTTAAACTAAAAGCCAGTTTTGTTTAGATAAACTCAGAAATGCTGGAGCCTAAGACTGCATCTGACAGTCTTCTGCTGAAATGGTCCTGACAAAACAAAAAATAAGGGAAAGAAAGAAAGAAAGAGGGCAAAATAGATAGCAAAGAGAGGGCAGGAAAAAAAGCAGAACAGTAAACACATGAAATCTACATTCACACATACCCAGAGGAAAAAATGAAGCATGAGTAAGTACAAGAGAACAATCCAGAGCCAAAGCTGAGAGAAAAGCAAACAAGCAACATGATTTATTTTAGCAACATAGATTTGGATTCTCTAGTTGCCCTGGAAACTACTGCTAGCAACTGGTCTACCAAAGACTAAAACAATATTGCAAAGTAATTGCTATAAACTTTTGAAACTTTATCTTCTATCTTACTTTCGACACAGCAGTAACCAAAAAATATAAAAAAGCAGATATATTACTTATAATCTTTGAAAAAAGTAAAATTCAACAAGGCAAATGGCATTTATGTATATGTACAAACCCTTCTCCTTGTCACAGCTTTCTTTAACTTAAAACCTGATTTACATAAAATACCTCATGCAGTAATAATACTTAAAAGGTTACTAAGAGTGAGCTCTCCTGAGTTCTTACTACTTTTTGTTAGAAAACTTTCATCTAATGTCTCCAGACTACTGCCAGCTTTGAGAAGAGGTCCTTATCATGGAGTCACAGAGTTTTGCAGATGTCTCTTAGCAGTGTGAGGTACAAAGAAAAATTAATCTGTGCTTGGCAGTCTCTGAGCTGACTACTGGTCTTCTCCTTCACAGCACAATGAGAGTCAGTTTAGGAAAAGAAAGAGTGCTGAAGGATGACAGCTGAAACTATAAAAACATGATGTAAGATCTGCAGAATTAACAGCAAAGTCAATGTGGAAAAAAAAAGCCAGCAAAGCAGAATGGGAAAAAAGGGCTTCAGCAAACTCAAATACAACATCCCAAACAGAGCACAATTAGGTATTATTGTAGACTGCAACTGGACAGAAGGTACATATTGAAATACCTGAGCAGGCATATTGATCAATCTGACAGAGACTGTCTCATGGAACCTTCCCAAAGATCCATGAGATCAGTATTAAATGTCAAGCTCAACACAGATTTATACAAAGAATTTTCTCATGTCCTCTTTTGTTTTCTGTGTTCTTGATTGTTAGATCATAAATCACACCAAAACCCTGACTGGGACAACAGATGTGACACTTGCAGCATTCAGGTTCTGCAAGGAGCTACTCACTCCTATTCCACGTACGTATCAGCATTGTCAGAGCTCACCTGGACATCTTTCTGCCTGAGCAATTCAGTCAGGCTCCAAAAATGAAAGCCTTCAGTAATAAATATTATTTTAAGAGGGAGAGAAAGGAATAGAAAAGAAAGGAAAGGGTTCTACAGTAAATGTACTGGATATTCAATATATTAAAAGGTTTCCTTGGCAGGCTCACACAGTTTTAATCTAAGCTGCTTGAGAACATATAATAAATCTAATAAAAAACCCAACCAAACAACCCCACAATACACTTGTAGAAAAGTGTGTGGATAGAAAAACCCAGTCTAAAAGTTAATTCCACAGCACAACATATGAAGCCTATTTGTAATGCCTTAAATAATCCATTCACCCAAAGCAAACTGGAATCACTTGGCCTGTTGCCATGAACTTCTGCAGAATCCAGAGTTTCATGTTCCATGTCCTTAGGTCTGTAAGTTTTCCTTATAAACTCAAGAAGAATATAAACCTATGTGATGCCACTGCTTTGAGCTTTTACAGTTGACAGAAAGAAAATTAGTTTGGAAACAGCACTAGAATTACCCATTCCTTCGGTTCCATTATTACAGAGAACCAACAGGAAGCAAAGTCAGGCTATGGGACTAAGGCAAAGCAGGCACTAATGCTGTTTGTATTCACAGAAAGTAGAATTCCAAGACTTCCATTGTGACACAGGTGCTTGGAAAAGACAAAAAACCTTTTCTCTCTTAGCTGAGGTGAACAAGACATCCAGGCTGCTTTTTTGTCTACCTGTCCAAACACACCCAGTGCCAACACCCTCTCCTCCCACCCCCACCTCTTCCTTTATGCACATTTACAGTACTCAAAAGTGTCCAGGTATGCTCAACAGTTCATGAAATTGACAAACTGGTCAAGCTAATTAGCAGTCTAATTGCAGAATAAAGCTAATTCATTTGTTAATTAGCAGTCTAGTTGTAAAGCAAACAAAATACATATTTAGCGACCACGCATACTTTAAATATTGTGAGAAAGAAGTGACACATGAGGTGAGGAGTGTGAAAGAAGACACTTACTCTGTCTGATCAACCTTTTGTCTGCTACCAGAACGTTTTCTGCATCTACAATGATAACTTTCCCATCTCTTGGTCCCACTGCAAAGTTGTCGAAGCTGACATCAAGGAGGTAGAGTGCAAATTCAAAGTCATTATTTGTCAGCTGCTCAGCTATTTCCATTAATTGCCAGGCCAGATCCACTCGCTTCTCCCACGGTGCATTGAAGTAACTCCACAGCTCTTCTCCCACGTAGTTGACAGCCACCATTCTCCCACATGCTCCCAAGTACTTTGCAAACGGCCAACCCTCGTCAGATGGAAAACTCTGTATATAAAAAAAAAATTAATTAATACAAAACAACTTAGATTTTAAAAGGCTTTTCAATAAAACTTAGAAGACAAAGCTGCAAATAACCATCAACACAATAACTCATATATTTCTAAGATTTGAGGGGAAAGGAAAAACAATACAAAATGTATTTCAATGACCAAGAGGCCTTGCTGGACTACTGCAGGGGGAAAGCTGGATGACCTGAAACAATACATAACCCATATCTAGCTTACCACCTATACACACACACTCACATATATTTAACACACAATTTCACCAACCATCTTTTTCTCTTAGTGTTTTATTACACATCTGTTGTAGTAATGCAAGTATATTTCCCATCAAAATATTTTTGCATTTGATCTTTTAATTAAAACCAGTTCTTTTAACAACCTAAAGAAAAAAAATCTCTACAAATTGTCACCTCCTTCTCTCCACCACCACCCCCTCCATTTTCCCAGTTGATGGGATTCCTTTGAGGTTTTTTAATTTTCTAGTATACCTTAACAGTCTATCTCTTGATTAACTGCTACGTATATACTGTCTCCTTATTACACACAGCCACATAACATTTTTATCAACAGTAAAATCTGTCTCCAACAGTACCTTTCTCGGAAGTTAACATAAGACACTGAATAGAAATGACACACTACCAGAAATTACAAAAAAAGCCACAACACACCAGCATGGTTTTCCTAATTCAGTTGTGCTGAATGTGCCCTAGGACTTAAATATGAACAGACAAGCACTTAAAAGGTACCCTCCAAACTATGGAGGAATGCTGAATAGGAATGCAACAGGAAGAAACCACAAAAGCACTGATTTAAGAACCCCCAAATTTAGGGAAGTTAGCACTCTAGTACTGGGAGGTACACCACTTTTAACTATTAGAAGATAGTACCAGGTGCCCATGCTCCTTCCTTCGTTCTGCCTTGCTATGGTGTCACCAGACACCCCTCACGATCCACTCTGCAGTAATGATGAAGCAAAGGTTTTGCCACAGCTGGGGCGACCAGCATGGTGGGTTTCAGGATGAATGAAAGCCTTGTACCTTCTGGAATCCACAATGGCAGAAACATTTACTGTCATGTGGGGAAAGAGACTGGAAGGAAACACACCATGTAGTACAGGTCTGAAGTACAAGAACATGCAGAGAAGAGGTGCCTCATATAACCAACTTTGTCTATGTAGTACACCTGAAGAAACAAAAATCATAACTAATATACATAATTGACAATGTTTGCTATTTCTGTGGCAAAAGCCATGAAGCTGCTCTCTAAGGTGGCAAACCTTCGAAGACAATTTCTGGATAAGTAACCATGTTTACCACCACAAAGAACCACATTTCTTGGCTGGGCAAAAAGATATCAGAGCCATATTGATAACAGAATAGGTTCAAAGTTTTTCATATGTCTGTATGTCTGAACTTCAACCATTTTTATCACACGTTCTTTTCATATACGCAAAACAGGTTGTGATAAATCCTGAGGATGATACAAACTAATCTGACAGGTTTGAGAGCAGTAAGGTATTTTCAAGCTGTGATACCATGTAACTCAGCAGAACTAAATCTCTCTCTGTAGAGTTACTACACCTACCATGCAATAGGGAAGACATTACCCAGCCTGCAGGCTTATTTACCTGCAGGATTCAGGGCAATTAATGAAGGTAGAAGTACAGCCAAAGAGCCAGCAGTTCAGGTCAAGTCAAGTGTC
Organism: Vidua chalybeata; assembly: GCF_026979565.1. Classification (NCBI taxonomy): domain Eukaryota; kingdom Metazoa; phylum Chordata; class Aves; order Passeriformes; family Viduidae; genus Vidua; species Vidua chalybeata. The sequence goes on from NC_071539.1 coordinate 14,439,700, forward strand.
ACATTCCACAGTTAAGAGGGGATTTTTTTCATTTGTTTTGTGGTTAACAAAATAACCTTCCAATAAATGAAGTATGTGCTAATTCAGTCTTCCTTACTTATTCTGAACAGACTATATAACAGAAACATGGCTGTGGCATCAGTAAATGTCACCAAAGAGGTATTTCATGTGCATTTATCGTGACTGTATTCAGTCCTGGACCAAAACAAAACAAGAAGCAAATAGCTGTTGTCCATCAAATGAAATTATCTGTTTAATCTACATCATATAAACTTCTCTAAATTGGGGAAAAGTTATCTGATTACATTTCCTGATAAACACAAGCTTAACTAATTTCACCAACTGTGCATGACATTTTCATATTGCTGCACTTGAGCAGCACTCAATTCAATGATGCTTGAGTATTTTTATTTAAATATTACTTTGGACCACCCCACTCCTTTTCTTTTCCACAGTTCTCCTTTTCTCTGTTCCAATCTTGCCCTGTTTATGACTTTGCCTCCCTTTTCAAAAAAAAGTTCAACCATAAACAATTGAACCTGGCAAGGAATGTGCTACCACTGGAAGCAAAGGTTCCCTCCCTCCCAACCCACCAAGCACAGTCATGCCAATCCCCTGCACATCATTAGGAAAGCAAGGCTTGTACTTGCCAGGCTGGTGCTCCCTGGGATCAGAGCCTGATCCATACCACATCACCACCTCGTGCTAAGATGCACTGCTGAGAGGAAAAGGGAAGGCCTCCACAGCTGGGTGCAGAAGAGGGAAGGAGCTAAGAGGACTTTTCCTTCCCAGCAGTAGCAGGGATTTATGTAATGGATTAAAGTGATTTTCAAAGTACAGAGTTAGTCACTGATGTCCCAAACACATCTATTATGCTTCCTGCACAGTGTACACTGAATTTCATTGCAGACAAGAAATTCTAGGAGCAGTCAGGTTTATTCAGAAGTGCACACCTTCATGATACCAGCAGAATATCTGCATGCCATGCTGTAACAGATATATTTATAATGCTGGGGTAATAAAAACGTCTTTTGACAACAGGAGAGCAGGGAATCCTGCCAAGGTCTGCACATGTACAAACAACATCTCTGCTTTGGCTCCCTTCCAACTGGCATGTAACAGCCACATCTACACTTCATTACCCAAGTCAGTAGCAGAAGAAAGGGATAAAAATATGTACAAGTGCCTCATTCAGTAGTTTTTATATTCACTTGGTGAATTTGACAAGAATATTAATTGAAGTGCAGACCTCTTGTATTTGCAAGCAGCAGTTTGTAACTTTTTGTACTATTCTATTTTAAAAGCTGTTTTCTAAGACGATACTGCAGCTAACTTGACAAGGATTTTTTGGTTCATGTATTAAAATTTTGAAAGCCAGTAAGAAATGAAAACAAATTTATATGATTAATGAACATGTATTCCATGAACAAGTTGCATTTAGAAACAAAAAGCTTCTTACATCACTACCAAAAATCTGATTTCTGGGGAATAATACGTAACTTTATTTTATGTTTTATTTTAGTAATCTGCATATTTAATTAGATAATTTTATACTTAAATATGTTATTTTCAGACTTAAAAACCTGCATTTGACAGTCACATTAAAAACTAAGCTCTTGTTCAAAACCAAAAACAGCTGTTTGACAAAAGAATCTGATTCTGATGCACTCACATTTTATGTCTGAACATATACACAAATGCCAGAGAAACCATAGACAATTAAGCGTTTTTATGTGTTTTAAAATAAAGTAATACATATGAAAATCTAGAAAGAGGTAGCTTAGTAAGATTCCCCTCATTAACATTATCTTTCTGTATTCAGAGAAACAGGTGTATCTTCTAACAGAAAGATGGAAAACAGTAAAATGCCAAAAACTTCTGCTACCTCCATTCCCAGTGACACACCCCCAAAACATATTTTGCTTGCTCTAATTAGTGTAGCTCCAAGCTATCTCTCTAAGCAAGGCTTAGAAACCTAAACAAACCCTGTCAAAGGGACAATGGACATGCTGTTCCTGAAACAATAATACTGCATTTATACCTTTAAAATATACACTGTAGTCTCAGAATAAATATTAAGAATTAACAGAGCAAATTTATCACTTCACTGAAGCACAAAACACACTATCAGTGCATTTGTCTTCCTCACTTCCATCTGTCTAAACCTGAGATTATACACAAATGTGCCAGTGTTTTTTGTTCAGAGCTGTGAATTAGATCAGGCAGTGAAGACTCACCAGCTTGAAGCTGGTAAGGCCTATTGTATTCTGCAGTAACACAAATCCCCTTTGAATTAAACACTTAAAAGAATATTAGTTTATCATAATGAAGCATGTAATTCATCCTCATAATCAAGACCAAAAATCCAAACTAGTTTAAGTAAAAACTGACGTTTCTGTTGTTAAAAACCATGCTTTTCATTTTCAAAACTATTCCAGAAGATGCTCTATTTGTCACCTCCAGTGTTTGCATAAAGTGAGTTCCAGCTCAGAAAAAACACCTTGGACAAAACCTGCCCAACAAAGAGCTGCATCTTGTATGTGAAGAAATTTTAAAAAACAAACACAAACAGAGCAGGGACTTGTCTCCAAAGGACCCTGAGGAACGTCATGGCAAAATGACCCCCTCACTGACACCTTCACAGAATCATCCTGCTGAACTGCAGGCACCAACAGGCAGGGCAAGGAGAACTCAAATAACATGCTCTTCCTCAAATGGAAAATGAGTTCTCTCTGAGTACTGCTGATTCTGCAGTGTAAACAAAAGTAGCACTTGTATTAATCACCAAGGCAAATAAGCAAAGCTCTGGAACCATGAAGAGCTGGAGAGCAGATTTTACCATGATGCTTTTTGAATCAAAGGAGTTACAAAGCACAGATGCCTCCTTTTGTCAGGAACTGCTTTGCATTCTGGAAGATACGTATTCAAATGTTTTTCTGAATGCTAGTGAGTACAATGAAAACCAAGTAATTCCAACTATATGCTACAGCATTTGACATTTATTTAGAACTCCCACAGAAGTTATACACATATAGCCTACGCACACAGCGCCAACAGTGGATTTCACCGAGTACTCCAGATATTGGTGGTCCCACTGAAACCATGGTTTTTTAATTTATTTGACTTTTGTTCAAGTTTGACTACATTTCAACCAGTTACTACATAAAATTCATGCCAACAAGAGGTTCACACCAGGCTTGACACACTATAGGACAAAAAAAAAAAAAAAAACCAAACTCTAAAGCCATTAAGATGAACACTTCAGCTGTAAAAGCTGTATTTCAAAACGTCAGCAGAGATATGCCTCTTTTCCAAATAAATTAATGAACAATGATTAAACTTGAGAGCCATAGTAAAGCAAATTTAATATCATAATTGGTTGTCACCTGTTCAAATTGGTTTGTAGTTCATAAAAGTTTTTTCAGATTATATTTTCAACAGATGCAAATAATCACTGTGTATTTACTTCTCATCAGTAATGAGCCTGGAATATATCAGTATAAAGGACTCCTAGCAGAGATGGCCTTATTTTTAAAGTTACTTTGCAAAACTGGAGTCTAAAACAAAGCCTCAATTACTTAATTCAGGGAAGTTAAACACAACTCCCCCTATACATCTGACATACCAGAACACCATTGGTATTGCAAGATTTCTAATGTAGGGTAACAAGCTCTTTTCTGCTACTGAAAACTGGAAGAGTGATCATTTCTCAAGAGAATTTTTATTTAAGTCTGTATAGTGACTTCCTAGCAGCCTTTAAATTCAGACAGCCATTCATCATAATACACACCCCACAATAACTTCAAGAATTTCTAGACTATCTTAAAATAGCCCTTTTAATTCACCCTACATGTTTTCACTCTAGGGAACTTTCACTATGAAAGAAAGATGAAAATAGTTTTGATAACTTAGGGAACATAATTAAATATGACAGTTAACATGACAAGTACAAGCCAGTTCTGGTCTAATATGTACAGTCATATGTCACTGCAAAAAAATGATTCTTCAGTTTTCAATACAACCACGTTAGCGGAATATTCTTGTAACATGAGGCCACTCAATTTTAATTCATCAAAGAACCAATTTTTTGTCCCTCTTAGAAAGGTTCACAATGAAAATTCAGTCTATTAAAATCCTAGTATCTGTATGAGCTAGGACTTAAATAACACAAGTCCAGCCAAGGACATGTCAGGTAGTGCAGATACCACCTTAAATCCACTGCTTGGTTTATGGCATCAGAATTATGGAACAGAAACACCAAATTCAGTAATGAAGACATTTTAAAGGGTACCAAGTATTAAAACTGACTTGCCATTCTACATTCTACCAATGTATTTAGAATAGAACTACAGAAAATAACTTATGATTAGAAGAGTGTGTACAAAAAAAATAGAAAAGAGGAATTTGCCCATTTACTTATGTATGGATCAGCAAAAAGATTCTGTGGAATATTTGGCTAAATTGCTGCTTTCAGTGAATTCTGTGCAAGAAATTGTTTCAAATTGATCAGTTAAAGTTTTAATATATGTTTACCAGATGTCAACTATTGCTCTTCCCATAACAAAACCAAACAGAAAGCCCAACAATGACATGTAGAGAAACCAGAAGAATTTTAGGTTATGTGGCAACAGACTGTTCATGCAGAGTAATTATACCAGGAATAGAGATACAGCTGTTGGGTTTGTTTTGTTTTGCTTTTTCCCCACAAGGAATAAGAATGATCAGAAGTTGTGAGAAAAATAAAGTCATTAAGCTTAAGCATTTAGAAAGCTAAAACCGTATCTGAGGTAGGGGCAATGATTTACACAGTCTATTAAAAATGCAGAAATACTGCTATTTGGCACATAGAGATTGGCATTTCTCTTAGAGAAATAAAAGGCCTTGAGACTTGTAATTTACATACAAGACAGAAATGTTCCCCATCATTCTTTGAAGAATGTTCATTTAAACAGGCTGATAAAGCTACAGCTTGAAACAAAGTTGCATTAATGCACTCTAGATTTAATTGATAGATACCTTCTGTAGTTTGCAAAAATCTTCACTACATGCCAGCATTTTGTTTTAATTGCAAAGTATATGTGCAATTTCCAAGTATACTTTGTGAGCCAGTCTAATTTTTCCCACAGTAGCTGGTATGGGTCTGTGTTTTGGATTTGTGTTGGAAATGGCATTGGTAACTCAGGGATGTTTCAGTTATTGCTGAGCAGTGATTACACAGAGCCAAGGCCTTTTCTGCTCCACACCCCAGCAGCCAGGGGAATGGGGGTGCACCAGAAGCTGGGAGGGGACACAGCCAGGCCAGCTGACCCCAGCTGATCCAAGGGACATTCCATTCCATATGGCATCCTGATCAGCATGTGAGGCTGGGGGAAGGAGACAAAAGGAGGGGGGACACACATCCAGAGTGACAGCATTTGTCTTCCCAAGTCACCATTCCCTGCGATGGAGCCCTGCAACGGCTGAGCACCTGCCTGCCCTTGGGAATTGCTGAATGAATCCCTTGTTTGGCTTTGCTCTCCTTACTAAACTGCCTTGGTCTCAACCCACAAGTTTTCTCACTTCTACTCTCCCAATTCTCCCCCATCCCAGTGTGAAGGGAGGGAGCTGCGTGGGGCTGAGTTCCCAGATGGGGTTAAACCACACCACTGAAAACAAAGCAAACACAACTGACATTTCCATATGGCACCCGGCAATACTGTGACACAGCACAGCCGACACAAAGGCAAGACTGAGGGTTACAAGACCAGCTCTAGATGCACTTTTGCCAAAACAATTTATAAATCCTGTATTTCAGTTTTGCCAGTACAGATGTAAAGTGCCTTTTCAGGTTAAGTGTAAGATCTTAGGAAATATACAACCACCTTACTGAAAGCTTTCTTATCAAGAAACAATTTATTATTTCAGCAGTCTTGAGCCACATTGTACTTCCCCCAACTCCGAGAACAAGGATTTGGGGCGTTGACAAATAACACAATACAACATTGGGGCATTGCTGTTTTTTGGTGTTTAAGTAGCACTTCGTGTTTAAGTAACACTTTGCCACTGGCAGAATGTGTCAGACACGGCGTGGCTGCACTCCAGGGCTCACAGCACAGCTACAGTGGCACCACAGCAGCAGCCCAGGAACTGTCATCCACACTGCCAGGACACTGCCACAGCGCTCCAAAGAGGAAATCTGGAGGCTCTGAGGGATCAGTGCAGGAGCTCTGTTAAAAATGAGGTATCACACCTTTCAGTTCTATTAACAGTAAGTTTCTGTTCCAACTTGCAAATGAAGATAAAAATTAACCAAGTAACTTGATAAAGGTGAATACCATCCACTATTTAAACAGATATCACTGTTGAAAATATTTCAAGAACTTTCTCTACTACATCTATTTTACAAGACAAATGAGAAACTGGGTGGTTTATAGAAAGTCACAGGACAAGGATAAATCTGCTTACATTCAAAATGGTTCTACGAATTCTGCAGAGTGAACAGTCACACTGCACTCAGTCTCTAATCCACGTAATTTTTTCAACTTTTCTATTTCTTCCTGAGGCAACTTCAGCCAACCTATCTTTGCAAGTGTTGGATGCACACCGCCATCATATTCAGTTTGAAATAGAATGCCATGCATAGATCCTATACTCCAGGTGATTCCCATATAAAACACTCTGTTTATCATTGAATGAGTTGAAACAAGCAGCAAGTTAGGTTGTTGCTTTTGTCCAAATAAGCTGTTCATGCCTATATGAAATACTGGTTTAGATGTAGCATTTTGATTACAAATCTGACCTTATTTTACTAAATAGTATTCATCTTTATTGCAGAAAACAATGATTAGGAGGGAAAATGGAAAAACCCCAAACCTATCAGAAATTAAATCTTTAGCATATAAGTTCTTTGGTTCAAATGTGAATTCGGAAAATTGTGAGAGGATTTAATTAGTGAGCAGTTTAGCAAGATTCTACAGAAGAAAAATTAGTATTTTAATAGCCAAAAAAAATCTAAAGTGTACTTAAACAACTGCAGCTGTCATTCCATTTGCTTAACAAATTAAAATGGCAAAAAAAGGGGCTGAGTTCTTCCCTGAGTACACCTACACAAAAAGTGTGAACAAAGAAAGTTAACAAGAAAGTTATAAAAAAATACAAATAGCGAGTTTGGATTACAACATGTAATCTGTACTAAACTGTGCAGCGTTATACTTTTGATACAAATCCCTGAACAGTAATATCATGCTATGGGTTAAAGCCTCACCTGGAAAATTCCCACAGCAGAAGCTGTAAATCACTTGTGACGATGCAGTTCATAAGCAACACCACTTCAGGAATAATCCATACTCCTCACAGGCTTCAAGCTAAAATCCCAGTCTCTGACAAAAAGCCTCACAATCCACAAATTGCTGGCTCTTGTAGACAACTACAGTGAATTTTCTATTATAAATCAAAGACCAAGCTTTGAATATCTATTAAATTGCCTATTTACATTTGTCTGTAACACAATTAAGCAACACAGAACTTGCATGCACTATGAATAACAGTGCTCAGTCACTGTAGTGTTCCATGAAAGGCTTGAGGCAAAAACAAGTAATATTTTCCCTTATGCTCTCTTGGTGACAGACAGCATGAATTAAATGCATCTATTTATTGATTGCTTTATTTTAAATTAAAATCTGATTCTTCAACATCATGCAGGTTTCTTTTCTTGGAAGCAGCTGATTTTTAAAACAAGCCTACAAGTTTCGTTCACTACTTGCCTTCATCAATACTGCACAAACTACAGAATAAAATGCTTTACTAATGTTATGTACAAACACAAACCTTTGCAATAGTCAATTATCAATTCTAGAAAGTAACCACCTCTCAGAGTGTCTAGCACATTGCTGTTGCAAGAGCTGCAGAAGACAGAATTACCCATTCCTTGCCTGTTTCTCAGATGGAGACTAATCCTGGAGTACTGTGGAATGGGAAGAGATCATACAGATTCATGTACTTTACATATTTCATTCCTAATTGAGGGAAGGTCTTCAAAGCTCAAGTACCCAATACCAAAAATTAACACTCTTCTGAAGAAACCACTAGGAGTGCTTAAGCACACAAAGCTGGCCTGAACCTCCCCAGAAATATTGTCCAAGATATGCCAAAGCATCAAAATTTACAAGAGTCTATGAAACACTTTTGATCTGTTACAAGGCAACGGACTTGCTTTACTTCTCTCTGAACTGCTGAAGGCTGCCTCACTTCCCACAAATTTGAGCTGCTCTACTCTCAGCTGCACCCTTGTTAAGATAAATGTCGAGCAGAGCGCTCAAGTCCACTCAAGATTTTCTTCTCTTCAACAGATTTGCTTGACAGTCTCAGGACTCATCTACAGTTCATCAAGAAGCAGAGAGGAATCAAGGCTCCTAATCAACCCACTGCCCACCATTTATGATCCAGCCCATTAGAGTAAATGCCACAAGTGTGCCATACCCTTTGCCTCTAAAGAATTATGAAGAAACACAGCTGTTCTCTGGCCATCAAGGTCTACATTCAGTATGTTGGAACCACTGTTGGTTCCAACAACCAAAAACGTAGGTTGTATGAAACGCAGCCAAAGCAAATCACTTCTCCAAGAATTTCCGAATATACTCAGCAGAGCAAAGCAGTTTTGATTTTCTTACTTAAGTGAAGTTTCCTTTCTCACTGTGCTCAGGAGGAACTTCACAGTAAAATGGGAAACTTACTGTACCCTCAAGTCTGCTGAGAAGCAAACTGGAAACACATTTTGAAAACAAAACTAAAGAGCTGTAGATAGAGAGACTGAAGGGCAGAAGGCATACTACCAAAAAACATAATGGTAATTAAGTTCATAAATTGATTTTCTAGAAATTAGTTGGTAGGCAAACTTTCTGGAGGGTAAAGCCTGCAGCACTGCTTTTTGAGCATTTCTTGGCCTCTCATGAGAGAAACAGCAGATGTTAATAGCAATCATGAGGTAATGTTTCCAAAACATATTTGCAAATATTATTTTAATCATACATTGGATAAAGGCAAGGACAGTTCAGTAGTTAGACAAAACAGTTCTAATTCCAAACCTAAATGCTAAAGGCACACTTGGGAGTTCCCTTGATAATGTTAAAAACCAAAATGCAAAGCTCCCCATCTAAACAGATATAGAATAGAAACAACTGAGTGGTGCCACAGAATAGAAGTTTCCTAAGCAATTTTCACCTAAAAATGTACATAATACATTAAAGCACAAATTTCAGGTGTGTGCACATAACCCGTCCCCCTAATTAAAGACTGGAGAACATGCAATCGCTGAAAAGAGAACACTGTTCATTTATCTGTCGGTCTATTTTCAGGCTACAAATACCTATCTTTAATTTCTACCAGCACTAACTATATTTAGTTCAAATTAAGAACATGACATAGCACATGAGTCAGTTTCTGACAAGGAAAGCACAGCAGCATCGCAGCACAGTCTCTACGCACTCCCTCTTAAACTAGACCCTAAGAAATGAATCACGGGCACCCACTGCTGCCCGGGAATATGTGAGCTGCGGAACACGCCGACACCGAACTGTGCGAAAGGCACAAGTCAGCAGAGAGCATCAGCCTCCAGCACTGACCCGCGCGCTCCTGGGGGACCGCGGCTGCCGCTCGGTACCCGACGGCACAGCGGGATGGGGATGGAGTTTAAAAACCCCGAGGAGGACGGCAAATCGGGAAAACACACGCGGTCTTTGAGGGAGGAAGGAAGCAGGAGAGCTGATCAGGCTAAGTGAGCTAAAGAAACGCCTCCTGCCCAGAGGCAGGGACCGGGGACCCTCTGCTCAGCCCGCCCTGCCGGCACCTCCGGCAGGAGTCAGTCACGGCACAGAGCCAGAGGCGGCCCCCGCGACCCGGCGGGGTTTGGGGGCAGCTGCCCGGAGCCCTCGGCCCCGCCCGCAGACACGGCGAGGACAGGAAGGGCCATTCCGGAGAGGGTCCCGCCGGGATGGGCAGCGCCGGCGAGGGCACGCCCGGGCACTGCCGGCCGCGCTTACCTGCAGCACCAGCGGCTCGGGGTTGAAGGCGAGGGTGATGAGGAGCTGCATGCGCTCCGAGTCCTTCAGGTTGCGCAGCAGGAAGCTGCCCGAGTCCTTGGTCTCGGCGTAGCGGCGCACCAGGCGGTCGAGCAGGCGCTGCGAGGGGCAGTGCACCAGGTCGGACCAGCCCTCCACGGCGCCGGGGGTGAGCAGCCGCACGTCGCCGTTCAGGCTGGCGAACTCGGTGGCGGGCAGCGCCTGCAGCAGGTCGCAGCGGCCCCTGCCGGTGGCGCGGCGGCAGATCTTGGTGTCGATATCGGCGAGCTCCTGCGCCGAGCCCAGGCGCTTCAGCACGACGCGGCGGGAGCCCTCGCGGGGCTCCCCGTACCGCGCGAAGTACACGTTCTTCACGTTGAAGAAGTCCAGCAGGCGCAGGCGGCCCCAGCTCTCCAGCCGCAGCTGCCCGTTGAGGAACTTGCGGCACCAGCTGGTGCCCCAGCAGGCCGGGCACTTATTGAGCTGCAGAAAGCGCCGCTCCGACAGCTCGTTGCGCTGCAGCGAGGCCAGCAGCGAGTGCGTGTTCAGCACCAGCGCCGCCGCCAGGCTGCCCAGCACCGCCAGCTTCACGTAGCGGTACAGCCGCCCCAACTTCAGCGACACCAGCCGCAGCATCGTCCCGGGCCGCGCCGGGCCCCCCGCCCTCCGCCGAGCTCGCTGCCCGCCCCGGCCGCGCCGCGGCTCCGGCTCCAATAAACTCCCCGCCTCGCCGCCCGCCCGATAAAAGGCGGCCAAGTTACTGAGGGGCCGGCGGGGAGGGGGAGGGCAGGGGAGGGGGGGCGGCGCCTGCAGCGCGCGGGCCCGGGCGGACCCGCCCCCGGGGAGGGGCTCGGGCTCCGCCGCCGCCGCCGCCGCTCCCGCCGCCGCCGAGCCCCCCCCGCCCAGCCCCGGGGGGCTCCGCCCCCGCCCGCCGCTGGACACGCCCCCGAGGGCGAGGCCTAGCGCGAGCGCCGCCGGCCGCCAGCGGTTGGCTGCTCGTGACGCGGCGCGGTCGCGTGCGGCCCCGCCCCCTCCCCGCCCCATCCCGGCGCCGGGGGCGGGGCCGCCACGCGCGCGGGGGGCGGGGCGCGGCGCCCTTCCCGCCCCGCAGCCCCCCGGCCCCGCCGGACTCTCGGGCTGCCGGGGGAGGGGGCGCGGGGCTGGCGCTGGCCGGCGCCATGTTACGTGTGGCTGTGTTTGTCCGCGTCTGCCCGCCGTGTCCGCCCCCGGCCCGCCCGGGGCAGCAGCGCTCTCCCGGTGCCCGCGGAAAGCGCCCTGCCCGAGGCCGGCCCGGGACGGCCGTGCTGCCCCAGCGGTGTCCGCCACCCCCGTGTCCTGCCCGCCCCTCGCGTCCGCCGCAGCCTCGCGGCGCGCGCCGCCCGCCCTCACGAGTCCCGCCGCGTCCCCGCTTGGCTCGCTGGTGCCGCGGGACGCGTTCTCTCTTCCCCGGAGCCGGCAAGGGGCAGTTGGTGCGTGCGGATTGATCGTTGGAACGCTACACCTGATCCCCTGAAACGGGTTCAGCCTGTCCCCATGCGGGGGGAAGGACCGTGCAGAGCCGTGCTGAGGAATGTACCGTGCTGTGAGGCTGCCTCCACAGCGTCCCTGGGAGTGGTGTCACCGGCACTGCCTCAGGCTAAGAGCCGGTCTATAACACACTACAGAGTAACAGAGATTAAGAAAAAGGGTGAAAGTCTTAATCTCGTCTGACACTATACTCTCGCAAATAAAAGACAACCTTCATATTGTGAGAAGTAACTCACTTTATTACCTTTTTCAGCCCCAAAAGTACAGTAGGGAGATGGTCGTTGCGAAAGAAGTGTAGCAGACTGCATAATTTCCAGTTATTTTACACGCACTATACAAAAATTTGGGTGCTTAGTATCTAGAGCACTCGGCATAGATTTGTCTTTTCATCCTGGCGTGTACTGATATCCTATATACTGTGTTTTAACACTCCTATGACTAGCCTAAAGTATTTCTTTTACTGAGATTTTGTCACTGACCATATCTGTTTCAATATACCTTGTTAAATGCTGCTGGTAGGGTCAAAACATTCCATCAGCAAATTCTGGTCTACAAACCAGTGGGTTTCCGACAAAATAACTATATACATAAATATATAAAATTTTCCTTAATTCAAGTCTTCATTAGAGGATGCACTGCTTGACGGCATATTTCAAATAATCATTGATCCTGAAAGATGAAGTGATTTTTTTTCTGCATGGAAACTCCAAACTCACTAGCTAAACATGTTTGGTCTTTACATGTTGATAGTGGGTTTTTTCATCTAACAATATCTAGTCTGTATGTTATTAAATCACTAACAAATCCAAATATAAACAAATATACGGAATTAATGTTTATTTTCTGCATTGCTTATTTCTCAGGCTTTCTCGTTTGCTCATTTATAGGGAAACAGCTTGATCCTTCTGAACGCACACAGAATATTTTAATCTTTACTAGATGAAAATATTTTAAAGTACAAAGAATCATTTAAATAGTTTAATACGCTCTTTCAACAACAATGTCGTGCTCTTAAAGCATTTGACATTGCAAATTCATAAACAAATAATTCTGCTGTTTCTAAACAGATCAGAAAACTTGTTCTGTAGCTATTTCTGGTTTCACTGGCATTCACTGGAGACCATGGGGATTGTTTGTGAGGGATAAGGGAAGGCGGAGTCTGCCTTTCAACGTGTCTTTGACTTGGTTTCACAGATTTACAAATTTTGGGTAACGAAAAAAAAGGAGAATGAATGGAAAATGCAACCATTTGGAAGACTAAAATGTGTGGAAAGAAAAGGTTGAGGCAGAGTTGGAAAGAAAAACCAAAGGAGGGGGACCAGCTCACTAAAAAATTGTTAATTCTGAAAGAATGACAGATATATCTTGTAGTGTTAAAAAGCCTGATTTGTGAATGATCCATTTCAAAGAGCAGGGGAATGCAAAATAAACTAGATAATGCATTATAATGCATGCATTCCCTGTCTTTCTAGAGTTGCCACCTTCTGACTAGCCTTCAAAATCAACTACAGTAGTTTTCCTGGGAAGACTTCATTATATATGACAGTGTAAATCCTCAGCGCCTGCAGTGAGTGGGATGCAATCACAGGCCAGCAGTGGAGTGCCAGTGCACGACGATGTTCTCTGCTGTGCAGCAGGTTCTCACAAAGGGCTGGCCCGGAGCACAGCAACAGGGTCTCAGTTTGCTGTGTGGTAGGAAGGGCCATTCCAACAATTACTAATATTGCTGCCTCCTTCTGGGGATTTTTACATCTCCCATAACAGTGGTGGGTTGGAGTTATGCGTAGACCTTTTATACAAGCGGACATAATATATTCCCACTGTTTTCAGAGACATCAAGAGGCCTCATGGTGATCACAGACTCTACAGCTGCAGAGACGTCCTACACAACGTTAAATTATCCAGTATATTGATTTGAAAGAAGACTGAATAGCTCCAGGCCTCCATAATGAGAAAGCAAACAACCTCTCAGAATTTAAACAGTTCAGAATCCAGCAGCTCTATTGAAAGGTCTGATAACAGACTCTCCCTTACTAGGGCACTTCACTCTGAGATCGTTTCAAACTACAGAATAAGCAGCTGTTCAAAATGGCAGCTACCTCAAAATCCTTGCAGATACTGCAAAAGAGTTTGGAGTATCTTTTTTTTTTTTAATTGTCTAGACACTCATTCCCACACTCGATCACCAAATCCACCCTGCCACTTTCAGATAGGGGTCTTTGCCTCTATTAGCCAGGCAGGTCTGAAAGACGTGCTGGGAAGAACAATAATATTATACATAATTATGTTCACATGCATCAGACTGACTGCATACACATAGTTCAGAAACCTGTGTCCCAGCAAGGGCTGCAATGGGCATGCCTGAGATTTTTTAATATTTTCCCTTTTTATGTTTGGGGGACAGCCACAGGTTGGGACAAACATTCAATATCCTCAGACATCTTTCATCATCCTTGAGCTGAAAGTAGAAGATATCTGAAGGAATCTGGATATATGGCTGGACTGTGTAAAGGATCTGCCCAACCAGCCATCCATAACACTCAGAGGAACACTGTTAGCAGTTCTCTGAGGATGTGTAGCACAACTTCTGTTCTGCGCTCTAACTTCTGCAGATTGAAAATCTTATTTGTAATGTTGTGCCACTTACTGATGGCAAAATAAAATCAGTATTGTGCTTCTGGAAAAAAACCACCTAAAAGTCTGATAATCTTACTAGTGGAAGGCAGTTTCTTTCTTTAACCAATAAAGAAGTGCAGTAAATTGGAGTTTTAATTGTCTGTGTACAATACTAATTCTTGCTTAGAGTGAAAGCAAAAATGAAAAAAAGAAAAGCAACAAGATGACAATTTTATAAATAATCATAATTTTTTTATTGTGTTGAATTTTATGCACATAGCATACTGTGTTTGGTGCAGTGTAATAGAAATACTGGTTCTGTAGAATTTTTGGTTTTAGTAATCTGGCATTTTTCCTCAATTTCTTCTTCCTTTTAATTGCTGCCTCTTACAGCCTTTGAGCAGCTGAACAACATTACAGATTATTTAGCTGAATAAACATCCTAGCAAATGTGCTTTATCATCATGAATCGGACAGTGCCTGGTTACTGCACTGAAATTGAATATCAAAAGCTGCAAAAGTATTTTCAAGTTCTCCTTTCTCTTTCCTCACTTCTTCAAGTACAGATTAAGGATGGTCTTTGTCCTTTAAAGTCAACATCTATTTTTATCCTGATTTTGTGCAGTATGTTCTTTATATTGGTGTAAGAAAAGGTGACAGTGCTTATGTCCTTGGGTGAAGTCTAATTATTTTGTTTCTGATGGAAATTTTGAGAGTCTCAATGAAATAATTTGTTTTCATTTTCAAACTTTACACTGTAGTTTTACCTTAAACCCAACATAACTTTACTATCAGATAACATATTTTTATTATCAGTGGAGAATTTTGCTGCTTCTATGTGTAACTTTTTTTTTGTTTAATTAGCTCTATGTGTATTATATAGCATCTGACATCTGTTCATTTAGAAGCATCATTGCTTAATATGTATTTTCAGGTTTGTCTGCTGAGAGGGCTTAGGTTGGATTATTTCTTCCTGTATACCACTCTATGATCAGACTGTTTTATATTATACTAATCAGACTTTTCATGGCATGGAAATTGTAGGCATGTGAACTTTATACTTTTTTTTTTTTTTTTGGTATTATTTTGTATAAGTATGAACCTGGTAAAACTGCACCAAATGTAATATATCACTGTTTGAATATTGGCCTGGACTTCTATGGAGTCATCCTGTGTCTGAAGTAACTGATTCAAATAATAATTTACTTCATCATGTTCCTTCAGTGGGGACTGTCCATCGATAATTGAAGCCATTTTATTGTAAAATCTAAATCCATCTAAAAGTCCATCTAAAATCCATAATACAGGAAGCCTCATGAATGCTATCAGCAACTTTGCATTCTTGTTTACTAAAGGCACTGTTATTATAAATGAGTTTGAAAATGTCTATGGGAATGCATTACTATGGTAACTGGGATCCACAACTGCAGCTGCTTGCTCTTCATTGCTGTTGCATATATACATTAAAGCTGACAATGCCTGTTCATTCAATTTTAACATGTGCAGCCTGAAAAAAAGACATCAGCATTTCAAAAGCTACACATCTGATGTCAAATGCAGCCAATCTGTTAGTTAGGTTGATTTAGTTTTTTGGTTTCAGTCTTAAGAGTTGTTGGAAAATAGATAGAACCTTAGCTTTAACATGATTTTTGTGCCATAAGAAGTTACTCTTCTATACTGTTTTGTCAAATTCAAAACATTGGAAGATTTTCCAGTAATTCAGTTTCATAAAATGCCATTGCTATCTGTATTTATTGATTGTTATAGCAATTATAGTCAATAGTTATGAAAAAGTTTTTGTCCCTTGCCAGCCTTTCTGGGAGGAATCTATAACTGGGGCTTCTGTTCCATTTTTTAATGTCCCATACACTAAGAACTAAAATCCAGTCAGTTGTCCTCCAGCTCCATGCTGTATTCAGTTTTACATTGCAGAGATGTCTTTAGACCTAAGCTATGCCATTGTGCTGTGCCATTGAGACACTTCCTAAACAGAGTGAGTGTCTTTTGGTCCAGTGGGCAGAGGAAATATGAAACATATTCCTCATGTCAGTAAGAGTAAAATAATCACATCCATCTACTTAGAAATCTTGTCAGAGTAGTATTTTATGTTATCCTGTCCTTAAAGATGAGGAAAATATAACACAGAGAGATTACAAGTCAGATTGAAATCTCTAGTTTTACTTGCAGAAGTAGAGTATTATGTGGCAGAGAAAAGGGTTGAAAGAATTAAAATCTGAACTGTTTGTTGTGCTGGTCCTGTTAAAAATCAAACCATAAACTAGGACTGGAAAAGATTCAAAGAGCTGAAGGTTGACCAAAAATATAACTTCCTTCCTAGGAATCATGAAATAAACTAGGACTATTGGGTTTGAGGAAAAGGTATCATGGAAGGATCTGATAAAGTACAAGATGGTGAGTGTGATGGAAAGGATGGGTATGTCTCAGAAGTTCTTCAGCTTTTCTACTACAAGAACCAATTAACCTGTCCCCACAAATTAAGTTTGTAGGATCCTGTTTCAGAAGAATGAGTGCTGCACTGGGTGACAGACCTGTGGAACTCCAGGCCAAAAGGCATTGCAGATGGCCAGAGTTTCTGTTGGTTCTAAGGAGAAATGGACAGTTCACAAAAAAGAAGCACATTGGTGCTAACCAAGTACATGGAAACTGACTTTGGAAGTCCCTGAGCTGAAAAGGATTGCTCAGGTGCAAAAAGTCTGCAGAAGTATTAGGCAACAGTAGGTGTACACCCTATTCCTGCTGCTTCCTAGACATCCATTTCCTGGATATGCCTCATGACAGGCTACTGGTCTACAGGGACACTTGCTTTGGCCCACTAGCTTGTCCCTAAGTGTCCATACCCTGCGAACAGTATCACCTTTTAAATTCTAAAACAACTATAAGATATTTAGTTTTACTATATTTGGTTTTCACACATGAAACAAATGCAAATATTTGAACATTGTCAGCAGATCAACTGTTTGACAGTAGTTCCATTATTCTGTTTATAAAACATTGCATCTTCAAACGCTTCAACTTCAGTGTAAACTGAAGGGCTAAAACACTTGCTTTCATGTCCATTTGTTGATATATTTTTTAAAACCTAATTGAAAGATTGCTGCCACTGGGATGAATCTTCTAAAGGATATAGAAGTTCTCTTAACTGCATTTTGATAACTTCCAGGAGTAGGGAACATAATGTGAAATCATGGAGCTCATTAAAATTAAGTCATACTGGAAGAAACAAAGAAACAGTTGGTGACTCTGAAAGTACTTACCACAGTCATGAAACACAGAACTTGACTTAGAAATAGCTGCCACAAAGGATGATACTTTTTTAAGAGCTGAGGTTTTTTTCTATTCCTTTATCACTATCACTTAAGGTACATTCATACCACCCCTGCACCACACACACACCATGCCCCTGCGAGCAAAATCTTGCCACATAAACCCAGTACAGAAATGGTTGAGAAAATTAAGTATTTGAATATGCTATACTTGCCAAACAATCTTAAAGCTTCACCTAACAGATAAATAATTACCTAAAGTAAAAGAGAAATTAAATCAATTTTACTGTGGTACGAAGTATGTGTTAGAACATGTTATGACAGCTAATGAGAATTATAGTAACGAGAAATATAAAGCTAAATTTTAAACTATGATAATAGGAGTTATGTTTTTGTAAGGACGGCTAAATACAAAGAATGAAAACAGAACATAGTACATGGCAATTAATATGTTTAAAAATTAAGATTTGATGTAGAAAAGATAGAACACAGGTAGGAGTTGGTAGATACATTCAAGCTTTAGCATAGGGCTGCCAATATAACTGTGTCTTTAAGCAGAGCTTCTGAAAACACTGCAAAATATTGAAAATAATTGTAGTCAAGGGACTGCACCATTTTAAGAATATTTGCTTAGGAAAGGAAGATCTGAAATTAGCTTCAAATTAGAAAATGTTGCAGTCAAGATCAGATTTCCAAAGTAAAGGATTTAACTGTGAAAGTGTTCCCAAGATCCACTAATGGCCTACATGTCCCTCCTTAACTAAGGCTACTCTTTTTTCCTGTGAGGACTCTTCCCAAGTTGTTTTCTCCTGTGTAGGTCATAACTGCAGTCACAGACTTCTCAGCTGTCAGCACTTCTGCAGTGTTCTGGAGGCATCAGTGCTAATTCCTTACAGGTTCAAGTGTCACTGATAAATGAACCACTCATTTTAAACACAATTATATCTGATGAGAGCATCAAGGAGTATGTGCTAAAGCAACAAACAGCAGAGGGTTTTTGAAAAGGCATGGAAGACTGAGTCACTGAAAACAGCACTGCTAAAGGGAATTAAAATATTTCTGCTTTAATGCTAAGTGTTGGATAAAGCTCTAATTTCTATGGAATGGAGAAAATCCACAAACTAGTGGATAAAACCAAACTAGTTTTGTTACTGTTGTATGAAAGAGATCACATAGAGAAGCAACCTGGAGAATAATAAACCACACCAAGACAGATCTTAAAAAATTGCAAGGGCAATGCTTTCAAAGAAAAGTCTGACCACATAAGAAATTAGCATACCTCTTCCCCAAAAATACAATTAAAAAAAAATTAATTTTTTTTTTCTTAACTAAATGTTAGAAATGTTATTTAGTGCAGAATCGGCACTATTACTATATAGGAGCTATGAAAAGTTCCACATTGTCTCATGAGATGAATTAGTTTAGTCTAGGAAAAAAATCTTTCCAAAGTGTTTGTCTAATAAAAGAGACATTTATCTCCAGCAAGGAAATAATTACCTAGAACAATTTTGCCTTGGCTTATGCAGGCAAATTTTCCCTTCTTAGTCAAGCAACCACTGAGGATTCTTAAAAATTCAATAAAACAACCAAGGTGTATTGGAAGTAGAATTTTCTTTCAGTGTTGCAGGCTGGTTTACAAGTTTGGAAAATAAATATTTGCTGAGAGGTGGAATCCATTGTGTCAGTCAGCACCTGCTGCTGGAGTGTTCAGAGCCATTCCAGTGCTGTCCCAAAGGCTCATAACAAGTTGATAACAAGCCTAGAAAGGTTGAGGTCTCATGGAATCAGCTGAAATCAACCCACACTGGGCATACATTCATCAGGGAAATGGACTACATGATCTTCTGACTTCCTTTGCATTCTAAATTAAATTGTGATTCTGTGATTTTTCCAATTCACATTTGCAGAATAAACTGTTGGTCAGTTAAGCAATGGATTTAGCTTAATCAAGAAAATTTAATTGTATGCAGTATGTAAGGCACCAAAGTGTCTGAGTGTCCTTTCTGGTCTAGGAAATATGAAGCTCATGAAAACCCAACTTCATATGTTACAATAGTAGATATATCAGAAGGAGAAAAATGCATCTGATATATGTAGTCATCTGCTTAACACTCTGCCGAGGCTTTGCTGAGAAATAAATAACAAATTGCTGTCAAGTTGTGTAACTTGAAAGCCAGTTCTAGCTAGTTTTGGCTTCAGCCAACAGTTTCACATATGGAAAAACATATAGTGCTTACCCAGCTTTGCAGATGGACACGACAACAAGGCCTACATGTTTGCAGACCTTGTAATAAGGATGACTAGAATAAAGAGATCATGGTTACTCATGCCTCAGGCTTTCCTGAAAGGTGGTTACATCCACACAAGTGGGTTTAGGTACAACCACAGCAAATTCAGCTCAAAGGTTGGTACCTACTGGCCACTCTGTGTTACATCACCAGGTGCTTTGGTCTTCACACTGAAGTGGTTTATCCAGGGAAGTTGCAGATGAATTACAAAGCAGCCTGATTTTGTATCTGAAGTTTGACTTAAAGATCACAACATGAAATTACACAATTTCTAGCATGCACTCATGAAAATTAATAGAGCTGTATTTTGTAATTTGCAGTCCAAAGAAAGTTACTGTCAGGGATCTGAGGTCATAGGATTGAGCAGCAGTATTAAAGAGTGCCATTTTATTAAAATGGCATGTCTTTCAAGTTCAAAAATCATTCACATTTCAGAGCAAGTTTTGCAGCAGTCTTTATCAACTACTGATACATCTCGTACAAGGGAGAGAAGAAAAAATGAAACGGCCTCACCAAGGAAAAACATCAAGAGTTTCATCCTCTGATCTGAAAATTCCTACAAAGACTTCATTCCTAAATGACTACAAAGGTCAGTTAAATTACATACTTTCTGTACTTTACTCCAGCTGACAATCTGCTGGTTATAATGCAAGAACACAAGGGCTCAAATAGATTTTTTCTGCCATGGTGTGCCATCTGGCACAGAGCAGCCTCACAAATGCTGCTTCCCTGCTCTGCTTCTGCAGATCCAGTGACGGCATAATTGTAAGCCCTGTCAGTTTTCAGCAGCAAAGTCAGCTTAATGCAATCTATCTGTAGGTATCAAAGTCACTCATGCCAGATGCAAATGTTTCATTGCCCAAACTTAAAGATGTAATTCTATTTCCATGTAGAAAAAAAATCTCCAACATTGGAAGTACATTTGGAAGTGCAGGAGGATTAAAACAAAAAGTAGGGGATTATATCTGGGACTGGTTGGTCTATTGGTGCTTAACAGAATAATGCATTAGGCAGCAGATGAGTTATTTCACTGCTATGGTGCCAAATTGTGATCTCGTTTCCCTCTGATACAAGAGAGATGAGGATCTGCTTTTAATAAGTGAAGCAGTAACACAATGAACCATCATGCAGTCGCTGCTTAAGTGTTCCCAAGCAGCACTGTCAGTACCTCTCACTACTGAGGTAAGGATGCATGTCCTTGTAACTTGGATTTCAGAGCATTAGGAACCATGCTTGGATGTGTGGTAGTGCTGGGATGCTGCACAGATGATGACTGGCATAAAATTACTCTTTCATTTGTGACTCGACTCGGAATCCAACCTTGTGTCTCCAGCAGGGACAGGACAGAAAACCAACTCACTGCAACAGCTTCTTTTTTTTCTATTAAATTTTTTTAATATCTGCCCAAATGCTGCTGTTGCAGATGAAAATCTTGCTTCCTAGACATTAATGGTACAAGGAAAAAGACATTGCAGAGTTTACAGTAAAAGCATCATGTATGAAGACATGCTAAACATCGAGGTCTGCTGTTCTGAAAAACACCTTTTAATACATAGATTGCATGCTAGTTTTTCCCCACGCTTATTTATGTATGGCACTAACTGGTGTTGATTTCATCTTCCTCAGTATATTATTCAGTGTTCAAGTGAACAGAAGGTGCTCCTTCAACCCATTTATGATACAATATTGTTCAGTGGCGTTAATGTACATCTCACACTTACAGGTGCACAAAGAAATTGGGCATGCTCACATTTGACAACCATAATTTTGTACTCCTACAGGCAAGGTTCCAGCTTTCTGTGATTCTACAGTTTTAGAAATGCCATTCTCCCATGCAAACCTCTGTACACTGTGGAAGTAACTTAAAAATGGAGGCTTCTGAATTATACTCCATGGTTAAATGATTAGAGAGCAAAGACATCTTGGATTACTGCAAAGGGGACTGAAGCAGAGGGCAGTTGGAGGGAAAGAAAGACCTCTGTACAGCTATTGGCAGCATTTCTTCCAAATAAAGGGTTAGGCATGGTGACATCAAAATATGAAGCCCCTCTATAGCTGGATATGTTACTTTAGAAAAATGTTGATTTACATGGCAATTCTTCAACTACACTTCTGAACACTTGCACTGTAACTACTCAGGAATCCCAAAATCATCTGGAAACAGAAATAAATTATATCCCACAAGTCATAACTACCCTATGGAAAATATGTGGCAAAGGCAGGAAAGGAGTTCAGATGTCTGCTCTCTCATATCTGGACTTTAGAAGAAGTTGACTTCATTAGTTCTACATTTATTATTAGCAATTTTCACTCTGAGTTTGTCTTACCAAAAGCATCAATTTCTGAAAAAGAAGTACCATAGCTCCCAAAATAGTCATGCTGGGTTCAAAGAAAAAACAAAACCACTCAGTTATTGGGAAGTGGCTTCCTATCATCTCTGTCCTTTGCAGACAGTTTTTCTCTTGGTTTAGAGGATCCATATTTTGAGTGATGCTGCCTGCTTCCAGTTCCATCTCAACACTCGTCTCAGTATTGAGGGCTCGGAGTTATTCCTTGACTCTACATATTAGCTGAACTTGCCTGTCCTTCCTGTATAAGTTTTTTTACAAGATGATGTGACTGTCCCAGAGGAAATGGTTTCTGCCTATTCATGAAAGAGAGATGGGACCAATTCCCATTTTCTTTGTAGATGTGCTACCATGAGCTGTAACAGTTGTCCAATGTCTCAAGAAGAGCAAGGTGGGAAAATACATGGTGATTTGTTGTGAAGAGTAGTTTAATTCCAGAAGCCCTTTTACATTTTCCTTCAAGATTTCATAATCACTGTCTGGTTTTTGTTGTTGTGTTTTGTTTGGTTGGGGTTTTGTAACAAAATCCATCATGTGTAAAGGAGTAGGAGGAAAAAATCCTATTTATAAAGCCCCAAGTTTTTATTGTTATTTAAGAAAAATATCTTTTTCCCCACTAAGTCACACTGCATTGACTTCTATTTGCTTTGCAACAGAAGCTCACAAAGCAACTTTTGCTTACAGATATGAATGCTGGTAACAAAATCCATTATTTACAGTACTTTTGAAAATGTTACCTCACTTAGAGGAAGATGTTTGGACTATTTAAAGTAATTTTACTGTTTCCTTAGGACAAAGAACATACTGTATTTAACCACATTACATGGTATTAAAAAAAAAGTGGCCTAAAGTGGCTAAATACAGATGTAAAAATATCAAAATGGGATTTATTTTTATAATGAATTCAGGTAGAATGACAGAACACAAGTAACAAGTAATGATTGTTTGTTTTCATGGCAATATCAACTCTATGAACTGCAAAAAAAAAGTGTCTGATTTAGATTGCACAGAAAGAAAAAGCCAAACTGAAAACAACAATTTATGGCTGAGCAGATGGCAAATCAAGCTAACTCTAGATTTAGTTCCTGAGCAAAAGTTCTGTTTAAAATACATTATTTATCTGGCTAGCTATTCTTATGGTCCCTTCCCAAATGAGTGATAAATTTGAGGATTGTCGCAGGGGGTTCATGCAATATCAAAAATTGTCCTATTTTCCTTTACAAAATTATAATTTTAATATGAATTCTAGAATTGTTAAAGAAGGATATAAAAATTTGCCAATTCCCATTTGGTATCCAAATATTCCTCTATTTGTCTACCATGACTGCAATTCAGTTTAAAAATTACATTTTAAAATGCTGTATATCTGTTGAAATACTACATGAAAACTTATATGATACACTTTCTTATAAAAAAGCAGTATAGTAAGAGGTTTTTCTCAGCATATAATATTTCATTTTGAGGATATGCTGAATGTTTTAGTAACTTTAAATAAAATATTAAAACACTTTTGCTAACTTTTTTCCTGAGAAGTTTAGCTCTATGTGAGAAGGGAATTATTAAATTCCATGCAATTGTTTTCTATGGGGGATTCAGGAGGAGATTTTGAAATCTGAACTTTCATCTGGAAAATGCAACCCATTGTGTTACCAGAATACCAACGTTCTGGTTTTTTCTACTATTGTAACATATGAAAAATATCTATTGTTATAAAACATTATTATAACCACATTCCAAATGTTGTTTGTAATAATACTATATTTTTAAATTCATAATTCCTAGATAGAGGAACAACTCCCAAAGCCAGATAATGGTATTTTCAGTTTTACTTCTTTTAAAGTCCCTAAAATGAAATCAATATGCAAGATGTGAATGGAATTCAAGGAATTGCTTTCTTTCAGAGGCAATAAGTGACCATTTGCTCACCCATGTTGAAATGGATCTTTCAACAAAAGGCCATATTCAAAACCAGAGAACAGATAAACATAATAGCCTGTGTTTTGCTGGCAGAGTCTTCCAGAGTCACAAAGAGAACCTTTAAGCTTGCACAGGAATGCGGCAAACATGTTTTATGATGTAATATATCCCATTTAAGACCCCAGAACTACCCTGGTTTTTTTTCTCATGGGGAATATTGTGAAATATATGAAGAACTACATTTAAAGACTATTTCTCTATACATTTAGAAGGTGGGAAGAAGATCCAAGCAACAAGAGAAATGCTCAATTTTTATGACTGTTCTGCCTTCACATCCAGTAAAAGGCAACTGGTCAGTAAGTCCCAATTTCTCCTCTTTTACAAGACCAGTTCAGTTGATTCCTCTTGGAAATGGCAGAATATGTCAATTCACAAAAGTTCTGGGGTTTGCTGCTACCAAGACAAATTTTAAAAGGACTGCTGTGAGACATTGATCTAATAATCCCTTACTTATGGCTTTTTCCACCTTAGAGAATCTTGTTTGTGGTGGGTGAGGCCCTCCCCTGCAGTCCTCTGCACACCTGCAGGGCTGTGCTCAGCAGGCAGAGTGTTTGCCAGGTTTAGACTGTCAGACATGGTGGAGAGAACATTATTGGAAGAGTCCGAGCTGTGCTCCAGAGAAGACATGTCAAGCACCAGCAGTATGTAAATCTAAGTTCAACACTCTTTTTCCTTTTTTCTTGCTAGAGCTGCTCTATAAGGAACAACTGTTTGTCCTGACCTGCAATGGAGGCAGCAGACTGGTGGAGAAAGGACAAGGTGGATAAAGAGCACTGTTAACAGCAAATCTGAGAACAAAGCAGGAAAGCCACAAGTGCTGGCTCAGTTTAAGTAACTTCCTACCACTTTATGTCTGGGATACTTAGCTGATTTATCCTAAAATTGTTTTCTTGTACTTCCAAGGATGTTGAGCAGATATGCTGTTTCCTCCTAAACAGTGTCTAACTGGGGAGAGACAACATCCACAGCAGTCTCAGTGTCCTGGCAGTGCATTGTTTAATCAGTTGAGCATTTATTAGGGAGCACTTGTCAGAAAGCAGGCGTGATTTGAAGACTCACAAATCTAGCTTGTTCCAAGGCTTTAGTACCTTGGGATGAGGAGCCCCAACAGTTCCTCTCCCTACCAGGGCCAGAGAACTGCTGCAAGTTCTAATATGGGGCATGGATGGAAAGAACAGCCTCAAACAAGGAATAAGGATCTGTTTGCCCTCTGACAGCAACAAACTCAGCCTTGGGTTTGTTTATTGCTCATGTCAGATAACATACTTTTACTAGAAGGGCATAGAAAATAATATCTCTCTTTCAAATACCAGAATACAGTTTGTCTGTAAATCATACAATTCACTAGACATCCAAGCAGACTATATAAATAATCTAAAATACATTGTATTTGCATGTTAGAAGACAGAAAAAAAATCCTCATATGGCTCAGAAATAGAACAGATTACACAAATCACAATTCATAAAGCTTTTCCTAGCAAAGCAGAAAATCTCACAAAAATTAATGGTCCCCAAGAATTTTTAGTATTTCAGTCTCCTGTGTCTTCAGTTCTCCTGTGTCTAACAGACTGGTGGAAGATGTTCATGTAAAGCCTAAGAAACTGAAACTTAAGCAAGAGAAGCAGCAGTTCTAATGTTATTCCATGTCCAAACTGACAGAGGAATGAAAATGCTGGAGTCACCACAAGATGCTTTGAGTATGATGGAGTTTATGTATGACTTTTGAATTTAATCTCTATATTATAAATTTTTTGTGTGTATGTAACTCAAAATTCTAACACTACTGAATGCAGTACTTCTTTGCTTCCTCTCTCTTATACCTGCAAATTAAACACCCAGGAAAAAAAAAACCCACAAAAAAACCCCAAACAAAAAAAAAAAAAAAAAAAAAAAAAAAAAAAAAAAAAAAAAAAAGAACACAGCAGGACACTGAGCATCTTGGAGCTCAGTCTTAGTTGACCCAGACTTCGGCTGAGATGATCCTTGAAGTCCCTTCAAACCTGAATTATTCTTTCATTCTGGTTTTTTTTTTTTTTTGTGCTAAATTAATCAGAAATTCAAGAAGATAATTGTACAGGATTCACAATAGATCATTGTTTACAATTCATGAGCCTCTACTCACAGAAAGCCTGGCATTCATAAACAGTAAGAACAACCACTTTGACCAACAGGCTTGTGTACAAACAAAGGAGTGCCTAAATGGTCTTTGAGCAGCAGATGAAACTGATCACCAGAGGAGAGCAGAATTCATAAGAAAGGATTTATTTTTTTTCATGATTCATCTGAGGAGTCTTGCACAGCTTATCTTTGGAGAGCAGAAGAAAGAGAAATAAAAATGACTGCTGCAGCAAGAAAAAAATGCCAGGTTTTGAGGAAATTATATGAAGGGAAAAGAGAGCTAGGTCAGTCTGGATTCCTTCTGTATCTTGAGCTGGGTACAAAAAAATGCTACAGAGCAGTGAGCACACCAAAAGCATGGGAGTACCAGAGAGTCCTGATGTTCTGCAGACATCTGACCATACCTGGGGAGTGACTCTAGTAGAAATGTATACACAGTATGTGCTGATACAAGGTGTCACTTGAGTTTTTCAACTGTAATGGCAATGTTTCACAATTTCTTACTTTTCCCATAGCTAATGAAAATTTCTACTCTGTTCATTCTGGCCTAGCTCTTTCTAAAGAGTTCAATGGCACTTATTTCAGGTACTTTTATTCATCTAGTCATGACTGCTTAAAATGAGCAGATTGTCACACAAAATATGCACGGTAGAAGTCTATAAGAGGACTTCTTCGGTTTTTCAGTTTGCAGCAGCTGTTGAAGTGGGCATGTCAGAGTTATTATTCTGGGCATGCTGAAAATTAGACATTTGGTAATTTTGCCTGTAACTTAACCCTTATAGAAGGGATCAAGGGTAAGAACTGTTCTGACACAAACTCATAGCAAATTTCCCCATAACTTCACAGAAACAGTGAAGGAGAGAGGAGAAAGAGGAAAAAATAATGAGTTCCTGAAGAGGCTGCCAGATAAAAGCACAAACGATGACAACAGTCATAATATGTGATCATTTGGGTATAACATAATGAAACAAACACCTGTGGATGAACACATCAAATACAGTGCTTTCCAACCTCAACTTCTACTTGAATGGGATTCCTGTGCCTTTGAAAATATCTCCAGGATACCTTAAATGGAACAGAAATAGCTCAAAGACAAATTTGACTTTAAGACATTCTTCAGAGGTCATTCCCACAGTGTAAAAAAAAAATTCAGGGACACTGCCAAGAAATAACATCCTTTGGAAGAACAGTATTATATCTACCTTTTAAGTAGGGATACTTCTTCTGTGATGTGATGATATCTCCTTGAAAATGTTTACTTTCTTGTCACTATTCCCACAAAGCAACACAGGGGAAACATTTCTCCTAGAAGAAAAACAAATAGTCTAAAAGTACTTTAAAGATTACATTTTTGTTTCACAATTCTTCTGTTTAAAAAAATACACATAGGTCCTCACAAGGACTATGATATGTTTGATCTGAGAATTGACTATTTAGTCACAGAACTTCTATGATATTCAAAAGAAAAATATTATCATTTAAGTCACACTTTACTGAAATACAGGCACAGACATCAAAGCTTTGTTCCCAGGCTCAGCTGTTACTGACTGAATGAAGCCATACCCTGTTGGCCACTGTGCTGAAAGTGGATTCCTTTTGTTATTTATGGACAGAGGAGTTTAGGATCAAACTGTGGTCGAAGTTAATGGCAAAACTCCCACTGACTTCAATTAGAACAGAATTTGGCTCAAAGTCTCATTACTGAGCATAACAATTAAAAGAAGCTTTTACAAGCTGTATTGCTGTGTAAAAGGGCATGAACCATGTAGCAGATTTCATTGAACCCACAGCCAACAGTCATTGCTATAGCAACTGAGGTTCCAACAAAGGTAGTCACTGTCTCTGTAATCATCAGGTGTCTCTATAGCAACTAGAGTTTCCAGAGAACAAGAAAAATATTTGAAAACTGTCAGTTGGAAGAAAAGAGGTTTGTGAATTAGGAGGTTGGAAGCAAGAGCAACATAAGGGTGAAACATGGCTCGGAGTAAAGAGAAATTATTGTCCCAAACATACACAGAGAATGGCAAAGGAAGAGAGAGCACAGGCCAGGGGCTCAACTGGAGATGAGAGAGGACCTTCCCTTGTAAGGAAAGCAATATGGCACTCCAAAGAGATATTCCCAGATCTAAATTAGTTATGTTTCAGACATAATTCTCTTAAAGAAAAATTGGTTACTACAAAAGAATACAGGGCCAAACTTTGTCTGCTATAGGAGTTACAGTCCACCAGGATTTTCAAAAGTACCTGCCTGCATTTCTTGTGCCCACATTCCTTTACAAACATAGCCCTGTTTGTCTTCAAAATGGAAGAACACAATCTGTTCTCTTGAAATGTGGCTGCAGATAGCACAGTACAATTATATAGAAATGATGATTAACTGCTCTTCATATTACTTATATACAAGTTTTTAAACAGTGTTGAAATGAAAAAAGGAACAGCTGCTGTTTGGATACTGTTAGGGATGAAAACAGCAGTGTTAATTACAGGTCTATTTCTGTAAAATACACTTTTAGGCTCTGAGCTAGGCAGCAGGGTTATCTGCACATAAAGGCCAGCAATAGGTAAACCTAAGTCCCCACAAAAAATAGTTTAGTGATATTGGCAGAACCTATAAAATAATAACTTTAGGCTAATCTGATTCCTACTGTTCTAATGGAGATAAGAACTGGGGCAAGATGTCTAGTTTAATTAGGAATTATCCAAAATGTTCACAAATTAAAAGTAATTCAGTGGGATCAGCATGCTTCCTCTGAAAATAAAGTCACAAAAGTAATTGCAAATTCCAAATAGGATCCAATCCAGTATACTGAAGCACTACAATGCTTTGTTTACATAAACCAAAACCTATCTTTAACCTGGAAAATTGATAAAAGACTGAGTAGTGCTCGAGTCAGATTTCCATTTCACGTGTAACGAGAGCCCTCTAGTGGGATGTGCTTTCAGATTCGGCTCATGGAAAAGAGCAGCCTTTGTCATGCAAGGCAGTTAAATCAGGTATTTGTTCCTGCATTCCTTACTAGTATTCTGTTACAACACATTGCAATGTAATGTAATTTGTATCTGAAACAGAAGTCACCAAATGACACACTGATGAACAATGAACCTGAGTAAAACAAAAAGCACTGTACCAAAATACTTTTTCAGGCAGCCTTTGAGGGTTTGGGA
This sequence comes from Vidua chalybeata, assembly GCF_026979565.1. Lineage (NCBI taxonomy): Eukaryota > Metazoa > Chordata > Aves > Passeriformes > Viduidae > Vidua > Vidua chalybeata. Next base: position 14,469,057 of record NC_071539.1, read on the forward strand.
AGAAGGGGGGATTGACTTTTGTGGTTTTGTTGGGGGGGGGGGGGTTAAGTTTTAAATGGCAATGACAGTCAAGATATTTACTGCTGTGGTGGGGCAATCCTGAATTCAGCAGTTTTTCTATAGTTGCTGTTCACTCAACACAATTGGGTCAGTGATGTGGTATCACCATCGATACGGAAGTGTGGGGTATTAATGTCAACAGCCCAGGAGAGATTGATCTCCAAGAGAGCTGCTTCAAACTACAAGGACCTCCCAACATGCAGAAAGTCAAGCAAACCTGGCAGAAGGCTGGTGTGGATGAAGAAACACCTGGCTGAGCTCAAACAGGAAAAGGAAGTGGAGAAATGGAAGCAGAAACAGGTAACCCAGGAGGAATAGAGAGACCTTGTCTGAGCACACACAGAAACGCTGCCACAGAGCTGTCAGTCAGTAGGGACATAAGGAAAAGGGCAGCAAAAGTGGCTCCTGCAAGTGTACACCCAGGCTCAGTGGGGCAGGGAAACTACTGACAAAGGACATGGAAAAGACAAAGGAATTCAGTGACCTTTTTGCCCCAGTTTTTAGTACAGACATTGCAGCTTGTAGCATAAACTGTGAGACTGATGCACTGCCTGCTTTTATAGGAAACTAAACTTAGACCAGTGTATATGCACAAGTCCACAGTTCTAAGAGTTGAACATGAGTCAGCTCCCCAAAGTAGTCTACTACCAGGAAACTGTAATTCAGAACAATTTCATATAAAATTGTAATGATAAAAATTATCAAGATTGTTTTTTAGTTTATTAAAATATTTTTTAAAATCCCACAGGGCAGCAGTTCAAGCTGAAAATGAGCATTAAACCCACAGAAGTAAACTTGGAAATACTTCCTTCATAATCCTGACATTCAATTGTGTGGATTAATTTAAACTGCATAAATAGATAATATCAGTTTTCCACAATTTTGTAAGAAGTCATTTAGTTCTGAACCTGTTGGCTAAAACTGTCTAAACTGGAACAGATTAACTCTCCTCCAACAACTCATAGAACCAAAGTGCTTCCTGTCTTTCAAAGTTTTTACTTCAGACATGCTTGCATTTCTGTCTTACCATCAAGAAAAGCACCCATGAGCATTTCATGTCTGTCTAAACTGAATTTGGTCTCTGAAGGCAGATTCCAGCATGATGACCTGGCTGTTACCTGTTATCACAGGGTGCATCAAATTTACTCATGCTCTAAGGGGAGAAAAGATTTTTCTCCATTGATATAATGCCCTTAGACAGTGACATATGAGCAGAAGGATCACAAGTCTTGGGAGATTAAAAATCCAGTTCCACTCAATTCCATGTGTATTCATCATAATTAGTACAGTAGTTTAAAAAGTCAGTAAAACAGCCTCTGAACCAAGGAGGGGAAAAAAACCAAAACAGACTTTATCTTCTGGATAGAAAGCTGTATTCCATTAAGCAGAAATTATTGTTAAAGCTATTTTTCAGCTAAGTGTAATAGCTGTAACATAAAGATACAGAGATTATGTGGATTTATTTCTGTCTCTAGAGGCTCTGTGACCCATGTAGATTGAATACCAGCAATACCAATAAGAAAAACCAGAGTCTGACCTCAGAAAAAGAGAGCCCAAGATCAATAGCAACCAGCAAACTGGTTTCATAGGAGGACTGTTCTAAGCAGTAGAAGACTAGATTTTAAAATGCACAGAGGCCTGGCAGTTATAAATGATGCTTAGGCCACCACTGTGGGCTTAGTGGCCTTAAGTGGCCTTAGCCCACAGTATTTCCTGGGCAGTTGTGTATCAGAGCAGGAGCCAGGCAGATCTTCTTGGCTGGAATGGATTAGAGAAGGATAACCACTTGTGATCCCACTAATCCTGTTCCAGTCTGTCTGGGGATTTTAGGCAAGTGAGCTGTGACAGAACATTCGTTATCTGTGTACTCACAAAGTGATTGATTTCTCAGTTTCAGAGTTGGTTTGGCTTGGTCTTTTAATTACATATACAGATGCACTTGCAGTATTTGCTTTTACAAGATCTTGTCTATATTTTTCCTATGCTTGCAGAATTGCCAGTGGTGCTAAAGCGTAGTACCTTTGCTTGGAATTCCCACTAACTATAATTTATTACAATTTTTACATTATGCTCCTTTTCTGACTTTATATCTTCCAAGGTGAGAATCCCTCTACTGATTTACAAAACTCCTCTTGCTTTCTATTTCATCTTGATAGTTTCTATTAAAGCAGACTTCTACATCTGCCAAACTAAGGATGGTTCTGTGAAACCCATAGAGTTGATAAGGTGGTCACAGAAAATAAGTAAGACTACTACCTCTTGTTCATTAAAATTCCATGACAGAGAGGATGAAGCAAATACTGTTTGTACTAAGAACATAGTATTACGAGAATTACATTACATACTGCCTTCCACAAAAACTTTCACTTGTTTTGTCTCTTTCACTTGTTAAGTAATCTTCAAAATATCTTTCCCATGAAGACTTACTTTATTCACCCAGTAGCCTGTTCTTAAAGCCAAAATGTACCTTTCTATTTTATCAAATTCCCTTCCTTCTTAATTTATCATCTGTTATCAATATTGGAAATATGATGCAGCTGTTGCAACAGATTGTTTTCCTATTTAACCTTCAAACCAACCAAAACTTGGAGAGAAGTTATTCCATTTTTAGGAAGGGAAATTGCTGCAGGGCCTGGATGCCCCTAAAAATAGGTTTACCTGAAATAATGTGGAAAGACCTGACCAAAAAAAAAAAAACATTAACTGGTTACATCGCCAACAGTTTTTCAAGTGAGACCTTACTGCAAACCCAGAGAAGGTTTTCTGAGTCCATACTGTTTTTCTGTGAATTTTCCATGGGTAGCTCTATTTTCTCAATAGAGCTGCTCCTAATCTACTCAGACTCATCATTCTTTACAAAACTGTATGTAACAAAAATTTGCTACAGACACACTGGAGAGGTGATTTGGCTTAATTTAGCTCAAGAGGTTTCTGCCTCTGTGTACCTCTAATAAAATCACATGGAATGCAGAGAAAAATAATACAGCCATTCCAGTCAGGACAAGGTGTAACAAAACTAACAGGATTGAAACATTTCATACTGACTCTTCTATTACCCACAGCTTTCACATTAGTTCTTCTCCATGTACAACTCTGAACATTTGAGGCATCCCTCTAAGTAGCCTATAGGTGCCAAATGACACCAGATTATTAAAAGCAAAAAGCATTCTTAAGGTCCTGCACTACTTCATTCCAATATATTTCCCCAACAATGCGTGTATAAAATTATCACTTACAAACATCTTGCAACAGTAAATCTGACTTAATCATCACATCTTTGGCATATTTCAGATAGTGTATAGTAATAATTAATACAATGGCTGAGAATGCAAAGAGAAACAACAGTTTTTAGGTGTCAATTCTGGATTCCTCAGAAGCTGCAACTATGATGAGTGGCTGGGTCTGAAAAGCTGATTTGAAACTGTCTTACACCTCTGAGAGGAAAGCAACACCTGAAACCCCAGTCCTGTAACATGGTGAGTGCTGTTTAGAACCAGACCTCCCCAAAATTATATAAGGAGCTTTGGCAGAATTTAAGCCCCAAGTCCAACACCTGCAAGCCTGATACAAAACCTGAAATTCTGTTTTCATTTAAGCTCTGATGTGGTGCAAATTGCCGTAATATGTGATTGCTTCACAAAGATGTATCCCATTATCTTGTGAGATAGGGCAGAATCACAATCCTATTTTGCAAAAGAGAAAAGGCAGCTTTGGAAATTAACACTTATGTGTTTCAAATATTTCATACCACACCTGCTGTAGCAGTAAGACTAAGGAACTCCTTGTTATTTAGTAAAAAATATGAGTTTGGGTAAATTAAAATAAAAACCTGAGCCTGGTCTCCCAAATCTGAAGTGAATAGTCCAATCACTGAGATTTCCAGAATAAAATTACCTTCTTTCACTGTTTTGGGCTGCTTCTGCTTCACCATTGATTTTATTATAAGTGCCTGCAAATTACTTATTCCACAGGGTGGAAAAGAACTGGCTTTCATAATAAACAAATATTTGGGTTTTATTGCAAAAGAAAGCGAATGTGATTATTTTAAATTGATTTTTTTTTTGCTTGCTTTTGATACTTCCACATTGGAGATGGATGATCAGACCCACAAAATTGAGGTCACTGTCATTCCAGATTGTGACTATGAAAACCATATCAAGCCTTTATTTTTATTTTTTCTCCTCTATGAAAGTTATACACCTTGGCTATGTGACCAACATTTTCTTTAAACAGTTGCATTAATTGTATAATGAAATTGCTACACCCAACTCCCTTACACTATTTCTTACTTCAAAATACAGTATTGTATAATTCTCAGAAAATACCAGTTAGCATCATTACCCTTGCTTAAAATTGAGTTGCAGAGTTCATTTGTTTGGGAGGTGTCCTCGGGTTTCTGCCAGCTTTGCATCTCAGAGTGCCCCTTGAAAATCAGTTGAGAAATACCGTTTTGACTTGAACAGCCCTGATTGTGTTTGGAAATTATAAGGTAAACCTACAAAAAGAAAGAGAAAATAAGGGAAACACAAAGGAGAGAAAATCATGGAACACGTAGAGAACAAAGTGAAACCACTGATAGAGATTGAAAAAATATCTGGTAAGCAAAGAAAAAGCATTAATTAAAAAAGTACTAGGAGGAAAATAATTTTCTTACAAAGTGAAAGAAAAAAGGGGAAACCTGTAAAGGGGGTGAAATTTGCTTATGCAGAGGACAGAACTGATTGATTATTGAGAACAAAATATTTAGATTGATTGAAGAAACAGTGCCTCTCTGGGAACACTCTATTATGAGCTACAGCTCAAAAACTGCTGAGAGTATGGACAGCTGGGTATTCCAGGGTTATTCACCTTTGACACCTGCCTGACTTGGAATGGATTTTGTACAGATTAGTTAGCTCCAAAATGTGTTTAAAAAGAAAAAGTTATGAGAATTTAATATCAAATAATGAGAACATTATCTTTTATAATGAGCAGTAGAATTGCTGGTTTTTCTGATGAAGATTAGAGCTTGTTTGAAATTCTCTGTATGTAAATGCATTGCAGCCTTGACCACAGGCAGAAAAGTTCAGGAGTATTTGCTATACATAGAGTCTTTCTGGTATAATGGAATCATGAATTAAATAAATCAAAATGTGCAAACAGCAGAAATTACAAAAAGTATATTCCACTGCATTTTATTCAATTCAATAAGTGCTTTAAGTACTTCTAATTCCAGGTAATTGGACCCTTGCTTTTACAGAGATCTGTCTTCTGGCAGCATCAATACAAGTGCCTAAATCTCAAAGTCCTTATCTATTGATTTGTTTTCTTCTGTCTTTGGACCACAGTAAAGTGCCACCTTTATTCTATGTCATTGACATTTAAACATGGGGAAGTGGGAAGAGGAAAGGTTCTTAAACTTCTAAAATGTAGTAAAAGTTGTTATGCCATTTTTAAACATAATTTTTTCCAACTTAAACTGTGAAGACAAAATAGGACTCCTAGGACTCAGATTGGGCTGTAAACTGCAGGAAGAAAACATGATGAACACACACTGAGTTTTACTACAGAATTTTAGAAATGGAGAGTCCGAGCCTTGGAGGCAATTTGTGCATCCACAGCCAGAGCAAGCGCAGTCCAGCGACACAATCGTACCATTAAAAATGAGACAGGGCAGCTTTAAGAGAGAAACAGGAAGCTGTAACTAGAATCCAGCTGAATTCTGAGCTGGGGCACTTTACCATGAGGCTGCAAATGAAACAGATGTGCTTGCTGTGAATTTCTGTAGTGTCTGGAGTTTTTGTACTAGAGGTGACAACACTTTCCTTCCTGGGATTTTTTTTTTCTTCTTTTAGTTTTCACATACTTTCTATAAAGGGAATGAAATGGAGACATTGAAGAAATATGTATCAGTGAAAGACGAAGAACACTTTTATCATCAGGGAGCTGTGGAGCTGCTCATCTTTAACTTTCTACTAATTCTTACAATATTAACAATTTGGTTGTTTAAAAACCATCGATTCCGCTTTCTGCATGAAACTGGAGGAGCTATGCTTTATGGTGAGTATAAATTCAAGTGCCAGCATAACACTGGACTAGTTGCATATTTATGATCAGGCACTTGAGATCAAGTGCTGACAAAGCTCAGAAATGTGCTGAATTAAATGTCATCAGCTCCATAAGCGTAGGGTAAAATAATGATGTGACAGCATCTCTCCTGAAGTAGCCAGAGGCTGCCTTGGTAGGGGAGCAGCTGTGACGAGCTGGTTATCCCCAGCATGTGCATTCTGCTCCCTGTGCTCCGGCAGCAGAGAGCTGGGGAGTGCACTGTTGACAAAAACAGTCTGCTTGGGTTTTTCTAACATTCAAAGCTGTTAGTCTAAGGAGCCTTGTGGATACAGACATGGCTAGTAATGTTTAAATGATCTTGAGAGCTTTCTTTTGGCTTTGCTCTGCCTTTGAAAGGCACACTGAAGAATGTGTCTCAAGTTTGCTCTCAATGCTGTCATTGTAGGGTAACTTTAGCTTGCCTGCCTAGTTCTAATCTTTGATGAAGTTTTGCCATGTTGCATTTTGCTCTCACACAGAACTTTCCACATTGTCCTCTAAGTACTCTCTGGTTTAATGGCACACACACGTGTAATGACTTCTCTTGTCACTCTCTTAGTGCTGTTTCACTGAGAGACTCTACTGCCATGTCTGCTGCCATAAGATGCATACAGGAGGGCAAACTGTCAAGATGGAAGACAGAAATCAACAGCTCAGTCATTACCTGAGTGTCAGCCTGTTCTGACACATTCTATGCACACCACATCCTCTAGCAGTGCAATACACAAAACTGGTGTTGTTAAGATGGGTGCCTCTACTGCAGTAGCTTCCTTCTCACCATTGTGCTGTTTGCCATGTGCAGCTGATGGCATTTTCTGAAGATTTAGACAAAAGCTGTCAAAACAGAAATTAAATGTGGGAAAATACAACAAAACAAAAATAAATAAGTATGGAATTAGAGTTTTAGTCATCATTTGGTTCTGTTTTGCTGCCTGCCCAGAACATACTCTGCACATCATGAGGATAACCTGCTCATATTCTTTGGATTGGTTAAGAGATGAGTGCTCCAGCAGGACAGAGCTTTTGAATTATTAAAACATTCCTCATGATTGTAAATAAACTATCTCTTTAGTCTTGCATTATTTATGGCAACCTTCAAACAGGGAAAAAAGCTTATCTTTACAATCTAAAAAGCTAATGATGTTCTTCTAATCCTTCAAAATTTTGGATATGGGTGTAGTTATCTTTAATGCCATGGAATGGCAATATTGAAAAGAAAGTGAAATTTCAGAGGTCATAAGAGAGGTTGTCAGATCAACTGGAAGCAACTTTGGAGAAAATCTTCATGATACTAAGCACTGACAGTGGGACAAGTCCTGCCCTCACTTGATTTCACCTTCCCTTTCCAAACAGTTCTAATTTCTACCTTTTCTGCACAAAAAGAGGTCCCAGTCCTTACAGTTTGCTTTGCTCTGGCCCATTGAGCTATTTATTAGATATATGAATAGCTATAGATAGCTATTTAATAGATATGTGAATGAACTGATAAACTGGCTTCAAGTGATAGGCTATGGGCACCCATTGCAGAGTGTGTCCCACAGCATGACAGGTGGGCCCATATTCCTCAACTGTGCCCTCAGGGGAGTAGCAGTGGAGAGGACAGGGAAGGCAGTGGGAGGAACACCAGGGGAAAAAAACAAACATAGGAAGACAAAACCAGGAAATTTTACAGTTACTGCAAAATGCTGAATAGCCACAAACGGAACACAGCCTGATAGAAAGTGCTATTTAAAATAGAGAACAAATGGAAGGGCGGGGGGGGGGTGTATTTTTTTTTTAACCTAAGCAATGGTTCAACAATAAGTACAGCTATGTTTAATTTTAAATTCTTTCTACAAAGTAAAGAAAAACAAAAAGCATTTTGAATAATGCAGAATTAATTCACAAAAATTTGACATTATTTTACAAAGTGTGTATATGTATATATATATGCACACACATATATATAGTAAGGCATTTAGATTGAAAGTATTTAAAGACTCAATTTGTTTTGTTTGTTTTGAGACCAAACTGAAAAATCAATCACAAACAACAAGGAAGAATACAGACTTACCTGTTCATTCATTCCCTGGTTTTCCTGAGTCTCAGAGAGCAAGTTTCTCTTCACATTGTAGTTGGGTTTGACAAACAGACCACTAATAGTAAACTCAACTTAATTCCTGATTTCTGCATACCAGGGAGACAGGTGGGTATGAGAGAGTTTCCTATGCAAGAGCACACTCAGGAAGAGTGGGGGAGATGATCTACACCAGCACTGATGAAAACAAAGCCACTTGCCTGGGATCAGAGCAGGTGAGCCCTCTCATAACACCAGCCCTGGGATGTGGCCTCTTGGTGCTGGAGAAAAGACACCACAAGCCAATAGAACACCAAAGTGCCTGTAGCCACCTCCTGCCAGGCCAGATATCTTCAAATGCCTCAGCCATAAACCATTAGGTACCAAATCCCCCATTCACATTCACATTAGTGCAGCAACAACCCAGAGCCATGCAGCAGCAAACTGAGTGCAAGTATCCAAAGTGCTCATTCTCCCCAGAACTCAAGTATCAGGCTCACACAGAGGTACCACTCAGCTCTGAGTAAGAGGCTAAAACACTCTGGCAAGTAGGCAGCCAGAATTGAACCTCAACAACAACAAAAAAAAAAAAAAAACCAAACCAGCAGCAAGCAAAGCTGTGCCTTTTATATGGGGTTAATTACCAAATTTAAATTGAAATTGCTCTCAGCTTGAGTAATTGTCACCCCTGGGGAGTGGGTGGTACCCCCTAGTTGAAGGTGATGCTGGTTGCAGATGTACCAGCCTTCAATGTTGTGCTCCATGGCATTAGCTGATCAGACTGGAAGGAAGGAAAACATAAAAAGGCTGAATGACAGAAGAGCCATTGTGGTGCTCACATGAAATGGCTTTGGGTTGCAGTGGTTAGAGGTGTTTCAGCAGGTTTGGAGGGGACAGGTTTTGACATGTGTGCAGAGGAAAAGCTGACTCACAGTAGCCCTTGGCAGCCCCTTCTGAAGATCCCATTTAGTTTGGAAGTGAGGCACAATCAGTTCTGGATTCAGCTTTGGTGGAGGTGTCTAATGATGAACACTATGATTCTTATACCTTCTAAATCCAGTATGCCTCTTGTGTGAAATAATTCTATTTGCCTTCTGATGGTGTGTTCTGAGTATCCCTATACCTCACAGGCAGAAATGGATGGAACAGGTGCCAGTAAGAGAAATCTCTGAACCTCAATAAAACAGAGAATTTAGTTGTCTTCCTGATTACAACAGTCACAACAAGAAAGGTTGTTGGGACTCAGAAGAGACAGAGGAAAATCACAATTAAGGCAGAAACTGAAATTTTGTAGTGATGAGGTGAAGAAAGGAACATCATTCTTGAGACAGAGAAATTTGAAAGAAAACCTTAACTATTTGGAAAAATCAAGTAATGACTAGAACTGCCTCCCTGAGTGTTATTACTACAAAAAGCATTTAACAGCTGACTAGATTAAATCCTGAGGAAAGAACAGTCCTGTTTAGCTCAGGAGTTTGACATGATGACTAAAAAAGCCCACCAATGGTCACATCTGTAATTAAGGATTTTATCCTGCTTCCACTGAAGAACCTGGAGAACCTGCATTGCCTTCAGGTGAAACATGACTGAGCTGTAGTTAGAGTGAGATTTTCCTGCAAGATTTGACTTCAAAGGACAGTTGAGACTTTTTTAAAGAAATCCATAACATTAGTGACACCCTTTTCTGTTTCAATGCTGCATTTAAATAAATGTGCTTAAAACACTTTTTGAATAGTCTTTTTCTGCCAGTGTCCTTGCACAGACCTTGGTACAAAATATTACAAAATATAAAATATTTCTGTTACCTGAGCAGATTTAGTAATACCTGGTAATAGAAGTGTATCAGAGGCTGTAGTTTAAAACACTGAGTCATAAGGACAAAAATGGTAAAGGAAAACCTGTACGTTTTCTGATCCAGTGAATGAAAAAACATCAGGTCTATCAAATTAAGTTGAATTTTTAATGTATTGGAAATTGAATTTAAAAATTAAATATGTGATTCTTCTAGAGGAAATGTAATAAAAATAAGCTGAAAACCCTGACAGTTTTAACTAATGAATGGTTTCCTGGTTTCTGACTCATTATTTTGGACATCTGGGCTGAGCACTGTGGAAGTCATATTTCATAGTGCACATGCAGTGCTTGCTTCCCTTTACATATACATACCTTCCCCTAACATTTTGTGGAATTCTGTCTTTTACTACAGCTAGATTTATTATCTGATTTATTGCATGAATGCTGTGTAACTTAAGAGAGAGGTCTTGGGATTTTCTACGGCTTATTGAAATCCTCTATCATTTACAGAAAACAACCACACTAAACAATAGATTCTAAACAAGCACAAATGCATGCACACACTAAAACAGACATTACAGCTGTTACTCAGCATCACTCCAAGAAGTTACAAACTTGACTTACAGGTATGCCAGGAATCTGCAGTTCCAAGAATCTCTGTTAGGAGAAGATGTAACAATAACAAGGATTCTCAAGGTCCTTGTGATCACTTGTATCCCCTTCTGATTATGGGACCAAGCTGAAACTTTAACATCATATTTTGCAGATGCTTCTCTGCTATTTCATGCAATTTAATTTCTTTCTTGTCTTTTAATAGTAAGTATATCTATCTAGATGTTTAGGTGTCTTCCATCAATATTTCATCTGAGCATTCTTAGCATTTTATGATTGTGTTAATAATTAGTAACTGTAAAGCTGTTCATTCTATACACGGGACTGAAAGCATACATGAAATAAAATAATTATGGAAATTAAATTTGAAACCAAATCAAAGTCTCTGAGGGTGGAAATAATCTCAGTAATGTTATTTAGTTAAATATTACCTCTCCTAAAGTAAACATGCAGCTTCCCACTAGAGACAACGGAAAGAGCCATACTGTCCAGAGGATGGCTGCAGAAGTACACTTTCCTTTCTGTTAAATGTAAAGGGCAACAAAATATCTGTAAAAGCCCTAAATTGTAGATAGTCTTATTATTCCTTCCCATCTTCCTGGTTTTATTTTTCTATGTTTATGCAATCTCAAAAATGCAGTCTTCTACAGAAAGCAAAATGTGCCTGAGGATGTGTCAGAGTTTTGTCCCCACAAATGAAGTGTGTAAAATACCCAACAGTACAGCTGATGTTTATATGCTCAGTTCAGCACAAGAGTTGCACAGACATCTCCCTGCTCTAAATAACTATTGAAAATGCAGTGGATGAGAAACTCAGTTAATTATTATGCCAGCAACTGGATCACAAAAATAGGAGTATGACTGTGCATATATCAAACCAACATCTGCATTCTAATGAAATGACCATTTTGGAAGAATATTTTGTGGTCATCCAAAATATGAAGTGTTGAGAGACGTTCTGTAAATGTAAAAACACTGAGAAGGTATCCTAGCTTTGGCAGAGCTAGTTTTTCTCTAAATGTGTGGAGTCAAATGCTTAAAAGTACTTGAATATCTTTCATTTTTCTTTTTTTCTTTACTCTCCAGGCCTTGTAATGGGATTAATTATACGATATGTGACAAAATCACCAGATGTTGAAAGTGGGACTGTTTATGAATGTGAAAAACTGAAATCTGGGCCATCCACTCTGCTTATTAATATAACTAACCAGGTCTACGAATATCAATACAAAAGAGAGATCAGCCACCACAATGTCAATGGTCACCAGGGCAATGCAATGCTTCAAAAGGTAAAAGCTATCTTATCTTATTCTTGCTCTAAACTCTGTAAGATATTTATTTTATTTTCATGCTTGAGAGAGGAAAACAAGCTTCAAGATAAAATGAGAGAGAGAGAGAGTCTATTCTGAATTTAGGGTGGAGAAGAAGAACAGTAAAGGAAAGGAAGTGTGGTAGAACCCTGACCATCATTTAGCTCCAAGTTGACTGTGCACTCATAGAATGGTTGCCTGAGCTGTTTCAAATGACAGTCCCAGCTCCTGCAGACACCGAGTTCATTGCAGACACAGCTGTCAACTTGGATTCACTGCCACTAAACCTTTATGAACACCACTGATATCTTTATTTTTTCTGTCTTCAAAGTGACTTGCTTTGGCAGGATAATGCAAGGGGAGGTTACCTCCTGTGGATAGCACAGGAAACTGCAAACTCTAAACATTTTCAAAACACAAACTTGTAAATATGTACACTTAAATTCATCACAGCATTCTCATACATTCTTCCACTCCTGCAGTGGTGCTCAGTAGGGAGACAGCATTGGGGCAATTCAGGTTGGATGCAAAAAGGGAAGTGTCAGAGAAAATTTGCAGTCTTCACAATGTCATGGCCTTTTTTTTTTCCAGTATGTAAAAAAAAAATTATTTTTTAGTGTAGTCTTTCCCTGCGCAAGTAATATTTGCTACTTATAATGTTCACTTTTTTTTATGGCAGCCATTTGAAGAACACTGGAGTGCAGAAGCACTTTTTAAAACCTGGATTTGTGCTCAAAAACATTGTAAATTTACATGAAGCTCCTAAGCCCTTACCAATGTCTTTTTACAATATTGCAATGTATTATTTAGCTTTTTTCCAAGTATTATTATTGTTTGTCTAGCACAGTGATACATGATCCTGTGTATTATACAGTTATTGCTGGGAAAACTTTTAAGTTATGCTTAGAATGTACACTAGGGAGCTCAGCAGAATTAGGATTTAACCATCTGCACTAATTTCTTGCTGATGCAGCACCATTGTGTGCCTGTCTGCTGTTACTGCCAGACTTGCCCTTCTCAGAAAGAACCAGACTGTCAAGGACCATTAGAGTTGTGGTGGGTGGAGACAGGAAAATACTGTGGCAGTCAGACTGATCAGGTTTTGCTGAATCTCCATTCTTTTTTCCTGCTAGTTGGTTGCAGTTGCAGCTTTGTCTTAGCCAAAGTGTGTGTTTCATTTCCAAGGCACGTGTACTATCCATTACATTTGATCCTCTTCATCAGACCTGGTTCTGGAGCTGACTTAGGAGAAAGGAGGAGCAATGACTTGCACAGAAATTTCTCTTGCCCTTACAGGGAACTGCCCAATCTTGTTTCTATAGTCTCACTTTGTTGAAAGGCTCTTGAAGGTCTCAACTGTGAATTTTAGTTCCACTAAATTATTGGAGAGACTTCAGTCTGCCTCGATTTTCACTTGTTTTTCCTTTAAAATTACCTGGCAGATGCCCTCTTGAAAAGAAAATAAATAAAAAAGGAAAGGGGGATGAATTCAGCTGTATTTAGGAGAAAATAACAATGCCTGGCAGCCTTCCTGACTGGCAAAAGCACTAATGTAAAAAACAGAAAGCATGATCACACCACAGTCTGGGTTTTGTACAACTGTAATTCCCTTTTGACTGCACTAAAAGCATTTACTTCGTGCCTTTTATCTGAGAGAATAGATTGTGCCATGACTTACGAACATGTATTCTTCAGAACATGATTTTGAATAATAAAACATGCAGTCAGGATTTCTGATGCCCACAGAAAAGATATTTTAACATATCTGCTGAATTAATTCCAAAATTAACATTTGAGAATGTTAGTTCATAAATGAAGAAAATCCTTTTTTCATCAGGTTTTCAATGATGGTGCCAGCACAGCTAATGTTGTTGCCAGGTTATTTAGTTACATTTTTTAGCTTTATATTTCAAAGTGAGCAGGATGGAAAATAGTCTCAGCTCTCACTTCCTGTTTATCGAATCAAGCTGTCTGTTAGTAAGAAGGCAGAAGTAATTTTGTGGGCAGGTCTTACTCTTTTGAAGGGAAATAATCTAGAATACTGTAGCGTTAAAATATCACTTCATCTGAACAAAGGAGCTGGAAGCCTTTGCACTAATTACCTCCTGTCTCTTAAATGTACTGGTATAATATAGCCCACTGACAGAACACTAAGCAGTACCTGGGCTTATTTAAGTTGGTTTTTTTTTTCCCTCCAGGAATGCTGTAATTTTAAAGAGAATTTTATTCTATTGTATTGAATTGCAATGGTTGAGCAATGTCCTTGACCTTTCTCTGTGCCAGAAGTTGAAGGCCAATATGATCAGTGCACTTCCTCATTCTAGCATTACTTTAAAACTTTTAATGGCTATTTTATAAATCATTTCTTTCAAGGGAAATGTTACCTTAGTTTTGGTGATGTAGGCCTTTTATCACCCTTCTGCACATGGGGAATTGAGGCACAACACTGCTGATGAGTCTTTCCTGAAAGTGACCAGGAGATCATGTCTGAACCAGGAGTTATGTCATGGGACTGTCAAGTTGGACGTCTGGTAGGGCAGCTGCTTTTATGTGTTCCCTGTCATGTAGCACCACTGATTTCCTTCTTGAAGGGATACTTTTCAAGCAGTATTCTGCATCTATAAGCTGTAAGGAACTACACATTTATACTTGCAAAAAAACAACTCAGTATAATCCCACAAATAGTGGAGATGAGCCTGAGATCAGTCCTGATAAGAAGATACAATTAAAACACTATCATATCAAATTAAATGCTACTTTATTTGTTCTTACCCTCTCTTTTGTCCTTCCTAGCAGATGACCTTTGATCCTTCCATCTTCTTCAACATTTTGCTGCCACCCATTATATTTCATGCTGGATACAGTTTGAAGAAGGTACGTGTCTTTTCTTTTTGTGACAGAAGGGTCTGAGTGTGGCTGCTGCTTTGGAGACCCAATAGGCCAGGGACAGAGTAGAGTCAGCTAACAATTTCATTGCCTGGGAAGGACTTGGCAGGAGTGGATTAAAATGAATGATTCATGGCCCTCATTCTGCTCTCTTTCCATCCCTGTGCAAAGATCTGATTCTGCAGTTTATAGCACTTAGGTCTCCCTGTTTTCAGAAGAGACCACTCTGAGTGCTGTGAACTGCAGGCAGGAACAGCCTGTGTTTCAGATCCTGCCTGATCAGGACTTTGTTCAAAGGATGGGGTCATGATACCATTTGCATCAGGTACTTCCAGTGTGAACTTCTGCCATGTGCCTGAAACATTTGGCCAGATACATAAAAAAGAGGGAATTTTGATGGCATTCCACCAGGGGAAAAAAATTAAACACCTTTAAGTCGTAATTTCCAAAATAACTGAGGTAGCCAATATTGCTCCATCTTCTATATGAGAAACGTGTTGTAACAAATGGCATTTCTAGATGTGTTTCTACTTGGTCTGAATGTTTTTTTTAATTTATTATATAACAAAGGACTTTCCTTCAAACTTTCTTCCCCAGAGACATTTTTTTCGTAACTTAGGATCAATTTTAACCTACGCCTTTTTGGGAACTGCCATCTCCTGCATTGTCATAGGGTAAGTGAGTGCCTTCTGCTATTATCGCATGCTTGGTATTTCTTTCAGTTAAAAACTAAACTGTAAAAAGAATTGCAGAGCCTGCATGGTCCATATACTTAGCAACTGGTGTAGCAGATAAAGTAATTCCTTCTCATGGACTGCTGAGATGGAAAAGGTAAAACCTGTGAGTAGCCAAGAACTGTCCCAGGCATTGAGAAAATTGTGTCCTTCATTTTTGGCCTATGATTGGTGTAAGCATGAACACTCCACAGCTTTAACATCTGTCCTGAGAAATAGTACAATTCTCTCAATTGAAATTCCACGCTTCTAACTGGAATTTCTTCTAGAAAAGAGCAGATTTCTAACAGTAAAGGAAGGACTTTAAATCTCACAGGCCATATGAATAGATACCTCATGGCACGTATGTAAAGTAACTGGAGTCAAAGGCTAAGTGAAATTTGTAGTTGAAGATCACATGAAAAAGCCTCAGTCTGGAACCATGTATGAATTGAGCCTGGGTGTGACTAAACAGCTTCTACAGAAAAAGAAGGAAAAAAAGCAGAAAGGCAAAATATTCTGGTTTATTTCCAGACCTGCTTAGGGAAAAGTTTCTAGTTCTGTGTCAAAATTTGCCTAACTAAAGAAAATATTTGCTACTTAGAAATTAATTATATATTTCCAGGCTGACATGGTGTGAAAATTCTGTTTGTCTGTGTGATTAGCTCAATCAAAATTAAACAAATAATTTCAAAATCCTTTTGGACCTTAAAATTTTAAGGTTTTAATCCTATTTATGAACATCACAAAGACACTTCAGCTCTCACATTCTGGGAAAATTCCTGATGCAGGTGCAAACGAATTAGCAGAGTTGGATTCTGCAGTGAGAGAGTCTTTGTGCCTGCCCAGAGCCTTACTGCAAGGAGCAGTGCACTGCTCCCAGTTTAGCCTGAGCATCACTGACATCCCCTGGCATTTCTGTGCTGGGCACTTGCACGGAGACAGCTGAGCTACCTCAGTGTGGATGGTCTGGGGAGGTGATGGAGCAGTGCTGCATGGCAGTGAGTCTTGCTGAGAGGCCTTGCTCGTGCTGGAATTGTGCAGAGTTAAATTGGCAAAGAGTCACAAAACTCTCTGGTGTTCAGGCTTTAGACTAGGAAGCACAATATAATTTGTAGGCCTTATTCGAGAGCCTGGGCTGTAGAACTCTGAAATATATAATTTAATCTCTGCATTATATGGAAAGGTATGTGGAAAAACCTCAGGTATTGTGAGAGTGCTTGCATTTAAAACTGATCAAGGTTCTGTACCTATTCACAGCAGTGTCAAATAATAGAAGCAGTTAATTTTTTTTAATGTCTGTCTTTCCCTTTCTTTATAGTAAAGATGTATGTGCCGCATCAAGGTATAAAGGCCTTACTGACATTATTATGAGATGAAATTTTCTCCTTTAATGTCATTTTAATAATAGTAAAATATATGAATGACCTAAAACTTCAAGTTCAATGATTTTTAAACCATTCTTTTATGGGTATGTCATCATACCTATCTTGATTTCTAATAATCAAGCTTAGTAAGCATAATGCACCAGAGGCATTGTGGCATTCAAAGTTCTGCAAGCCATGGTTGCTCCAAGTGCCAGGAAAATTTAGACTCTGCAATCAAAGTATGATCATCTTCCATGCTGAATACAGAGGAGTGTAAACTCTCAGTGTGGCTATCTCCCCTTCATGTAAAAAAAAACACTAAACATCTTTGGGCTCAGGAAAAAGGATGCCTTCAGCTTCAGACACAAATCTGTAACTACAGGAGGCATTGTGCCATGTGTCCCATTTATTGAAGAGGAAAAGCTTAATCTCATTTTTCTTTCTGAAATTTTGCTTTCCTCAAGAAATGGCACCTCATCACTTCTTGAATTTAACAGCTTGGACAGCTACATCACTCATATTTTTCCCCTGTCTTTATTTGCATTAACATACCTAGGACCCTTGCTCTTACCTGTCTGTGGCAGAGAGCACCCCTAAGACTGAAATTATAAATTCAGTAAAAAAAAAATCTACATCCAAACAATAGTTTGAGCCAAATGGTAGCACATTTCTGAGGTAACAGTGGTTCTGGATCTCAGTAGGACTCTTCCTGTGCTTCCTCTCTCTTGTCTCAGCAATTGAACCTAAACCAAAGCCAGTGGATCTGTGAGACTGCATGAAAGCATTAGGGTTGCCCAGCCCAGTAATGCTTTTAAATATGCATTTGGCTTATGACTCTGACATTGCCCCTTGTAAATGGAAAATGCCACAGCAGCTTTGATAAGTTTGTTAAAATAAACATAATATATTGAATTTAGCCTTTATTCCCAATACTTTCATTCCTGTATCCATGCTATTTTATCTAAAACAGAATAAATGCAGATAGACTCTACTACAAAAACTTCCTATTAGGAACAATTCCTACTAGCAATTCAAAGTTCAAGCCCAAAGTCAGGGATGAAGATCCAAAGGAGACCTTAGGGTAGAGAGTGGTAATCACTGGGCCTTGCACTGTGTTCTTGTACAAGCCCACTGGAACCTCTGCAGAGAAAGCAGCAATATATTCAGAGCAGGGCTTGTGTGAATGTGAAGCATGTTTGCATAATGCACATGTCAAGATAAGGAGGAGACAATGACTGCATGAAGAAGAAAGATGATATGAAAACTTTACTGAAGGGAATGAAAAGTAAGCCCTAAAATAAAAATATGTCCTAAGAGAGAAAGGGTGAAGAACTAGTTGCTGTTACAAAAAAAAAAGACAGAACCCTGAGGTACTTCTAGGTTTCATTGCTGTAGACAAATATTTTGTGCACAGGTATGATTAAACTTGTGCTTTCTTCTCATTATATGAGCACAGCACACACATAGGCAGTACCTCAACATCCCCAGGCTCAAGCTCTGTGTGTCTGCAGCCTCTCACTGGGGCTGTGCTCCTGCTGCCTGAGTTACAGAGCTCTGTGTGAATCCCTCTGGGGCTCCCTGAAGTGGCAGTGCACAGCCTCTAACAAAGAAGGACCAGACCTCTCTTTGTCAACCAGAAACAGCTGGGAAATATCATTAATGAAGAACAGAAACATCATTTGGATTTGCTGCAACTCTTAGAGTGCTAAAACGTTGCCATGGAACACACGGATACAATGGTGCCTGTCTGCTCTTTGTGAATCTTTGCTTTTGTGTGAAAGGCCTCAAGAAAGAGGAGCTGTGTGGAATTTGAGTGAAAAGGCTATAATCAGATATTCCCACTGAGGGTAGGGGAAGGAGTAAGAGAGATTGATTTTTTTAGTGAAGATTGTGCCAAAACGTACTTGCTTTCAGCTAAGTACTGCTCTAAGGAATGCCATCCCATATTGGCTGTAAGACTGTCCTCAGCCACTTAACAGACATGAAAGACATAAAGCTTTCCCAGTACAGTGCACAAATTATGCCCTTCACACCAAATCCTACTAGCAAGGATCCATGCAGAGAGATCCCATGAGGGAAAGGGGAAATTCCCCCTCTCCAAGCCCTGTTTTAACTGCAGAATTGCTGAAGTGGTCCCCTTCATAGTGAACAGAGTCTGCTGTCTCCAGGTCTGCATGACATAAAATCATAGAAGATCCAGTCCTTCTACAAATCTTTTCTCTGTCAGTGGTTCCAGCTTCCTATCTTCTTAAGAGTAGTGTGGAATAACCACTGAGACAGCTCTCTCTTCCTGAGAAAAACCATACAGGCTGAGTCTCTCAGGGCAGGCAGTCTTTTGCTGTAGGAGACTTCTTGAGTTTCATGGACTCAGAGAATAACTTTGGTTGGAAGCAATATCTGGATGTCTGTAGTCATCCAGAACTCAGATATCTGTTCCAACCTTAACCACCCTCACTACAAACAACTCAAAAAACTCAAATAATAAAGAGTGTCTTTCTGTTTATCCAGTTGGAATTTCCCTTGCTTCACCTTGTAACTTTTGCCTCCCATCCTTTCCCTTTGCAGCTTTCAGAAGGGGGCTTCATGTCCTCTGTACCCACCTGAAGATAGCACTTAGCTCCACTCCCACCTACATGAGGAAGCTCAGCTTCTGTCTCTTCTCACACGCCACAGCCCTCGAGTTATCTTGGTGGTTCTCTGTCCCCTCTCTGTCTTCCCTGCACTGCAGTCCAAGATTAAACACTCTATTCCACATGTCACCTCCACGTGCCAACAAAAGACTTAATGGCTTCTCTTGGTTTGTCACTGTGCCTCCATGAATACAATGTGGTTTGCAGTCATAGTTGCTCTTGTGAAGTCCCATTCTGATTTGTGCTCCATTTCATATCCTCCAGTGTGGATGTGACAGCCTGGTCAGAGAGTGAGAAAACTAGATAAGTTTTCCCAGAACCGACTTGTGAGACTTTAGAGAGTTAAAAATAAACAATGATAGCTTATTATTATAAACAACCCACAGGTGTTGTTTTCCTAGTCTCTGTTTTCCTGTTTTTCTCAAAAATTGTTTATAAGAAAAGCATTTTGTTAATTAGCCAGTCAGGTGAAATGTATTGATTAATTGACCAATCTAGTCTAGCTATAGCAGAACAATGTATAAAAAGAGAGAATTCAAAGTACAGCAACTATGCTGTGCAAACCAGCCTTCTGGTGAGTCTGTGTTGTTTCTTCCTCAACAGCGACACTCCAGGGGTTTTCTGCATATACTTGTGTAGCCAGCCATGCTTCTGTGGGACTGCTGCATAGGGTTGTTCTGCTTCCCCATAGGTACCTCACTATTAGCTGTGTATTATGACCATTGTAAGCTGAAGCACCCCAGAGCTGATGCTACCCAGCCAGTGCATGAAAACGGGGCTGCTGAAGTACTACATGAACATCTGCCCCCTCTTGCCTTTTTTTACTTTTTTAGGAAGAAGCAGGGAGAAGGACCTAATGTTAACTTCTGCAAGGAACAGTGTTCTCTTCCCTTAGATTCTATTTTTAATAAACTGTGCCGGAGTGGATCTTCCAGAATTGATGTCTGTCATAGATATTTTCTATTTTGAAAATGGAAGAGCACTTAAGTATTTGGAAAAATCTTGACACTGTGATAACAACCTATCAGAGCAACATATTGAGTGGCAGAGGGTGTAGAACTATTTGCATTCTTCCCTCTCTTGAAATCCTTCTGACTTCTTTGCTCAGCATTCTCAGTGGCAGCCAGGGCCAAGATGCCTATGCATGTGAGCACTGAGATCATTAAGTTGGTCTTATCCGTGATTTTTTATTTGGTTTCACTTGGGTTGTCTCGAATTGCAATGCCAAAACCACATTTTCAATATTCAGAATGCACCATGTTTGCAGTCACTTACTCATATTTTTCCAGCCTGTCTACTACGTTTGGCAAGGCCTGATTTTTCTGGAATTTAAAGCTCTCTGAGTGTGCAACTCAAATAACAAATGTATTTACAGAAAACGTCCGCCAAGTTTGATCTGTCTTTGTGGCTGCAGTGAGAATTTTGCAGTGAGAATAAAGCTGAGACAAAAAAAAAATGGGGTTTGGATCAGAAAAAGTAGAGTAATTGTCGTCTTGAGCAAGTGAAGTTACGAAATGCAAATAACTGATAATAGTGGTGTTAGGAAAAACCATTCCAGGATGATCCCTGTTTTAAGAGGAAAGATGTTGGTGTTTTTATTAGCTGCTCAGTTTGCACAGCCTTCTCTGGCTGAGAGACAGGACTTCTCCATATTTCAACAGGAGCCACAGGCAGTTAGTTTGGCTTGATTCATTCAAGTACATCTGTGAGCACATGGATGCTGGATTTACAGTAACCGTGTCAAATCACTTCATGGCAATCAGTGCTCAAAATTCAAGTTCTAATTTAAAAACCCTCACAGAATTAAAGATTTCTTTTGTGTATCTGTGTTTAACTGCAGTGACTAACAGTTTGGACAAAGTCTCGTCTGACATTTAAATTCAAGCGTGAAGAATAAGCCATCATATTTGATTCTCACCGGCACTCAAGAATCCTTTCCATTGCCATTCCTCACCATTCTACAAATGAATACTCAAATGCTGTCCACATATGATCACTAAATGTTGAGACTATAATAATACAACTTAATAAATATAATTAATATAATATCATACAATGTAATTAACATATACTTTCTAAATTCTCTCTTTTATAATCTGAATCTTAGATGGTTTTTACTTGAAAACCAGAATAATTTTTTTGTTATATGTATATACACATATACATACATAAGTAACAATTTTTAAAAGAGAGAAAGGAGTATCAAGAATATCAAATACCAATACAGATATTTTTGTTGATCATGAGATTAGATTTTCCATCATAACTTTCTGTGAAAGCATTCTCCATTCAAATGTCTGTGATATAAAGATTCCACCATCACATGAAATTTTTTTTCTTCACTCTTAACTGTACTGCTACAGCAGTCCCTCTTTGTGTCTTCTAAAGAAGGATGGCTTGGGCTGAATTAATAACATTGTTGCTCAAGTGCAGCACCAGCAAGGAACGTTCAACCTTCCTTTACACAGTTTACCTGGGTGAGATCATCCTGACATAACTGTCCAGTCAGAGATTTACCTCTGTCACTGTTATACCTGCCCAAACATTATTCTAAAAGTGAGGAGACATGTACCCAAAAGCTTCAGCAGGCAGTAGTTGTGGTTACTGAGCTCTGCAAGACTGGGAGTATTTTTCTATTTTCATAAGTATTTTGGGCTAGAGGGGAGTTTAGTGAGGTTATGGGTGTGTTTATTACTTTCTGCCGGGAGCTTAATGGAATATACAAATGGGGTCTGCTGATAGGGAGCAGTACTGGCCTTATAATCTGGCTGTTCTTTCTCACTGGAGGGCTATGGATAGACTTTACAGCTTGGAAATGGAACACTTGTACCTATGTGCTCCAGCAGAGCAAAGCCAAATGTTGTTTGGTTTGAATTTACTGTGCGGTGCTGTGGGATTCTTCTGGATTTTGGAACTGTTTCTGCAAGGGAAAATGGGGCCAGGTTAAGGGTAACAAAAAACAAAATCTCTGTTACAGAGCTCTCCATAAACTAAGCAAATACCTTTACATGGATTATCTGCTGCTGTACCAGCTAAGCTCTTGCCTTCCAGGTGATAACTTTTGTATTAATTTAGGCTTAATTCACGTACAAGTAATATTTTTTTCCTAATTAAAATACTCTTTTGCACTGCATCTTCCTATCAAATGACACATAAAAAACCCCCAAGTCCATCTTTCCTCCACACACCACTTGTAAATAGCAAATACTTAACCTCCCCACAAGCAAGAATAAAAGCTTTCTTTTTGGTACAAACAGAAACTGGTGAGGGGGAGTGTTAAAGTATCTTAGTGCTGTAGAAATTAACTGAGGGAGAAAGAGGGAAAATTATACATAGACCACTTTCCCTCCACAGTGGTAAAAGCCCCTGAACATCAGATGTCTGACTTCAATAATGTCTAACAATATTTTGAGGCCAGATATTTAGCCTATGAGTGGAAATAAAGAGAAAATGAGTAAGAAAACATTCACTGAATGTAGTATAACTGTTGTAAGAGTACAGTGCCTGTGCTGGTACCCCTTTTGGAGGTTATGGCTGCTTCCATGTCCCATCTTGGAGGGAATGCAGGCATTTTCTTTCACTCATGAGACAGTATTGCCCCAGTTTTGCATTGACTTGAGGAAACTCAACAGAGATGATTTAGCTGAAAAATCAAGCTAAGTCTCTCCAGATTTCTCCCAAGGCAGATGAACACCGATCCCCAGCAGGAAAAGAACTGGTATTTAGTTGTTAATGTGCAGCTCAGCTGCCCAAAGCAGTAGCTTTGATTCTTTGGTCAGTCCAAATCTGAGGTAATTCCATTGCAGTCTGTGGAGTTGCCACCTGCAACTCAGAGCTGCAGTTGCAAGGGGTAGTTGCTGCTTCTCACTTTTGTTCAAAGGTGCGTGGTGAATCCAAAATGGGTTTGTAAAGTGTAAGTTTAGAGAAGCTTGAAAATATACACCCACTGTGATACTTGGGTTGGGGAATTCTGCACAGGAAGTAGAGAGGGAAGAGGCTTCCTCATAGCCATAACTCAGAGAGTTCTGGCAGGTCTAAAAGTTACAAAGTATTTTAAAATGCACTTTCTGTTTGTATGACATGTGAAATTATGGATAAGAAGCTGGATTAAATCAAGACACTGATATAAAATAGTGTTTCCCAGACCACTGCCACCACACAGAGTGGAAAGTTCTTCCAAGAGTACTTTGATGCCTTCAAGTATGTGGCTGCAAGTTCAGCCAGAATTTGTCGCTATTTCGCAATAAGCATCTGACATTGTTTACTGCAGCAGAGCTGATCATGCAAAAAACAGTTCTTCTTCTCATAAACAGATGTGCCAAGCAGCAGGATGTAATTATTTGTATCATCCAGAAGAACCCCTCAGCATACAAAGGAAATAAATGCATGGCAGGGAACACCAAAGGTGTGGGGCTGCAGAGACAAACAGAACCTGGAATAGCAGGAGATTAAGTTAAAATTAAAAGTATGTTTAATTTGGTATTTGATACCCAGCAGGTTCTCCAGGAATCCATCAAAGAATTTAAATTGTGCTCTTCTGAAAAACATGCAAATGACACTTGTTGTAAAACAGGCTAAACACTCAAGTCCAGATATTTCCCAAGAAGAAACCCTATCCTGGAAGGAAGAGTTTGTTTGTGTGGGTTTTGTTTGGTTTTTTTGTGGGTTTTTTACAAAGTGTCTTCCCAATTGCCTTGAATGTCAAAGCTTTAACTGCAGGAATGAATACTCTTGAATAGAGCTCCTTGTGTCTTCTTCCCTGATATTCATGCATCCTTTAAGAATGAACATGCAGTGTAGCTTCCAAAGATTGCCAGTCTCCTATGTCTCTGGCTATAGATCATCCATACACCTGTACAAAAAAGCTTCCTTGGCTGAAGCATCATGTGCAGTCTTAAGTTTGCAAGCCTGCTCTTGCAGTCTCCACAATGACTTTCAGGGAAAACATCTTTACAGAGCTGGTGAAATGGAAGATATGCATCCCTTATGGCCTCTTATCCTGAAATCCACTGCCTTTCTCAGTACATCCTCTCTTTCCAGAACAAATCAGGTTACAGAGCAGAGGAAAGCAGAGGGAGGTGCATTGACTCCGATGTGTTAGTTCATTTTCCACCTCTTACAGTATTTTTCCATACTGCATGAGAAACCTGCACACCAAGCCTATAACTGGGGAAGGCATCTCCAGCCCTGGCTGGGCACTGCTCCAGGCCATAAATACCTGTATGGCTTTCCTAGGTAGTGAGCCAGGCCACGTTTCCTTCTGAGTCAAAATAGGCAACTGCATGCCCTCTATCAGGAGCACATGGGCTTGTGAATTGTTTGCAAAATGCATCAAGCTGCCTCATGATGAAAGGTGCAACAGAAATTTAAAACAGAGGAGGAAAAACCTATTCCACTACAGTAGCATGGAGCTACCTGCAACCTGCAGTCTCTTCAAACTGACACGTTTACTCTTAGATCAAATGCTGAGCAACACTGGGAAGCGTACAGGCAGCAAGTAGCTCATTGGAGCAGGAAGAGAGGGGGTGACTGACACCTCCTGCCTGTTACCTTGAAAAATTCATAATACAGCAGCTCAAAGGATGCTTTGTTCTCCCACCCACCACCATTTTACATACTCCGCTTCTGAGCCAGCTGATCAAATGGTGTTCTTGTATCTGACAAGTCTTTTAAGGAGCACAACTGGTTTTGGCCTGAAATGTTCTGTAAACACTCCCGTTTTCATGATGGCCCTGGGACAGATGCTGCATTCACTGGAGACAGAACCTACAAAAGCTGGTCTGGTCAGGTAACCAGATCCTACACAGTGAGAGGCAGATGACGTTTAAATAGTACACAGAGCTTTCCTTCTGATTATTAAGGTGACAATAAATCATATAAGGTGTGGCCCGAGCCTTGGTTCTCCTTAAAATACTGATTGTCTAAGAACCCCATTACATTTGACTCCATATTCCATACCTTTGACAATGATGATAACTTGCAGCAAGTTCAGTGGATGGCCACCAAGATGGACAGGGGCTGAGACCTTGCCCCATAAAGAAGAAACTGAAGAAACTAAGCTCATTTAGCCTAAGTAAGAGGGGCTTTGAGGGGAGATTACCAAGAAAGAAAAGCCAGGCTCTTCACAGCAGTACATGGTGAGAGGACAAAATTGACAGACATAAACTGTATTTTATAAAGGTTTGACTTGATATAAGCAAAAGCTTTTTCTTCATGAGGACACTCAAGCATCAGAACAGGTTGTCCAGAGATGCTGGATGTGTAATCTCCATGCTTGGAGTTTTCACAACCTTAGTGGCTAAAGCCCTAACTACTCTGGTTTGGGCTCATAGCTGAACCTTGCTTCGAGTAGGAATTTTGACTAGAGACATCCTCTGATCCCTTCTAACACAAGTTAGTCTAAATTCTATGTTGCTGTCAATAGCAAACCTTACAGCAGAACGTATGCTGCCCCTAGTTCATCTCTTTCAGCCTTTTTCTACTTTAATTTTTCTGCCACTTTTTCTGATTCAATTTCCTTGGTCTCCATCACCCCCTACCCAACGCTTAGCTTGCAGGATATTTTTATTTCTCCTCACCTTTTGTTAAAATATGGAATCTGCAATAAAAAAGGTCTTTCTGAAGAAAAGTTAGGATTATTTCACTTCCTTCTGAAGCAAGTACTTTATGCATGAAGATGGCTCTTAAAATGCTAATTAACCTCAATTCTTAGTCAGCTACATACCTTAAAAAGCAAAAAAAGAAAAATCACTTTCCTTTCTGTAATACACTGATTGGGCACTTCCTTGCTCTTTGCTTCCCCCCAGCTAACCACTCTCCAGCTGAAGCTGAGCAGCAACCAAAATTGAAATGTGAAAGGACCACGGCTGCCACTTCTTTTTGACCTCTCCTTTATTGAGAGCATGGGTGCTTTTATCTCTGATATGGTTTTTATGTGCACACTGAAAATTTTGAGCAGGATGATGTCATTGTAGAAAAAACCAAAAAAACCCCTCTTGATCTGCAAAAAGACAATAAGTAACAGCAAAACCTCTGCAACAAGAATTTAAGGTCATATATAGGCACAGCAACTGACCCAGAGATGCCTTTTCATAGCCTTGTTGATGTATGAGAGGGTTGTTTTTCTTCAGACTTCAAATGAAAAATCCAAATTATTTTTTAATTGCTCACATTCCCTTCTTCCATCCTTACTACCCACTCATTGATGAAAACAAGGAAAGATCTGATTTTCTAATGAATAGGAATTATTTTCAGAGTTCTGTTTGCCTATTTTATTTAACCCAAGTGGGACTGCACATGAAAACATTAGATGTGTTCCCTGTGAATGATCTCCTTTTATTGGATTTGGGAGGGGAAAGAGTGAGTGTTTATGTAACCTCAATGAAAAGTAAGTGTCATAAAATGAAAGTAAGGAAGAGGGGAATATATCTGAAGTTGTTCTCTCTAGCAAATCATGCCATGTGGTTTATGCAGTTGCCCTCTGTTGTTTATTGGGATGTGAATACAGCTGATTTCAGTTTCTTGCCCTATGAAAATTTCAGTTTCTTGCCCTTTGAATAACATTCAGAGTGAAATTGCTCTTCACCACTCTTTTGTCACACTCAGCAAATGATTTAGGATAGAATTTACCTTAGGTCCAATCCCCTGACGTAAACAAGGCTTACTTCAAAAGCTGGAGCAGGTTATGTGGAGCCTGCTGGTCACATTTTAGATGCATCGCAGTGTCCATCTCTGAGGAGCAGCATTAGTGTCCAAGTGCAGCTGGCTTTCAAACCAGTGGTCATTACTTTCCCAGCCCAGCAGGAGGGAGGCTGTGCCACCTTCCAAGTCTTTCCCAGATGGGTGGCTTAATCAGCTTTCAGTAATCTTCCTATGAAAGTTGTCTTGTCTGGCACATACAGAAATCCATGGTTTGTGCTAAAGCATAACACAGTAGCTGTCTAACCTGCCTGCTACTCAGACTTTCTCATTCAAAGATGTTAAAACAGCTTTTAAGCTGGGCTTGATATCTAGGAAGCAGAACATTGATCTCACTGTAGCTGTGGAGAAACGCACTGGCTGCCAGATTTCAGGTGTGACTGTTCAGCGGTGTCAGCGACAGCTGGGAAACAACTCAGCCCCTGCCCTGCCCTGCCCTGCCGCGGGCTGTGCTGCAGGCACAGGTGCTGAAAAGCATCTTTTGCCCTCAAGAACTCAGGTGTCAGAGGGAGAACAGCCTCAGAGAGGCTGGCACCGCCGAGCACTACCGGAGCCAGAAGCCTTATCGATGTAGCTGGGATACTCGGGATCCGCTTTCCTGTCCTAATCCCATTTCGGCACCTTTCCAAAGCACCCTCAGTTGCGGCCAAAGGCTCATTTGTGTCTGATCCCCCATCAGACCGGTGCAAGAGCTTCACTTCTGCTTTCGTTCAGACTCCGAATGGTCCCGTTCCGCTGTTAATCGCAGTTGAACGCGCAGCACGCGTGACTGGCGCTGTGCAGTTTTAACTCCTTCCGCCGTCAGACCCGAACCGTCGGCTTTGCTTCCCACGCGCCAGAGGGGGGAGAAAAAAACTCATCCCGACTACTTTTAGAACAAACAAACGACGAGCGAAGGAGCAGGCCAGGCCCGGCGCCGCCGTGCTCGCGGCCGAGCAGCGGCCCGGCTGCCCGCAGTGCCCGCAGCAGCCACCGGGCGGCGCCCGCGCTCCGCCCTCGGGCGGCCGGGCCCGCAGCCAAGGGAGCGGCCGGGCCGGGCCGAGCTGGGTTGGATTGGGTTAGGCCGGGCCGGGCCGAGCTGGGTTGGATTGGGTTAGGCCGGGCCGGGCCGAGCTGAGCTGGGCCGGGTTGGATTGGGTTAGGCCGGGCCGGGCCGAGCTGAGCTGGGCCGGGTTGGATTGGGTTAGGCCGGGCCGGGCCGAACTGGGTTGGATTGCGTTGGGCCGAGCTGAGCTGGGCCGGGTTGGATTGGGTTAGGCCGAGCCGGGCCGGGCCGAGCTGGGCCGGGCTGGGTTGGATTGGGTTAGGCCGGGCCGAGCTGGGCCGGGCCGGGTTGGATTGGGTTAGGCCGGGGGCACTGCAGGAACCGTGCTGGGTGAGGACACCGGGTTCATCGCCAGCAAAACTGCATTCATCGCCAGGGGCTCCTATTCAGGGCTTCTCTAGGCTGGTCCTGGGGACACCAGGCCACATGGGGGCCTAGTCTGGGACGTCCAGGTCCAGCATGTGCTCCTGTTCCAGACCAGGAGGAGCCAGCGCCAGCTCTCTTGTCTGTCTTGTGGCAGAACAGCTTCCAAAAGTCTGCAGCAGCATCAGCCAGGACTCTCCCTTCTCTTTTCTCAGACTTTGAGCACGGGTTGTACTGGGTTTACTACAAGTTACCAAACAAGCGTCATCCTTTACTTGTCAGTTTCCCAACACTGATCTACCCAGGGGTTCTGAATAATAAAATAAATGAAACTATTCTGATGAACAATTATTAGAAAACTAGGGATGTCTTGGGGATACAACAGAGTTTCTTAGCTAAAATTGTTGTCCAGTCTGCAAAATTACTGGAATCTTAATAATCAGTCTGATTTTCAAAAGTTTTCATGTAGTTTTCTAAGTAGGGATTTAGTTTTGGAGTTGCGACACAACGATTTAAGGACATCACTAACAAAGTTACACAATTTGTGGGAACACTTGGAAAACTGGAAGTGACTCAGAAGCCTGCAGGAGTTGTTAGGATGCCCTTCTAGTAAAAGGAATAAACTGCAAAACCCATTACAGTTGCAACCTCTCACTGGCAAATTGCAGCCTCATTAGTAATCTTGGCAAGATGACGGGGGTTTTACATTACTGATCCTCTTGTTAGCCCCTCAAGTGTGCCACTGAAGCGCTCTTTCGGGAGCAGTTTGTGAAAGTGAATGTTGTAAATATATTGCCTTTATAGGCAAACAGACGCTCTCTGTCTTTGGGGCCATCAAACTGGCACATTCACGAACTCACAACTCACTTACAAATAAATAGGAAGAGAAGGTAGTAGTTAAACCTGCCAAAAATTAGGATCTAATGATAATTGTAAGCACATAAATTTTGTTGTATTTTCCCAGTGAGCCAAGACACATGCAGTAATATAAAGTAGCTTCCTTTCCTCTCAAAACTCCCTCGTTAATGGTGTGGACGTTCTAGATAACTTATAACTCTTCCATATGCAAGGATGACATATATATATATAATTTTTTTTTTTTAATTGAAAATAAGAATTATCTATCAACAACAGTGACTGACTGAAATGCACTAACATTACTGTAGGGCAATAGCAGTTGTTCTCAGGCAGGCAGTAGGGGGTCCTGTTCAGGTACTCCACCAAGACAAGAAATTTATGTAATTAGGAATCCGTCTGTCACTGCTGTCTCCAAGCACTCCCTCGGTGTCCCTCACAGCACAGTCTGGCTGACAGCATGAGGTGATGCATGTAGTCAAGGAACGTCATTATCTCTCCACTGTGCCTCAGTTTTTCTCGTAGATTCTTTAAACCTGGCTGTTCTCCCATTAAACTGACCTGGGAGCTGCAGAGCATCCAAGCAGACTCCTTCCACTTCAGTAGAGCACTGGTAGCAGTTTAACACATTTCCCAATAATTGCCCATAAATGCACCATGAAGGACAAACAGTTGCACAAAGCTTCTCAGATAATACTCTCCCTGATTACAGAGTCTCAGGAGGGCTTTTGTGCCAAGGAGAAAATGCCACCCCTTGAGGTTAGCTCCTCGTGGGCTGTAAACAAAGGTGTCCATAGCCACAGTTCAAAACTTTTTCTCCTCTCTGTTCTTCCTCTTCTCATTACTGGCCCTTGTGTGGCTTCTGTTTTGAAAGAATTAATTATTCAAGCTGTCTACATGTCTTTTTTCAACAATAACTAGCCCCATTGTGTTACAAGGACAAAAACCTTTAGTAACAGCCAGGACAGATGGCTGAAGCCCGGCAACACATTTCAGAGGAGTGCCACACCTCTGTGTTATCAAACCTGGCTTTATTTGCAAACCTCCTTATCTTTGATATTTTAATTATTGTGCTACTCTTGACGATATTCTTGTTGCACAAAAACATCATATTGAATTATTTTTTAGTGCCTCGTTAAGACAAAAAAAAACTGGGAAACATGATCCAGATGCAAACTAAAAGCTGAACAATCCAAAGAATACAAACTATGTAATTTAATAAAAATCTTGTTCAAGGACTTATTTATCTTTTGCCGAGTTTTTAACATGTCGGGGATGGAAACGCTGCAGTATTATTCAGCAAATATCCCTGCTGGAATACTTTTTTCTTGCAATAGTGATACTATGTAAGCTGTGCTATCTCGAGGGAATTGTGTAACAGTGCAGTGCCAAGATGCTGTGCTGAGGTATCTGTGCCTTCATACTTCCTTTCCTGCAGGGTTTTCTGCCTCTAAAAATATGTCTGAGTTGCTTTCTCGCACTTCTTTCATCTGTTTGATCATTATATGCTAACCCATTATTAATTTCCTCTTGCTGTCCCGTTTTGAAAGCCTCATGTATGATTTCCAGTTGATAAAATTGCCATTGGGATGCCCTTGCTCTCCCTTTAGCATTGATCGCCATCACTCATGAACAGATGCTGGGGAGGCAGATGATCTTTCAAATGTAGCAAGGAAGACTGGGAGGGGAACGCCTGGAGGCAGATTCAAGCACTTAGAAGGATGAGTGGTGTTAGTTTGCTTCAGGGAGGGAGGGCAGCAAGAGCTGAACATCAAAGTGCAATGGAAATGTAAAATCCTTAGTTCTGTGATTCCTCCTTTCATCTGTGCTTTTTCTCCTGGCAAGGTGTTGCAGGCAGTTCTGCTTTCTGTGCCACCGAATAGACTCAAGCTTCAGTGAATGTAAATGGAGCCCCTGGACCAGTTTTTTTATCCTTCAGAAGTTCTAACACTCTCTGAAATTAATTTCAGATTGGATATTTTCAATCAGCAAAAGCAGGCACAAACAGTCTTTCTAGGACAAGCAAGGCACAGGTGTTCTTCAGACTCAAGTTGCAACAAGATGGGAAAGAGCAGGAAAATTGGGAATAATCCATCCTAGGGGACACCTTAGGCCAGTTCAAGCCATACAGTGCATGGTGGTGCCAGACTGGCATCTGGGACCAGCTTTGGTGCAGGATCCTGCCTGTCCCATGGACACCATGTCTCACCCCAAATAGGGGGTGGCAAATACAGGCTCAGTGTGCAGGGACTCCCCCAGCCTGGGTTCCACGGCCAGGCCAGGATCCCACAGGCACTGCCCACCCCGGGGCTCCCTCAGCCTGTGAGTGGGATCCAGATGTGTCCCCTGACCTGGCTGCTGGTGCTGCTGCTTGGCTGCAGCCAGCTCTGCTGTGCCCACTCAGCTACAGACCAAACATTGCTATCGTTGGCCCCTTGTTCAGCCCAAGTGAGTGGTGCCTCCGGTTTGGGGATGTGAGTAAATCTGTAACATCTCCATCAGTGCTCCCATGGACCAGTGATTTTGTACATGAGAGACTGCCCTGAAATAAAAAAGGCTGCACGTATAAAAAACACCTGAACCAAACTATGAAATGTATAATATAAAGTTAACACAGCAAGAACTCCAAACTGAAGGAAGTGGAGATCTTAAGACCAGTTTTTAAAGCTTTGTCAAGAAAATCCAGAAATAACTACTAACTTAATTACCTGGAGTTATACCAACAGGCAGCATAAAACAATGCTTAGTGATTTCTGAAGCACTCTTAAGTTTTGTGAATAGACCCAAATTCTTTTCCATGTGTGAAGGCCTGGCCTGATTTAAGAAGGACTCCTCAAATGTGGCATGAGCAGTATCTGATGAACTGAGGTTCAACCTATAGAAAAGCTGCTACTGGCAAGCATTTTGAGTAATCAGTTATCCATATGAGATTAAAGGGGAAAAAATACTTCTGCAACTTACAGCTTACAGTGAGGTCTAAACAGACCCTCTGTTAAACCGTTTTTGTGCCAGGCTGACCCTGCTGACCCACCAAAGCTCCTCCGTCCCTGCTCTCCTCAGCTGGACAGGGCAGAGAAAATACAATGAAAAGCTCTTGGGTCGAGATAAGGGCAGGGAGAGATCACTCACCAGTTACTTTCAGGGCAAAAGAAACACAACTTGAAGAAATTAGTTTAACTTATTGCCAATCAAATTAGAGTAGGTTAATGAGAAATAAATACAAATCTTAAAAAAAAAACCCTTCTCTTTTCCCCCAGCTTAACCAGTCACACTTCTCCCCGTGTCTGCACAGGGGGACAGGGAATGAGGGTGGTGGTCACTTCATCACACCATTCCACCTTGTCTCTGCTGCTCCTTCCCCCACAGAGGGAGGATTCCTCACATTCTTCCCCTGCTCCAGCTTCCCATGGGGTCACAGCTTCCTCCAGGCACATCCACCTGCTTTGCCATGGGCTCCTCCAGGGGCTGCAGGTGGATCTCTGCTCCTGCATGGACCTCCAGGGGCTGCAGGGGCCCTGCTGCCTCTCCATGGGCTTCAGGAGGAATCTCAGCTCCAGAGCCTGAAGCACCTCTTTCCTTGACCCTGGTGTTTGCAGGGCTGTTTCTCTCCATATCCTCACTCCTGTCTCCATCTGTGCAGGTTTTGTGCCCCTGCTGAAACGCCTCATCGCAGAGGTGCTGCCACCAGTGCCAGTGGGCTCAGCCTTGGCCAGGTCTGTCCTGCAGCCTGCTGCCATTGGCTCCATCAGACACAGGAGAAGCTTCCAGCAGCTTCTCACAGCAACCACCCCTTTAAGCCACCCCTTTAGCCCCTCTCACTACCAAAATCCCACCACACAAAGCTAATATAGTGTTAAACAATTTTGGCTGCAGCTGCTGTATAAAATCAATCCCAAAAGTTACTGTAGTTCATGGTAAGCCATGCTCAGTGATGTAGTATCAGTTAATTTGTCTCAGTGTCCTCCCAATGAGGGAATGTACTTCAGTCTTGCTCATTTAAGAATATAATCTTTCTCTGATCTTTGAAGTGATGAAATGAAGGAGTAGATTGTGGAGGCATAGAAATTAGAGCAGTGAAAGCGCTATTAGACTGTAGAGCTCATTCTTCCACCCCTAAAAGGCTGCTTTGCAGTTCATTCTTGGCTGCTTTGTCCAGTATACCTAAAGCCCTGGGAGCACGGGAAGAATGAAGGAGCAATTCTAGTGTGCAGAAATGTCAGTCCTTTTCTCTCTGCTTTGATCCAGCTATAGGATGAAGCAAAGCAGTAATTGCTGCCATTATAGAGAACAAATCTATTTGCATTTCTACAGTGCTTCAGCTCTAGCTGTGAATGCCTAATCAGTCCTATTGCTGGAAAAATATTTTCCAGCCTCTTGTCAAATCTATGTCTGATTGCAGTGCATTACTGCAAAGCCACTTCACCTGTGCCCAGGCCCACATCTCCAGAGGGCTGGGGGAGACTTTTTGAAGGCAGTGCTGGTGTGTAGGAAACACTACAGCAGTGTCTGTCAGTAACTGGGCCTCTAACAGAATCCTGCCCAGCGTGATATGCAAAGGTGTTTGTGCTTTTAGAACTGTAAAACCCTAAATAATGGGTGTGGAAAGATCCCCTTACACACCTTTGCAGAAATAGTAATATTTACCCCAGCGTCCCTGCTAGCCTTAGCCTTAGTAATCACATTGCATTTTCCTGACCCAGACTTCCCCCCCAGCTTTGGCTGTAGGCTGTTTCTCATTCCCTTTCTGCATGCTTCTGTCAGAGTGATAAGCACTATCGAGCCACTGCTACATCCTGATGCTAACGTATCTGCACAGTGTGACACATATTTGTATATTTACTCTGAATCCCAATGAGTTGCACCTGCTTTTCTACTAATCACTACTTTTGTTCTGCCTTCACAAACCCTGGAAATTTAAGGCCAGTTTAAGCTTAGTATGCAGTTCTCAGGAAAGATATAACTGCTTGCTTTCAATCACCCTGCACAGAAGTGTTGTAATCTGGCCAAATCCCATATATTTGTCTTATTTACACTTCTGTTTAATTTGATATGTAATGTACATGAGTCAGACAAAAATCATTTGTCCCATGATGTTTTTACATACACATTTAAGAATTTTATTTCCTGTAATCCAGTCACTGTTAGTACTGTTCCAAAGTCAAAATCATTTAAACAAATATCTCTATCTTTTCTCATCAAAACAACTCATTTTTCATGTATTTACAAAATAATTTTTTTCCATGAGAAAGCAGCCAGTATCTTACAACTGCATTTCCATTTAATTAATTTAATTATCATTCTTTCGCCTCACCCAGGAAACATTAAAGGCAATTTTCCATTTAATCACTTCCACTAAAAGCTACAGCAGTAGCTTTGGATTTTAAAGATTGTCAAACCTCATCCTGTAGAATGGGAAGCTTTGTTTGTTAAACAAGACACAACAATCATGAAAGATTGTTCCCTGTAATGGGAACAGCGTGTCCTGTAACGGGGCACGGGCATCCCTTAGTTAGAGAAGTGACCTCCATGAGATGCACCAAATCAATCTGTCCTACAGGTGTTACTTCCACAAACTGTTCAGGAATGCTGTGGTAAAACTCTCTTTTATACATCCAGCTTGTGCCTGTGTAAGTCTCCTTATCACATCCCAGTGCTAGAAAACTAAAATACATTTATTTAGAAGGTTTTTCTGCCTTCAGGGGAAAGGAAATGAAAATCTGGACAGGGAGTGAAGTAGATCTTGACACATCTGTTAGATTTATGCTAGAGGTTCAATCATATATCCTACAGGATCCTATAGGTTTATATCCTAAATCTCAAAAGGAATAAAAAATAACTTCCACCTGCTGCCTTCTGCTAGCAATAACCAACCAAATGTTCTGGCAATTCCTAAGCTTAAGTGGGGTTAAAAGGGGATCCCTGGCTGTTGTCAGTGAGAAGCATGGGTACAGGATAGAGCCACAGAGCATACACTTACTGCTCTGTGGGTGGGCTTTGTGCAGTGTCAACTGTAGTAAAAGAAGGGAAAAAATAATTCTATGAAGGGCTTTTTATGTGGTCAAAGCCTGTGAGAATCCCCCTGGTGTGTCCAGGTCTGACAGAAAGCACCTTGCACTCTGAATATCTAGAGCCTTCTTGGTAGTGGGGACAGGATGTTTCCACTGGCATTTTCATTCACTACCTTGAACTTGTCAAGTTGCTCACAACATACTTAAAAGCAGAGGATGAGGGAATGACTTCTCTTGTCCCACCCCTCACACTCTCCACAAACAGCAAGCGCCTGACATTCCACGTGTTTGGTTATTATGAGTCTTTGCCTCAAGGGATTTACAATGAAAATGCTGCACCTCTTAAGGCTGAAGGTAGATATTTCTGGCAACTAATGTGGCAGAAATTTTTGGAAACTTTTAGGCCAGTCACTGGCATAAACCCTGAGGCTGCCTGAGGGAACACAGAAATGTAAGTTGTCTTACTTCCTTCTTGTTACCCAAATTCACTCTTCCCTCCTTCCCAGAGCTGCCCAGGTCTTTGCCATACACATTTTGAGGCATCAGAGGAAAATAGCAACTCTTCTGCACATCATTCTCATTATCATAATTAGCCATAATTAAAGAACAGATACATATTTGATGCACTTTGATCTAAAAATAACAAAACTATAACAAAGAAAAGGCTGTGTGCTATGGAGAAGAACCAACACCACTGTCTGAAGGAGCTGACTGAAATATCTGTGTTCTACTGGCACTGAATCCATGTGATCCAGGAGCACAGTCTGGTGGGGAGGAGGCAGCTCCCAAAAGACAGCAGACTCCTCCTCTGTAGGGCACTGATACTTGTCAAACTCGTTATTACAACTTCAGAAGCCACAAACTTATTAGTAAGAGTGTTTAAAATAAATATAGAGTAACACAATAGTAGGCTTCTTGGGGACCCTGCTGCCATACTTAATGTATTAAAAACTCTTTCTATCTAGCACACCAGTTAAGGATAACTGTATAAGCAGGAGATGATCTGCTTGCCGCAGGTTAAATGTTTTGAAGTTCATGTGCTGCTGATTCGTTCTGAATCGTATCACCACAAATACTTCCACCCTGAGAAGTTAGTTATTGGCTTGGAAGGTTTCTGTTCCTGAAAGTTCATCACAGTAGTTTCATGTCACTTTAGGCCTATCTGCAAGCCTGTCCATCAGCTAATTTTTCTTTTCCAACAAAAAAAAAACTGTTTTCACTTGAGCAATGACCATCATGCACATCAATACTCTTATCACTAGAAACAGGAGCTAGCCTGGGCACAAGAAATTTTATCATTCTCCTCCATCTTTATTCATCAGAGCAAGGATTCTGTTTAAAAATAAACCTAAAGTTGAAATGTTTGTTAAAGGTTGGATGTGTTTCTTTTCCTGTCTATACACTTACAGAAATTCTCACACTTTCAGAGGTCTCAATTTTAGATTTCAATTACTAAGGCACAAGACTGATCCAAATCCCAAGATGTAACCACACTCTAATTTAGAAAAGTGGAACTTCAGTATCTTAAAGTTGGTTGATATTCCAAAGTGTCCCCTATTTCTAAGGGAGACAGAACCAAGCCCAGGTAGGCACCCGGAAACTCTCAAGCCTTGGCAATATCCCTGTCTGTCCTAAACACATTTAACTTTTTCATCAAACAATAAATTTTACATTTGAAAACTGCACTAACTTAAATGCCTGTCAAGGGTACCTGGCAATCTTCATTTATTGAATGAAGATGAATTCCTCTTTTCTTTGTTCTTGAGCTACTTGTACCACTATTTGACTGAGCTAATCCAATAAAAATGTTGAAATTGTTTCAAACATTTTTCGTTATAGTTCATTTCATGCCCTATTTTACAGCAGGCTATTCTCTAATCTAATTTACATTATTCTGAAATCACGAACTGATCCTGATTACCTTTTAATGATAATACAAGTTAATTTAAAGCAAACATCAGGTGCTGCAGTGAAAACCTGTTGTAGAAGTTCCTTGCAAATGAGATCATGGGGTTTATGTATTTTGATATGAAATACTAAATGAAAATATTTTCTTGATTTATGTGTAAAATTCAATACTTACACTGTAGTTTCAAATGTGGGGAAAACATATTGCTGTTTCAGAATCTTTGAAGGAGTTCATTCTGAAATTTAGAGAATAGCTGAATTATTCATTAATTAGTTCAGCATGAATAATAACCAGAAGCATGAGTCTGCCTTTAACATGGATTGATAGCAGGTTAGGATGCAGTAATGTTTCTATACTTGGAGAGGGAATTCAAAACATTATTGGCTCTCACTTTCTTGACTCAAAATAGTTTTTTTGTGAATTTCTACTGAATCAGACTTGTTTTTTCCCTTTAATCACTCAGATCTGAAAGGTTTGAGGACTTCCCACAGACAGTGGAAAGCATTCTCTTTATATTAGCATTCTTGACTGTCCTGAAAACTATTTCTGAAAGTAAGATTTTTCTGTCATGTGGAGTTCACACATACCATATTCCTGAGGTTGAAAAGACAAAATTATCATCATATATCCCTCTGTCAAGATAATAATAAGGTGCTACACAGTGATATTATATGTTGGCACATTTGAAGCTTCAAAGGTGAAGAAAACAGATACCAAGTTTTGTTCTGGGTCCATAGCTAATCTGAGACACTTAGTGCTATCACATGTGGTTAAAGCCATGGATTTAGCAGAGTCTTTAATATTAAAGTCAGACATTTATATTGATAATGGGATGGGATTAGGGGTCTTAACATTTCAGAATACAAAGCACCCACTCAGCTGAGAACTAGAGAGAATCTTCT
Organism: Vidua chalybeata; assembly: GCF_026979565.1. Classification (NCBI taxonomy): domain Eukaryota; kingdom Metazoa; phylum Chordata; class Aves; order Passeriformes; family Viduidae; genus Vidua; species Vidua chalybeata. The sequence continues at coordinate 14,507,352 of NC_071539.1, forward strand.
CATATTGGAGGTAATTTTATGAGCTGCAACAGGTTTTCTTGACCTTACAAAACCCCTAAATATTTAGACCAGACTAAATTCTTCAGAATGTTGACTTCTTGTAGGTAAAGAAAAACCTTGCATGTTCTGATTGCTAGAATTATGGTCATCATTGAAGTATCTCATTGGCCAAGTGAATTTGTTGCTGACTGACTGAATGAGCCAATTAACCAGTGAACACAATATACCTGACCCTGACTGACTTGGTGTGTTAGTTCAGGATAAGACAACATTTGTGTAATCTGAGAACTCTGAGTTATTGACATTTAATTACATTTAACACCTGTAGATAATACAATCACTGTCTTATTTTCTCTCTGTAAACTGGGTATTTTCAGTCCTTTTTTCATAATGAAAGTCTCTTGGTGTCACTAATATTTTTTTAGAATGCCACCACCTTCTGTAAAATAGTGATTTTGAATTTTCTAAAATAATTTACATTATTATATCTGGAAAATCTTTTCTAGAGTTAATTTTTACTGTGATGAGGATATCTGTCTCAAATTATGTATGTATGACTGTCAGTAATTCATCTCCTTTTCAAAGGTTCTCTCAATTTATAACACTGAGTAAAGTAAATCTTGAGATAATGTTTAAATTTGTGTAGTGCAATAAAACATTAAGTGGCACTATGATTGGGACACAGTACAGTTGACAGTGTTTCATGGCTCATTTACCCAAGTAATTATTACATTTTACTCAGCACTCTGAGATCAAGTGCAGGTTTTTCATTGCAGAGGTTCAGGTTGTTATGCATATAATGCATAATGGCTCTAATTTAAGTGGAGCTCAGGAGCACAGGATCCTGAAGCTGTGTTATACTCATTAGAGAAATATTAAAAATACATTAAATCATAGTGTGCAGTTGTGAGTGGTGGTGAATTGGTTTGTATGTTATAAACCTCTAATACAGTAAGGGCTATTGAAAGTCAGCTGAAAAAAGCAGATAAGAGATAAAAAAAAAAATCATTTATTGACAGCTTCCAGTGAAGATTGATGACCTCAACTAATTTTCATCTCATGTGTGTTCATACCTTACACTTTTTTGTCATTCCTTACTTTTGCTACACTTTTAGCATTTATCAGCAAAATCTACAATTGTATCTTGAAATTTTGAACCTGGGTGAAATGGGTTTTTCCATTTTAAAGGAAAGCATCTCTAGATTTCAATAATTCAACCCATGGTTGAATGTACTACAGAAGACTAACCAAAATAAAAATCATACTGACGTGTGGCTATTCTTTACTTTCATGAGGACAAGTCCATAGGGAGATATTTGTAGTTGAGCAAAGGCTCAGACACTGAGGCTTTCTGAGCACTCAGGCCTTTGGCATAATCTTGTTCAAGCCAGTCCTAAAGCCTCAAACACAAATATGGATGGTTGTCCCTTAAGTGAAACAACAGGGCATGACAGCCCTGCAATTTTGAAGCCTCTTTCAGATCTCTTCACTTTTTCTATTACCAGTGGCCCCCAAATTGACTGATATAGAAACCTGGGCTGGATTTTTTATTCACATTCAATACCTGTTTGCTTGACTGAATAACTCTGAACAGCCTTCACTTTCCCAAAACTCCAGTAGCACAGGACTGTCTGAGGAGCCAAGCTGCCTGTGGACCTGAGGTTACTGAAACACAGCCTTTCTTTCCCTGTCTCTGAGGTGTAAAGTCTGTTTCTTTCCACTTAGCTTCCCATCCCAACTTCTGATGTAAGAAGCACACAGAAGATGATCTGTGTCTGCCAAAATCTCTGTGGTAGATCTTTGGCACTGCCCATTGGGAAAAGCCAAGCCAAGGCCCTTTGCAGCTCAGCAGGGCTCGCTGGAGCTGTGTCAGATCTGCTGGTGCTGAAGCTTTGTGAGAGCTGCAGCTCTGTAGTTCTAATGCTCAGCTGTTGGACAGTCACTGTGCCCCAGGTAACTGGGGATGCAGTGATTTGTGAAGTCGGGTTCTTTTCTGATCTCTGTTATTTCTATAGCCAGAGGGGTTTGCTTCTTGTGTGATTTATATAGAATAACTTCAGGTAATGTTACTATTGCTTTATTGTTACCTGACACACTTCAGTGAGGTTTTCTCCTGCTTTGATTAGTGAGAAAATGATTTTTTTTGGAGAAAAGCCCATGATACTACCCTTTCTAGTGACAAAACTGATTTAAAAGAGAACTAAAAGAAGGAAGTAGTAGCACACAGGGCAATTTGAAATAACAGATCACTGCGGCCAGAGCATTTGATGTGAAGAATTCTATTGTGTGGAAAAAGTTATAGAAATATATTGGTATGTTAGAAACAGAAAGATCAAAATAAAGAAATAAATTTTTATTTTCATCTCTACTATCTGGGTTTTTCAGCATATATTTTAAATTCTGACAACTGACTTTTTATTTCTACTATGGTATCAGTCGATCACTATGTTACTTCAGATACAATTGAGAATAAAATCATCCCCTTTTCCTGTCATTGGTTTATTAATATCACTATTCCTTGTGAAAAAGAAGAAATGTGAAGGAATATTTTTTCATCTTTTACTTGCATGATTACAATCTGTAGCTATGTTCAACTGGCTTCAAGCTACAAGATAATCATGTCTAGATAGGGCAAGATTCTTAAGGGAGTTAGACTATGAGATAAAAAATTCTCTGCAGACGAGAAAGCATATTTGGCAGGAAAGATTTAAATTACAAGTCTCTTCCATGCCACACAGCATAACTGCACAATCACTTTAAATCTGGAATTATGTTTTTAAAACCTTTAACACAATAAAGACCCATAGTGAGATTCAGCAGTGATAATGCAATGAATAACAAAGCTGAACAAAATACAACTGCTGATAAAATCATCAGGCAGATGGGGCTATCTGTATTGAGGATACAGAGCATGTGTGTGTGCTGTATATCTTCACTTAGCAGGTTCTGTTACATTCTATTTATGTCTCCTAGAGCTTTAAATTAAGAGTAGATTCTTTTAGAACTGGTAGGTTTTCCCATTTTAGTTTGCATGAGAGGATGCAGTTAGTTTTCAAAGAAGCAGTAGCCTATAAACTGACCTGCCAATATGTATTTATTGCCATAATTTTTTCAGTTTGCTCTATTGCAGAGGGATAGGTGCTGTGATGCCAGATCCTGCACGCTGAAGGTGTGGCTGGGATATTTAGGAGGCAAAGCTTGGCACAGATTTCTTGTCTGACTACACCAGTGAGGCATATTTTTACCCCAAGGAATTTGAAGGATTTTTTTTCAATTTGCATTTGTCTCATCTCACATGTACCTAAGGTACCTTATGCACTGTCATCTTGTCCCCTTTGTGCACTGTTCATAGCTCTCAGCACTTCTTTCGGACACCCCTGCAGTGTCACATTGCCAGGGGTGCTGGTTTCCCCAGCTGCCTTGGGAGCAGCACAGCCACTGCTGTCTGATGACCTGTTGGGTGTGCTGTGCTCACCTGTTACCGACATGGCCTTTCTTTGCCACCCCGAGGACTAAAACTCTTGCCAGGCTTTCAGCCTCCCTGTCTTCAAAACTCTGGTATCTTTCCCTTCCCAGCGTTCTCTGATCCTGTTAGTGATTACTCGCAATGCTTCTGTCCTCTGCATCTTTCCGGCAGCCTCCCCATTCTGCACCAGACATACCCCACTTCCTCTGCTCTAACACTACCAATTATCTCTCTTCCTCTAGCAGTTTGCTGAAGAGAGGCTTTGCTTCTGAGAGCTTTCAGACAAGAGCTTCCCAAAATCCCCAAAGCAATTTTGCCGTCTCTTTTCAGATCCCTTAAAACCAGATAGCTACTAAAGGAAACTCTTGGAAAAAAAAAAAAAAAAAAAAAAAAAGCTTCTGTTGAGCTGCATCTAAAGCTCTTCCTGAGCATTTAGAAAGTTTTGTATGTTGTAATTACTCTTTAAAGGCCTTCAGTTTTTTTCCCTCTGCATGTAAACAGCAGCTAGTCCGCAGATGTCCCAGTCCCAGAGAAGCCTTCCTGGAGAGCAGCTTTATAAACAAACTCACTGGAACCTTCCAGTCAGTGTGCTTTCCAAACTCCTTTCCTCAATGCATAGCAGAACTGTGGTAGTAAAAAGAATGGACCCTGCACAAATAGACTCTTCAGCCACACTATTTTACACCAACAAGCTTCAAAATTCAGTCTGGCTGCAAAAACCCAATGCTCAGAATAATTAAAGCCTTGAACAGTTTTTGTTCTGGTTCTTTACTTTTATTTTTGTTAGTTTTGTCAGTTTAAAGGGGTTTTTTGTGTCATTGTGCTGAGATTTTTTGTGGTTTGTGTGGTTTACTTGCTGGTTCATACTGAAAGTTGTGGTAGTTAAAGTTCAGTTTCCCAGAAGATTCTTACTTCAGCAAGTCAAATGTTTACATGGTGCCTCCTCTACTGTGTAATGACAGCATTCTATATAGCATTTTTTAGTGATGAGGCACTTTGCAAGTGCCAGAATTGAGTAATCTGGAAAATTCTGAATTCTCATGGGTTTCATTATATTACATTACTGTTTTTCTCTTTTCCTGCTGAAGTGGTACAATACTTGCTCTAACTTGATGGGCTCCTCCCCAGACATTAAAAAAATATGTTTGGGTGTAGAAAATGTCAGGTCTCCTGCAGCAAATCTAATCTGCATTTTATTCTTCTGTTTTCTTACTTTATGACACTTCCAAATCTATGACAAATCAGTTATTCACAAACATTTTCTGAACAACCAAACCATCACTAAGTCCAACTGAGACGTTTTCAGCAACTTTTAATTACTGATCAATTTAGCTGCAATTTGTTTCTAAAGTATCATGTTTCTAATCATCCACTTTCTGATCACAAAAATACATGGCTGAATTTGAGGATTTATTCATGACAAAAAGAAGTTAATAAGGAGTTAGGACAATTCCAAATCAACTCCCTGCTCGGTATTGATTCTATGTAGCTTATAGAACAGACATATATACCTAGATGCAAAAAAATTTGCATAGTTTGGGACACTTTATCACCTAACAGAATTCGAAACACTTACACAAAGCTAGAGGGACAGAGGGAAAAGAATTTGACTTCAAAGTCTAGGCTTAAGGTCAGACTTCCATCACCCAGGATAGGACCCGTGGCACCTGGTGGCATATCCCACTGTCACATTCATGCACATCCCAACTGCCTAATTTAATGAATAATTGCTTTTTTTGAGCAAGGTGGAGCTGCTTGTAGGAACTGGAACCCTGTTCGGCATCTTAGTGTAGGAAAACTAAAGGACAATGGGGTGAAGCAAGGTTTTGGCTCTGAGGCTCACTTGTCCTGCTCTATCAGAGTAGAGTGGAAAGGGACTGCAAAGTGGAGCCACCTCCTTTGCCTGCAGCTTTGGGCTTTGTGACAGTCAGGATGTCCCTACAGTTCTCACTGGCAGACAGGCCATTCATCAGTTGGGAATCCCAGAGGATCTCTAGACAACCAGGACGTGCTGGACACACACAGTGCTGGACAAACCCTCCAAAAAACCTCCTGGGAGTTAAGAGGCTTTGTGGATGAAAGTGCAGCAGGGACCTAAGGCAGCAGCTCTGAGGACTCAGATTTTCAACAGAAGTCTCCTATCCTAAGTCCTTGCCCAACTCTGTGCCTCATTCTTTTTGTTGCACGGAATCCTACTCACTGCTTCATTTGGGGAAAATGCAGGGACACTTTCTCCTGTGGTAAATACAGTGCTCTAAATGATGCACAGTTCACAATATTGATGCAAAATCCAGGCTTATACAGAAAATAGCTCTTACTCTATAAAATTATCAGATAAGGATCATTTAGAACACAGATATAAAGATCCCACATTTCAAGAGACAACAGCTTTACCAAGGTATTTGCAATATACATTTAAAAAATATTTTCACAAAGTATATAAAATAATTTTGTGGTATCATTTTAAAATTGAGATTTTTCAAAGCCACATTAAAAGTTAGAGTTACACTGATTTGCCACTCAAGTTCTGTTTCCTTTACACTGCCCTGAAGATCTCGGTTCTGAAATTCGAAAACAATGAAAAATAAAATTTAGCATTATCTATTAGTAAAAAAGATGATTTCACAGACAGGAATTGGAAATAGAAGTTCTATCCTTCTCAACAGATTCAAAGCTTCTTATGTTAACTCCATTGGTGTCACTAGCCTGCTCTGTGTCAGCAGTGAGCACTGGGTGGGAACATGTACCCATGAGACAGTAACATTCCACAGGAAATTCAGAGTCACTGATGCTTTGATTTATGTACAAGTTACTAATAGACATTTCACAAATTTTTAAACATATATTAAATGGATGTTTGGTTAATAAAGCAATCTGATTTACTAAAATTTGGTGTAAACTTGCTAAAAATATATTAAATGTATCAAATTAAATGACAGCAGCCCTAAAAAATCAAAAAGACCATTTTTTCCCCATCCTACTTTATAATAGCAGTAGTACTATCAGTGCAGACAATTTCCTTGGGATTAATGTCCTGCTGTCTTTGGGGTGTGCTTTCCTTCTTGGGTTTCCATCCAGAACAGCTGTGTTGGGTACTACTGGATGATGTGTAATATCACTACCATTGGGAGCTCAGGTATCCACTGGGATCCATCTTTTCAAGATGTAGAATTATCAGTACTAAATTTGCCAAATAGTTAGAACTTAGTTTGATTTACTATTTTAAAATATTTTTTAAATGAGGGAGAAGAGTGTCTCTGGTCAAACCTGCAAGTAGGTTTAGGGAATTATTTCTAAAAGACATGGCTGTGCTCACTTCCATTACTGTGGCTTTGGATACAATTGAAAATTGGGAGAGCAGCAGCACAGTCAGGTTTTGAAGGACTCAGTCCTCAGAGCTGACAAATTTTGCTGGGGATAAAAAGACTAAGTTCACTGCAAGGTCTTGAGTTGTTATTCTTTGGGAAGGGAGAGAAAGTGAGCTCATCAATCAAGGAGACCCACAACTGCTTACCGTGGTTTAGGGTGATTGCTGGTGAACTGTGTGCTAGAGAACTTCTGTAAATATGTACACAAATACTCAGGGCCACTGGGGAAGGCTGTGGTGACCTCTCTGCTTTTCTCTGTGTGCAATACAGTGAGCTTGGTGAAGCATCTGAAAACAATTTGTAATTAACTCTCAGGCTGTTTATTAATTGCACTTTATCTGTCCATCAGGTCTGTGTTCATTGTGACTTCAGGAGCACCTTAGGAGAAAAGCTGAGGGCAAAACCTAGCTCAGGATGAGCATGCATGGAACTTGTTTAGATGATTGGTTTCGAGTCTGAAGTTAGAAGAGCACAATTGTCAATTTATGTGTTTATGGAACAGGCATTGAATGCAATGGAGTTTATTATTAACTAGACAGAACATTAATAATATTGTAAAAATCTGCAACAGATTCTAACAAGTTAATCTCTTTTCCAGGTTATTTCAAAATTCTAATTGGAATGCACGTCTCAGAGAGCACTGTCTAGTTACATAAACCAGTGATAATATTTCCTGTGAAACTAGTGAGGCTGTAGCAGTGCATTTTGAAGTGTGACTCTGTTGGCTCACTGACACTGTGAGTTGCTAAATATGCCCATTTAGAGACCTTAATGTGGAACTTTGCATGATGCTAACATTTAAAAGCTGATAGAATAAAACAATTCATTTAGAAATACAGAGCAAGCCACAGAGCTGATACTAGAACTGCCTTTGTTTAAATGTTCTACGTTAGACAAATTTGTCTTAATAATGTCTTCTTAAGCTTACATTATCTTTCCTTTTGAAAAACAATCAACCCAAACCTTGTTCTCTGCTAACAGCAGATGAAAATTACCCAGAAAACCTTTGATTTGGAATTGTCTCTGGCATTTCAATACAATATTTGACAGTTGAACAGGAAATAGAATTTTTATATGATACCAGTTTATGTTCAGTATTCATGTGATACATTCATTGAAAAGAAGCTGAAGAGAGTAAGAACCTGTTTACTTCTGTAAATTAAACATAAGTATTAAATACTCTGTTGAATACCAGTCTTATCCTTGTCCTGACAGGTTGATAATGTATGGCTTTGTGAAGGCCATGGTACACATTGGCCAATTAAAGCAATGGGAATTCCACTTCACTGACTGTTTATTTTTTGGATCGCTGATGTCTGCCACAGATCCAGGTAACCATTTCAAATACATTACTTTTCCAAAAGTCAGAAGAGTAAATAAGAACTGTATATGCCATAGAAATATTCAAAATCTCTGTTCTTGGTTTTTATTTTTTTTCCTTCCCTTAGATGTTAAATGTCTGATATTCTGGTAATCATAAGTCAAAGTCCAAGTCAGCTCCTGAGGTCCCTTGTGGATGTTTAGTAGTTTTCCTAGGCTGAGATCACAAACTTTGTAATTGAGGTTGCTGAAAAGATTGGGAAAACGTTCTCTGATTTTCAGGACACCACGTGTTGCTGGCTGATATGAGAACTGCTGGAAGCTGGAGCCTCACAGATAATAATCACAACTCACATCCACGTGTGACCTAACCCCGTTTAAAGACATGGGGAATGGAGCATTCAAATCTGCCCATATAAATACTGTTTATATGATATCAATGAATTGTTCATGATAAATACAACTCCAAAATAACAGATACCAAGACATTGACTTGAATTTGCAGATGTGAGATTTAAAGCCCAAAGTTACAGTAAATGGCAAAGTCTAGGAAGCAGACTCAGTCAATTTTAGAGTCACAGAATTACAGAATAATTTTGATTTGGAGGGATGTCTGGAGGTCTTCTAGTCCTGCCTTCTAATTAAAACAGTCTAATCTCAAAGTTAGCCTAGCTTTCATAGATTTGTCCAAGTTTTGTTATGTTCATAATATCAATAAGAGTACTCAGATATTGAAAGTATTGCTATTTGCAGCTGTGGGAGCACAGTAAAGGAGAAGGTGAGCAGATTTTTTAGAGGTTATCTACTAAGACAAAATATAAAATCTGCAAGGGTGCAATGGATTTTTTCAAAATTTTCAGCTCAGCTGTTAAAGGAGACAGAACAGAAAACATTTTGTGATGCATGTGAAATGCTGCGTCAGTGTTAAAAAACAACCCTTGAGAAGCTTCTCTGAGAGACTTAGGAATAAAGCTTTCAAATTCCTGGCTTGTAAAATATAAGAGAAAAAGCAATATTGTTCTACAAATTTTTTCCAGTCTTTAAATGAAGTCTCAATATTTAACAAAATATTTGGGGCTTGTGATTTATCATTCTGACAGCTTAAAAGTACAGTATAAAACAATTTATTTCCACAAAACCAGTTGTTGCAAGATTACTGTAAAAGCTGCATCAAATTGCTATTCTCAAATTAATGTACACATCCAATATGCTGCCACTTCTTTGATCACCCAGTTATATTAATAAAATTCAGCACATGATTGAAGCCTATCCTCAGACCAAGAGAAAAACAAAGAAGTTGGAAGCACAAGGAAAACCTAGGAAAATAAACTGCTTATGGAATAAAAGCATTCTTACAATTTCCAAGTACATTTCTTGATAGTCCTATGAATAGGGTTTTGCAGCTGGCTTCATTTCTTTTCCCATTTCCCAGTCCAAGACTAATTAGTTTCACAAATGTTGACTTATGATGAGTAATGTATAAGACAAATGCACTGATTTTGACTATAAGAGTATTAAATAACCACTGATTAATCTAGAACAATCAAGAGGGGAAAAAAAATCAACAAAACAGAAGCTCCTCTTGAACTGTAAGGAATAAGTTACAAGGAGTACTTTTCCCAGAGTTTTAAATAGGCTTAAAAAGTTAAAGCTGCAGTTGAGAAAACTATTTTTAGGGTGACAAACTGTCATTGATTAATATTGTTTCTAATTACTTCTCTGCTTATATAGTCTGTGCACATCCAAGAGTTTTTTAATGTTCAGTCTTGCTCCCTCTGCTATCAGTTCACTATTCTAAGTTGTTTCGTGTGTTCACTAATCTTGTCCATAAATCTCAACCCCTCAAAGACTTAAGAGAATTTTGAATTAAGTTTTTCATCAATTAAATGGTCGACACTGCTGAAAATATTTCATTGTGTTTTAGCATTTGCTAGTGAATTATAATCTCAAGTCTGTAAAGAGCTCACTGGCATTCCAAAATCAATTCAAATATGGTTCCCTAGAGGACTGATACATATTAGGGCATAAAGTAGTCAGTATAAAGATTTTACCTGTGATAACTCAGGTTCATTTTGGTTTTTTTTTTAAGAAAACTTTAGTAAAATGTTGTTGGTGTTATCAACAATAAATTAGTCTTAAGATAAAGTAATAAATTCCTATCAAATTTCCTACATGATTTTTCATTTAATTCTTCACTATGTAGGATTATGAACTCATTTCAAAAAGAGATTTAATTTCCCTTGGCTATAGAAAGCAATTAAGTCTCAAAAGATGCTAAAAACTGATCTGTTGACTTGACAGAAGTTGGTTTGATTGAGCTCCTTATTTGTGATAGTAAAGATGACTGGTAGGTGTTCACATGTTAAATAAAGACTTTTATTATCAAGGTAGTAAACAAAAATATGCCAGGTAGAATTTTCTAGTAGTGTTAAGAAGAAGGAAATATTGTCACAGCACTCCGTAGGTTTTAGTTCTGAAGTTTATCAGAAGATTTTTAATCTAGCTATTTTGGCATAAAAATAATTCAGAAGAATTGCTCTTATATGCTGTGTGTTCTCTTACATAGAAAACTAACACTTGAACTCAGATTAAGAAATTAATTTAGGATATACTTGGGACTGTGGTCCTTAAATATCAACAATACTTATTTATGATTGTATTTTGAGACAATAGTTTGTCTCAAAAAACTTTCATATCTCTATAAAGGAGAGTTAGAAACTTCGGGGACAAAACAAGGTTACTCTCAACCAAATAATTCATCTTACAGAGAACATCTCCTTCCAATAATTTATAATTTTCAGTCGAGAAAGTTTCTCATTTTAAGATTTCAGGTAAGAGGTTAAATTTTAAGAAATAGAATTTTTAAATTCCCCAAACATCCCTTCATTATTCTTTATTTAAAGCATGACACCAGTATTTACATTTTTCTTTATTCTGATCAATAGGCATAATTCATCACATTGTCAAGGAAATCATGTCTTATTGTTTCATCGGCATAAAACAGCACAGGTTTCCTTGTTTCAATGCTGAAAGGGTTTCCTTGTGTTAGTATTGGGACTTGGTTTCTGATGTGCCCTGACTCTGGGAGTGGTTTTGGGCTCCCGGCAGAGGTGCAGGGCAGTTCCTCGCTGTGCTCTCCCTGCTCGAGAGCAGCAGAGCAGGGAAGGTGCTGTGGAGCCCAGCCCCGGTCCCTGCCAACAGAGACCTGCTCAGTGACACTGCCCAGGGCTGGGTGGCACAGCTGTCCCCTGTGGCTGACCGGCAGCCTCAGCAGCGAGCCCTGCTGCAGGGCAGTGCCTGTAGTGGAATCATGAACAGCACAGACCTGGCACAGGGGTGCAAAGATGGGCCTCTGCCCCAGCCACCAAAAATGCACAAAGAGCACAACTCTCTGGGCACTCTCCAGGGCTGCTGCTAGTAACACGTTCTGGGCAACCACCTTTCATCCAAAGACATTTTACATGTCTTTAGCCCTTTCTTTTTTTTTTGTTGTTTTTTTGTTTTGTTTTTTTTTTTCTAATTTTTGATGTTTCAAGTATAGAAAACCGATTTATCTTCACAGGGTTTGCTGGAGCACAGCTGTTTCTGAGCTATATGAACTCCCTTACCTTTGGTCACATTGACAATCACAAGGCTCTTCCCTTTTTCAAGTTACTATGGTTACAGCTGAACTGGAGCTGTGGGTTGCACTGCTCTTGTTATTGATAAAATTGGATATTTATCAGAAAGAGCAGTTTCTGTTTCTCATAAAATCAAAGGATTTTGCATTAAGAAGCATAATGTATAAATACAACAAGGCAATGCATTTCAAACACTCTTTATGTAAAACAGTTTTTAAATGTGTTTTTAATTTTAATATATATCTGCTTTCCTCTTATTCACCACTGAACTAATCTGAGAATGCTGTGACTTATTAATAGGGAAAGGAGTCTATAATTCAAATTGGAATCTTTATTTTTAGACAAAGTCAATAGGAAATAAAAGATTTCTCTAATATTATTTTCTTCCCATTGGATCCTGCACTCCTAAAAGAATTTAGGTCCATGAGCTATGAAAGATATTAATAGATCTAGTCAGAAGACTGAAGTACAATAATATTAGTACCTTATATAATGGTGTAATTTATTTTTTGTTTCCTTATTTTTTTTAAAGTAACAAGGCATTTTGTCTCTGCATTTGTCAAAAGATACCTTTCACAAAGCAGCTCCAGAGACACTTATATGACTTGGGTACAACTGAAATCATGTTGGGCTAAGCATGTGACAGATGTTACCTCAGCCCATGAAGTCAAGGAAGAAGTGAATCAGACTTCTGTTGGCATAAATAAAATCTGTGAAAATCTTAGATGCCTCACTATTTCCTGCTTCCCATCACTGAGTTTTTAACTAAGTTCACAACCCTTTCTGAGTCAGCAGCTCTGGTACGTGTTATTTCTGTCAGTGTCAGTGTTCTACTGCCACAGAAGGTGTTAGTGCTCCCCCAATGACCTGTCCTTCCAGCCAGTTCTTTACCCACCTCTTTTTCTGTCCTCGTTTACTTGCACTGAAACAAGAGATGCTGAGTACTTGAATGAAAAGTAGTTTGGTATCTTTGTAATACAGATTGTATCTAATCAATTATAATGAGTCTTGAGTAGTTACCACACAAATTCCAAGCCCTACTTACTGTTCCTGAGCAGTGCCTTCAGAAAGCCAGGAGCCCAGCTGACTGCAGTGCAGCATCTACAAACTTTACTTAGATATCAAAGTTCTCACAGACTGGACAGGTTACCATCATATAGGATTATTTTTAAATTACTTCCCTTGAGTTTTGAAGTCATCTGTTTGGTAAAACATGATGTGACTTCGTTGGGCATGATGACTATTCCTAGAGCATTATTCTAAGGTAACTTAAATTAACTTTCTTCCATAGCAGAGTAGCACATCCCCTTTGATGTGTCCATTCTGACCGATGCCCAGAGATTCTCATTATTAATGAAGGCAAATGTGGTCATGGGGAAGTGCCTAGACAGTGGTGGTCAAAACAAGGTGAAAATGTTTCCTGGAGCTCTTAAAAGGGTGGATGTGCTACAGATCCTGCAGATCTCTGTTCTTGTGCAGATACTATTTATCATTTTCATTAATGAGTTGACTAGTGCAACAGAGGATGTTTCTTTATTGTACAATATTCTGCTGAAAGGAAATTGCAAACACTTTGAAAGGTGTGGTTAGAACTCAGTATGATTCTTGTAATGATTTAAAACAGACAAGGATAAATGCTACACTTTAAAAAGGCATCTTCATAGATAGCAGATAAGAAGTGAGCATTCACTTTTGAAAATGATTTCGAGTTTATAACCTATGAGAATGAGTCATGAGTACCAATACATAGCAAAAAAAAAAAAAGGAAAACAGGATTTATTAACATGTTCTACAGCATTTTTTCATTTTATTTCTTGACAGCAAGTGTCAACTACATTACTGGGATGTGGTTTTAGGCACTGTATTTCAGGAAAGATATGAGCTGATTAGAGGGCAAGAAAACATTACTAAAGTAGGAGATTGAATGAAGTGAGTCATTTTAGGGAGATGTCTGAAATGAGTCTTTGAATAGACAAATTCTGCTGAAAGAAAATCAGAATAAATATGACAAATTTTTGTCTCTCATTAGGCTAGGAATGGAAATTGCAGACTTGAAAAGCAGGAGGGGAGATTTGGGTTAGACATGATTCAGGAATAATTGCATTTATAAATGGCATGAATACTAAAGAGCGAGTTAGACTCTCTTGAGTTTTGTGGAACCAGCATCATTTCAGTTCTTTAAAACCAAATCAGATAAATATCTGTCAGCAGAGGTAGGGCTGAAGTTTGCTCTGCCTTGGGCCAGACAAGCAGAGGTCCAGAGCAGAGAACAGGACCCTTCAGTCAGGGACATGTAAAGAAGATCCAATAACCTCCCCTGGAAATGGGAAAACATTTGAAATGGAAGATACTTTCTGAGAACTGGGTGAACTGGGGAGTTCCTCCCAAAAGAGGCAACTGATGCATTACTGTGTTGCTTGCTTTATTATTTTGCTTTCATTTGAAAAGATTAAAGTAATATTTTTGGGGTAGAGTTGGGAGAGAAAGCAAGAAGAAAAAGTTGTTTATTTAGGAGGCAGGAGGAAGGAGAGGAATGTGTAGGCATCTGTCTAATTGGCTTGGCCTGCTCCACACACACCCCAGCAGTACACTGACTTTGATTACTGTTTTCTTTTCCTTCTATCATTATCACAGGGACTATTAATGAAAACCCAAACTAATTAGCTAATAAGCAAAAGCTGAAAGTGGCAAATAGTTTTAGAAAACTAAAAGTCTGGTTTTATGCCAATGACATTAGAGAGCAGGAGACTAAAGTGAGTCCACATTTAGCACATTAAGTCAGCACTGCTAATCAGGCAAAAACCTGAATATAGATGTTGGTGAACCAAGAAAATATCTTTTGTCAATAAAGCTTCTGCCTACACCTTTGAGTTATTCTGGGGAAAGAACTCTTTTCCTAGTTTAAATTATAACTGCAGTAGGAGTAGATGGGTGAGGTTACCAGGATGGTTAAATATAACTAGCTAATTTAAATATAGCTATATCAGCAAATGTTCAGCTACACACATCTCCTAAATTGTCTTCTGTAGAATAACACTTCCAAAATTTTTCAGAGATAACACATCAACAGAGATCACTTTAACATAAAATCTCAGAGGAGAACTGAGAATCTATTTTGGGTTTATAAACTCATTTTGAGATTACATAGATATTTAAGCGCCATTTAGAAAATCTTAGCAGTAATGCTTTCAAAGTTCCAAGAAATGTTCTAAGACAAAGCATAATCAGCTCGTCATGCTCTTGTATGAATTATCAGCAGTCACATGAATGCAAAAGCATATAATTTTTATTTCTAAAATGCCAGATGTGAACATGGCATCCCAGAGGCACTCCTAGTCCTTGGGATTCCTGGGATATGAGGGCTGAGTCAACTGCACAATTATGTATTAGAATGAGCACCAGTGAATCAGTGAGTTACCATGTAATTTTTAACCAGACAAGTAATTGGGGGTCTTTACATTAAATTTTGTTTGAAGTGAGAAAGTTCTGCTTTGTCCATGCAAAGAGAAAATAGTAAGAATAACAAGAATTTAAAAAATACTTACACAGAACATAGACAGCCTTCTTCAGCTGGGGATTATGAAGTGCAAGACAGACCACAGGAAGGACTGTGATCCCCTGTCTGCAGGGAAGAGGGAAAAACAGAGAAGGCCTAAGTTAATATCTACAGGACTTAATTGCCTGAATATGAACCAAATGTCTAAATACTCCTGATGATGTGTGTCTAAATCATTTGCTCCCCTTCAGTTTAAATTCACCACACTATTTTTTCTATTGCACTGGTGAACTGAAAATCAAATATAGGGTGTAACTCAGGGAGAAGGAAGGAACTTAAACTGCTGGTGTGCTGAAGGAGCCTCAGAAAGGGTTGTAGCTGTCAAATATCCTGTTCTGGGTCAGAGGCTTCCTGGCTACCATGAGCCACATCCTTGCTGAGCATGGATGTGGTTATGCTGCACATCCCATAGAGAACATGTGTAACAGATGGATAAGTGTTATTACATCCTTCTTAAAGCAGCTAGACCCCTACTCATCACACACAAAATCCAACTCTTTTCAGCTCCCTTATTCCTCTGTGGTCACAAGATCACAGTGCTTTATGCACAGTGAAACACATGGTGACATTTTCATTTCTGTAGGATTCTCTGTGTGAGAGGGAAAGCTTCTTCCTAACTCAGCTGAAGCAGCAAAAGTCATAGACTTAATGAATTTAAGGATCTTATATTTTCCAGTTCATCCTTCTTAACTCATTGTTATCCACTTAGGCAATATGTAGGACTGAGCTTCTCAAAACCAGTGCTCTAACATTGCTTTATTTCTTGAACTGCCAGAGGAAGATGAAGATGCCAACTCTCTTTGCTTTCTTTCCATACAGTGACAGTCCTTGCTATTTTCCATGAGCTGAATGTGGATACAGATTTATACACACTCTTGTTTGGAGAGAGTGTCCTAAATGATGCTGTGGCTATCGTGCTGACTCAGTAAGTTACACCCACCTCCATTCTTTACTTGGTGAGACAATTAAAGCTTTATTCCCAGGTATCATTCTCACTGATATAGTTTGTTCAAGTATAGCTATACCATTTGAAGGTTTTGTTACAAAGATGTAATTTTAGGTTTTTTTCTTGGTTTGTTAACACTAGAATTCCAATACTGTTCATAGCAACTATATATCCAGAATGCAATTTTAGTTCATCTTCTTTAACCCAGAAAGCAGTATATTCTGTAAGATGGTAAGCTTATGGTATCTTGAAAATATAATGCTAAATGAGCACCTAGGACATAGAGCAACTATAAAATTCAAGACAGGTTCTTTTTATTTTTTGCAATTTATTATTTTCCAAGATTAAAACCACAAAGTGATACACAGTATCTGTTTTTCTACTTCTGTCTCTGAAAGCTGGCAGAACTTCAGCTGATAATAGTATCTTAAATTTATATATAGCTTTTTTATTCTCAGGAATCCTCAAACAGATCACAAATGATGGGCCAAATCACACAAGTATGTGCTGTCCTAAAAACACAGATGCTACGTACATGATTAATGGGATCTCAAGTTTACTCCACTCTACATGTATTACATGCTTCCCAGAGCTTTGCTAGAAATACAAATAATCCTCTCAGATAATCTTAAAAGTAACAGAACTGCAAAGTCAAATTCAGTTCTCCACGACGTTTGAAGGTGTTTCACAGTAAGCCTCAGTTCAGTGCCAGCTTTCTCCTTAAAGCGTGGTTCCTTGAACAAGGATTTATCCCATCTTTCAGAATAAAAGACTTTAAGACTTTAGTTAAAGGATGAGCTTAATATTTTGTCTGAAACCTCATGGAGTTTGAACTTATAATAATTGCTGCAAAAAAAAAAAAACCCTGCATTTGTTTCACACTACAAAAAAGAAATAGCATTCCTATTTAATTTATCATTCTCCAGTTATCAGTCTAGTAACTTTCACCTACACTAAACTCCTCCCAGAGTTTTCAGAGCAAGAGCAATGTTTTCAAACGCTGTCAGTGTCTAAGCACAGCAGTCCAGGATTAGATACAGCAAGGCTGTCACATCCCAGGACTGGGGTTGGAATGTGTCACTTGGGAGAGCTCTGGTACATCAGATAATAAAATGCACAAAAGCAAAAGTAAGCAAAGACCAGACAACTCGGTAGAGAGAGCCACAGAAAAGCATTGAAGCAGCTATTAGGTTTGGAAAGATGCGTGTAGGTGGCAATGTCTGAGATTTTTATCTCTCTCCCTTGGCATCGTTTAATAACAGCCGAGACATTTTCAGCTCATTTAGACTCCTCATCTGTTAGTGCAAGGTTCCCATAGAGGAATAGTAAGGCTCCAAGCAACTCAAGGGAAGCCGGAGTGTTTTAAATCTCTCTAGTTTTCAGTCACCCTGATGCCAAAGCACACAGATCTCCCAAAGGAGCAACTCAACTGCAGAACAAATCTAAAAGGAAAAGTCCCATCAGATTCCAGTTCCATCAGTATTCCAGTACATGATTCATGAGTTTCTAAGCTCTGCTCTTCCCAGTATTCAAGTTTAGGTTATGCACCTCAGCCTGCCTACTTCTCATGTTTTCTTTGCTGTCACATGGGAGATTACAAATCTTTAGTATAGAATCTCTTGTCACTGGAAATTTGATGTGTTTTTTTATATATTCACTGTGACTAATTCTTTGATTTCTCTAGTCATTTGTAGAGACTGAAGAGAATACATGGCACCATTAGTTTCACATTTCATTACTCTCTGGCTTAAATAATCAGCTTCTGCACAAATACAATACTTTTGCAACCCAATATAATCTTCCTGTAGCATTTTAAGTAAAGATATACTGTTAATATTGCCGGCTTCAGGTCGTTAACACCCTACTAAACCAACCTGAGTTTAAATGAAGAAAATTGTTTTTCTGTCACTGCAAAGGAACAGCTATTTTTTCTCCTGTAACCCATACCATTCTTGTGTGCAAACACAACATGTTCATAATTACAGCAATAGATGTCTATTTAAAAAGGTGTGAGAATAATGTTTACAAATCCGGAAAAGCAAGAGTAAGTAATTTAGTACACTACATAATGATAACCAGAAAAATAGAATATGAAAATACACATTGTCTTTCATTATCTAACAGAATAGGTAAGATAATGTCTGCAGGAGTGACTCACTGCAGGAGAGGCAGGAAGAGAAAGGAGAGAAGGCCCTTATGGCTGGAGGTGGCAATTTGGCAAGGTGAAGGCAGCGTGGCTGTCTGCCAACAAGGGCTTAGATTGATCTCTCGCCTTTCTTTCGGCTTCTCCCTCCAGTCTCTATTTTTCCTGTCCTGTTTATCATTCCATTTAAGAAGGACAGCAGCAGGACCAGACACCCCTGCATTTTTCTATGGCTTTAGCAAGTCACACGAGCTGTGTTGCTGCAAGAGTGTGTGCACACAGTGAAGATACCAACCAGGGACACCAGTTCTCTGGGCCAGTTTAACAGCTCCCCTCTGGCCATCCTGCCCCACCAAACACCTGGGTGTTTGTGCTAACTGCAAGGCTTCATTTCTAGTGGGCTATTTTAAGATAATCCGTGCAGGAGATCACTGTGACTCAAACTGACAGCAGTGGCTGCAGGAAGGCTGACAAGCTGTTGTGCATCTGGGAGAGCTCACACACACAAGAACCTCTCTAAACAAGGGCATGGGAGATGCAACGAGGATTTTCTCATATCAAAATCACTTCCAGAGTTTCTTACAACTTTTCATTATTAGGATAAAATTCTCCTTTTAATAAAAACTTGTGAGAATTCTCACAGAAAATAAACATCAAGAATTCCAAGTATTTAAGAAAAATTATAGCAGAGCCTTACAAGACTTTTTAGATTATTAAACACACCTGCTTTCACCCAGAAAAACCAATATGATTAATTATGCCACAAACACTTCCCTTATACATTGTTTTCCAGAATACTGACTGAGGAAAATCCTGATAAAAGTCGTTTTGTGGTTCCTCTTAAATATTTCCAGGATGAACATATACCAACTCAGGTCATTGTACAACTTCTTCACTCAAAAAATACTTTCATTCTAGTCTAGACATACCTTGATATCATGCTCAAATCCTTCTTTCTTGGCAGAAGCTTGTACAGGGCTTTCTAAAATAACATTGCAAAGGTAACTGATTATTGAAAGAGTAACAAATGTATTGAAAAACAGTATCAATTTCAGGGAAAATAACTCAGAAGCCAGAGTTCAGCTCAATTCAGGTGCTGAGCACCCTCTAAGGTTGTCTTTTCTCAGACAGTGATTCCTATAATTATCCAAGAGAATTCCTTCTGACACACCGGTGATTCTCACTGGTAGGCACAGCCATTGTATTAGTACTTTTAGTACAGTTTAGATATTTTCAAAATATAAGAAACTTGTGATATAATGGACCTCAAATAGAAAATGAATAAGAATCTTTAAACCTTTCTGGTTCTAGGTACTTGTTTACCTGTATTGTTATTATTTCAGTGGATTCAATTCTGTCATGTCACTGAACTTGAACATAGCATACACAAGAGAGAAATGTAATCAGAGTCTGAAAAGCAGACATTTGACAAGCATCAAATGCAGTTACAAGTGTTCAGTCTGTATTTCATGTGGTCATTATCCCAGTGAGTGCCAACTGTCCATTATCAGCAAGTGTTACGTCCCTGCTCTTCACAATTTCTAACTGTTGTTCCTTGAGTATTATATATTAAAATCAGCTGTTCTGCAAAGGACAAGAACAGATATTGTAACCATGCTGCTGAATAATTAATTTGGGAGCTGGGAGTTGCAGGAATAATATTAGCTTTGAAAGTTATCATGGATGTCTCCTTGATGCATATCTCAGTAGATGTGAAGTTCCCTTTATGATTATATTTTTATTTTTTTCTTTTGTCATGGACTGCCTCTAATTTGGATCCTTTGCCCTTCCATTTTTGAAGCATTATTCTGTATAGTTTTTGCCACACTTTGATCCCTGAGCACATTGAATAACAAATTTTACAAAGGAAAGACATCTGAATGTTCTCACATCATATTTTTCCCACAAACTGCAGTTATATTCAGAAAGTGGCCTTTAAAAACGACATTGTGGGTTTCCATATGTACTGTGTTAAAATCTTTTGTTTCATGTGTATCAATTAAAAAACAAAGACTTTTCTCTTAGCTAATCCTTTGTTTCAGCTTCCTCCC
Source organism: Vidua chalybeata (assembly GCF_026979565.1). Lineage (NCBI taxonomy): Eukaryota > Metazoa > Chordata > Aves > Passeriformes > Viduidae > Vidua > Vidua chalybeata. Next base: position 14,527,822 of record NC_071539.1, read on the forward strand.
CACCTGTAGGTAACTGGGAGTTTGTTCAGTCTAAGAACACAGGGAATTCTGTCAGCCTGAACCCCCTTCCTCGTGCTGAGATTTGTTAGGCACTATTAGCAAATGGCAAAAAGTATTGAGTCATCACATAAGAGAAAGAAAAGGATGCTGGTTTCTCTATAGCCCTTATATTTTTAGCCACTTTTTAAACCCTGTGTTCATGCAATTCCTTAGTGTCTTTTACAATACTATTTCAGCCATTGAACAGCCAATAGAACTAATTTAAGTTCTATTTATTCTCAACATGTATCTGAGTGCTAAGATGTTATTCACACATCCTAGACATATCAGTTCATAGAAATAGTGTAAAAAAACACTTCTATCCATAAGTGGGCCCTTATGTACACACAACTAATAGATTTAGTGTACCTACACATAGAACTCTTCAGCCTAAGAATTCTTTTTCAAAAGGATAAAAGTCTCACTCCTTGCCAACTAATGTACAAAGCGTGCACAGAGCCTTTCCAGGAAGGAAAGAGGGAAATAAAAGCACCTGTGCCATCAGACAGGTGACAGGTAAAAAGTATCAACACATACAACATTTTCCTGTTTAAAGAAAATAGATTTCTAAGGTGAGAAGAGATGGTGAAATAAAGATGTAAGAAAATGAACTGGTGAAAGCAACAAATTAACATTGTGAAGGCAAGGCTAGGAAAAAGAAGAAAGAAACAAAGATAAGGCTCATTGTGTAACTACAGATCATGACAGTGATACATAAACCTGTATCTAGGACACTTCAGAGAGAAGAAAAGCTTGTTTACTCATAGGGATGCAAAGGAAAACCTGATTATCTTTCTCTGATGCAATTTTGCAGTTTTATATTGTTTTGTGATGAATATCTGTGTTGAAATCCTTAAGTAGTACATCCAAATCTACTCCTGAACTGTAGAAAACTGGCAACAGAATAGGAATTAGGACAGCCAGTTCTAAAGACTGATATGCAGCAATCAGAGAGTGAATCTGAATTCAGAAAAGGAATGAGATTCTGCCAGAAATACAGGGGGTTGCTCCCAGACCCTTTCTTTGTAGCTGTCTTTACACTGACTGGTTGGGCAGCCCTGGAGGGACTGAGGCCTGTATGAGCTCAGTTTGGGCAGTGGCAGGTTTAGATGAGGGGCTGCCTTTGCAAAGCCTGACCTAGAAATCACAGCTCAAAGTGAGACCAGCACTGGAACCCAACAGGAATAGGGAGAGCTGCTCCATGGTACTGACCTGCATGACTTTGAATTCTTTGCAAATATTTAGGGATTTCAATGTCTGTGAGCTACAACTCTGGATGAATGACTAACTGGATCTCTGGATACAGGCTTTGCCTCATTCCAGATAAATGCTATTTGTGATTTTATTCCCATAAATATTCCTGAGGAGGGATGTCTGTAACATTGTGGAGGAGAATAAAATAGAATCCCCTGAAAACCTGAAAGCAAATGAAATGCCGGATGGAAGCTCAGCCCAACCATCTCACTTACTGGTTCCCTTAGAAAAGATGGATTTGGCTGCTATTCCAAATATTGTTGGCAAGGTTTATATGCCAAACAGCCATTCAAACATTCAAATAATAGAGTAATTTATATATTAATAGAGCAAAGAGTTAATTGTGCATCACGCTGGTGAGTGATTTTGAACGGTAGATGAGGAGTCCTTTTCTCTATTATTTCTATAATAATGACATTTTGGTTGTCCATCTGCTCTTTTTACCTTTGAGGAAGGGTTTAGTCCCAGCTTATTTTGTTGATGATAATTAGAGTTTCACGTCACTGACCATCTGGAACAGGAGATGTGACCACTGGGAAACTAACCAAACTTGCTATTAGCAGGAACTTTAAAAGAGCTTCTCTCCCAGGATAGAGGAAATCCCACATAAAATGTTTGTATGTTTGCTAAACAAAACTTCCTTTCTTTTCTCCTCCATGAGCTTTACTGTACAGACCAGTGTTATACTTAAATCAGAGGAAAAAATTGCTGTTGAATTTCTGTAATGCTTCTTAAAGCCAAAATTTCAGTATGAAAATGGGCACTTGGAAGAGAATATTTTCAGGAAGTAGTTCTCACGCCTCAATTTTTTTCACATTTCAGTATTTCTTATCTCTTTTTCCAATATTAGTGCCATATTAAAATTTTTGTTAGGATCTAGTTAATATATGCTAAAGGTCTTACTCTCTGTGCTGCTGGGTCTGTGTGAGCTGGAGTTCATTTCCCCCAGCAGCCCTCACAGAGCTGTGCTTTGCACTGGGAGCAGAAGGTGCTGCTAACCCAGCTGTGTTTTGGTGCAGCTGAGCAGTGCTGGCCCAGCAGCAGCGCTGTCTCTCCAGCATCCCAGTGGTAGGAGGTGAATAATGTCCTGGGAGAGGACACAGGCAGGACAGCTGACCCAAACTGACCAAAGGGATATTCTGTACCATGATGTGCTCAGCAATAAAAGCTAAGAGAAAGGAGGAAGGGGCAGATAAATGTTACTGCATTTATATTCTGGAGCAACTGCTCCACATACGTGGCTGGGCATCACCCACCCGTGGGAAGCAGAGAATAAAACTTTGGTTTTTGTCCTCTGCTTTCACACACAGCTTTTGCTTTATTAGTGTGGCTTTGTCTTCACTCCTGAGCTTTTTTCCATCTTAGTTTCTTCCCCCCCACCCCGTCCTGCAGAGGAGGGAGCGATGGAGTGGCTGGGTGGGCACCTGTCACCCAGCCAGGGCCAGCCCTCCACAGTTCTCTAATTGGCACTGGTTTGTCTATGCAATTTATTTGAACAGGCAGCCCTCAGTTGCAGACTGCTAAGCTGCTAAGATTTTAGTGAGTAACGTTCTGGAGATTGCCCTGAGGGATGTATGAAGATAGAGCTTAGCTCAAATCAGCTGGGAATGTCTGTACTTGTCAGACCCAATCCAACCACAGTAGTTACAGGTATCTCCATCCACTTATACACAAATAGACAGGTAAGTTTTAAGTTCAGAATTAAGAGCACTGCTTGCAGTCCTTGCAAATCACACCTAAGTGGCAATTATTTAGCTACACTTTCCCTGCAAATGACCAAACTGGCGTCAAAGCTTCTTAATTTCAAAGATTTCTATTGGGATCTCTTCAGAACTGAAGTACATCGTGGTATCAGTCAGCCTGGTTTTTGAGCTCTTCCAGATGTTTTTTCTTGCCCAAATAACCTTTTTCTAGTGAATAAGACAGATTTTTCCTGAGAGCAAGATAATTACATACAGAGTCTAATTCTACTTACAGAGACAACTCCCTTTTATTTTAAAATGATAGTATTGATATTATTTCCCTTGAAGTGTTCCAAAAGAAAGCAGATTTCATCCTCTCTGGATGAAATACTGTATGTAAGAATTTATCTGGCTCTTACAATAAATTAACATACATATCATGTCTTCTGGCAGAGAAGATAGAGGAGGAGTGTGTGTCAGAAAGATGAGGGAGTCCTTTCTGCCATTTCATTTGTGATGTAGCCACCAATTCCTATTCACTGCCCAAATCCTTCCCAGAAATACAGTACTGGAGAGCACAGCTATCTCAGAGAGACAGAGAGTTTGTCACAACAGGATACTCCATAAAAATGCTGTTATTCCTTGAAGATCAGGTTATGATTAGGTGAACAAAGAACCCATTCCTGTTGTGGGAGAATGGACTATTTCCAGTGGCTACCCAGAACACTAGGAAAGACTGATGTCTCTCGTCATCCCTCTGTCAACCATTCCAGAACCTCTGTGCTACAGTTCAATTTGAATTTCATCATTCTGGCCTGCTCTAAACATTTATATATTTTTTACCAACAATATCGGGTAAACTGCTTCCTCCTGCAAGCCTTGATCTTTTAAGGATCAAATCCTTTAGATACTGAGGCTGTTAGAATTGACACAACTCTTCATTAAATTCTTTTGCATATATATACATATATATATATATATATATATATGCATGGGGAATTGTCCATAAAGCACATCAAAATAATGCAAAATGTTATCAAATACTCAAAAGTTACATAATGGCAAAAATTTTTCATATCTTACACAGGAGGAATTGAGAGGTACCTTTCATAAACATTTTAATTAAATGCAATTTTAAAGTTTATTTTTTCATACGCAGAAACCCCCCCACTCTCCATACCCAAGACATCCTTTCAGTGTGCATGTTTCACCTTTTGGAGTAGGAAATTTAATGGTTTCAGGATATACTTCTGTTACTTGAGCAAAGAGAATAATTGATAATGGTAGCATCAGCTGCCTTCCTTCAGTGCCAGGCTCAGCGGGAGTGACTGCAAACCTTTAGTTACTGCACTTCACAGCTACTTTAGTGATGAGACTCAGCAAATTTCTATTCTTAGGATTTATTCCAATGGTTACAGAACTCCACTCTCTCCTTGTTTCCACTTGCTTTTGTGTTGGTCTCAATCTTTCTCTCCTTTGACAATGGAAAGGCAATTGTCACCATCTCCATCTCACACTACCCACTGCCCTGAACTGCATGACCAGCTCCACCACTTCTGTGGCACTCACTAGTCCCTAGGTCTCCCACCTGAGATAAAAAGAAATTATTTCTAGAGATAACCTAGGACTGTAAACTCCAACCTCCTTCATACCCTAAAGTCAAGAGAAACCCTGTCTTCATTTCTGGTGCAAGCACCTCTTCACTATCCTTCTTATTATGTTGTGACAAACAGTGGAGGTAATGAGGACAAGAGGGGTGATGTGACAGTCACAGCACTGGGGACAGCAGCTGGCTGAGTCTGGGGACCAATTGCAGGGAAAAAAGCCATATATTTAAGTTTTAGATGGTACATGACTAAAAAAATGAGATCTTGGAAGATTTTTAGTTCATGAAGTTTATCAGATCTCCACTGAGATTTGTCAACTAAACATTTTGGAAACCCTTAAAAATTTGCATAATTTTGTCACACTTTCACAAGGGCGAAAGATATGTAGGAAACAGATGGATAATTTCCTCTTTCCTCCCCTTGGAAATGACAAGTCTGAATTTCAAAGTGGTACAGTGAGAAAGCTCTGTAATTATGTGGTTGTAAGGTTTCTGTCCAAGATAAGCACAGAGGTAGTCTCTCTATGATGGCTCTGCAGAATGCCAATTTAAAAAGGGGGGGGGGGGAGGGGGGAAAGAAGAGAGAGAAAAAAATCTTCATGGAAATTGCAAATGCAACATGGCAATATAGTCTCAATGGTGACATTTTGGCAAAGTCACAAGCTATGACAGACACAGAAAACACTCAGGGCAGCAGTTGTGCAAGTGGCCATGAGAGAGCTCAGTGGGACAGAGCTGGTTCATTTCTACTGTGTTCAGGGCAATGGGACTTATCAACATTCCCTGTGAAGACCATCATACCAAGGAAAGACATCCAGTCTTTTTATCAGTTTGCTCTTAATGCATTTGGAATGCTGATGTTCCCTAACTAATTGCTAATTATAACGATCTACATATTCTGAATGTAATGTGCATATGTGTATGTTATTTGGATTCCTAATGAAATTTCAACATGTTTCTGGGGAGACATAGTGATGCTAGAATTTGGATTTTGAAAAGGAAGGTTTAAATATGATTAAAACCTTGAACAAAGTAGTATCCCAACAATACACTGAATAAACCGATATTCACATTTTTCCCTTAGTAATTTCTCATTGTAAAATCTCAAAAAAGTGATATAGCTTTTAGACATTAAAGCATTTTAATTTTGTATCCCCATTCACTGAAAGTTTATTTTCATTTAAAAGAAATCAAACTGTTTTTCTTTCCACATTGTTCTACTGTTCTTACTGTAGCAAGCACAGCCAGAAGCGATAGTGAGAGAAATGAGAATAATGGAATGCCTAGCAGGCTGCTGTTCCTGCTTCAGACACTCTGGGAGAAGGTTACAGCTAGATGAAAATATTCCTGAAGAAATATATCAGCCTCCTGAACCATTTAACAGTGTACATCTTCTTTATTACAGTGTTTTCATTCCTAGAGAGTAAGGTGAAAGGTATGTCTAAACTCTCATTATAGGATGTTCACAGTTTTACATTTTATTTCTAGCATTAGCAGGACTTAGTCCATAGTTTGGAGGGTGTTTTCATTGTGCATTGTTAGAGTGAAGCAAATGCAAAAGTTTCTGAGGCAAGACTCCTACGTTCTAGTAATTATGAGGGTAATGAAGCTAGGCAGAATAATTTTACTCTTATTAATAGCTGTGTTTAAGCCTCATAGAACTTCCTGTCTAGGGAAAGTATTTACTTTTAAACTAAGTGGTGGAAATTAATGTGTTATACTACATGTTTATCCATAAATCAATGGAGTCTTTACAAAGTCAGAAAGAAAAATTATCTGTTTGGCTGCCTGGCATTTCTGTGAGGTTTTTCACAGTGCATTGGATAGGCCAATAGCATATACCTTAATTTTAACAAAGGAAGATGTTCCTTAACTCTTTCAATCTTAGCACTAAGGAATAATTCATGATCAGCTGGCAGCTGTGTGTCCAAAAGTCTTAGCATTTGTACTTACAAATAATTAATTCTTATCAAAGCAAAACCTCTCATCCAGTATATTTGGTATTAGGTCGCTTTGATCAAGTGATTTATATTTAGGAAATTGGGATGGGTAGGATTTTATTATCCTTTAGAATATTTTCAAGATTCTCATTAAATTTTAGACATCCTTCAAGTAGCATATGTTTAAGTAGTAAGGCTTAAAGGTGACTTATCATTCAAAAGTCCTGTACAAAGGATAAAGAAATACAGACTTCCAATTATTTTGAGTAAAATGTCCCCAAAGATGGAAGTCAGAGAAACAGAACGAGTGAATGAGTGTTTGAGTGTGTATTTGTGTGTGTTTTCTTGTTTTCTCTTCTTGCTGTAATCCTTAAGAATAAAAAGAAGGTTTTACTGATTTGATTGCCTTAGAATTTGGGACTGAAATTCTATCCACATCAACTTCCCCGCTTAAGTGGTGATTCCCTCTCTTTGTTTAATTTTACCATGAGTGAAGTTCAGTAATCCTCCAGATTGCCAAGAGCTATTGGCAGGTGCCGTAATCAGCCCTGGCTTCACGCTTGAGCGAACCAATTTCCACAAGGTTCAGCGGCCCCGTCTCTGCTCTCAGCAGCCCCAAGCTGCTGAAATGAACCCCCCAGGCTGTGGAGAGCCAGCTACAGTTTCGAAGGGCTCCAGGCAGAGCAGCCTTTGCAGTTCCAAGGCAAGGAGAAAAGGTACGAGACGGATGCAAAGCCGCGTCTCGGCCCGTGTGCCGCCCTGGCCGAGTCCCGCTCCCCGTCGCTGCACAGGCTGCTCTCAGCACCTCTCTGCTCGTGCTGTGAGCTATTGCTCTTCAGCCAGCACGTACCGGAGGTAAAGTTCACTTTCAAACAAGTCTGGACCTATTCTTCTATCACCTTCTCAGAAATTCTATCTTTAAATATTTTTTCCCAAAAGAGACTTACATGGACTTTTTACCTTCCCAGCACAGAGGATTTTTCCAGTGGATGACTATTAGTACGTGTACTGGGACTTGCTGGATTATGCTTTCTTTGTAGAGCACTGTCCAGCAATTTTGTTTTAATGTTCTAACGTTAAAGGCCTAACAGGTTAAAGAACTTCAGGCTATAGAGTGATAAGGTAGTAAACAGTAGGTAATATTACAATTCTAAGATTTCTGCCATGGCCAGGATGTTTCTTTTTATGTGCTGTAAAAAATAAAATGTTAGCATATTAGCAGAAACGTAGAGGAGAGCTTGAGGCCCACCTTTCTCCTACAGGAATATTACTGCCATTCTCTATGCAAGGCTGACCAGCTTTTCTAGCAAGTGAAGTGCCTTTCCCTAAGGTGAAATTTCATTCTGTTTATTTGCTATATTTGGATCAGGAATTCAGAATATCCCTAAATCACCATCCTCAGCTCCAGTATATCAAGAAAACAAAACATGTCACATGTTTTCTTTCTGACGTTATTACTGCCAACACTAGATCATACAATTCACATCTGGATTTATTTTAGAAATTCTCATAACAACAGCTGCATTTCTTGTCTTCAGTTGGATACATTTTTAAAAATTAAAATTGCCATGGCAACAGCTGCAGCCATTTATTATAAAGCAATAGAAGTGGAACTAATATTTGTGAGAGGAGCTTTGTTATCACACAGGATAGCATTTCATTCAGACAATGCCAGAGTCATTTTTCCCTAGCTGTTCCATTTTTTAGAAGAAAAATATAGAAAATATTTTCAATAATGAAATGTAGGCGGGATTGAACAGCTCAGGAGATTAAAAAGATTTTCTTCTTTAGATTACTGGCTCATCTCAAATCCAGATTAGCAGGAGGCAAAAATTATCAGCTGTTTGGTGGGCACATGGAAAAATCGATAGGGCTGTGGGATATATCTGAAAATCCCATTCCCACAGCAGCTACGTTCTCAACTGCAGCACAGAAACTGAAAACTGGGTGTGTCTTCACTGGGGGAAAAAATGCTGTGAGCCATCCTTGAGGAGTGCTAATGATGAATGCAAAGGAGAACTCCCCAGGCAGCTTGCAGTGCTAACACAGAACAGTTCCAAGTGAGCTGTCCTGCCCTCCACATCCCTTGCACCTGAGAGAAGGGAACTGTTTTCCTGAGTAAAATGTGGCTAAAGAGGGATGTTTGGCACAACCTCAAGGTTAGGCTGTTCCAAGTCAGGACTGGGGTGGGGTCATCTAATGCGTGGTCTGGGCCCATTAGAAATCATGTGGGTCATTTTGTTTGCATCTATTGGCAATATTTCTTGGAGCTTTTTTTTTTGTTTTTTAAATCTCCTTAAGAATCTGGATAGGAGATAGACAAATTGTACTGCAGATATTAAAAAGCTACATGAACTGTAGATTTTTCTCATTTAACCCCCTTCTGACTATGAAAGAAGTGAGGTGAGTAGAACTGTGCATTTGTGAAGGATAAGAAGCAGCTGTTACTACAAAAGAAATGCTGGTTTCTTCGCTGGATATTTCACAGTTCTCACAGGTCTAGTGGGTTTTCCTGCAGTGTTATGAGGATGAGTCAAAGCCTAAATGAAGGAAATACTGTCTGGCATAAACTATACATAATTTTCTGTTGTTTCAGTCTTAAACTGCTCCTGAGCAAAATCATGGGCTGTGTGATTATGAGAAAATTACTGTTTAATAAAGATTTAGTGGAAACTCTTTCCATTTAATCTCTGCTAGTTGCCCATAAGAACAAAGGCTTTTTCATGGCTAAGCAACCTGCTTAAAACCTTCCTTAAAGTGTTTGGGACATATCCTGCTTTTTTTGTAACACTAGTGCACATCTATACCAACTGCACTGAATGAGTGGAGTTATTTCAGGTACTCATCACTGCAAGGGTAATTTGAGGCAGTTTCTCCTCTAGAGCAGGATGACAGTAAATCACAGTGATTTCCTGGTAATCTGCTGCAGTGTTCTAATGCTCTGCTCTGTGCAGGCAGCCATCAGCCCACATCCTTTTGTCAACAGGAGGTGGAGTTCAATTGACATAGATAAATGTAAAATTTGTTTGCAAGAGTGAAGTCACTGTGAAAGTCTAGGGTAGTTGAAAGGCTTTGTTACCTCGTCCTTGACTCATCCCAAAAATTTTAGCAGAAAAAGGGGATGTTTATTAAGATTACCCATTCTTCCAGTAATCACCTTCCCTACCCCTTATGGACACATGAGTCAGTGTCTTGTGAACGTGCTCTGTTTTATTCTTTGCACTCCATTTGTAGAGTAAATGAAGTCCCATAGTATCACATTCTGCCACTTTTGTACAAGTAAACCAGAGGCACGGATCGAATCAGGCCTCCAGGAGCACATTAAACTCCTGCTTATGCTCACAGAACACTTGCAATTGCACATTAATTATTTTTTTGGCTTTCAAGAGAGATATATCATTTTCACAGAAAATCTTTATTCCAGGGTCTTATCACCCTGCACTAATGGGAAGAACTGTCACATAAGGGGAAGGTTGTGAAATGTTTCTGATAAATATTTTTCAGCTCTTTAAGTAACTTTGGAGATGAGTGGCTCACAAGTAAAAAATCGAAAGATAAATAACACAAAGGTGAACAATGAAGAAGAATGTAAAGTTAGTAGTGCAAGATCCAGGAGTGGACAATAGCTCCTAGCTCAGGGAGCAGGGAGGCAAAAAAATTCCTCAGGACCATGAATCAACATTAGCAAGAGTCTTAACACATACAGCACATCCAACTCCCCTTATGGCACAGTTAGCATCATGCAAGCAGATTTGGTTCAAATGACCTAGAAGAAGCTATTTCATTCTTCTTTCCAGATATTGACTGTAGAATTTTTAATTGTTCATTGTTTCTTGTTAACTCAGAGGGTTGATGGGTTGCAACTTTTACAGTCATGTTTTCTTTGCAGAAAAAATGTGCATTTTTTACAGTACTGTTCTACCTTGTTCTATTTTGCATAAGCATAAGTGATTGCAGAGAGATGCCAGGCAGGGGAGAAGTCCAACTCTTTGTATTAGTACAATATATTTATCTCTTCCTTGGTGGTTGATTCTTTTTTTCTACTTTCTTAGCACTATCTGCATCTTCCCAGTTGCTGAAGCCACTAAAAGCTCCCTAACTGGGAGGATAGACTTCAAGTTGCTCTAGATAGACACAGGCCTTTCCTCTTCATGCAAGGCTTAATAAGAATGGAAATTTAAGGGAGTTGGAGTCTGATATACAAATGAGAAAGGATCATATTTGCAGGCACAGAAATGTGTAAATTATGTGCTTTTGGATATGATCAGCTCATAAGTAAGGACAGTCAGAGGGATAACACAGAATGCAGCACATGCTGTCACAGACAACCCACTATCAGCCATCTGTTTTCTGCTGATGTGCTTCATTCCTCTCAAAGATATGGGACAGGAAAGAGCTGTCACTGTGACTGTGGTATTTCCAAATAGATTTGTGAAAATTAGGCATTTAGAAGCAATAGCAGTCATTTGAGAATGAAATATTCCTATGCCAAGCCTCAGAGATACGTGAACACATTTTACTGTTAAAGCCTTAATTTTCTTTTACATAGATTTTAAGCCCATGTTGCTGTTCATCAGGATTTCTTTCTGTCAAAGATAAAACAGGATACAACAAGGTAATGAGAAGCTCAGATGCTTGTACAGATGGCAGTGCACACCATTTCTCAGGTGCACTGGGGCAGAGAAGCTCCACACCAGATCAGAGATGATGTTAGATTTGAAATTGCTCTGTCTGCAGGCCCATTAGGCCCTTAATCATTGTCAAAACTATCATCTCACATCTCCTTTCTACGAGTCAAAGTGACTGCAGCCCTGTAGTGAGCAAGCTCTGAGCAGGCTCAGGAGGATGCAGGGTGTCCAGCACCTCTGGCACAGGGACTGGCAAAGCTGTTCCTGGGCACCAGGGAAGCTGAGTTCAACCCCATCCAGGTGGGCGAGATACCAGCTCCTTTTATGGCCCAGGTGGTGGAATTTGAGGGCAAGAATGGGATCACCAGGATAGACGGCTTCCAGGGCTCCCATAGGAGGTAGAGCAGACTTCCTAAGGATAATGGGTAGGGAGACTGAGAAGAAGGAGGGAGGATGTCAGATTTTCTGCAGTCCCTGATGTTTGGGGGTAGATGACAACTAAGATCTGCATTAGGGAAAGTCTGACTTGAACAACACAAACTACTTGTTTTCTCTGGCAAGCTGCTCCTGCTGGGTGTTGGCTCAGGCTTGGACACAGAAGAAAACTGAAAATAGTTACCAGTGTAAAAGCAATAAAAGCTCATATACAACAACAGTAAGTGTTAGCTTGGTTTAAAGTAGTCAAAATAAAATGTCCTCTAGTATTTTAAAATTTCTGGAAAAGCCTACAAAGGAGCAAAGTAAGGTCAGAAAACAGAGGAAGAAAATAAGCTATGACGCAGATAAAAAGAAACAGAGTGTAAGCCCAGATAGCAAATAGTTTCTAGAAACAACTGCTAGACCTTTTCCTAGAATTAAAAACAATAATACTAGTACTAATACTAGCAGTGATGAACCCAGGCTATAAGTGGAATAAAAACCATGATCTGCTGTATTGCCAAGGTGAATAAAATTTTGGGTATCCATAATGAAGGTTCAAACACTGGCCACTTGGGCAGTAATTTAACTACAAGTCTCTTTTTTTTTTTCCTTCCTTTTCTTTTTTAGCTGTTCTATAAAGCTCTATATAAATAGAAGCTTAATATCTATATTTCTGCAAAGTCTCTGTTTCAGGAACCTTAAATATCTAAGAATTTGCTAATATTGTCAGGAGTAAATTCCATGGAGACAGATTTGTTTATATAGAGAGATGTACAAAAGATTCCTCTGTGCTCCTGTTTTGTACTGATCACTGTTTTAACACATCTGAAAAATGCATTTCTTTGTTGAAATTTTTATCTAGAAGATCTCTGCATATTTGTTTCAAAACTGTTAAAATTGGCTACTTCTGCTAGTCCTTAGGCCTTCCTGCTCTGGTGTGTCTTTGCTTTGCCTTAACTGCCTGCAAACCTTCTCTGCTTCATATGTGCTTTTATTGGCTTGGCGGGGTCCCATCCCAAACTTCCCCAGTTGTTTTATCTTTATAGTTCATCTACTTGCTCCTCCTGTGGGAGGAGATCTTTTGTGAGGAAGCCTAAGCAGGCTCTACCAACTTGCCAAGAGAAGGTGTGGGTGTCTGGTTCCATGCACAGACTTTCACATCTGGCTTCTAGTTCAAGCACATACTGGGGGTAAATTACAGCTCTGACATTTTGGCTTCCTTCCAACACTTTTAGGAAAACTATATAGCCAAAAAGTTGTGTGGGAACAGAAACTGTTTGATTCCATCAGCTTCTCTGAAAGATTCAAGTTTTCTAACACGCTGTAGTGACCTACCTTTCTCTGCATAATTATAATTTCAGGAAAAATAACCTTCTTTGCCTCTTAAAAACAACCTTGAACTCTAGAATACTTTTTTTCTGGCCTGTTTTATTTTTCTTAATTAGCAGCTGATGAAATCACAATGTAGTTCTATAATTATTTATCACCTGAGGGAGATCCCACTTTATTCAAAGAAGGTATTTTAGGGAACATCTGACCTTCCTGTATTTTCAGGTATTTTTTTCTTTTCTCACATTGTTCCTGATTCTCTTCTGGGCAGTGTTACATGGCACATGATGAAGTGCAAGGAGGAAGAAGGGCACTTGGCTAAAGGAAGCCCTGTGGCTTAGCAAGTGGAAAGAAATGTTCCTCTCCAAAGCTGTTTATTTTCATGTTGGTCAAATAGACAGGACAAAGACAGGAATAAACCAGGCTGTTTACTGGTTATTTCTAATAACTGACTCTACATAATTCTATTAGAAATTTTCTGCTGTTTCCACATACTTTGCTTCTGATGCTTGAGTGTATTTTCTTCAGCATAATGCATTTTTCTGAAATTCATCCGATACAGGTGTTGCTTCACTTTGGCTTATATCAAAACAAAGAATCTTTATGCTGTTCTGCTAGTTAAGACTAATTAGCATCTCTCTATTTGATGCTGCCACATTAGCCCTCTGCACATCAGCTTTGGACAGAAACAAAAGTAGGATACAAGATTTAACCTCAACAACAGATTTTTCCTCAAAAAACTTAATTACTGGAAAATCTTTGCTGCAATACTAAGTGCTTTCTATTTTATTTCTTTTTTCAAATGAAAATACATTGTGCTGTACTCATAGGCTGGGAAAACTAACGGGAAGAAAAAGATCTTATGAATAAAGGAAGAAACAAAAAGTAATCAATTAAGATATTATTGGAAATGTGACTGGATGCTTTCTATTGCAGACGCCCTTCTGTCATTCAGACCTTTAGTATTAGACCCCTCTGAAGTGTGTAGAATGAAAGTGTTTGTCATGCTGAGCTTTCACCCTAAAGTGATCTCAGCAGATGAGGGGAGGGAAGTGGAATGCTTAGCGTGGTACAACTGACACAAACTGTTAATCCTTCTAGCTGCTCCAAGAAAAACTACCACCCCAACTTGCAATATATTGCATAAATAAATATTGCCTGTATTTCCTTTTTTGAAAGCTGTGAAAGCACTTGAGCCTGTCCAATGTTGTTGGCTCAAGGAAGCACAGAAGAACTGGAAATAAAAAGAGATCTGTTAAAATAGCTGTCTAATATAGAAAGTGCTGACTAATCCTTATGAAACCAGCCAGGAGGTGAAGTATTATTCCTGACTCCAACTAGAAGGAGAAGCAGAGGTTACCAAGCTCACACACAGACAGGTAGTAGGGATGGGACAGGTGTCTATGAGATACATATATGGAGTATTCAGTGAGGCATCAACAAAAATCTCTCATTCCTATCCCTGCACTCTTTCTCATTATGGCTGGCAGATAAAGCAGGCCTTTGCCATTAAATCTGTTCATTTATCAGTCTCTGAAAACAGTTTTCTGCTGCATTTACTTTGAAGACTCCCTTAATCCACCTCTGATACACATTTACAGAAATAAACCCTTTTTTTTTCCCTTAAACTCAGTCAGCATTTAGAAAGCCTCTAAAACCTCAAAACAGTTTGAAATTTAGCATCAAACCCTTCTGCACTGCTTATTAATGAACTGCAATCACCCCCTTTGTACAGGGAGCACAGAGAGCAGATAGCAGAGAGGGCAAGTCATGCCAGCAGGGCTCTTGAATTGCTCTCCAAGGAAAAGGAAGATGAGTAGAGGCACTATAATTTTAATTATGGTTCTCTCCAGTGTTAAACTTTGCAATTTTGTTTTTAGGTCAAATAATTGGTTTGGCAGAAAGTAGTGGAGTAAACAGGATAAAATCCTGTCCTGTTAAATTGCAGCTTATATAGAAAATCTCAGGTAAATTGTGTATTGTGGATGCTTGAAAGGATTAAAAGTTAGTGCTAAAAAGAAACATATCCAGAAAAATAAACAGCTCTACTAGAGAATAATGCAAAATGAAAAATAGAAGTAGATATTTTTTGCTGCAGGGAAACAGGAGTTCTCAAAAGATTTAGACCAAAAACCACAGTAGTATAATGAGCATATGTCATGTTATGGTGCTTTTAAAAAATCATAGGGGGCACACTGAGTAGAAAAACTTTTCAGTGAGAATGAGTCACTTCATACTTGTTCCTGAAATAACTACATTAAGAACAAGATGCTTTCTTCTAGTTTTCTTCATCCCTGAAATCTGTTCATAGGTTGGAGGGCAAACTGTAACCTTAACCAGTCTTAATAAACTTTTCTTGCCCTAAGATTAAAATACTTAAAAACAAAAACATTTACTGACTATGGCTTATATTTGACTAATAAATTCTGACTCCATGTCAAGACCTTTTTTGTTACTGAGCATCCCTATTATGGTCAGAGCCCATCATTCTAACAGAACCATTTTCCTTGATTTTAGGACCTCTCTGAATTCACCACTCAATGCAGGCCAGAGCACCAGTGGCACAAAAGATCATTTCCTGATTTATAATTCACTAAGCAAAACAGACCAGCAGCTGCAGTCTTTGTACTTGGCTGGGACAAACATCAAAGAACCAAATGGCTGCTTTGCTGTCAAGACACACCTACAAGTTTTTAGGCAAGAGAAATAAAGAATTATAACTGATCCCCCTGGTCTAAGAAAGCCACAGTTGAAAAAGGATGGAAAATTTTGGTAGCAACATGTTGCTGATCACCAGTTCCTCTGCTGCCAGTCTGTGTCCTTGTATCAATAGCACCTTCCACTAGAAATCATCTCAGTGATTTTGTGGGGGTGCTACTCAGCATAACTGGAGATAAGAGATTTTAGTGCTTAGTTACTTCTGTTGTGGTACATGAGCATTCCCTCCTCATATCTGTGGTGCTCCACCATATGCCTTGAGAATCCTTGTGCCATTTCTGCTGACTGAAAGCATGAGAACTGTTTTCACATCTTTGTGTTATTTCAATGCATCTGTTTAGAAAATCCTTTATACACAACTTCAACCCTAAGCCTTCTTTCCCAATGAAAAACATCAGACTGCAAGGATTGCATTCTTAATATCCAAAAGCTTAAAATATTCACAGCTTTTTAAAAATTCTAAAATTTCAATTCTTAAAATACCAATCATTTTCCAGCAATCCAAGGCGCGTTCTGGAATCCAAAGCCAAGCTCAGCACATTTTTTTTGACAAGGATCATAAAAGTACTCAAAACAGTACTCAAAGCAACAGAACACAAAGATGTAAAATGTTTCTTAATTAGTTTGTGAGGCTTAGAGCTATTTTGTATCTGTTCAATATAACATTACAACAAGAAGAAGGACATGCATATATGGAGTTACTGGTGTTCTGGTAATAATTAACTGCTGGCAAATAACAACTCTGAGATGCTCAAAGAATTATTTAGTGCACAACCCCTTTGCTTTGGTGGCATCCTTTCCCATCCCAAAATACTTGTGGTGGCTGCACTCTGGGGTGGGAAACAGGAGATGACTTCGGACAACTGCAGGACTTTCTTTCTGTGGGACAACATTCATTCTGTCCACAAGTTTCCTATTGCTGAGCTCTTGCCACAGCTCCAGCCCTGGTTATGAAGGGTTACACCAAGTAGGAAAATGCTCAGTGGTTTGTGACAAAATTGCTGCTGCATGTGTGGTACCTGCTGTGATTTGTGTCACCCATTTGAACCTCAGCCACAAAGCTGCACTTTTTATCAAGGATATTTGCAAATATGTAACTGCTCTGAGGACATATGGACAATAAATAATTCAAAGTTATCTATCTTCCCTGCAGTTTCCTTATCCACCTACCACCTTTTAATGTTTTGTTGGCCTGGAAACAATATTGTTTATGGCACTTCAAGTATAAAAGTGTTGCTGACTGGCAGTAGACTATTTCCAGGGTGATACCTTGGAAATAAATTGGTTCTCCCCAGTCTCCATCTGCTTTGCTCTCATCTGCTATTAGCCCAGAGAAGTCTTGTTTTGCATTTTGAGTGCCTAAAACTGTTCATTTGCAATTATTGATTCCAAAATTGTTACAATGTGATTTAATTTGTTATTCCTTTTTCTCTCCCTCTCCCCCAACCCTTTTTTTTTCTTTTCAGCTCTATATCCATTTACAGTCCTAAGGAGAATCCTAATGCTTTTGATGCTGCTGCTTTCTTCCAGTCAGTGGGAAATTTTCTGGGGATCTTTGCTGGATCATTTGCCATGGGATCCTCTTATGCTGTTGTCACAGCTTTAATATCCTTTATGGTTTGTTTTGAGCAAATCTATATATAGATTTGTTTGAGCAAATCTATATATGTTGGAAAAAATATGCAATATCTGAGAGTGACCATCTTTAGTTTGAGCCTGAAGCTTTTCACTCTAGGCTCAAGTGTTTGTAAAGAAACAGATAAATCATAAATTGACAGGAATTGTCATTTATCAGAATCTACAAATTTCTTTTTTACCTTTATCATTAGGCAGGACTCTGGCCTTTATCACCCTATTTGGAAATAATTGTACTTTAAGGAAAGTATTTTGAAGTATATTGAGGTTCAAACATGAATTTATTAAGAACAGCAACTTATTTATGAACTCCAGGCTAGCAGCAATTATACAAAAATAGAAAGGAAACACTACAGCGTGACAGTGTGACCAGCAAGCCCATCAGTTTAACTAAGCTGGAAATGAAAGGTCTGTCTGTTGCCCTGCATTTTTTCTCATGTTTTAAAGTTCATATAAAATGCTGCTAGAAAGATCAGTGATTTTGATCCTTCTTGCATTCACACAAATGTAAATAAATGCCAGTTTGTTTATAAAACTGGACAAAATTACTTCCTTTTCCTTTTTTTCTGGGAAAAAGAATATCAAATGCAACCAACTAGGTATTAATTCAAACTCCACAAAAGTACTTAAAATAGTGGATTTTAAAATCTGTTCTGGATTTTCCTCCTTGAAATAAGTTAGAAGCTGTGCAGTTCTTCCCAAATTCAACATGTGTAGATGGGTATGGTGGGAGCTTTCTATCTTTCTTTCATCTTTTCTCAGATTAGGGGTAATTTCAGCTTACAGAACAGTTGGGTTTTTATTTTTCCTTAGTAATCTTTTAGCACTTGACAAAATTCACAAAGCTGTGTGAGTTTCCTATGTTGGAGACAGGTCTGTTTTTCCTGCTATCCTGGAGTGCCTTCTTATCAGCAGAAGCCGCTGGGCTAACAGGTAAGTATTGCATTTAATTAAATAAAAGCAATTTCATAATATGCCTCTAGTGTGGGTAAAATGCATGGTTTATTTTAGGCATGACATCCTGTATAAAGCTTCTAAAAGCCTTATTGCTATATTGAAGATTGTTTCATCTTTAAGAACAATTCTGTAGTGATATTGAATAATTCTTCCAGACAAAGACATAATAGATGAGGCTCAAGCCCTCAGTCTTTCTTCCCTGCATTATCCCATCCCTATTAGTCCCTCTATTAATCCCCCTATTTTCTGGGCAGCTATGGGACCACAGATAACAGTAAGCACAAGGAAGGAAATAGGCAGTGCCTTGTGATTACCAGACTCTGTGCTCCTCTGCACACACTCCATATCCTGGGCCCTTCTTGTTTCTCTCAATTATCAATAATTAAAAGCAATTATCAATAGTAAACCAAGAACAGGGCCAGTGGGTTGTAACCACCTTTATAATTATGAAAATAAAAAGTCATATTGTCCAGGGCACCTACATGGACATTTTGGCACAGCCATGTCCTAGTGACAGGTAGAAAGATTTGTGATCCCATTGTTTGTTTTTTTTTTTTCCTTAATGCCAGGAAAGAAATTGTACAATCACAGTCAATTATGTACCAGGGCCTCCATTAAAAGGTACACAGAAGTTTAGGCAAAATTTTTAATGGATATAGTTACATACACAGCAACCTATTGTATAGTGTGATTCAAAAGAACAAAGTTTCTATGACCTTGATTGTTTTAATGCTCTTGAGGTTGTCACCTCTGAAATCCAGTGCTCTAATTAATGTCAGGGAAAACTGGGAGAAGAAAAATGCTTAATGGAGTGGTAATGCAGCCCATGCTGGTTTGTTTGCAAAATTGTTCAAAGCCTTTTGAAGGCAGCAGTTATATTTTTATTGAGTTCTCTGGAGCCAGCATGTTACTTTTCTAATATCAGCCACACAATCAAACTATTTCTGAATGGGTATTAACATCTGCATCTTTGTCTTACTAATTATACAACTTTGCATCCTGTTTATTGTCAAATTCTTCAGGCCAATGAATAAAAACAGTGGTACATGAACTGAACAAAAGGGTGGTATTTCATTACATCAAGAAAATCAGATACCAGGTGGAATGAAAGTCCATTTTGTCTCTTAACAGCTCTGTACTGGTTTGGGCAAGGGTAGCATTAATTTTCTTCACAGTAGCTAATGTGGTGCTGGAATCAGCCCAGGCAATTCAGGGATATTTCAGGTATCCCTGAGAAGCACTTACATGAGCCACGGGGTTTTCTGCTCCTCAGCCCACCAGCAAAGGGGCTGAGGGTGCCAGGACAGCTGACCCCAGCTGAGCCATCCCAGAGCGAGAGAAGCTGGAGGAAGAAGGGTTCTCACTCTTACCCTTGTCTCATTCTCTCCCCCCATCCCACCAAGGAGGAGGGAGAGAGGGAGTGAGCAGCTGTGAGAGTCTGAGCTGCTGCCTGGGATTAGACTCAACAAGCTCTCAAACGTGTGGCATGAGTACTGCAGAAAAATGCAAGCAAAGCAGGAGGATTGTTGGTCACTTGCCTGCTACTGGAGGTACTGATTTCCTAATGCAGTGACTTCCAAGTAAGGACTGTTTGAAAATGCATTCCTCACAGAGCACAAGGATGCTATGTTTCAGCAACTGAACAATTGATTATGCATTACACACAAAAGGTAGATTTGTAAAGGAAACACTGATATCTTTCAGAGCCTCAGGTGCTGCACCAAAGGTAATTTCCATTTCTCAGGCATAGGAACAGACTGGATGTCCAGATAAAAATAACTGGCATATATCTTTTTTTGCATGCTGCAATCGTGATGATGGACAGCAGAGTCTCTCCTAGTAGTTACCCTGAAGAGTGTTTCATTGCTCTTTTCTGCTGTAATATATAAAATATCTGAAATAAAAGACTTAATTATTGAACACCACAGATGGTGGTGGTAGCCATGGTAAGGAATTTTAAATGGACAGAGGCAGAGACAGAGGAAGAGAGCAGAACCAAAGTAAAGTTTCAATTTAATTGAAAAATAGAAAACTGTTTAGAATTTTAACTAATTTTTATCAAAAAAAAAAAAAAAAAAAAAAAAAAACTGATGGAGGAAAGATAATTAATTCACCAAGATATATACTCCAATAAAAAGTATCAAGCATTTTTAGGTCTATTACTAGCATTTTTTCATGAGTATTTTTTTCATGGGTTCTGAGTTTCATGTGGAAACTGTTTAATTACTGTTGTGAGAAGGCAAAGTTTAATCTTGAAACTTTTATCAGTTAAATCTTTGTCACTTAATTTCTGTAAAAGGCTTTTGTCAGAAGCTGTTATTACAGAAAAAATCATGGAGCCTTTCTTGTGGCTTCAGAAGTTCAAAGCTATGTTTTGTAAATGCATTTACTTTATTAGTACTATGCTGACCTTACCCTTTAGTTGTCTGGCTTAACCAGTTTTGATGTTACTTTTGTCTTCTCTCAGTTTTCTCTGAAACAGTTCTAACTCTCCTCCTTTCAAAATACTATTTTAAACTCCAAGTTCAGCAGCAGAAATACTCTGTTGGTTAAGAAATTTTCACCAGACTTTGGTTCAGCTCTGATTTCTCACAGCCATGCTAAGGAAATCTGTGCAATGCACTTGTGTGCAGGGCTCACACAGGTGGGTACACACAAAGCACCTGCTGCAGCAGGCAGGGGGAGCCCAGGAAAAGGCAGTCATGCTTCAGGACACACTCAGCTGTTAATCCACACTCTATCTTTTCCAGTCTTTCCCAGCTTTCTTGCTTTGCCCTTTGTCTCAGTGCATGCAGGTTCTGGTTTTACAGCCCTGTGCCTGTCCTTGCAAGCAGCTGTGGGAATGCAGAGAGCCTGACTGCAGCAATGGCACAGCTGCACCACTGCATTCAGTGCACCACACTCCTGGTGTCGACATGCTTCAAAAAGTAACTGGTTCCATTAGACATTTATGCCTATATTCATCTTCATTTTCCTTGGATATTGTGTTTTCTCCGTTCATTCCTTCTAAATGAACTTCAAAGACTAGTACTTCCCTTTAGCTATTAAGTAATGCAATTGCAAAATAATTTTATGCTTATAATGCTTTCCATAGGAGTTCTTCAATCATTCTAAGCTTTTTGAAGTGTAATATTGTAGTATTTCATAATTTAGAAATAATGGGCTATACTGATTTTTAGTGGGCAAAGCAGGTGGCAGGGCTCACTTGTTTAGCTTACAGATTTCAAAGATAAAATTTAAATGGAAAGTAGTACAGGTCAATATTTTAGAAAATATTTCATTCCTCTGCCTCAAGATATCCCATGATATACAACACACAATATATGGGCCTGACTCTGGCTGAAAAATGGATGTGATCGAACCAGTAAATCAAAATAAAAATCTGGGATGACTACACAATTATTGTTATACTGGGAACTGGAAATTATAAATTAATGTTATGGTTATTAATCTTATAGCTATATCATCAAGCTGTGACACATGCATGATAAATTGATTCTTATACAGTAGAATCTAATTTGTGCATTTTCTCATTTGCCCTGGAGTATATCATTCCTGACTGCTAAGCAAAGCTGTAATAGCAGAATACTAGAGTAAGGTCAGTGTTAATAGAGATGTTTTCATTTGCAAAGTTCATTACATAGTATTTACTAGTAGGCTATGAAAAAAAATCATAAATAATGTAAATTAAACACTTGTTGAAATAAATTAAGAAAGTACATCTTGCATTTATTAATTGCTTGTTATCTTGTTTTATAATTAACAATATTTCCTAAATTTTGAATGATCACTCAGTCTGAGAAAGGTTCCATGATGTACATGGGCATTTAATGGTCATCTCACTTGGACCTTCTCTATCTACAGCTGTTTGAAGTGACCAGATATTCAAATAAAAAGAGATTAATTTACCTGCAGAAATACACTCAAGCATATGTATGAGAATTGACTTGATTGTATGGGCTTATTTGATGCATACTTCAAAGTCACACAGTGACTTAGTGTAAAGGCATCAAAATTGCAGCCAAGCTCCTCTGATTTTTAACACAGTAAAGACCTGCATTATGAAGAAAAAAAAAAAAAAAAAGACAATAGACCTTGAAGGAAAAAATTGTTGGAGAGTGTAATTTTTGTTCCTTTACTGGTTTTCAGAGCTCTTTGATTTCTGATCATTTTAAAGCAAAAATGCTTGTGATAATAAGTCACTGCTGCTTTCTCACATTCAGCAATTCTTGTCTGGACATTTTGTGATGTTTCTGCCTTCGTGACACCTGCCTTCTTATTCAGGGACTCATAGGAGAGCAGAGTCTACCTAGCAGGAAAGCTTGTCCTCCTTTTCCTCCAAAAATAAATAAGCAGCATATTATGAATGAGGTAGCCAGGATGAGTCCAAAGATCTTGTCTCTCACTGGGGCAATTTTGTGCTACTTTTCTATTTAGGACATAGCAAGCATGAATGTCACCACCTTCATTTTCTTTAATACTGCTGACAAAGTGCATTTATCCTCATGCTGTTCACTTCTCCTATCTGTTTGCTGTGATTTGTCTAGAATTTCTCATCTACCCCATCACTTTTTTAAAATGCTGTGAGCAGGTCTTCTTGTGGACACTCTCAGAAGGGATCTACCAAAACATTTCTGTCTGCAGTTCTGAGCGCTGCGAGCCCAAGGCAATTTGGTGCCTGATGTGCATTAGTTCACTGAGCTGGCATTATTCTATACAAGGAAGCTATTCTGGGATTTCAATTCTAAACTGTGGGGTTTTCTTTTCTTGATTCATTAGCAATGTGCCATGCTGTGTCATGCACAGTAGGCAGACTCCTGCCAGTGAGGAGGGAGAAGGGATACTTTGGCTTCCAGGTCAAAAGGAAAGAGACCTCAACTCTTGTAAGCTCTAACTCTGCCACTCCCAGGAGCACAGGAAGAAATCTAAGCCTAATTAGGAAAACAATAGGTAGGAAGATGGCATTTGCCCTGCTGTGCAGAGACAGATGACAGCTGAGCTGGTCTGCTGCACATCCCTTACTGGAGTCATGGCTTGGGTCTGCCTAATTTAGGGGCTGCTGTAGGTACAGTTTTCTAAGGCAGTAAGAAAAACAGAGAAATGTATATGTTTTAGAGAAAAGTACATATTCTAGCAAGGCATTAATGTGACACCAAAGATCAGTTGCATAAAGTGTGGATAGTGGGGTCTTAGTGCTAGTGCAGACGTTAAGGATAAACAGGGTAAGCACTCTTAGTGTGGCCAGAATAAAAGCTGTTATATGTCACCATAGGAGTTCCAGTGTAAACTGAATTCAGCAATTTATTTGGGGTTACAAAAGTACAACACTGAATCCCAGGTCTCACCTGAAGAGGCCAGGTGCAATACCAAAGAACAGTCCTCACATGAGGGCCTAAAAATCCCCTCAGCTCCATCTTTTGTTGCTTTCTGTCACTTCAAAATAAAATCAGCCTCAGACAACTCCAGAGATAAAAGCCTCATGAACAAAACACGAGCTTTGATTCTGCATTGGTGTAGGTCTGGTGTAAGAAGCCTTAAATCTTTTCTTTAGTATCAAGAAAATGATTATTCACACTTCATACCCCAGTGAAAACAGCCTGGATAGGGAGACTGTTGCCACTGGGTGTATGGCCCTATTACAGCAGCAATTTGAGGTAGAGAGAATCTCATTTCCTGCCACTCACACATTTAGCTGCATCCTAAGAGATGCTGTGGAGATTCTGACATAAATGAGTCCAAAGTAAGTGTTATCTGATTTAAATAATTTCTCTTTTACCCAATTTTCATTGTTCCTTTTTCCATGCATTTCCCCACCTCTGATGAAGGACCAGTTCCTGCTGCTTTATTGAGAGATTTCAGGATTTTGTGCATCTTTAGAGAGGCATCCCAGAAGCCCTGGAAACCTTCAAAGTTGGGATGAAAACTGCTCAGTTTGCTTACAGGTCTTTAAAATAAAGCTATACGTTTTATTTATTCCTTTGCTCCCCAGAAGGTAGCGGTTTGGAGGTTTTCTTTTTCTAAATTCCCTTTTTTATAACCAAAAGACCTGACAGCTGGAGAAAAATGTCTGTTTTAATCTCTCAAATTAGCAAATTCTCGGGTTTTGATTGTGGCCACTCACTTGCAGGTTTGTGTTAAAAGAACATTGTACATGCTGCACTTCTCTGACATTCCTTTTTGCATGTTTGTAAAATGATGTAAAAGAAGATTTTGTCTTTTTTTATATTACTAGCTTTAGACTCAACAACCATTTCAACTACTTATATTTGTAAAAACTAATGTAAGAATAAGTTCTCTAGCTGTATTAACAGCTAACAAGCTGTCTCAATTTCTCTTTTACAAAAAAATCAAATAAAATGGTAAGGCTTTTATTTCTAAAAAAACAGAGGTTGATCTGTAGCTGAAAATTTACTAGTGATATAAGCATTTTTTCTGTGAAGTGTCTCATCTTTTATATGAAGAGGAAAATGTCAGTAATCTATAATAAACACAATGAGCTGTATTTCACTTTACAACTTACCACCTGTTTCAACTCAAAACATTCTCTGCTTACTTTAACATTTTGTTCTGCAATTGTAGCACTGTCTCAGTAGTTGCTAATTTTGCCACTTGAACAAGTAACAAGTGACTGAGCTGTCTCCAGCAGCCTGAAATTGAGGACAAGTAAAAGGGCCACTTTGCTTTATCTGCCTCCCTGCATCGAATGGATACTTTCTGTTTACTGCTCCAGTATTGCCATATTTGCTCTCACCTCTTACCTCTGTGAAAGCAAGCCCACAAAAACAACCTCATTCTGTGCCACACTCTGTTCATACAGTATTTTGCTACCCAGCTAACTTCAAAATCCAGCTTTAATAGTGCTACAAAGAAATCCAGATTGCCTTTTCCTTGCTAAAGAGTTGTGTGTTTGCCTCTTTAGGTACTTCTCTTTCCTTTTCAGTTAACATGTAATTGGTCATTACTCTTAACTAATCATTTTTTATGGATATTCATTACAAAAAAATTCCTCCAAGCCTTTTAACGAACTATTCATTGTGAGAGTCATGGCTGGTACACATGAAGCTTTCAATTGTAGCAATTGAAATATTCCACTGCATTCCCCCAGTCTTCCCTGGAAACAGGGTATCTGGTTTCTGCACTTGCATAATTGCATGGTTCAGTTCATTTATTCTTATTGCAAAATCAGATTTAAGCCATTTTATTCTTCATGACACTCTCTCAGTTTTCTCACTACCCATAATTAACAGTTTCTTAGCAGTCAAAACCGGTTTATAATCACAGTTGAATTTAATAGTCAATTTTAAAAATGCAAGACTTGACATCCTGATGATTAATAGAGAAGAAACTGCATCAGAAACTCTTATCTCCATTTCAGTTACTGAGCCTGGAGCTAGTGATACTTAGCAACATTACTGTCTGGCTGTATTTTTAACTGAAATGTCATTGTTTGAGCATCCCAGTGCATATTATTAATGCCTTGAGAATTTTTAAACTCCCCAGATCAGTTCTGCACAATCAAATACAGTTACTGAGAAAAAATAATTAGACACATTCATGAGAGCAATTAGACCTCACAAAAATATAAACTTCCTGGATTGTATGTCAGCGGTGACAATCTCACCACACCCCATATTACTGACCATGAAGAAAAGTCTTAGTGTAGTTAGAAAAAAAATCAAAACAGACTTAAGAAAATAAATATAAAAAACAAAGACACACTAAAGGTTCAGTGGAATTTCTCTTGGCTAAAGGGTCAGTGTTCTGTATGTAGAAGCAGTACAGGTAAATTTAAAATATAAAGAGAACCCAGAAGCAAACAAAATGTCTGAAGTGGTTTGTGGGGAAAAACATTTATTTGTTTCCTTGTTTTCCTTCTGATGACAGTCGTTCCATGTGCCAAATCAAATCAGAAGTATTTGCTCCATATTTTTTTCTTCCATCAAAGACATATTAATGGCCTCAGTTCTTCCCAGAAGAAAAGAGAGGGGCTTGCAAGAAAATTGGATATTTTTTGCCAGTATTTGCTTGGTTAGCAATATAAGGAGGTCTAAAGAAAAACATGGTAAGGTAATGATTAATTTAACTGATACATGAGAATTCACAGATCCCACACACAGTCTCCTCCAAATGAAATAGTTTCAGCATTGTCTAAATTACTACTTTGATTTGTTTCCTTTTCTGTGCGTGGTTCAGGGCAGGAGGATATTTCACCTACCTCAAGGGCCCTCTTGCTGCTAAAATTCAAACATTTTGAGGTTTGGATAAGCCTGTTAAAGAACCTGCCGAGGCACCAGTGCTTGAGGCAACTGACACTTGCTCAGTCTGTTCCTATCCATTTTTCCAGGGACTCTGAAGCCTGGCCTGCTCCAGTTGATGCTTTTGAAGTAGCAGATTGTTTGTGTTGGGTTTGCTGTGTTAAGGTGCAGTGCTGCAGACTCTGCCCCCTTAGTGAGCCCCTTCTTGCCCTA
The DNA here is from genome assembly GCF_026979565.1 of Vidua chalybeata. Lineage (NCBI taxonomy): Eukaryota > Metazoa > Chordata > Aves > Passeriformes > Viduidae > Vidua > Vidua chalybeata. The sequence goes on from NC_071539.1 coordinate 14,554,498, forward strand.
AAGTCAGGAGTCACCATCCTGGAGAAGACGGAGCGAGCTTTATCCCGTTTCCAGCCCAGGACTGGGGGACCAGGCAGAGATTCTTTTCACCATTCCACTTCATGCTCTTTGCCTCCAGTGGAACTGGTTTATATGTTTCTGTTCATGCTTGTTTAACCCCATAAATGCCTAGAAAGTGTAGCACAATCACATCACAAGGATGAATAGTGCCTAAGCTGGACAGGCATCTTTCTGCTTGCTTTGTTGTGTCAGACTCATCAGTATAATGCCAGTACATGTGAGCAGCCTGTGAGCTGAAAATTATCTAGCAGTGTGCAGAGCAGCCCATGAGGAGGCAGAACTAAAAAGCTGATTAGGGCATGCTGCAGCTCCTGCACAGGAGGCAGTGAGGAGCAGGGCTGAAAGGCACAAGGGCTGAAGCACTAGGCTGGAGGGTGACAATTGTGTGTATGTGAGCACAGAGATGGCACACAGCAGTCCCACTGCTGGCTCTGTGCTCAGCCCCACGTGCCTGGGGAACGTGCAGGGTTTCAGGGAACAATGATCAGAGTGGACACAAGAGAGCCCTGAGCTGTTGTGTAAATAATTATCTATGTAGATATGCCCCAAGTTTAAGAAAAAGGCAGATCTTTCTTCCTCCATGGGCATTTACACACGGCTACTGGTGAACTCTATTTTTGGTTTTCTGTTTTCTCCCTATGTGCTTTCCTCCTGCATTATCTGTGTCCAGACCTCACAATCTTTTCAGCTTCTTTAATTACAATACTGCACTACAGTGATGTTACTCTGTGATTCTAGTGAGTTACGACCAGGGCCAAGGCAGTACTGAAAAATATCACTATAAAACAAATTAGTTATTATTATTCCTGACAATCCTGCTTCCCTGCCCCTCCAGACCTTCCACCAGCTGGGACTATAAGTGCTGCCACGTGTCCACAGTCACTGACCTGCTGTTCTGGGCAGCACAGCTTGCACCTGCCAGAGCATCACTTTTAAGCAATGTGCTGTTGTTCACCTTGACATCGATACACACTGCTTGTGATAAGATACAATCAGGCACAGACTGAAATTATTTTACCCTGTTGCAGTCATTTAGTACCAAGTGGTCTCAAACCACTAAAATGTAACATTTTTTTCTTTTCCTTTCCTATTCAGCCCCTGCCAAATTCTTTCAAATACTCCAAATTCCTACATATTACGATTATGCTAGTCCTACACTTACAATTACTGTCAAATTATGGCTGGATCATACCATGTATTCATTGAAAGAAATTTTCTACAGCCTTTGAATTTCCAAATACACAACAGTGGAAATGCTATGAAAGCATCATTGTTCTTAGAACACATAGCTCAAATTTCTTTTGTTATAAAAAGCTGTTAACAGACTAATTTGGTTTTTTATGTAGCCTTTTGCAAGCCTAAGTAAGAAAACAAAAGCAGCTAACTCTGTTTTTTCTTTAAATTTCAGGTATTGTTGCTGTCCTTTTCTGTGGAGTCACACAGGCCCATTACACCTACAACAATCTGTCACCAGATTCCAAAATGAGAACTAAACAGGTAGGACATGGAAATAACTGACCTCGTGTCTGACACTGGTGTAAGGAGTAACAGTTACTGGAATACAGCTGGATGGGATTTCATTAATGAAAAGCAAGAGGCTTATGTCTTCATCAGGAGAGTTTGCCAGGAAAGCAATAACAATTACCAGGATAATAATAATAATTAAATATATATATATATATATAAAAGTATCTGTTCTTCCCAAGAGACTTGAAATGTCAGACAGGTATGGAAATAACAGCTTACACCAACTTTCATACAAAAATACTTCAAAATTAAGGAAATCAAAGAGCTCTAGTAAGACGGAAGTGGCTGAAAGATTGGATCCCTGCAGATTTTGCAAAGGGATTGTATAAACTGCAGTCTGCCCCACAGATTTAAGCAGTGACATTATTTAATTCTGGTTTAATTAAAAATTGTCATCATTAGAAAGAGATTTTTTTTTTCTTTCCATTGTGTTATTTAGAGTTTAGAAATATGAAATTTGATCACCTGGTTTTTGTTTGAAGAAGTGACTAATACAATTGTAATTCTTTTTAAAACGTGAGGCTGTTCTCAGATCTATGGTATTGCAGTGTTCAAAATAATTTTCAGCATGAGTCATTTTAGACAACCCTGCCACTGCTTTGATCCTGGTAGAAGTCATTTAAATGCAGTTTTCTTCCCTTGTAACATTGACTCATATGTCCCAAGACCCCCAGGTTGTAGGAAATCGATCTCCTAGAATAAAATGGAAACTTATGGCCCAATACTATAATTTTCATGATGCAATCTCGTACCTTTTTCAGCAATTCCTTTCTTTTGAGCACTGGAAATTTTACGTAGAAAAATTCATCACTTCTTGCACATCTCAATTTAATCAAAAATCCAATTTTCTATCAAAAACAGCTTGATAGAAAAAAATACTGGCCACAGTATCAGTTCAACTGTTAGAGTCTCACAGATTTTAGATCACAAAAAAGTTTCTGGTCACTACTCCCATAATAAAGTGTCAGCTATGGAACAGGATAAGTCTTTTCAATTGTATTTCTTTATAGCAGCAGAGTCTGATGCTTTCAGAAAGTATTCCAGCAGAGAACTAACCTTTCTCTGATAACTGTATTGTAACGGAACAACATTGAAATCTACCACAGAATTGTTTCTGTTCTGCAGAAAGACTGAATTACATATGCCATTACTCCCCTTGCATATAACTTATAATTTGAATAGAAGGTTTTTTCAGGGATTCATCTGCATGTTTTAATGATGCATAGCCTCAGAGAGAGACATAAAAAGCCAAGGTTGTGGTATTTTTAATTATCTATGAGGCTTTTCAGCTGCAGAATCAACTAACTGTTGATTAACTGTTTAAATGCATCCTGGTTTTGTTCATGTTTACTCTGTTATTCCCTCCTATTCAATAAGTGCAAAACAAAAGAGTGAAAATAAACTAAATTTACCCTTGAACACACAGAAAAGGGATTATGTGTTTCTCTATGGAGCTGTGAGTTTTATGTACACTTTTCCATTCTGTTTTCTCTTCCCCATAAGCCCTTAATCCTCAGCCTCCTTTATGATATGGTTCAAACGTTGTTGAATTCCTTTGAATACTTCTAATTTATTTTCTAATCCAAATATTACCCTTTCATATGCAGCTGTTTCAGTGAGATCTGCACTGCCTCTTTCTTTCTCTCCTCCCAAGAATTCTCTCCAAGCAAATTTAATAGGCCACACACTTGGCATTCTCATAATCATATATAACTTCAGTGCATCTTCAATGAATATTGTTGCTCAGACAGTTGGCTTTGCTCCCAATCGAAGTCATTTTATTACTCATTACTGGCCAAAATCAAGGGCTTTTCAGTTCTTTTATAGAATTATTCCAAAGCAGTCTCTCTCTTTTGTTACAATATGACAGATCTTTCAGAAAGGAGTGCTGAACTGTAATGCACACTGACAAAACAGTGAGTTGAGGCTGAAGCTAAAGCTAACAAAAACTATGGAAATTAGATTTAAAATTGTAAATCAGATTGCTGTTTTTAAACAAACACTTTTTCTTTACGGCTTTGCGTAATTTTCTTTACATTTTTTACTTGCTTTTAAAATTTTATAGCTTGATGGTAAAATCCAGTTTAGAGTGATAGAGAAGGTATTTCCGATCCTGGTGCCAAGTTCTGCATTTCTCATAATACATCATCATTTGCTCTAAAAAAAATTAAAAGTTTCTCTTCAGTCACTGATGTAAAATGAGAATTTATCTACAGTTCTTAAATGAGAATTTAAGAGTATCTATTAAAAAGGCCTGTTAAAGGATGCCATGTAATTATTAGTCCCCATGTATCCTTTATTACTCTGTCAATCACTGTTTAAGATTCCATGAAAGAGAAATATTTGATTTCAAGCATCTGAAACTTACAGAATCTGAAATTATAAAGCAACACTAATCTTTTCACAAAAAAAATTAATTATTTTAATACTCTCATAAGAAAAGTAAGATTTAAAAAAATTAGTAAAAACAGAGGCTTTAGATAGTTTTCATTCGATTCAATTATCCCAATTTTCATTAAGTATTTATAAACATTCTGTGTGCTTTTACTGTCATTTTTTTAACATGGGTGATGTTTTATGGAAGTAATTTTAAGTCATCATCATTGACCTGACAACAGCCATCATGATTTTACAGTGAGATTGACCCTGCCCTCCATGGCAGCAAGGTTAGGTCTAACATGAGTGCTCCTGAATTTCAGGCAGTTAAAGTTTAATTTATCCAATGTATCTTTAGTGAAGGAGAAGATGAAACTGCTGGGATCTGATCGAAAGCTATTTGATTCTGAGCAGCTTTCTCCAGAATTATTTACAGCTGCTATCTCCCCTCACGTTATGCTGCAGCCAGACACTTCTAAATCTTGGGACTCTGCAGCTCCAATTTTACATTAGGCTTCAGATGTACAGCTGGGCTGAGTTGATTTGCTCTGCTACAAGTCAGTCAGAGGCTGGGCAGGGTGGTATGAGATAAACAGAAATCCCTGGTTTTTTAAAAGTGGGCAGTGTAAATCCCTACAGTCACCTCTAGAAAAGGATTCATGGATGATACTGTGTTTTCTACAGTTTTCTATGTTCCTTGCTCTGTTTTTCTCTCTGCCCTCTATCACTTTCGCTCAAATGCCAAGCTAAGACCAGCACATTTTCCTAGTGGTGGAGTACTGACTAGTGGCCATAAATATTATCCATCATACCAATGAGTTGTATCTTTTCTGGTTATGTTCCTTTAACTCCGGGGAACAGCTGCAACAATGAGAGTGGGGCAGGGCAATTCCTCTCTTTGCTTAAGTCTGCAAGGGTATGAAGAATTCTCTGCACACAAAATAGTGTCAGCAAGTTACAAATTCTGGAAAGGGACTTCTGAAATGCATTACCTATGGAAGAGCCAGGGAATTAAAAAAGACAAGGAAAGCATGTCCAGCCAAGAGGGGATTATGTCACACACTGCCCTGCCTGTCTCCATTCATTCCCCAATCTAAGCCTTGTTCTCATGGTCACCTCTGAAACAGGTGTGTCTAACTTTTGGTGAAGTTTGCTTTCTCAAATTAGGTGTAGTAGCCTTTCTAATCACATGAGGAGTTAAACAGTTACTCAGCTGTTTTGTTGCTCCTGATAGCAAGCCCATTAAGGGAACAAGCTGCCTTAGAGACAAGCGCTCCTGGCCTGATTGTTCAGCTGCACCGGGTGTGCTGTGTGCACAAGATTCCAAGTTAAGATTTCAGTGGCCCTTCACCTCCAAGGTTTAACATAGGCAGGAGAATGAGAGAAACATTACTGCTGCTTAACTTGTGAGTAACTTTACCAAGACATACAGTCTCACTCAGAGGCTTGAGCAGATCAGATTGCACTGGAGGACTGAAAGTTCAGACTGCTCTTGGGCTTTGCTCACTGATGGACACAGTACTGATTGCTTCAAATTTTAATCTCTCTACTATAAAGCAGACATTATTATCTCTGATTAATAAAAGTCATCATTTTGCAAGGGGGGCAGCTAATATTTCCTGGAAATCTCTGGAAAATACATGAAGGTTTCAAAACACTCCTAGCTCATTGATGATGCAGCTATTTGTCTTCCAACAGGGACACTGACTAGGGATCAATCAGCTGATTTCTGGGTCAGAAATTAAGCTGCATTGCAAAGACACTTTGCTGTAAAAGAATTGTGTTTATAAGCATATCAATTTAATTCTAATTAATCACATTAATCAAAACAGGTTAAAAAAAAAGTAATAAAACTTTTTTTAATTTCTCAAAAACTGAAAATCAAATCATTACAATCCCTTGACCCTAGTATGTTATAGTATAGTCTCAATATAGACTTAGAATAACAGAATCATTGATGTAGGAAAAGATCTCCAAGACCATCAAGTCCAATCATTAACCAAAAATCACCATGCCACATCTACTCATTTTTTGAACACTTCCAGGGATGGCATTTCCACCACTTCCCTGGGGAGCTGTTCCATCCATGATTATGGACTCACTTCAGAAGCAAAGAAAAACAGTAGAGCAAAAGTAAAGTATGGCAACTGAGGTATCTAAATCAACTGAAAGGGGGAAAAAAATCAATTAATCAAAGGAGTGTTACCTGAAAGCCAACAGACAATGTTTACTAAAAAGAGCATTGCAGGACTAAAGGCAGAGAGGTGACTGAAGTCACTGTATCCAAATGAAGCACCATCACTGGGATCTTGACATTCTACTGCTTTTCTGCTGTTTCTTGTAAACCAGTTACAAGCAGACCTACAGCCAGCACTGCAACAACAGATCTATTTTCTCTAGATACATAATACTGTCTTATGGGATTCTCCCATCAGCTGTCTTTTGATAAGAAAATAAATAATGCAGTGCAAATTCTGCTTTAGTAGCAGAACGATTTCTCCTGAGTTTGTTGTTAAAAGCACGTGCCAGGAGCTGCAGCTACTGTTGTTTTCTGTGAGAGAAGGAGAGCAGCTGGGGAGAGATGACTCGGCACTACCAGCACCCAAACTGCATCTGCTTTGTGAGGCTCCCACTCCAGATATCCAGCATCCATACCTGGGAGAAGCAGCCCTCTAACCTCATAGGGAGCTGCAGCACAAAATGAAATTGTTTGGTGCCTTTATCTTAAACCCTCCACAGTCACACTGGACATGTGTGTGCCCTGGGGCTTTGGTTCTGCTATTTGCATGAGTGTTTAAGAGACCAAACAAAGAGAGCTGGGCTTGCTTGTATGTTACACAGTCTATATTAATTTATCTCTGGCTAATGCTTACTATTTTCTGTTATCAAACATTGGACTGTATATAGATAATGAGTTTATACTCCTAGGAAGAAAAGTACATGCACAAATGTCAGGTTATAATGGCTCTTATAATTCAAACTCCTAATTTATAAAAAAATTGAGAGTATTTCTAGTCAGAGGAAAACCCTACTTAGAATAAAATGCCCTAGATTATTAGCAAGGCAGAACTACCACAACACATAAGGATACACAAGGATAATTCTCATCATTTTCAAATGAGCAGCCTAATTGACAGTTGTTGTGATTTGTTCAGCAACTTTTCTTGGGGACAAATGACCTCTAAGGCACTGCACGAGGTCAGGTATTTCCACACAAATAATTGGCAGAGAGAAAGACTGAGAGGAAACTTATTCTCCCAAAAAGTTTACCACCAGTACCAGATTCTAATCTGTCTTTGCCTCTGTGCTGTGCAGGAGGAATCTGTTTTCCCAGCATGCCTACAGGAAAATTTCATACCAGAATGGGGGGGTTATTATCCTCCAAGGTATATAGCTGTCTGCCTGATAAACCTCTGAGAGTAAACTGGAAATTCTTTCTGGCTAATGCATGGCATTCAGGTCTGGCACTCCTCAATAATACACAAGAGGTCTTTGCCTAAGGAATCCAGTGAAGTCCAAATTCTTGGTGAGCATTAAACAGGTTGCATGCATGAAGCACATTTTTCCATTTAAGTGGAGACTGAGCATAAAAGTTAGCTCTGATGGGCATGTCTCATGGTTCCCTTTCTGCAGCCAAACAAAAGAAAATTCCCTGATTTCCAACCTCCTTGCACTCCTGCAAGTTCAGACTCGAAAGTGATAAAGGCTGAGGCTTCAGGCAGTGCTGCCCAGGAAACAGCACAGGTGACCAAGTATCAGGGCTCAATAGAAAGGTCTGGAGAAGATACTCCTTTTGACAACAAGAATCTGAAAATAAAATAGCATTTGAGAAGATTTTGTGGTACTGGAATAGCATTAGCATAGTTTTGCCCATGTTTTAGCCAGTTTTGCTTAAATACTTTGTAAATGACTAATATTAGGTAAAAACCTTGCTCTTGTTTTCTGGTATTTCACCCAGATTTTTTTTTTTTTTTTTTTTTTTTGAGACAAGGCCTATAGCAAAAATCTTAATTTTGATGCTGTTGAAAACAATTGGGGAGAACACATAAATGCCATTGGTATTTTTTCTTTTTGAGAGAAGAAAATGATACATACATAAAAGGGTTGTAAGCACAGTTTAAAAAAGAATGGTTTATGCAGCATTTATCTTATGGCTATGAGGATCAGACACCTGAAACTGTAGGTAAAAACTACTTCTAATTTTGAGGTAACTAACCTATATTGGAAACAACACAAGCCAGAGTCTTCTACTCTTCTAAAAGTCCAAAAGGTGAGGTCTCTAGACATAAGCTACCATTACAGCTCCAGCCTATGTACCATGAAGAGCAGCAGTCCCTCATTCTCGTCCTGTGCTTTCCCTCCTAAGCTCCAGTTTTCCCTCCATCCTGAGCTCCAGCAGTGTCAGATGTGCTGGCTGAGCCCTGTGTTCTCACTGCAGAGCCAGAGCATCTCTGCAGAGCCCCTGGGTCTGTCACAAGCAGCCTGCCCTCGTTCAGCAATTGCCTTCTTTTCTCTAATTGAATATGCACCACATGCGTAGTGCTTGTAATAATTGTTACCTTTAAAATGGATTGCAATTGACAGGAAGTGTACAATGAATTCCAGTTCTCTGCACAGCTATTTTCTGTGTTTAGCAGGAAAAGATGAATGTTGGAAACATGCCAGGTGCATTGTTTGACCAGATGTACCATAAGATCTTATGGAACCCTGTAGAACAGTGTAATGCTATAAGGAAATCTAAAGTTGCTTACTGGATGGGTTTAACAAGAAGAATCATAACAACACAAGAAAATCTTGATTTCTGCAGAAGAAATTATACTACCATGTCTTTCAATCTGAATTTTTAAACAAAATCCCTCATTATCTGACTGATGTTCCTGATTAATTCACCATGCTAGAAGAATGTTAATCTGCAGTCTCTTTACATGTGACTCCCCTTAAATTTATGTGAAAATGCTGTAATTATTTCCTCTCAGCTGTGAGCTACATGATGGATGGTAAACAGTTAGAAAGCATTGCTATGAGTAAACCAATAACAGCAGACTTTATAACTCTGGTGTATCAGTAATCACCTACATCGTTTATGGTTTATATAATAAATTAGCTGCTTTCCGACCCATAATACTGAAAATATTGGGTGTCCAGATACAGAAATCTTGTTAGAATATTCAGTTCTATACTTCATTCTGTAGTTTACATTTTCCCTCTTTTCGTACACCTGCATTAGTGATTCCTTAAACAGAGAATGTGCAGATGTGCTCTGGCCTCATTAGCTCCCATAAGGCATGTGCCCCTTTGTCATCAGCATTTTATGAAGAATATCATATTCTAGTGTCTTAAACACACACACACACACAGAATAAAAAAAAAGTACTTTGGACCTATGAAGAAGAGAAATTCTCTTGAAAAACAAAGAAAAAAATATTTTCCTTCATTTTGTTTAAGCACAGAAACTGGAAAATAACACACTGAAATGTAATTCATACCCTGAAGTAACCCAGAACTGTAATGAAGCAGTATTTCTACAGAGAAGCTCATCTTGTTGAAAAATGATGTCATTTTTCATGCTGGTAGGCTAAGGAACATAATACCATATGCAAACTAGTTTCCAAACGGCTTCATTAAAGTTTTTACAATCTGTTTAAACATTAAACATTTTCTTTAAATATTAATAAAGACCTTAGATTGTTAAGGTTGTAGTTTACTCTTCTAGCACAGTATCAGATGCCAGCAGTTAGCTAACATATACCAACTGGAATTGTAACAGATAGGCCAAAATTGCACTGGCATATGGAGAAACGTGTAAGGAACTTCCAAAGTGAGAGACTTGTGCCATAGCTCCTCTGGAACTGCCCTGAATCACAAATGAGGCTCTCATGTGTCCTGCTCTGTGCAGGGGGGTCAGACTGCTTGGGGCTGTGTGAGCTGCTGCAGAACCAAACACAGCTTTACAGACCTCTGCCCATCGCTGCTGTGCTGCCGTCAGTCTCACGAGAGCTTCGAAGAGCGACCTCTGAGATACTTCTCCCTGCTTTGGGCAGTTAGCACTTATCCCTAGTTTTTCAGTCTGCAGCTATGCAAATATCCAGCCTTGTGTAAAGCACACCTAGTTTTGTGAAGAGAATTCTCTCTGTGTATGTAGCATGTGAAATCAAGCCCATCCTAATTATTGCCACCCTGATAACAGCAACTGTGGAATGCATAAAGAGAAAAAGCAAACCAGAATCAATCTAGTCCTGAGTTGGGAACATATTCTCACATCATCATGTAGTGCTGAAACAGAGCAGGGTGCATTTTAACATGCCATACTTAGAACAAATATGGTTAACTTTAGTTTGAAGTATAACTTATACAATCTCATGTTTTGTAAAAGCTGATAATTACAACAATTCCCTGAAACGTAGTCAGAACTCCCTCATCTGAGAATTTGTGACAAGGATTAAAAAGGTAGGATTCTTCTAAGTCTTCCTTAATCATATAGGAAAAATTTAGTAGAATTTTATATAATGAACCAAAGCCCTTTGACTTCAATGACATTTGGCTTATGCCAATGAGCAAGTTCTAAATATATATAATGACAACAGAGGTAAAAACACTCAGTCTCTTACTTAAAATATAGTTATGTCACAATGGTAATGATTTTCTCTAGCTTGGAAACACTGACACTTCATGTTTTTATGTTAGCTGACTTTTTAGATGATTTTAATGCAGGATTTATCAATAAATTCTTCAGTTATGAAATAAACCTCTAGAAAAAAAACCTGTCTGTTTTGTATTTCTCTGCATAGTACAGAAAATTGCTAAAATTGCTAAATTGGAATGCAGTAAAATTGTTCAGCACATAGGTTAAAATAGTTTTTAAAGTTGAGGGTATTTGTAATAGGTACCTTAATTAGAACCCTGTGTTGCCTTACACTTGCATGAGTATGTGTCACCAGGTTCATAATTGCTCTTCCTGCGAGGCCTGTGTTTGGAAACACAATTAAGATGCTATTTCTGGCATGGCTGGAGAGGCTACACTGGGATCTCTGCAGAGCGTCAGGAGTTCTGCTGCAGATGGGGACTGAGCTCACCCAAAGCAGTCTGCAGGCTTTGGGAGCTTTGCTACTTTTTTACTTTATATTGTTTTAAATAGCAATGCTTTTGCCCTGCCAAAGAGCCTTGGGGCAATGGGAGCCCTTAAGGAATCTGAGCTGTTGTGTGATTCCTAACAGCACCAAACTGCTGCTGACAAAGATCCATTTCTTGCAGTCTGATGTTTCTCCTTTTTAACTTACATGATTTTTGCACAAATCCTGATTCCTCACAATTCTCTTTCAAGGGTTGTTATCTACAAAGTTCCCTATCAGCTGTAAGAACTGCACAAAAGCTTTGGTCAAAACTTTTAGAAGTATGTAGGTAATAGAATTCTCACACAATAAGCTGCAAGAAGAAAATAAATAAATGTAAATAAGGCATTATAATAGTCTAAAGCCCTTGCCAGCATCCTGTCTTTTTAGTGACTGTGCAGCTGTGTTTCCATTACATGATTAATGGATTTCCTACCTTCCAAAGAGACATTTGTACCAAATGGTAGCACAGTGAAAAACATACTAAACAGCTGACTATAGCTCATCTCTTCCTCATGGCACCGTCTGTGCACATAATTAAGGGCTAAAATGCCCTTTGTCAAACGTTTTCAGACTAAATGTCTCAATCATGACTAGGATTCAAATAAGTGCCCTATCTTTGCACATATTTTGGTACCTTTATACTTTAATTAACCTACAGTCATGAACTGGGGTACAAGTTTGAGGATCTTTTTCAAGCTTTTGACTTTTAATTCAGTCATGCAAATTAAAGGAGGTATTGACCACGCTATGTCTCCAGAGAACCTGAGAAGAGTTAGGAGGGTTTGAAAATTCCAAATAGACATTCAGCACCCCCAGAAGCACATACTCATGTAGTAATTAATATTTTTCTTGTAAAAGCATTTTTCTGAGGTGCCCAATGATATGTCCCTAGTACACCCACCACCTGCTTTCCCACAGAATCTTACAGAAGGTATTTTTAAGATGCAATAGTACCTTTTCATTACAGACTCTTAATTTTATGTGAAATAGTCACCTGAGCTTTCAGATTTAAGTACTGTTGAAGATGTATCTTAGTGTAGCATTTTTAATTTCTGCTTGTTTTACTGTCTTTTTTTTTCCCTTTGGTGAATGTCAGTAAAACATCATCAGTGAGACCATAAGTAATTTAGTAGACCTGAAAACACTGGAAATCTTTGCAATACTTTTTCCAACAGTTTAGCATTTTCTGTTTCAGCTGGAGTCAAATTATTTCTCATTTATCACATCTCCATGGAGCACTCTAGATTACAACTTTAAGTGTAAAGGACTGTTAGATGAGAAAAGCCACGTACTCTAATACTTAGAGGAAAAGTGTGACACACAGAGCATAGCTGCTATTCACATTTCTCAGACTTCTTGTCCAAATGAATCTCAATTCTTGAATAGCAGCCTACATCAGGAGGCAGGGAAGCTGTTTAAAAATAACTGTAGAAATGAAACAAAAGAATTCCCCAAATTCCCACATATAGACATATAAGAGCAGATCGGTGAACTTACTAATTCAGTATTCTGCTTCAGGTACTGATATTAAAATTGCAGAGTAATTGCAAATAATTCTGCCCAATGTAACTCCAGGGTGGCATTCTGCCAAGGTAATGTAGTTAAAAGCTGACTCATCAATAATAGGTCTTAAAGAAAAGCAAAAGGAGCCTAATATCATGAGGATCTCATACTATTCAACATTGTTCAGAGCAAGAGAATTCTCAGCATGAGGATGCTCTGCCTGGGTTAGAAACTGGTAATGCCTTGTGTCCGTTCTCCTCCAGCCTCTATAAACAAAGCACTGTAAATATGGGAAACCCTAAACAAGTAAATGTTGTACAGAAACTAGACAAGTTATTTATTAAAAACTCTTTTATCCTAGATTAGGCCCTGAATAAAGAAAACAACATGGCATCAGAAAAATGCATATGAATACTGATACTGCTGTCTGGTTTAGGTAAATAGAGTAATTCCTATTTTATAGCTCTATAGCTTTATTTTTCCACAGAATTAGTTTTACAAACTTTGAAGGAAAACATTACTGTTGGTAGGTAGAAGCTGCAATATCATGTCTATAGAACAGATGCAAAGAGGGCAAGTATTTCTCCTGTGGTGTCAGATTGGCAGTGAAATTGAAATCTCATAGTCATGAAGAAAAGACCCCACAGACTTCATAAGAATCTTTTGGGTTTAGTCCTGATAGGTTAAAGACCCCCATATAAGTCACTAATTCCTAATATGGCAAAGACTAACTTAATTTCTTTCCAATATCCAAAACTTGGCAAGGAAGGAAAATGTTTTTAAGAACACACTTCAATAATTAGAGTATATTTCCTCTCAACAAATTGAAATAGAATAAATTGCATTTGTCCTTGTTAGAAATTGAATTGCTTGCAAGAGGTTAGGACTGCGGTGGCAGGTCATAGAAAAAAAATAAAAACAAACTTCAGAGGGATGAAAAGGAAAGATGAGATTGATTTTGTGTTTTAATTTTGAAATATCAACAGCAATTCCTCTAATTCTAATAAAAATACAGAGATGCAAAGGATCTATTAGCTCATTGCCATTTTAAAGACAACTATATTACATTGACAACATTTCTATTTTTCTTTGATCAGAAGATCAGTCATGTCTTAAAGCAACTAAATCTCCTTTGTTACTGGAAGTCTGCTTTTGCAAAGCCACCAGCTGTTTCCTTCTTTTGCTTATTTTTTTAACCATTTCTCCACATAGCTCTTAACTCTATGTTCCCACTTCCACATGATCACTGATTTGCCATCCCGGAAAGAACATTCCAAGAAAGTGTCATTTAAGTTGTTCAGACTATGTCCTTAAGCTTCATTTTCAGTGATGTTGTTATTATCTGCCATTTTAAAATTCTTTTTTTCTACACAGAGTCTGATTTCAGCTTCATAAGAATACTTGCTTAATCCTGGACAGCACAGGCTGTTAACAGCCTCTTCATTTTCCATTACCATCATTGCCTCCATCCGGGAATGGAAGAGGCATCACTGTTTGCAAAAATGTCCAAATTCAGCCTGAACACAGCTATTCCAGTACTACCACTATTTGCTGACCAGTCAAAAGTTCTTTATATGCCTTCAAACAATTTTCCAGCTGCACTCTATTATGCCCCATCTGGAGCAGAACCCTTCCTTAATCCTTGCAGAAACCAGTCCTGCTAAAATAAACTTAGCGAGTTTGAACTGCAGGAATCCCTGAGCACATAATCTTGAGACAACAGAGCACTGGGGTACTCCTTCCTGTGTGCCTGCAACATCTCAGTTCAGGAATTTAAGATAAATAAGCACTTTGGAAATGATTGTTTCTAGTTTGTGAAGCAAAGAAGAACTTGGCTGACAAACTGTAGGAACAACGGCACCATCCCTTCTCTTTTGGTGGCAGCTTCCATTCAGGGGTCATTCTGGGGTTACATTATTAGGTACCATTTAAGATGCTGTATAGTAGCAAAAGTTGGTTGTGCTGCATGAAAAGGAGATACTGATCCAAAAATGTTCCCTCTCTCACAAACTGGACCACGTTTGAAAAGAAAAACAACCTTGCAGAAATCTCCTTTTCTAAGCAATTTAACAAAACTAATGATCTAGAGCTAGATCCAAATTTGATTGAAGGCAACATTTAATTTAAATGCCAAATTCTTATTGGCTACCTAATTTTCAATACTTTTGGTTTAAACTTCTCTTTTTAAGCAAAGCCATTCAAGACCTATGATAATTTTGACTGTAGAATTGGCCTTTATATCTGAGGCCAGCAGTTTTGCTTTGCTGTTGGTGGTCAGAAGTGTGTTCTGTGCCAGTAGTTTATCCAGCTTCTCCCAAGCTGAACTTTGGTGATGAGTAGACTATGCCAGAAAGAGTAAGCTATACCATGGAAAAGCAAAATATTGCTGGCCTTTCCTTCTCCTTGGTGCAACTGTTTTCTTTTAGATCTTTTCCCTTTCCTACTTCTTAAGCCTTATGAATCCTTTAAACCTCCCAGATCTGTAGGGAAATAGAAAGTTATTGTGTGTCTTCCATAAATCTGTTGGGGTGAAATTCATTTAATTCAGTAGCAAAGCCTACTGATAAAAAAGACCAGGATTTTTCCCCAGGACATTAAAGATCCTGTAAGAATTTCTCTCTGTTAGTGTGTTTTCAAGTTGAGAGTCAGATATGCTTGCATATCAAAATTAACACCATAAACAAGTTTATATTCTATCATGAATTTGAGTTACTTTTGCTGATTCTTTCATCTAAGCATATTCAGAAATGAGCATTATATCACTGTGCTGTGTACATTCATTATAGCTGTATAAGATTTCAAGAAAAAGGTTCAAATCCAAACCTTTTCCTAATTTTGAAACTTCTAATCAGAAGAGAAATAAAATAAAGCAATTAGGTTATAATAAAAGTTTCTGTGATCTCAGGAAAATTATAGTAGTTTGAATTCTCATTGCATTTTAATTCAAAAGAGTTAAGGAAAAACAATTTTCATCAATTATTAATTTATCAATATCTTTGATTTCATGGATTATGTTGATATCTGTGATCTAATTAAATAACATTATTCAAATATAATAAATTTTATAACCATCACTTAACACTGAATTCTTGGGTTTTTAGTAGCTCTGCCACCTTTAGATTTCCCTTAAAACTATAATCAATTTTACATCCTAGCTTCCTAGCTGCTGTTGGAATATGGAAATTCTCCCTGTTTTGATGCAAAACTATATCACTGTAGGCTGCACCCCTCAGACAGGTGTCATTTTCCATGTTTTTAGCTAAACCAGTGCAACTACAGAAGGCCTGCAGGTACTGCAAGAGGTGGATGACATTCCTTCAGCAAATATTAAATCAAGAGAACGAATGCAATATTGCCATCAATGATTAAAA
The DNA here is from genome assembly GCF_026979565.1 of Vidua chalybeata. Taxonomy (NCBI): domain Eukaryota; kingdom Metazoa; phylum Chordata; class Aves; order Passeriformes; family Viduidae; genus Vidua; species Vidua chalybeata. The sequence continues at coordinate 14,570,447 of NC_071539.1, forward strand.
TTCAGTCAATTTTGCTGGAAGGAATTTGCGTGTGTAATTCAGCTTCTACCCAATACCTCCCTACTAATGTTATTCCCTCAAGAGGAAAGAATACTATTTGCCATTCTGCTTTTACCCAGTCCTGTCATACAAACTTTATTCTCTTGAGATGAGAAGTAATCCTTAAAATATCAGTATTTGAAAAATCTTACATTTTCCATCTCCCCAGCCACAGATTATGTTCATTTTCTCCTTTTGATGCTCCTTTAAGGAATTCTATTTTCATTGGAGGTGAGATTGGTACTTAGTGTGTTCCATATACACATCTATCCATATACACATATATCCATCTTCCAGGTGTACTAATTACTTACCTAGAAAATCTCTCTAACACTCAGTGAAAATATAAGTAGTTCTAGAAAATAAATCGAGTTGCAAAAGGCATTCTGGCATAGCTTATTGCTCTAATTGGCTGGAACTTAACTGTGGGGGAGGAGGAAAGGAAGGAGAGGAAAAAAGATCATGCTTTTCTTATGTTACTGAAAAGATAAAGCTAATACTGTTTTTATATCATATATTTTTTTTCACTAGAGTTAAAATAAAACATTGGTGTAAGATAAACTCAGTGGTTACAGCAAGGCTTAATGTACACATAGCCTGAATTAAGTCCTTCCTCTGCCAGTGAGAACTGAACTGCAAGGGGCATTTTCAGGAACAATGTCCCAGCTTAAAACAGAATTTCTGCACATCTCTCTTAGTCCTTACAACAGCTGAGAGCAATAGAAAAGTGAAGCATATTTCATGAATGATGTGCTTTTAAATACATAAATATTATGTCCATTTTACTATAAATCTTTTGTAATAACCACTATTTACAGAGGAAAGTACCAGAGCAAAGCAAATACCATTTTCAGTAATTCACTGAGCTAAACACCTAAACCAAGTGCCTGGATTAGTTCTGAACCAGCATTCTTGTAATTAATACTCTACTCTGCAATGTGTTGACATTGGTGATTTATTACAGCTCTTACATTAAAAGTATAACCAGATTTATAGACTTCGTGGAGAGTTAGAAATGCCACATTACAAATGAGGGGTTTTAGTTTTATAAGAAAAAAATGTCTTATTGCTATGTGTATATTAAAATGGTTTTCTGGTAGCCCTGGGAAAATTAATAGTGGTGCATAAGCACTTTATGCCTATTTCATTTAGAGGAGAAAGAGGTTGGTTGTCAGTAGGTGACAAGGGAAAGGAATTTATGGTTATAGAAAAAATACTTCCGAACACTTGAAATCCAGAAGACCTTAATCCTAACTTTTTCTTCCCACAAAAATAATCCCACTTGCAAGTACATATGTTCAAAATATTAAGAATTTTTGAGTAGCATTTAAGCAGCCCATGGACCACAGCATGCACCTGGCTCATGGCCCCTCAGACAGAAGAGGATGTCACCCAGAGGCTACTGTGGATGGTGCAACTCCTTGGGTCACCCAGGATTTTTTAAATTCCACTTAAAAGCCTATTGCTCCTATTTTTCTACTTCTCATTAAAAGGTCTTGACATGTCCTTTTTAAAATAACTACAGAAACACTTGACTGAAAGACGTGACAATTTGGGAAAACACTCCTATGGAAGCTGTTTCTTAACATGGTTTTCAGAAGATGTCTTTAGAACAAATTGTTTTGCTCTGAAGGGATTTGTGCTGCACAGCACTGACAGTTAAGTGCTAAATGGAATCACTCCATGGGCTCTGTATGACTGTTGAACAAAACACAGAAGCTGAACACTAAATAAAACACTACTCTTAAATACGCGAATAAAAGTAAAGTCAAGAGAACAGTGGGTCATTTTTATGCTATATGAGTAAGTGTCATGTTCCAGGAAAAAGTATTCAGATATCACTCCTCTTATGACAATAACTAGTTCCAAAGCAGTTGTTTTATTTAATTTTTTCTAACTCATGGTGAGAAATTTGACTAAGTTGTAGTCAGTGAATAAATGTGTCACATGAGTGAGTGATAGACTTTTAAAAAAGAGAGCAAACTATGTGGGGAACACAGAAGATTCTAACTGAAGCTAACAAGCTACTTTTACCATTTTAAGGAGCTGAATCTTTGCTAATAGACCATATCATGGTTGTGCCTGGAATAGGAAGGAGTGGAGCCTGCTCTAATTTAGCTATTGAAATAGCACCTGGATTTTTGTTACACAAAGAAAGAAAAGTAATCTGGATTTAATCTCCCAGCAAGCAAGCTGTGCTCTGATAGTCAAAGATCAAAATATGGAGAAACTAGAGATAAGAGGAAAAAAACCAGCACAGTTCAGCGAAGACACACACACATGAAAAAAAGAAAAACTCACAGAAAAAAAAAAAAAGCATTTGGATTATATTTGCTCTCACAAAAAAAAAAAAAAAAAAAAAAAAAAATCATGTCCAGCAATTCATTTCCAGCACTGGAGGCATCTGACACAGAGGCTGTGGCTGCAAATGTTACATCCACTGTGAACAGAGGCCAAGGAAACCAGCAGGCCTGTGATGTGGGACACAACACATTCACCCAGAGAGCAAAGGAAAAATGTGTTGTTCATGTTGAGTGCAAACACCCAGACAAGAATGAGGAACTTTTTTTCTCTTTAACATTTACTGAAATCAGCCTGGAAGTTTGAAGTAGGAAGAAGCAGGAGGCATGTAGTGAGTAAAAGGAGGTAAAGTTATGGGGAAATGAAAAAGATGCACTAAACTGGATTTGCAAGAAATCCATAAAGATTGTATCTTGATTGGATTGCTGGGAGACAAGAGGTGAGAAGTTTAAAATCAGCTACACCATGAAAGCACTCCAGGCAAGAGTAAAAGCTTGAATTTAGTAAGATTGCTTAGAAAAAGTATAGAGCAAAGGCTATGATATGGAAAAAATATCTTTTCCACCAAAAATTTTATATTAAGAGAAGTTCTGAAGATAGAAGAAGGGAAATTTCATTTAAGAATTTCTGTTTCTAAAATGCATTAATAGTACATCTACTTTAAATTCTTTTTAGTCTTGAATGAGATTTTCTAAATGAAAAATGAAATATCATTCAGCTTTAAAACCTGTGGAGTACTGTATCTCACCCCAACAATTAAAGTATGCAGTTGTGGCTTCTCATAGCAGTATCCTCCCCTCAAAAGATTTTCATATATATACAGATATCTATTTTAGAGAGATGTAGATCCTGTTGTGGCACTCCTGCTACATTTTTCTATTGTTTCAAACAATGCATCAGGTGGTATCCCCACAAAGACATGGGATCATGTTTGCTCCCAAGTGGAAATGCAAGAATTTATCATAATTTCTATGGGTCACAAGATCCCATACTTAGAAGTTTTTGACAACTAGTTCCTCTCATCTAAATTTAATTCAAATAATTTAAGACTGCTAACCTGCAAATATTTTTTGTTTGTTTTAATGTTTTTCAGTATTGCAGCATAAAATGAGGGCTATGGAATATGTGCTTAGGATAATTGATGGTGCTACCTTGGGGTCCAATATATCCTCCCATATACTAATGGGTTTTTGCCATTCTGGCTCTCAAATTTGTTTTAATAATTGTGACAGCTCTCATTTTTCCTTTGTTAAATCTTAGTGACTGTTACTGGATATTTATTTTTAGAAGCACAAACATATTACAAAAAATACATAAGCCCACTGAGGATGAATAAAACATCTCCATAGTAACATTCTGGATAGTGATGTATGGCTGGTTGCAGACAGACAGACAGACTGACAAACTTCAGTCCTAACTCTGCACCAGGATTTGTCAGCATAGAAGCCTGAGCTCAAAAGTGACTTCAGAAATGAAATGCCCCTTTTTCCTCTCTGAGGTTATTTGGCAGCAATGATTGATTTTTTCCAGATGTGGTTATATAGGAAAATTTATTTTATTAGTTTTAATTTAATCAGTTGCAAATATGATCAAAAACATCCCCTCAAGGCAAATGAATACTTTGGCCTTGCTTGTTTTTTCACAGAAGAAATTCTACCCTACTCATGTATCTTAAGCTTATTTTATAATACCTGTAAATGACATTTTAAATAGTTTGGTTTGAAATTAGTATTGATATTGATGTCCATAGAGTGCAATAAGAGTTTCCATCTGTGGGATAATATGGTAATAAAAAAGACTGTGCTATATTTTAAAGGGACAAGTTCTTAAAAGTCCATTTAGGATTTTTTTTCTCCCTAGGCCTTAGTGTATCCATACCCAGGGCTGCATTATGCACAGCCACGTGTGTAACCATGAGCCATTTCCCAGGCTCGCCCCTGTAAACCTGAATGAAGCTAATTTCCCTCAGCTTCTCTGCAGTTTGCATTGAAACTCTTATAACTTACTTGTTCTTTATGTGTTTTAGCAGTTGTCTATGGCAAGCTTTCAAATACAAATCAGAGAAAAACATGCAAACAACTATGATTTTTAAAGCTAAAAGACACCTTGTGTCTAATTTGTCAGCAAATTAGGTGGGTTTAAAATCCACCATTGAAACAGCAGCAATTTCTGTTCCTTTCATCTAAACAGTTCTGTATTCCAAGGGAACTTGGGATAATCAGTAGTTTGTTGTAGACATGAGTCATAATTATGTTCTTTCTCTCTCATTTAAGTTGTTCGAGTTCATGAATTTTTTGGCTGAGAATGTCATCTTCTGTTACATGGGACTCGCACTATTTACGTTTCAAAATCACATCTTCAATCCTCTTTTCATATTTGGTGCACTTGTATCCTTTGCTTTAAAGAAGTACATATCTCTGTACATTTGTGTGTGTATATATATAATTAAAAAAAAGAATGCATGTTCCATGTGAAAAAAAGAAGTCAACAAGCAAACCAATCAGTTCCTTGAATACTAAAGATCAGTATATTGTCAATTCCAACTGCAATCATCTATTACCTATATCCTAACAACTACCCCAATGCATGTAAGCACATGTTCTTTGGACAGTTGCTGTTTTGCTCCTCTGCTACAGGCAAATAGCTTTAAACCAGCTGGGGAACTTTTGTCAATGGTTACAAGTGAGGTGGGAAATTGGGATAAGTATTGGGACACATCTGTGGGGACAGGTGCAACACAAAACCTTCCTTCCTGTCTGGAACCAGTGCAGATCCACAAACTGGAGAGCTGCCTCCAGACAGATGTGTGCCATAAGCAGGACTTCCCCAAAACTACTTGAATTATATGAAGTCCTTAAAGATCACACAGTTCTGCTTTGCTCAAATCTTTCCTTCTTTATATTTGATATCTCTAGCATACATGGAATTACTTACACCATCATGTGCCTAAGAGGTAAGAAAAGCGCTGTGTCTTTAATTCTGCTATGGTTTCTCAATAAATCTTACTTGTACAGCAGTATAGATTCTTTTCACACTGACAATTTATTCAATGATTTTTTTTGGCTCAGAGCAGCAGCCCTCTGCTTATCACTTTTAAATGAACTGTAATAGCTTTGAAAGTTGGGAGCATACTGTTGACGTGCAGTAATTGTTACATGTAATTTCTAAATGAATAATCAGGACTGCACCAGAGCTCCCTTGGCTCCAGGCTGGGCTGGATGGCAGCGAGGAGCCAGGAGTGGCTGTGCCCCTGTCCTGCTGGGGCACAGCCTGTCCCGCAGCCCCGGGATGGGGCAGGGCAGGGGCACAGCCTGTCCCGCAGCCCCGGGATGGGGCAGGGCAGGGGCACAGCCTGTCCCGCAGCCCCGGGATGGGGCAGGGCAGGGGCACAGCCTGTCCCGCAGCCCCGGGATGGGGCAGGGCAGGGGCACAGCCTGTCCCGCAGCCCCGGGATGGGGCAGGGCAGGGGCACAGCCTGTCCCGCAGCCCCGGGATGGGGCAGGGCAGGGGCACAGCCTGTCCCGCAGCCCCGGGATGGGGCAGGGCAGGGGCACAGCCTGTCCCGCAGCCCCGGGATGGGGCAGGGCAGGGGCACAGCCTGTCCCGCAGCCCCGGGATGGGGCAGGGCAGGGGCACAGCCTGTCCCGCAGCCCCGGGATGGGGCAGGGCAGGGGCACAGCCTGTCCCGCAGCCCCGGGATGGGGCAGGGCTGCGGAGCAGCGCCGGGCCCCGGCTGTGTCCGGGCTGTCCCCGGGAGCCGGGGCTGCAGAGGGCTGCAGGGCTCAGGGCAGGAGCACGGCCGCCTCTCCCGAGCCCTGCAGCTCCAGGCAGCTCTTGGGGCAGCTGCTGCGACTCAGACATGGCCTCTCAAACACTTCACCTGCTCTCCAGTCCCGGCCGCTCGGACTGGAAGTGCCATAATTGAGCCGCAAGACGAGGGGAGGGCAATAAACGTGCAAAATGTGCAAAAGGCATATATAAGGAGCTCCGACTGCCTTTCTTTCAATCTGATAATGGCCTCATGGTTCTAATTAAGGCAACTTTAGGGATAGTTCCACAGAACTTCATCAGAAGAATCTCTGCAGAAAAGGGGAAGAAAAGGCAAAAAGTGCTGGATATAGACAATAAGAATTGCCAGGAAATAAGGAAGTAATAATCAGGTCCAACAGCACATTTATCCTCTGCAAATTGCTGCTCAAGGAGATAATGCTCTCTCTGCAATTGATGATGGGCATTTTCCTGAAGAACTGAAGATGAAGTCACATGTGACACAAATGTGATGAGAGAAGTAGAGTGATTGAAGTGAGATATATTAGGATGAATATAAAACCAGGATGTCTGGGGAAGGCAGATCTCTGCCACTGCACAGGGAGCATTAGAACATGGCATATAAAACATGAAAGAAGATAATATATTTGTTTAATTACATCTTTAAAATAATTTTAAAGAAATATTTGGGTTAATTCTGGTTTTATCAGTAGTTTGTCCACTATTTTCCTCAACATTTTACATTTTAGATGGCTATTTTTGTAGCAAGAGCTTCCAACATATACCCACTTTCTTTCCTTTTGAATTTGGGTCGAAAACAAAAGATTCCCAGGACCTTTCAGCACATGATGATGTTTTCAGGTAAGACCTATTTTGGCTTTTTTAGTATTTTTCCTGTCCACGTTTAGTGAATGACAAAAATAGTCATCTATCACTAGAAAAAGCCACATCTATCACAAAGAATTTGTTATCTTAAACTCAAGTTCATCTCTCCAAAGCTACTGAAGCCAAGTGGATGCCTTCTGATCAACCTCACTGTGCTCTTGCCCTATTTTAATTAATGTTTTGGAAACTCACTTCCCAGGAAGCCATTGTCTTTCAATCCATTGTCCCCCATCTGTCTACACTTCCATGACAATTTGGGAAAGCCACATTTTTAAGTTGTGCTGTTTTAGAGGCACCTGTAGTATACTTGAAAGTATTTTACATAGCAGCAAATAAATATCCAGCTTGGACAGTGTTAGTACTGATACTCAGATCAGACATGGTCTTTGGCAATTCCTTAAACTTCTGGAACAGTTTTACTTTTAAACATGAGATGAGATAATTTCAATTCCACAGACCTTTTCATATGTATTCCAGCTTGATATTTAATTTTTTTATCTTGTTAACCTTGTAGAATAATAAAAAAAAAATTAAAATCCAGAAGAGGGAGCCATGTTCTAGTCTGATTTGCACATCATCCCCAGAAATGTTAAGGCTCATCTGGATTCCGTATTTTTTTACTTGTACAAGCTAGAAATAATTCCACTTGACTTTCTAATGCTAGTTAGGAAAAACTCACTTATAAGCTAAGAATATCTGTTCAGTAAAAGACAGAAATGCAGATACCCCTACGCTATTGATGATATAATTTTCTAAAATTAGAAACTCAGCACATTTTTTGCTTAATTTTCCTGCTTTTTATGCAAAAAATTTATTCCACATTTTTATGGATAAAAGTTCTTGATTGACGCCTTGACGTACAGAGATCCATTTAGCCAGATAACGAGTGAAATACAAAGTGCTGCATTTCAAGCTCCCTCATCAGGAGTACTCCACATCAGGGGGCCTCATTTGTGCCTCTGTAATTCCAGCTCTCTAGAGAGCAACACAGCAGTTCATTTCTATACCCATTCAATCCTTCTGCTAAAAGCTGCCACTGAAAATGTCAGCTAATTCCGGCGAGACTGGAGTGAGGGATGATGACACATCCAGCAGGAGCTGCCTTTCAGCCCAACTGCTTCCCTGCCATTGTTCCATGGGTGACTTGGACCTGGGGATCCCTCTGGTAAGCCTAGCAGGTGGCCAGCTAGACAACAGTATGAAAAATAGCTTCATATCATTTGGTATCTAGTTCCTGGGCTCCATTTTGGCTTATGGTTTTCATCAGCTAAAGTATAGGATGGAAAACCTTCTGAAATCTTTCTTATTCTTTAACTTTTCTGTCCTCGTTTTCTGCAGTCAAATTTCATTCTCCACAGAACAGGAGCAGAAAGCAGCCTGCAGCCAGCAACTGAACGTGAGAACTCACACACATTAGCTTTCCAGGACAATCTGGCAGCTGAGAACTGAAGCAGTAGTATTTAGGCTTCTAAAATGTAAATGTTAAAATTCTCAGAAAGGTAATTTTTATCTATTTTCAAAGATAAAACCCCCTCTATTTTGTAGAGAAAAATGTGTTTACATTATAATAAAGTAATGGCATCATCTGCAACTATAATAATAAAGACTGTCTCTCATGCTGCCAGCAGCTGCACACTTCACAGGATACACAGATTTTCTTTGTAATTCTATTTTTTAAGATGCACCAAGATTTGTGCTTAGCTACCAATATCATTCATAGTGCTATAAACTGATAACACTGCATATAGTGAAAAGCAGACAGGACAATGGCTGCCAGGAGAGAGATATTTCTGATGAGAAAACAAGACATTGAATTTGAGTTTGAAGGAAATTATCTACAATGATCTGTAGCAAATGTCATAGAACAGTTGGAGGGGAGGGGCTGGAGGGGACTTTTAAAGGTTTTCTAGTCCAACCCCCTGCAATGGGCAGGGGTATCTTCAACTAGATCAGGTTGCTCAGAGCCCCGTCCAACCTGACCTCGAGTGTTTCCAGGGATGGAGCATCCACCACCTCGGTGTGGGTTTTACCACCTTCATTGTTCTGGTAAAGCAGAACAGGTTCTAGTTGATCACAGGGGAAAATGGCCTTCATTCACCACAGCATCACACATTCAGATGAAGAAAACAATGAATTTGGGGTTAGTTTTGTTTTCTATCTTATTATCAAATCCACCAAACATTTACTGCTTGTTTTACTGCCACAATCACCGAAGTGATTGCTGAGAAAAATTGCTGAGAAAAGCAATTAAGGTCAGGCAAGTACACTGTTGATTAGCCTTTGATTATACCTTACTCTGCAAAGAACTCTCCTGAAGTCACTAAGTTCTGCTTTTTGATGCATATCAATACAGTCGAGAAAAGGTGGAAGAGTTAGGCTTGGAGGTGGATTATGGAGCATTTTGATTTATCACATTCTTTATCTGCTTCTACCACTCCTCTAAAAATACATTACAGAGGGTGGATTAGCTTCTACAACTGTTTTTAATCATGATTCCTGATAACATTCCATTGTAAATGAAAACTTGATTAGTCCCTTATACAAAGACTAATTGAGCCCGAGCTTCTCAAATTAAGTTGAACATCAGCTAAAGTGAGCAGTCCAACAGTCTCTGCTCATGTGGAAAAAAAAAAAAATTAAAGTCTTAGACTTTATAGCACTTTCCACTCTTCTCCCAACATCTTTATTTACCTTTTACTCTGTTTTCTTCTTCTCTACAACACATAAATATAGACAACAGAGAGGCTTGTGGGACACAGTGCTACAGGGGTGGTTGCTGTTAATATAAGGTATCACAGCATCAGTGGAGTCTGAAAAGATCAACACAGATGCAGAATTAAGCCAAAAGGCCCATGTACAGACAGCTGTTGTGCAGGCATTTACATCTACACACTCATACAGACACAGAGGTGGGAAGTGGCAATGTGAAGAAATCAGCTAAATAGAAAAGAAAGCAAGGAAAAAAAGAGCAGAAAACAACAACTGAAACCAAAGCACCAGGGCTACCCACAGAAAGTCTTCTCTCCTGGCAGATTTGTTTCCCACCAACAACAAACACTCCAGCCCATGGGCTCTTCAGAGGGCTGGGTTTGGAGAGGTGTTTGTGTGGGGTGTGGCAAAGGATGGCTCACAGCCCTACAGGGCACACAGGTTCTGTTCTAAGGACTCTGGACCTTAACCCTGGTCTGGACTGCTTTGAAGGCTCTGACACGTTAAAGAACATTGCTTAAAGATAACTCACTAATGGCTGGCACAAAAAAAAAAATCTGTTAGGAAATCTGTGATTCAGCCCAAGGATGAATGGATTAACACAGATGTGGAGCTACCATCAGTGCACCTCTGAAAGATGAGGGCAAATGGTTCATCAGAGTTGGTCTTTTGCTGCACCACCCTGTCAAAGTGTAGCACCACTCTGTCCAAGTGTACCAACATCCACTGCATCCAGTCATTCCACTGGGCTTTGGTGGCATTTCTCCCTGAAGTTTTACAGCAAAATTAATCTTTCTTAACTTCAGTCCATTTCTGTAGCTCAACATTTTCTGAGGTTGTTAAAATTTCCTTCCTTCACTTGTATTATTACCTGGAAAGTATTTTGAGAGAGATATATATACACATATAGTAGTCCTTGCTTCTCATTGAGTCTTTACATTTTAAGTGTATTCATCTGTTTCCCACTGCTTTAGTTGTTTAGTTTGATTATTTATTTTGCTTTAGACATGTCTTTAGTTGAAATTGAATTATCTCTTATAGACTATGTAAAGTCTTTTATAAACAAAAAATGCAAAGTCACTCACTGTTTTTCTGAACTGAAGAAACAGCCAGTCCACTGCTCAAGAATACTAATTAACTTTTGTATGCATATGTGTGTGTGTGTGTCTCTGTGTCTGTAGATATATATATATATATATATACCCTCTTACAAAAAGAGGTGTTCTAGATTTAAAATTAAAGGTGTGATGCAACTGTGTGAGGCAGCACTGTTTTCCACTGAAATTTAGCTGTGCTAATCATCCAGATTACCACTGCAACCGCTGAGATAAAGATAATTTCGGTAGTAGTTCATTCCCTCCTCAGATACATGCCTAAAATGAGATTATATTCTTCCCCTGTTAGAAAATAGTAAAGCATTGCATCCTCAGAGGTGTCGTTTACACAAAAGCAAAGCCAAGGACAAGCCCAGTATCTGCCTGCAGGGTTTTGAACCTGCTGCCACTGAGTATTTTCAGATAGTGCAACCCCAGTCTGCTTCTTCCTTGCAGAAATGGCTTTGTGCTGTTTCCTGGATAAACTTCTATACCAAATAATTGAAATCCCAGCTTCTATGCCAAATAATTCACATTCTAGCTATGTAAACTTAAAGAGCTTTGGAGTTCTAGGCCAAAAACAGCTGCATTTAGCAGTTAATTAAATGATTCTGCATATGTCATCAGTGCCTTACAAGAGGTTTGATTATTGATTTAATCTCTCAATACTTTTCAAGGTACCTTTTGGACTCAACATGTATTGTATACACATAATGATTTTGCTCTCTAGAATTATTTTGTGAAAGTTTTTTGGAGAACGATAAAGTACATTTAAATAGATACATGAAAGGCATGGGAAAATATGGAGTATTATTTGTATTATGCATCCTGAGGGCTGCAGGCACTAGCAGGCTTTTCCCCCCTCAATTTTTAAATATGGCATTTTGTCAAGACCTATTTAGTCCCCTTATTACAATCTATGGGGATTTTTTTTAAACTCATTTAGCTGTTTTCACCACCTTTGTAATTCCTTGTTTATTCAGTCTCTATGGGTGTATAATTCTACAACTATTATAACGTTTCAAGTACATTAATTTATTCTGCATCCCCTTTTAGATATTTAAAATCATCTTTGAAAAACTATTCATTGCTTGTAAGTCATGTTTTTCTGACTAGTTTTACAACATTAAATTATTTTAAAGGAATATATTCTATATTTTCAAGGAAGAAATTAATAGCATATTTAGGTGCAGATTTTAATGCCAATCCTCTTTTTCACTTGCTCCTGACTTCATGAGTAGTCCTACTTAACACAGGATATAGATTTCTCTTTCAACCTGCATTAAGTTCAGATTACTACTTTATTTGCAATTATTCAAGACAAAGAATTCAGTGAATGTAAAGCAAAAGCATGATTATTGTGTGAATATGAGAGTCCTTTCATTGTTCACTTTTGCAAATTTGCTGCATTAAATCCCACCCTTTCAGTTAGCACGATTCAGTACTTTATAAGGAGGATTATGGTCTGATAATTTCCTCTGCCCTTGGAACTGGGTTTGGACTGCAAACATTACAATTCTGTTTCTCCATCGCTTTAAGTTCTTCACCCCGTCTTGTTTCAGGTTTACGAGGTGCGATTGCGTTTGCGCTGGCCATTCGGGACACAGACTCCCAGCCCAAGCAGATGATGTTCACCACAGCCCTGCTGATGGTGTTCTTCACGGTCTGGGTGTTTGGAGGGGGCACCACAGCAATGCTCACCTGGCTGCAGATCAGGTCAGTACTGTCAGTGCAGCACCAGCCAGCAGAGCGGAACGGGATCCCTACGGATCCACCACTACATCCTTACAGCTTCCTAATGCTTATATGTGTGCTTTTTATAGCTTTAACACACACAAAGGGAGTATTTATGTACCTCTTAGAGGCTCCAGACCACAAGGAGCAGGTTCTTCCTAAGTTTGTTATGGGCTTAGACATAGATCAGATGCATCCTTTTTTCCTGAGAGTTTGTTTCACTACTGCTGCTTTTAAACACCGTGAATACATCTTAATAGTGTCCGCCTGAACTGGACACTGAAGCTGAAGAATGAGCTATACAGGCAGGTTTTGCCCTCATCCTAAAATCTGTAGTTACTACACAAACACGTAATGAATCATGCATTTCTGATTATAATGAGAATATGCTGGAAAAATCTTCCTCCGCTGCTGCCTCATTCAGGCATTAATTTATTATGCATTGTTTTATATATTCTTCTTCACTATATTATTTTTTAAATTACTTCATAGTCACTTGTATTCACAGAGAGCAATAAATGACAAGGGAGGTTAAATTACAAGAGAGAGGGAAATAGAAAACTGGAGTGAAAAGGATCTAATTTAAATGCAGTGTCCTTCCAAGTGTGCTTTTTTGAAACCCAACTTTTAATAATGAGTGTACTCATGCTGGTTATTGATTCTGGTTACTTCACAATCCATTCAGAACTCCCTGCTGTGATTTGCAAGATCACCACAGAAATCCTCAGTATCAAGATAGGCCTGCAATTCACAATTCCTTATCATTTATTCTATATATAGCATATGTTTTCCTTGTTTACAAAATGGTGTCTGATTACAAGCCTTCATATCAGACTCTTGCTATAAAATAGCAGCTGAAGATAACCAAACTGGGGCTTTTACAAAGAGCATAGATAAAATTGCAGACAAAATAAGGACTAGCGTACAAATGTACTGGATAAACATGGATGCAGGCGTCCATCTTCGGCGTGGAGGTTTTCTATTTCTGTGACAGTTTGATTCTTCTTCATGACATGTCTCATGTCCCATAATGTCAATCAAGGCCATTACAGTTTGGATACACTCTGGCACTATCAGTCATCTTTCTGAGATTTGCCACTTTTTCACTGTCAGTCAGCAAGAGTTTTTCTATGTGGCAACGGAAACGTGGGTGAGGAAGAGCTTTCTCATTAGATCTTGGGGAGCAAATCAGTCTGGGTTTCCATAATAGGAGATAAGGAATAATGCTGAGAATACAGTAAGGGAAAAAGGCTGTGAGCAGTAGTCAGTGTGCAGTCTGAGAGCTTGGGTCACTAGATGCCCCTTGTGGTTTAGCTCTTTAGGGAATTTTAAAATTAAGATTGTGCAGTGCTTTCACTAACAAGAAAATGAATAGGATGCAATGGCATTTATTCTGCTACTTAGTGCTACCCAGAGGTGCAAAGCCCCCCAAGACCACAAGTGAGGGGCTGACTCTCATATTAACTGTTTATACTGTTCAATGCATGTGCTTCCTTCTCTAGCCTCTTGTACAATAGATTTCACCAAAGACACTGAAAGTAGACAATCATTACTGATTTGAAATGTTCATCTCTGAGGATTTCCTGAATCCCATCAGGTCTGCCAGACATTTTTATCAATAAAATAAATTGGGTTTGTAATCAGGATATCAATTTTTTTACTATAAAACTATTAGGTTCATAATTTACACTTAATTTCTTGACATTGGAACATACATCTTCATAAATTATGAGGATGTCAAATTAAGATAAAATTTTAAATAGACATCTTTAATTACAAATTTATCTTGAGGCTCTGATTTCTCCTTCTAGTGAAAATTGTATTTATAATTTATTACACCTCAATGTGCACTTTTGTCCTTAGCTACCAGCATTTACCTTTTTAGTCTTAATTAATTTTGCTAAGTAATTGTATTCAAAGGTGGTGGTAAGTCTAGAAAATTGACACTTGTATGGATTCTGGTAGATTAGTTTGCTGAGGAAAGTTATGGAGCTGTGGCAGATGACACCAGCTTGCTTGGTCAAATCCCCCAGCATGCTGGCACCTGTGCCTGAACAGCAGCTCAGAGCTGCATCTATCCCCATGATTCTTTAGAAGGAAAAGATGGTATTTTTCAAGCTAGTTTGGAGGGTTCAGCTCACAAAGCCAAGGGAAACTGCATTACAAGTACAAAAATGATATGATTGTCTCTGAAGAGATTTATTGGAAGGGATTTGCATGCCATCAATTACAGAAAAAAAGGGCTGAAGCCAGGGAAATGCTACAACCATGGCTATGAGCACAGACGAGGGGGACTGGTCTCACAGCAGCCCTTCGTGATCAGCTGATACAGACGTACCTCAGGCACCTTCCCAGGGCAGTTTGAAACTCCTCTCTGAGATTCCCCAGTGCTCCAGGGAACCAGATCTACCACTGTCAGTCAAATCCCAAGCACAGTGCCAGCTCAGTTAATCTAAATAACTAAAGGTATTCACCTTATCAAAATAGCGCTTCCGGGAAATTAAAAATATATGAATGGTCACACTGACTACACTGGCTTTCCCAACAGAAACTACAAGTGCTCTATTGGTAAACCTGCTCAGGAGAGAATGGTCAAAAACAGCACAATCTAGCAAATAGCAGAGTGTGCTTTTTTTGCCAATTTTTCATCATAAAATGGTTATCCAGCAGATTATGTATTTAATTGAACTGGAGGCATTCAGAGACTAATAGAGAGGAGCATGTGATTTCTGAATCTGTTTGGATGGATTGAATCTCATTCACATGCACTGTTTTGTGTCCCCTCTCCCTCTGTGAAATAGGGTCCAGTTCCTATCATTAGTTCAGGAGATGCAACTCTAAACTCCTCAAGGTCAATCAGCTCAGTCTTATCCTAGAGATAAATGCTTGAGTTTATATGGTACAGACCAACTTACCCACAGGTTGGATTTAAAACATAAATAAATCTATCATCCATTCAGTTCAAGACATGTAAAAATAACATAAATCAGAAAGAACCCACACCCATATATTTACCATTTGCTCTGCCATAATGCATTACAGTGTTAGGGCAGAAGACAGTACTCGGATCTGTACAGCCTTCTTGCTGTATATTATTGCCCACATATTATAGCATGTTTCAATTATTCATTGCTCTCTCCTAATTTACATTGTGAGGTTCTCGTAACCGTGATCAGGACACTTGGTGTATAAGGGAATAGAATAATGACAATATTAAAATAAGAGTATGAATCAAACTTCTGAAAAAAATCAGTCTTTGTCTCCATAATAACTGGATTTCCCATAATTGTCCCCCTCTCCTCACAGCAATAGCATCAGATCTGCGCTTTTCTTTTTCAGTTAAAATTTAACATAATGTAAATAAAATCTGTCACTCTATTTTTAGAGAAAAGATAGGATGTATCCTCTAGAGAGGATCTACATCAACTTCCATCTCCCATAATAATGCAGCAACATCAATCAGCTGTGTCACAAGAAACCAGCTAAGAGCTTTTGTTTAAAAAAAGCTTAAATGGATCCCAGGAATCCACTAAATTTATTAATAATAATTCTTGTTCCCTTTAACAAATTAATTATATTAAAACATATATTCCTACTTAAACTCTATCTTGAATCTAAGAAAAGTTCTTAAAGCCTTGGAAATATGACCTGCTAATAACAAAATTTATGTCTAAATGTGTCTATATGTCAAAACACAATTTTAAAAGAAATCCATACCAATCATTCTTATCTTACTACTGCATTTACTTATACACAGCAGCCTTCAAAAGAAGTCTTAAAAAATTCTTGGCAAAGACTGAATATTTCTTCATTTTGTTCTAAAAGAATGAAACACACTTTTGGAAATGTCTTATTTATTTTAGCTGTCTCCTTTCTAAACACCTGAAACTCTGAGTTTCAGGGAGTGTTGGGTGCTCCCTTTCTGAAGATGAGGTTGCATTTGGAAGTTCCCAGCTGTCTGGTGCAGTAACCCAGCACTTCCCAGCACAGTGGTGGTGCAGGTGTTTACAGCACTATCAGCTGCCACACCAAGAGCAGAGCTGGCTGCACCACATTCCTAAGTAATACATTGTCTTTTGACTTATCTTAAAGTTGTAACAGGAAAAAAAATTGCTTTTACTCCCCATGTGAAAGGACTACAATATTCAGTTCTTGGCAGGCAATGAATAAACCTGGATCAGCATGTGAGAATAATTTCATAATACATCAACACCAAAGCAGAGATAGCCATTTAAGTTCGCAGTCAAATTGAGCTATTCAATAAATGTGCCTTCAGAGATGTTGAGCATTACTTGCTAATGCTTTTGGATATATGATTCCCTTCATTCCCCATACTCTGATTAAAAATAGAGAGCTACATCTTACAGTAAATCTGCACTGAGAGGTTTGAGGATAAAGGATTCTCCTGACAGGCAGAGCAAAAATTCAAAGCTGTTAATAAAACATGTCCTATAAAAGCATTGTGCTAGGTATTAGGTCTTGTTTGTTTATCATCACCTTCTGTGTAAATGTTTGTCAAGAGATTTGCAAACTCTTTGTGCATCTCTTTGCAGCTGTTCTTCACTTAATAGGAAGAATTTTATTCCATAATCTAAATAAATACTGAGCAGCTTTGAATAGTAGCTTTTATTACTGTGCCTATCTGGCCATTACTGTTGGTAAATGTATTTTAGAAAAGACCTGTCTGTGTGCCTGGCTGCCCTTAAAATCACACCATTTCTAGTTCACCTAAAACTTCAGTTCCAAACATCCAACTTTCTCTAAGTACCGAGGCCTGGCATACCCCATTTTTGGGGGATGACCAAGGCTGACTGAACTCACATTCTCAGCAAATCATCTCACTCAGCAGAAGTAGCCAACAATTTGGATCCTTCAGTATCCAATAGTTTGTTTCAACACCAAAGGGTAAGGCAGTGCATATGTGTACCAGGATGGCTCATTAGGGATGTAGATGGGCAGCGGGATGAAATGCTGTGCCATGACTGTGTATGAATATGGCTGTCTACTACAAAACAACCCAAAAACCTGGTTAGTAGAATATGGTTCTGTGTTTATCTCAGCCCTTTAACAGCTAATTATAGACTGCTGAAAGACAGAACTTTATGACAGAGCAACCACAGTTGCTCACAGTTGCACATCATGTTGTTACATGATCTTGGCCAGGATTACAGCACTACTGCTTCAGTAACAAAAATATTCTTTTCATTATTCCCAAACTCTGTAGTAGCATTCCCTGTGTCCAGCTGTGTTCAAGGGGGTGCTGCAGAAAGGCACTGGACAGAATGGTCTCCTGACAGGTGATCTGGGCAACGAGGCTGCGGTCAGCTGAGGCAAGGAGGAATGATCCTGTTGGTGGGTTAAGAGAAGCCTCATCAGAATATTGCACTGCATCACAGAGTGCTGCTCTGCTCACGGAGAAGAGCATGAGACAGCACATCTCCTTACAGCCATTCCTGTGAACTAGAGTCAAACTAGAGTTTGATCTCTAATGCCTCTCATTTATTCCTAAATTAAGGACAAATATCTTGGCTTTCCTTTTTCCCTCACATGGGCACACAAGGATTATCCATCCTGAAACATGGCTAGTCCATGAGACACACTGAATGTACCAGCCAAGAGTGTGTGTACATATCTTCAGATGAGCCATAATTCAATACCTAGAAATTATTATGAATCTTGTTAATTGTTTTGCTTGTATTCATTTGAACAACACATGTTCCTGTCCTCATTCATCAAGAAGAAGGAAAGCCAGTTTAGAAAAGAAGGTTTAGCTAAATAGTTTTCCTGGCCTTGGCAGATTCTCTCTTCTATAACCATATTCCTTTGGGTCATATTTCCTCTAGAGTCCTGGAAAACAGTTTAGTTGAAGTGAAGCATCTGTTATTTACTGTTGGAAACAGAATCTTCAACTGTAATTTGTGAGTGACCACAACATAGAGATGAACAGTGCAATTAAAGGCAGGATATTTTCGAGCACGGTTGTATTTCTGTGCACTTTGTACTGGTTATTATTTTGTTTTGTGTTTAGAACAGTCATAATCAGCCTAACTGGTGTTCCCTCTTAGTAACAAATATAGCTCCGATAAACAAAGTTTGATCTGGTTTGCAGGGTCATACTGCTCTTTAGCCATGGTACAGTGTGTATTTAAATCACACTGCAATAAGCACTCCTGTTGAGAGGCCAATTTCAGCCAAGTCTCTTCAGCCCACTGAGAATTTTTTCACCCAGACACTCCTTCAAGAGAGATCACACTGTCTTTACCTGGAAAAGCATTTAATCCTAAAAAAAACCCTTTGAAATCCAGAAACAGCTGTAATTTAACATAACAAGTCTAACCATAAATGATGCAACTATTTTTAATGTACTGTCCTTAGCTGGCCAACGATCTGTTCCTGTGAACATCTACAGGACAGCCTTCTGCCTGGCACCTTTTATACTGATGATAGTTTGAATATTCTTGCATTACCACTAATGGCATGTACATGGGAAAACATATTGCTGATCCCCAGGCTCTCCTCAGCCTTAGGATGTTACTGATCAATGTGCAGACTCTCAGGTCACAAAATCTACATGAAAAAGTGATTTTCATGATTGTGAAGAATACCTTCAAAATTATTCAAGTAAAATTAAACTAACAAGGAAGCTTTCGTGTGTTCTTTATTGTGGGACAGCCCACAATAAAGGCTCAGAGGAAATGCTGTCCCAGCTTTATTGAAGGAGCATTATCTTCAAGACACATTGTTTTACTGATGAACTCCATCATTGTTTGCACACAATATTCTGAGTACAACAGAAAAATAGTAATTTGTGATTCACTTAGGAAACTGTATTGTCCACCCAGTAACTCACCTACCCAGCAGGGTGAGGAGCAACTAGTCCAGGAAGACAGTGGAAAAGGCAGAGTTTTGACTTCAGCTATAGGACATCGAGCCACTATAAATAACTATCAGCAATTTCAAGTTTAGCCAAGAGATCGCTGTCATTCAGCATTTGAATAATTTGCTTGGTAATGTATTGATTACTTGTGACATGGGTCACAGAGAGCAGGAGATCAGATGCTGGTTTATCACTTTGTTCCCCTTGATCCCCTGTAGCAGCACAGGCTAAAATACTGGGTTTGAACTGAGTCAAGGATCTTTTTCAATACAAAAGTATTGCTAGGTGTGCTATTTTTTCTTTGATTGGTGGTTTTTGCCACCAGCTCTGGATTTTGGGTATGTAAGTACTTCATGTGTATGTAGTAAATACAAGAAATAGCAAATGGTCTGGAGCTGCTGACTGAAGGCATATTAGAAAGGCATTCTGCTTCAAACCCAGAGGAGTTCAACATCACACATGAAATTATCTTTGAGCAAAGGAAACATTTCTTGGAGTACCCCCACACTGAAAGGGTTAAGATGGCAACAGCTTTTGTAATGGTAGCTAGAGAATGATGAGCCTGGGAAATGCTATAAATCAAGAAGCACTATAAAATTGGACATTAAACGTATTGGATGTTATTATAAAAAAAGGAAATTGGATAATTTCCTTTCATTTCTATCTGAAAATGAGAAATCATCCAGGTAATGAATCTCAGTGATCTCCTGAAATGCCTGTCATTTATTTGCAAGGTACTTCTCTGCAAAGATAAGGTGTGCATTTGATCTCTCACAGTTATTCACCACAGCATTTTGCCTGAATGGCACTAAACAAGATTTATAAACATTTGTGCTTGATAACAAAATAAAAGACTAAAATACAGAGAACTTGGCTTTCTGACTGCCACTGTGAAGGCAGTCCAGGGCAGACATTGAATAGGAGATTTTGGATTGCAATTGTGACTCATGCATGACTTGTACACGACTCCAGCTATCAACTCTGTTGGTCTTTATTGGCCAGAGGGGTCTAATTTTGAGCACAGTCTCCTAACAGGGCAGACAGTTAAATCCCACCTCACACAGCTTGTATTTCTAGCTCCACATGGCTATTGAAAACAGAAAAATAAATATATGAAAGATACACTTTTATTGCTAGAATATTTGGTACAGGAGAGAAGGAAAATTACACAACAATAAAAGATTCATGCCTTTCAGTTTACTAGCAGCAAATGATAAGATTAACTTTCCACAGGCCAAAAACGCTGACTAGTTCCAGAAAACTATAAATAAATCTATAATTTGGAATAAAAACCATCCAGCTGGATTTGTGTCAATTAAACTATTTAGCTTATCCTATGTTAAAATACTGCTGCTTTGATATGCTTGAGTATGCTAAAAAAGTTTTCTTCCATCTAATGCAGTAACTTTTTTCTCCCATTAAAACTTTTCTCCTTGTCATACAAAAGATAACTGCTGTGCAGCAGTCAATATGATGAAGTTATTCAAGTTACAAAGAATCAAATAAACCTATCTGGAAATAGTGCTAGGGAACATCTTAATTATTTGAAACTTTGGAATGAGACTGATGATTGCATTCTACCAAAATATCCCAAATTAATCTGGAGCTCTAACTACTCTGTCAGAATTAAATTGGAGCAAACATAAACCCAGCTTCTTTCAAGCATATGTCAAAACTGTGTCATTTGAAGGTAAGCAAAAGGTACAGAAAAATAGTTTGAGCCTTTAAAATTTGAGATAAATATGTGGTATCAAACTGGACTCTAGAAAAATTAAGGATCATATTTACTAAGATGAATCTTATATTCCTGGTCTTTAAGTATTGAACAAGATACTGCTTAATTTTTTCTATTATTGGTCAGAAACTGATGCTTTCTGCAAAAGAAGTGGTCTCAAAACTCACTGAACTTTGATATTTCAAGAACTGTGTGATGCTGTCAGCTGGACTAAAAAATAGAAGAGCATGGAATTAATGGTTTTCACGTTTGTTAGTTTGCATAATTTCCAAAGTGTGTATGTTCATCCTTCTCCTATTTTGCTTGACTAAGAATACTAGAATTTCTTCAGCAAGAATATGAAATGAATGTTTCATTTAGAAGGGATAAAAATTTTCAGCATGACCTAAAACATCGTTTCAGTATGAAAAAGACCCAAAAGTTTTCAAACATTCTCAGGTTTTTTAAGCTTTCCTGTAGTTTTCCTTTCTGTTATCAAATATTCCACAAAGTGCAAAAAACATTTCATTCAATTTTTAAACTCTACACGAAGAAAAAAAAACCCAGAACAGACCTTGTATCTTCCAACAAGGATAAAGGTGCTAATTAGGAAGATTTGGGGTCTTACAGGCCCTGAGGGTCTTATGCAACATGTGGACTATGACCTGAATATTCTAACAAAACAATAGTGAATCTAAAAATAAAAACATTACTGGCTACATCTGGGTTTACAGAGGAACTTTGTAGCAGAAGAGAACTGTGACTTCAATTTTCATGAAACTTGCAATTCTCGTGAAACATTCCTCTGGAAATTCTGAACTTTGTGTTCTTTTTTAAAATGTAGAGTGGAAGGACAGGTCTGGCATGCTTGATAACAAGCCTATCAAATTGTTCCAGAATTTGTTGAATGTGAAAAGTTAATTAAAGCAGATATTAAGTAATCAAGGCTCTGTATGGAAGCCTGGGCTTTTAGCTTTTAATAAACAGATAATTACAGTGTAATAGAGACTTTTGTATAGTGAGTTATCAGAAACAGCCCAACAGTGACTGGCTGGTCAGTACATTGATGAGCTTTAAATGAGAAAATCATCTCTTATCTCAGCAAGAAGTACTTGATTTCGTTGCCCTTAAAATTATATTCAGCTTCTGCATTTTTTACTTCTTCAAATAGATACATCATTTTGTTTTAGTGACAAATAATATATAAAGGGATCTTGAAAACATACATAAAATTATGGCTTTATAAATCCAAAATATTTTCTATGCAAATAAATATACAGAAAAGATGTTTGTACAAAAGTTTATATATAAGTGTTGTTTATGTAAAATATCCAAAGAGGAATCCTAAAAAAAAAAATCACTCTTTGCTCATCTTATTGTACAAGGTGTTGTATAGGGTGACCTTGGAACTACTCAGTTGCCTTTGCTATCCACTTATTCATGAGCACTAAGCCTGGTCAGAAATTACAGAGTGGGCTCAGGGAGTCTGCCTGCATCTTGATTTGAGCCTTAATCAGTCCCTGAGCATTTCTAATCTCCACCCCAAAAAATCCCTGCAAATGCCATGGCAGCCTTTTCCCACCTAGACACAGCAGCCACAGCCCTGCTCTCCCTCGTGCCTGCTTGGGTTTGAATCTTTGCTTCCTCTGCCTCATTCAATTTCTTCCACCCTTCTAGAAGAATTCTAGCCCAAACCTCATCAATTCTTCATCTGGCTGTATATGCATCATGAGGTGAGGAAAACAGAGAAGTTAGAAAATATTTTTAATTCACCAGAAAATGAGATAAAATCATTGTGTAGACTGGTGGCTAACGTGTTCACTAAGGAGGTATCAGCTTCTGTCCAAGCAAGTATTTCTGTTCCATTTTAAATGAGTTATCAGCTAAAATACATTCATCTTTGGCACAGTAAATTCAGAATCCGGGTCTTCCAGTAGCCTATTCATTAGTCTACAGAAGAACGACTGCTCACATGCTTTCTGATCTAGTAACCCTTACATATACTTGAATTTGAATTCTATTTTCTCAACTTAATTCCAAAAGACAGTCTGCAGCCAACGTACTTTCTTATTTATGCTCAATGCAATACTGGGAAAGAGTCATTGAATTCTCCATCAGAACATTTCTTTGTGTCACCTTGTGACTTTGAAATCGAAGTCATAATGGATGTGTGCCACTTTCCTATCACTTACATTGAAAATCAGAATTATAAATACAAGCTCCCCAAGTTAGATTAAGCAATGTCGATACAGTTTATTACAAATATCTCAGCTTGCGTGTCCCAGAAAGGAGTAATGATACACTTTAAAATATAAAGTTAATTAATCTTTTCTTTGTTTCACAAAAGAAGGGAAGAAGGCTCCTGCCTTTTCATATGTAGATGTGGCCCAGGCTGTAGTTGTGGACTTGGCAGTACTGGGCTAATGGTTAAACTCTACAATCTTAAAGATCTTTTCCAACCTAAATGATTCTGTGAATCTATGGGGAGTTTTAGGCATTAGACTTGGTTTAGGCATTAGATTTGCCTTTCAGCTCTGAAGTTTACTGGCTCTGCTCAGTACCTGAGCCTCAGGTACCTCAGAACCTGAAGCCAATACCAAAATATCACATATTTATGAATACATTGACAGAAATATCACATTGCCTGAAGTCACTGGCCACAGAGAAGTACTTAGAGCCCCAGGGAAGCTGAGTGGCAGTGGAGAAATGGGGACAGATATTAACTGGTGCAGGATGTCATAATGACATGCATTTATTTTCTTGGCCCATAGGCAGAAGTATACTATGCTTTCAGAATCCCTGATCAAGGCAATTTCTCACTCCACTTTCTCACTTTGTCTCTTCTTAATCTCATGCAAGCTATTGCTTTCCTTGTCATCACAGCTAGAATTCAGATAGCTCATAGCTGCTACATAGAGCAGTTTATTCTTATTTTTACAAGAAGGCAATGGGAATGGAGTGCTTTTCTTAACCGTGATGCAGCAAACACCTCCCAACACGCTACAAAGCAACACAAGAAGCTTAAATAAAACTATGAGGCTTTATAGCACACTCCCTATCTCATCCTTCCAGAACTCCTTTTCCCCTGCACTCATTTTAAGCTCCAACTGGGTACTTCAGGATTATTGCTCAAGCTGTATATGGCTATAGAGAGAAGACAAAATAAAATTTAAATTAAAAAACCCAAGCACTAGAAACTTTGAAGAGTGTCTTCAAATGCACTTGTGAAAAAAAGAGACATAATTTAATTAAAATGAAAGTGTTCTACCAGTGTTTCCCAGTTAATAAGTACTGTTCAACAAAGGGGTGATTAACCCTCATCCTGGCTGTTCATGAAAAGTTTGCAAGGACTGGTGCAGGCAGTGTTAAAAAAATCTCAAAACACATGTTTACAAGCTAGCCCCCAGCAAATAAGGCAAAATCACCAATTTGATTCATTACCAAAACAAAATTAGGAAATTTTTGACTTGAGATCAAGAGAATCAAGAGGTTTGCAGCCACAGTTGAATTGCTGATGTAAAAGGAAAAAGCCAACATTGACATCTGAATCCTTTGCTTTGTCAGAATAAGAAAGCTCAAATGCAAAGCAAATACCTGATAGTTCCTCCATTCTCCTGAATACAATGTAACACAACACAAATACATGTATTCGAGTTGAATTTCATCTGTAAGGGCACCAGACTCAAGCTTCTGGATCATTTACATTCCATTTAAACTCTTATTCTCTCCAAATAAATGAATTTTTCCCACGTCATACATATTTAGAAATGTGAGTAAAAACAATTCAAGACAGATGTGAATAAAAACAATTCAAGAAAAACGTGAGTAAAAACAATTCAAAACAACCCCAAGCCTAGCATTTGTACGTAGTGTACTTTCTAAACTCTACAAGGGGCCTTTGCACACTGTGAAATAAGGCCATTTCCTATAGTTCTTGATGACCACAGCAACCAACTTACAAGTGTCTCTCTTCATTGGTGCTGCTGTACAAGGGAAAGTCATCTGCAAAGTGAAAAGGAAACAAAGCCCCCTGAACAGCACTGTCCCAAAGCCACACCTGCTGCTCCATGAGCCCAGTGACACTGGCAGGTCTCACAGTTTTGGATGACATCTGCTCCAAATTTGCCAACTGTACCAGAAAATATTTTTTCTCTATGAAACCTCTGCAGCTCAAGGGGTTGGAGGGTGTCTGTGGGCATGCACACACACATATTTATGTCAGTAATAGATTTGCATTGCCTATATAAACATTATATTGCACTATAAACAGTGCAAATACATAGATCATAAATAGATCCGTTTCTATTTTAGATACAGTAAATTCTTGCATGAATGGCCTAAATATCATTTTAAACAGTCACAAAAGATCTAAATTTATTGCTTGAAACTGGTGAGGATGGCCAAGTTTCTTAAGGAATGATTATATTGCAAAAACAAATTTAAAATCAACAGAAATCTGTACTGTCTAAACTAAACAGTGCAATTATCAAACAACTCATGAAATAAAAACAACATTGAACAGCATAAACACTAGATAAAGGAAGCACACTTTTCCAGCATTTCTATAGTCACTCTGTCAAAAAGACCATTATGCATTAATTGATATTTGCTGTATCAGGAGGATATAATCTATGTAGGTTTGGGGTTTAAAATGGTATACTAAAAAATTAAATAAAATGGGTGGCTTTGAGTGACTATCTTATTCTGTGTTGCTGAGAAGCAAAGTGGTGGAAAAGAAATGAGAAGTTAAATTTTCCATTAAGCAGTGTCTTAGAACATTGCCTTCAGAAAAGACACTACTGTTCATCCTGCTGTATTTAAAGTAGCTTTAAAGTGTTTTGACACAAACATGCACTGGTGTTATTCTGCCATTTAAACAAAAGGGTAATAATTATTGGCACTATATACATCAGACAATGAAAATTTAGGCGAAACTTTTCTGTGTAAGTACCTAACATTTTCCTGAGTCTGAGCCCTTTTTCCTACATAAGGAAACATGGAAAGATCCTGTCAGTGCTTACTCAGATTATGCATTGCAGCATCTCTGCCTATGAGCAGTGACCTCAGCTCTACACACCCTTGTGCTGAATGGTGTTGAGAATTCAGAACTGCCCTTTTTATTTAATATTTGGTTAAAAAAATAGTACAGTATATCTTATATTGTATACAGGAGAATATACCTGCTTTGCACAGCCCTGGGTCAGTCAATCCATACAAGTCCTTACTATAATTCCCTGCTGTTCTGAGCACTTCAGATAGAACTTAGCTGAACATATTTCAAAGCAGGAATTAAATATGATCTTAAACAATGCAGCTGATTTACAAGCTTCTTGTGAAAGGAGTAGCCTAGATGGGCAGAAGGGTGATAGCTTTCATGGCATCAGATCCCAGCAGCAAAGGCAGAGGCATTTACTCAGCCTGTTTTGGTTGTAACATGCATCAAGCTTGACCAGCATTACTCTGCCCTTACAATGTCTCTGTCCACAATTGCTCCCAGTACCAGCTTCATATGATAAATTTCAAGTGTCATTGCAAGAGATGAAGTGCATGATATATTTTACCCCATGCCGTGAGCCATGGGAACTTAGAGTTGGTCATCTCATTATTTAGACTAATGCCTCAGGAGGATTTAATGTTTTACTTTGGGTTAATCACATTAGCAATAATATAATGCATCTACTATGGCCTGGGCTTCTTTCCAACACTGTGCTGTTCATGTTCAAGGAAAACAAAGGAACAGACACCTAAAGTGATTCAGAGAACAAACATTTTACTGCTCTAAAAATCATTGACATAATTCACTGGAGGGAACTGTTATTTCTGAGCCAGAAATTAACTAATCTCATCTATAAGATTTTGTCAAAATACAGCTGCGTACAGATTCTTTTTCTCATACAGATCTCCTGTAAAACCAGTTCTCATTTTTCCTAGCTGACAAAGTTTATTAGTAACCTAAGTAAGACACCAACAAAACAGCCTAATTCCTTAATTTTGTTTTGTTTTGTTTTTTGAAAGCTGTAATCATCTCCATGGATTTCAGTAAAGTAGCAGTTAGGATCTTTACTATGTGCAAAAATGATACTTTTTGTAATGCAGTGGTGTTTCTGTCTTTCTGAATTAACTGAAAATATTTTTTAATAATGTGCCAGGGATTTTTTTATTAACACATTTCCAATATTGTGTACAGAGCATTTGATCTGTAGACTTCCTCATAGCATGGGGAGAGGCATGGTAACAATAATGAAATTCTTAAAGCACATGGAGGCCGATCAATATTGTGTTTTCTTTACTGCCTCTTATTGAAAAGATGATACACAGATGCACGTGTGTGTCTAAATCTCCCATTTGCAACATCTTAAAGCAAAAAAAGCACCTGCCATCACCAGTAGCTCCTTAAGACATGTGGGTTGGTGTTATTCAAAATACAACACCTTCGACTTCAAGTAATGGAAACCAAAATGTATCTGCCTCTCTTTTTTAATTCCCCCAAAACAATAAAGATTTTGAATGGGAGGCATCACAGTCACCTTGTGACAACCTTCCCACACTGTGCTGCGATTCAGTATCTCAAAAGCTCACCTTTGTCAGGATTAACTGGGTTGGCACTCAAAAGAAGTAACATCATTACTACCAAAAAAGGGACCCAATCCCATCCTTCCTTCAAAGTCAATGCTGCATCAACACTACAATATGATATCTAGGGATTCTCTTATTCTCTGAGATATAAAACTCAGCTGAGATACAAAACTCAGGTGAAAACTAAATTGCAAAATGACACCTTGCTGAGAAAGTGATAATTGCCCTGTATATCTCAGCTACTACCATGCACACTCCTCGTATCTGAACTTCTCCTGCAGTTTTATAAAATTATTCAAGTCACATTATTTTTCATGTGTTATTATTCTTCAGTTTCTTTGATTGGAACACAGTATTCCTGAGCTATGTGACCCTTGTAACCACATTTTTCTCCAGAGGTGTCTCCATCTCAACTAAGTCTGAATAGATTTTTTTCCAATCTAAAAAAATCAAATTTTTAATAATTTTATAACATTTTGATATCAAATAATCTACTGTTAGCATGAGAGTTTCATTTTAGAAGACTTCTGGTAGCAGTTATCCTGAATTTTAGATTTACTGAGGGTCTGGGGTTTGGCTTTTTTCTGTAGCTATGATTAAAAATAAAAATTCAGGAGGATTACAGTCCTTTCAAGCTTTCCCATCCTCTGCCCATAAATCTATGTCTGATTGCCTACAAGTAATCACCTTCCTGCTCAGTAAGTGCAGTGTTGCTGTGAGTGCCCATTAACTGACTGTGGCCAAGCCTCCTCATAACCCTGTTCTGGAATTCCTGCCCTTCCTGCACTGCAAGACAAGAGGGAGAATATAGACAGAATCTAAATGCTTGAAAAACAGGCAGCAAAGTGCTTACCTTGTTCTACAGATCTCAGGTTTTACACAAATGAGCTACATAAAACCATCTCTCAGTGAGTAAATGACAGCAATGCCAGTGAGTGCCAGTGTCCAGGTAATGTTAGTGAAACCTAGGCTGATGAGAGATGCCAGTGCAATCCTAAGTGGAAAGTAAAAATGACCACCACACCCCAGTATAACTCAGAAATGCTGAGAAGCTCAAAAGCATCAGGGAAACTGTCTTAGGAAAGACACAGTGCTGGTGTAACTGTGCTCCTGTGAAGCCAATGACACCAGTGACATTGCTAGACTGGGAGCTGTGAAACCTCCCCTCACACACTGCAACCCAGAGCCTGCTCAAAAACCAGTGGGGCCTTTTAGGATAAGAACAGATTTTTAAAAAAACCTGCTCTTTTGGTGCAGGGAGAGTGGAATGGCTCACATACAAGCACATAACACACAGACCAGTCCTTACTGAGGAGGGGGAAGCAGAACACAGATTTGACAAACCGTCAGAGGGATCTGAGCACTGCCAGGTTCCTAGAAAAACAATTGCATCCAAGATGCATTTTCCAACTAAGGATATAAAAAAGAAGGGGAAATGGTGGTGTTTTCCACATACTTTAGAATAGAAAGTTTATTAATCTAAATGTGGATTACTAAAAATATAATTTTATGACAGATTTTCCTTCTCCCTAAGGCTGAAGTAGAAAAATAAAACATGCAAATGAGTTGTTACTCACCAAAGCGAGCTATACACACCAAAGTAGAAGGTGAGAGCTGGATTACCTACCACAGTGCAATGAAAGGTACAGGAACAACATATATAAGCATATATAAATAGGGAAACCAAAATCAGAGGGCGGGGGGGGGAGGTTGTGGAGGCAGGGGGAAGTAAAAGAAGCAAAATAGTGCTGATAGCTGATGTCCCAAGAGGATAGTTAACGTTGCTGCCAAGGGTCTGTGGGTTGCACTAGTTGTCTGTGAACCACATACTGAATATTTTTAATGATATAATTCTTGTGAAATCCAGCAGTTCTAGAGAAAGCACAGAAATCAGATTTCCCACGCATTTATTTTGTATCAGAGGCAGGAAACAACTGTGCGTTTGGGTCCCTAAAGACACATGTACATATGGACACAAGGATATAAAACATGTAAAACCCTGCATTTTTCAGCATCACACTTGAAAACAGGAACCCCCTGCAGCCATTGCCTGAAGATGAAGTGCTGAGCTGATCTGCAGCCTTGTGCTGTGAGTTAAACCTCCTCAGCTCGCTGTGAGTAGCATGGTACTGGGGCAGGATGGGTTTGGCACAGTCAGTAGCTGTTATTTTTTCATGGAATTTGGTGTAATCCGTGTAATTGTTATGTCTGTGGACATAAATGTACAACTTGCACTTCCCATCCACCTAGATTTGGTGATCTTCGATGTAACAAGCCTGAGTGTCATAATAAACAATAACACCTTTTATTCTGTCATAGAATCTATTACAATAATCTTTCCTTAAACCTGAAAACTCATCCCAGGTCTGACATTGTCACCAGAAGTTTATGTTATTTTGGTTGCTGCCAAATTTCATGCTGATTTTTTTCTAATTTTATTCATGGGCATTGATACTACTACAAATGATGATTTCTAAAAATTCTACAGAAGTTATGTTAATTTGGTTCAACTTAGGTTCATGCTTTTAAGCAAGAGGCCTGATTCCTCTACAGGTATATCCACACAGCACAATAACATTGATAATCTACCATGTGTGCCAGCAGCTCTGTAGGGATGTAAATCACTGCTGCTCAGGATGCTGCACTGGAGTGCCCTGCTCCCATGGCTGTTAAAACCTCTGACATTGCATTCTGCCATGCAGGTATACCCTGTGACTCCAAAGTGGCCATACTATTTTAGTGCCCCTGCCCCAATATTAGGATAAAATAGGATTATCAGAATGGAGAATCAGATGCCAGCTATCTGCAGATCCAGTTCATCATTCTGGCTGCTCTGCAAATAAGTTCATAATGTAAATGCAAGCCATCATCTATTTTTAAACTTCAGCATTTTCTTCACACAGCTGCACAGCTATAAGAAAGTAGTAAAATTTTATGCAGTGACATTACTCTCAATTTCACAATCTTTTTGATTAAGGTCACATCTAAAAACTGTGACTTGTGGATCTATTATAGAGCTCTACAGTTCTTTCTTCAGCCTTTTCTTTGCATTTACCCATTATCTTCATGCATTTCACCCCACTTTTATTTGGACACCATTTATACAGGTGCATTAATTTAACTGTCAATTCTGCAACCAAGTAGTTCTCCATATGTACACCAAATATGGTGCATAGATTTTGATCACAGAACAAATCTTTAGCATTTTTTTTAAATTATCTCACCAGTTTTATGAAATTCCAAGTTCAAAAGTCGAACTGTATCACTTTTACCTCTTACATTATTTGACAATTTTAAAATTATACTTTTCATTCCTTTTCAACATGTTGCATATAGAAAGCACCAGCTACATGACAAACAGCTGTCATAACCATTTGGGAAGCATAATTTACCTGCTAATTACTTTTAACCCTCCTCAGCATGAAATTAAACTTATTTGTTCTTTCTGCTGTGAGAAGCAAGTGATTTTTCTTGCCTTAAACTTAAACTGAAATGTTTTCATTTATAAACAAAATCAGCTCGAGCTGAGCTTTGAAGATCTATACTCATGCCATAATTCCTCATGGGTTTGTCAATGAAATACTGTGCTATAAAAAAGCAGATGTTTTTGACAGCATCAGTCCACAGAAAAAGCAGCATGTAGCAGCAATAGTGGAATCTAGAAGGCAAATCAGATTTTAGGTATCAGTTTGTTAGGAATACACATCACATTTACTGCCACATGGACAAGAATAATGTCCTAAGAAATTATTATTTATCCTGAAGGTTTTTTAATTTCAATTACAATGATTTATTAGAGATCATGAAACAACCTTTTTTTGGATTTTGCACATGTTTCTATTCTTTACAGTTAATAATCCTGAACCGAATGCAATATGCTGATGATGGATAGCTACAAGCTTGAGATTTATTTATGCAAAAATATTCAAGACTCCTGTTGCAAATGCTGTTTAATGGCCATCTTGGAAAATTGGGTTCTAAATCACTTACTCGAAAAACCCTTCCTGGGATGTGTAGCTTTTGAGATGTAAGCTGAGGCTTAAGGACTGGTTTAGTTACAGTGAGACAGCCAATGGAAGGCTGAGGCAATTGCACTGACAGAGTTCTTCCAGTGAAACCTTTGACAAGCAAAGAAGCCAATATTGTTATTAATTAACTTACAGCAGCACTCTTGGAGCTCTAAACAAAATCACAGCAGCGCTAGATTTTGTACAAACATAATAAAGGGTGTGTACTTACAAGCTAAATATACAAAACAGATAAGCAATAGGGTGAAGGAAGTGCTGTAATCCCCATTTCATATTATGAGGCCAGAAATGAATGGAAATGCCAGACTTTTCACAGCTCTTGCACTGCCTTTGTTTCCCCACTGGTGTAGGAAAGGATACAGAGGACACTTGGCTGATCCTGACCCTCAGGTGACAGCTCAGTGGTGTCCTGCTCCACCAGGTGCACATTTGCCATCATACATGTAGATCAGGGGAAGATTGCTACCTGCATAACAAGAGATTTCTCTTTCCCAGGCTTGATCTTTTGTTCATTAAATCATTAGCTGCATTAAATAATACAGATACAAAAGATTTTTCTAGGGGCTTCAATTAGATAGAATTAATTACATGCTCTCAGGACAAGGATTCAAATAAAAGCAGTCCTGGCTGCCTCAGCTGGGGCACATCTAACCCATGTGAGTCCATGGTAGTTGCAAACCAGACTAGATAGGACTGCAAGCAAGATTTAACTCACATGAACCAGGCTCTGCTGTGCCAGTACAGAAAGCCTATGCAGGCCCAGAAGGACAATTTCAGTAATTAGAATTCAGATTTCAGAGAAATGTCTCTATTTGCAGTTTTCCCAGCACTGAAAGTGAGGGAGGGCTGAGAATCACACTTTTAAGTATAGACACCAACAGTTCTGCTCTGAATGCCTAGGTCCTCATGAAGATGTGAGTCTATACAGGGTTTTATGTGACTTCACTGTAGAAAGCAGAGAATTTATCCTACACTGTGGATTTTGTGGTCATGTGAGGGAATTGAAAGTTTACAATGCCTGAATAGTGATTTACAACTCAGTATTCCTAGGGATTGGGTGTGTATTTCTTACTACTGGTTCCCCTGGCAATTTGGGATTTATCTTCCCATCCATTTTCTTTTCAAACCACATAAGAAAAGATGTTATCAACTGCTTTGTATTCAGTGACAAATTCCTTCTCTTATTACCAAAGGCATTCTGACTCTCGCTAAAAAAATGATGCACTTGATAGCACACAGGGATTTAAATCCCATCCACTGCAAGGGGTACTTGTGCAGATTAATGCACAGTGCCCAGCAATTCTTAGGCCTAATTGCTAGAGGCTGGCTGAAGTCAAAAGTTTCCCTTCCAGATTTTAAGCAGAGCAACTGGAACCATTCTCTGAATCCAAGTTTTGATCCAGCCCTTATTTAAAAACAAAAAACCACCATGACACATGCCCCACCACACCCCAATCCCCCACAGGACAATACAGAGAAGCTGTCAGGGGTTTGATTTCCTTCCTATCTAGAGCATTTGGACCTGAGGTATTACTAAAGCCTATCTAAATACATAAACTTCACTGCAGTGTAGAACTGATTAAGAAGTCTTTGAATTTGTCTTCATGGAAGAGAAATCATCCTAATGTTTAATGTATAGAATAAGATGCAGAAATAGGCAGAAATAAAAGCATACAATATTTAGAAGACAAACAAGGAGCAGAGAACAGCCAGGGAAAGTGGGACAGAAAGAAGAGAGGCCGCAGGAAGTAAAAGACAACAGGAGAATAGAGACAAAAGTTGATAGCAAGAAAAGAGAAAAAATACTAATAAAATATTTTTCTGAGCATCCATTAGATCTTCTCACAGGAATGGAAACCTGAGAACGTTAAAAGGGGAAAGAAGTTTGTACAAATATTACCAGGATATCTCTTAGAGGCAGTTACAGTAATTGATACATATTTTAAGCTTGCAAATTCTACTGGCAATTGCATTAGATCTAGCAGGGCTTTTGAAGAAGCCAAGGTTGTAAACTCAAAGTGCATATCTGTGATTAATTTCAGTCATCTTGACTGTCTCATATGATTTGGTAGAGTTTGTTTTTTCAGTATTTAATATTTATAAATAGCATTCTACTTCATGTCAAGTGTATCAGAGCTAATTCTAGAAGACCATGATTTTCAACACTAGGGGCCTGATATTAGGCTCCCAAGCCTATGTTTGGATATATTTCATATCCAAATTAGCCACAATTTCAGAACTGACTGGACTGAGTTTATGTAGTTCATACTTCATAAAATTACAGAAATGTGTTGCTATTTTAATGCATTAAAGAAATCTCCCATATAATGCAAAGAATAATTTGGTTCTTTTCCCACAGGACTTTAAATCACTTGGTAATGTTGTGGTGTCTAGACTAACTCCCAGTAGTGAGATACTATTCCATGAGAAAAACAGCAATTACATCTGACCATGTATTTTAAATGAGGACAAAGAAAAGACCAAAAGAAGCCAGCTCAGGCTCTGTGAATTCATGTGGCATAGAAGCCTTCTTTTCTTTTTCATACATGAAAAACCTAAGGTTGATTTCCTTAATTATTGTTGCTTTTTTCTAGCTTTAAATGTAATACTCCTGTTAGGATGTCATGTGAGAATCTTCATTTTTTGTGCCATATTATAATAATCTGCTATCTGCAAAATAAACAAAGCAAAATGTCTAGCTGTCTCTGTAGCTATAAGGATGAGAAATTATAGATGCAGAGAAGCTTCAGCACACCACAAATTCTGCAGAACTCGGGGGAAAAAATTGGATTTACAATACCAGTTAATTCCTGCTGTCAGTGGAATTAGCTATTAGTTATATCCCTGCTACTGAATCAATATCACAGCCAGAAACTCTGGTCCTATCTTCCCCATGGCCTCCCCCTTTTCCCATTTGCTGTTACAGTCTTTTGAGTTCTGAGTGAAATGTTTTCTGTTGTCTTAGCTCAGTCTCTAATTACACATCACAACTCCAACACACACAGCCAGAAGTGGTGGTTTCTCAGCTCCAGTAAGGTGAGAACTGCATGAAGGCTAAATTACTTCTGTCCCAGAAGTGACCTTTTTTGAGATCAAGTTAAGCTCATTAAGAAGAGTGTTGGGAAGTCTGTGCTGCAGCCCTGCCTTTCTGCTGCACCCATCACGTGTAAATATGTTGGCTTTTTTTACTTCCAGAACTCTGCAATCTCCAGCTGATGTGCTGCTGGTGGGTTTATCTTGGCCAGGTGCTGCTGAACACATCTAATGAATCAGCACAGCCCAATAAACAGTGCCTGTGCCCAGGCACTGCATTGGCTTTCTGATTCTGACCTGGGTCAGGAGTTTGGGACCACAGCACTCACGTCTGTGCCACTGCTGCAGCTTTCACTGCAGCCTTCACTGCAGCCACTGGCCTTACCCTGCAGCCTCTGCAGGGCAGGGCTGTCTCACATGGCTCTGCTTTACAGGGCTGAGCACAGATAAGGCCCTGGACACTTCTGTTCTGCACGTGGCAATGATAAACCCACTGCCAGATAGATGGTTAAGCCCCTGGGTAATGATTATTTTCCTTTTCATATGTAAATGTTTCCATTTTAATGAAATGAAAATACCTTACTTGCTTTATTCCAAACTAATGAATAGGGTTAGTGTCATCAGAAGCTTTTTCTTGCAATTTAAGGGCCAAGAGGACCAAAAAAAAAAAAAAAAAAAAAAAAGGAAAGGAAAGAAAAGAAAGAGAATCTGTTATTCATTCTATCTCTTTGTTGAGTCACCACCAGGATGGTTATTTTTAATAAAAAGATAGAAATATTTATGCCTGAAGGACTCAGGTTTGTTGAAGCTCTAGAGCTATGACAGAAAGAAATGTCTTTATTTTTTTTGTCCATTCAGTATTTACATATAAAAAGCACCTACTTTGCATATAGTTCCCATCATTGTCTCCAGTTCAATAAGAGTGTATGCATAACATTCACAGGAAAGAATGCTGGGGTATGCAATTGTTAATATTAAATACTATTTAAAAATATAATGTCATGTGTTATTACCAAAAGCAAAACTATACCCAAAAATTAACACTATCAGAAAACCAGTATAGCGGCCTTAAATGAATATCTAATTTTCTCTGCATCAGTAAATTCTGGTTTATCTTGGTGGACCTGCTACTTATGTGGGAGCTTGCAAGGTGTATGGGGGTTGTTGGTCACCTTACCTGTAGACTTCAGATTTGGGTGATAATAAGGTGTATTGTTTATCATCCCCCACTGCTTTCCATACTTTCTTGTGTCTTTCATCAGCACAAGCCTCTGTAGTTTAACTTAAAACATTTTTCAATTGCATTTCTCTTCAGCTCTGAGTATCAGCCATAATCAAAATATGCCAATTCTTCCTTTAAACCACACCCCTTTAAATAGCCAATTTTATTTTTTTCCCATCCATATGGGATGGGAAAGTGCCACCCAGGTTATCACCATCTTGTACATCACTCACTGCAGTCTCCTCTCCCTTCTGGGTTGCTTTGCTGTACCTGGTGTGCCAAATAAAGCCTTTTCCAAGAGATTCAAAAGATCCATAATGCAGCACAGTCAAGACACTCTGGAGTTCTGTAATCCCATCCTCCACCACCGACTGCAGTACCTCAGCCCTGCTCTTCTGGCAGCAATTAAGCATTTCCTAGCACAGGGTAACAGCTTGATTGTCCCTCCCCAGGGATGGATCAGAGCCAGGATAAAGATCTAGTCTCAGGTGTTGGGAGTGGCAGTTACATGGAAACTTAAATTTTCTAAAAACTTCAGAACTTCCTTAATTTAAAAAGTGATCCTAATGTTTTCCCAGCTCTTCTCCTCATTTCTCACTTAGTAGGAAATGAGTGACACAAGAAATATTTTTACACTCAAAGCTGTCTAATATACACAGATCATTACCATATGTCCTCAGGTTTGGTTTTTGGTTTTTTTTTTTTTTTTAACAGAGTTGGCGTAGATCCAGATGAAGATCTGAAAGCTAGAGCTGCAAGCCAGGTATGTCAGGCTTTTGGACACACATGCTGAATTTAAGAGTGTTCAATGTTTGGCAGATCATGGCTGCATCTGTGGAAATGGGACATCTCAGAACAATATTTAATCCCTCAGAATTAAAAAGGGGACTGTGTAATGTTTAACTCTAGTAGGTCAGGTGTATGAAAATATTTTTCAGTTATTTTTCACATGGAAGCCTGAGTACATTGTGAACTTGAAACCTCTAAAGGGGGCTCCTGAACAAGCTGCAGCTGCTCATCTGTGCCCTTCCATTTTTTGTCATATATGTATGGTGCAGTTTCAAAGGCAGCACTGCCTGCAGCAGCAGAAGTCTGTAGAGTCAATGCACAGAGACATGACCTGTGGCTCAGCACAGTGAGTGGAGCAGCAGAAGGACTGAGGAGAAGCCACAGTACAGCTGACAAGGTGCCAAAGCAAAAGCCAACAAGTGCCCAATGCTGGTGATGCCATCCCATGCACCCTTTCAGACAGCACAACTGGAACTGAAATTAAAATCATCCAACAATAGCATAAATGTAGAAAATAAGCTGAGGAAGATAAGATACTTTATTCATTTCAAAATATATTAGAGATACCATTAGGCAAAACTTTAATGTATCTTATGTACTGAGTGTTCCTAACATTTACACGTATCTGAAGGCACATAAGGTGAATCTCAATTTTCATTGTAACAAGTAGAATTCAAGTGCCTAACTATCCTAATATTTCTTTTAAAAGAAGGAAAACTGGTATTATTTACCCTGGCCACATCTTTCATTTTACAGCCCAGTCACTATTCATAGAGGTTTAGCATAACCCTTCATTGCACCATGGCAAGGCACTGTTTTATTCTGAGTCTGAGGGGACTCATGCTAAATTCACGTTCCTAAGCACCTTGGTAGGAATTCCTGCAATGCCTATGCCTGAATTCTGAACAAGAGCAGGACACAGAACCATAGTCTATTCTTGATTGGAGTACAGATACAGAATTGCAGAAATTTTCCTGCTTTTCAGCACTCATGAGCTATCAAAGATCAGGGAATGCAGGATGCAGCATAAAATTGACTGAATGCATGTTTTGCAAAAACCTGATTTCTTCAGAGGCTGCTAGGCATCTAATTTTCTCATTCTTTTACTGAAAATGAAAATAATAATGTTTATTTACAACAGTAACACATCTAGTGTCCCAACTGTGCTCTGTGAATTAACACCTATCACTTCTGACAAAACTGAGCAATACAACACAGAAGGTGTAAATAAATATGACACTTTTCATGCCCTATCATGTCCACTTCAGCATTCCTCATAGTAGTATACTATACCTTGGAAAATAGTTTTGCTGTTCTGATTATTCTTCCCTCATCCCATGGTATTTTATTTTCATTTGTCTGACTATTTTATTTTTATATTTGACATCTCAATGTTTTAGTAATTCAGACCTTTGCTGTATTCTCTGTAGTGCTCACTGTTTTAACTCAGTACCTATCATAGTTATTCAAGTCAGGTTGTTTCTTCTAATTTTCTCTTTCATCTCGTATCTCTCTCTCATTCCTCTTCTTCCCCTGTGTTTCTCTTTTCTTTCCCTTTATTTCCAAAATGATGTTTTTATTTCATTTACCTTTCATTACTTATTTTCTTCCTATGTTACTGTGTTTTCACAGTGAAAGCAGTTGATTTTCCAACACATCTATCCCTGCACAAATAATGTATCAGGTGCCAGTACCTCCCACTGCCAGTTAAAACTCTTGCCCAGATGAACTTTAAACCACATGCCTACTCTCAGAGCTGGTAATTGAAGCTTCAGGGAAGATTGTGTTCAGAGGAGAAATAAGAATGAAAAATCTTCAAGAATAAGATGTTTAAAAGAGAGCAAAAATTAATGGAAAAGAAACCTCTAGGCTTCTCCCTGCTCAGTCAGAGTACTCAGCCAGAATGGAAAAGCTGCAAGGTCTGCTAGCAAGATTTGAATTTAGCTCCTCTGTGACCAGTCTAACTGCCAGGACATGGGTGTCTTGCTGTGGGAGCCTCTCAATCCATGTCTGTAACCATACCTAGATTTTTTTTAGGGGCAGAAGAAGCCTTAAAGACCTTCCAACCTCATGGGTACTATATCAGATGCAATACCAGCTATATGACTGCAAAACCTTTTTCCTTCCTTATCTCCCTTCTTTCCTTCCTTTGCCTCCCAAAAATTCAATTTTCTGTGAAGAGATTTGATTTATTCAATAATTCTATGTACACATTTATTTCTAAACTTCTGATTATATTCTATTTTGGGCTACCTGAACCAATAATTTTGGCAGTCAGCTGGCAGCAAATTCCAGTTCAAATTGTAAGAGCTGGAACCCAGAGCTCATTCCCTAGAAAAGGTGTAGAGCCTTTTCATGTAAAATTAACATCTGTACTTCACCATACCATGATCCATCAAAAGCATATCTCAGTTTCAATTCTGTCTTGCCACGCTTACATTTATCATTAAATCTTTATCACAGCATAAGCATAAACAAAAGTAGCCTCATATTCATACCCATTTACTTATTGATAGATTGTCATAACTTAGTTATGAAAGAAATTACAAAATACATACTAAAATAATATATATTATTGTATAGAAAATAGTATGTAAAAACAAACCACTTTGCTGCATATCATGTACATGCAGAGTATAAACACCAAAAGCTAACTCTGAAAAGCACAATGCAGGGTCACATAATCACTAAGCATAGTTACAAAGTTGGTCTATTTTAAAAGGCACTGCTTTATGGCAGTGAGCTATTTAACTAAATTCCCATTAAAAAAGACAGTCAATAGCATATTTCATTCAGATAGCTTATGTATCTCAAATTCTGCTATGTTAACTTCATTTGAGAGAGGGTAAAAATATATTTTCTACAGGCACTTCAGAAAAAATGTTGTAGTTATGCTATTGATATCAGGAAAAAACTAAATAGCATGCAAAACACTTATCATCTTGGTCAAACTAATCTGCAGTTTATTTAACTGTCCCTACATCTTCGCAAGTATAATAAGGAATTCAGTTACACTGTTCTCCTCAGTTTCATCTGCCAGCTGGTTGATGAATTTATTGCAAGGACTAATGAGAGTAATCTCCATATGGGCAATTCTCATATGGAAGAAGAGATGTGAAAAACTTTGGCATTTTCCCTTCCCAGAGAGAAAAATGTTGGAAGACATAGAGCACTGTCTCTCATACTTTTACCTCTCTGAACTGTAGGGAAAGTGAAAAGTTCCTCTTTAAAATCATAGGATCCAAGGATCTGCTAGAGCCCTGAAACATTCACACCAACATCTCCTGTCACCCCTTACAGTGTTCCTGCAGGAGCTGCACTCTAGATAACCACCCAGATTCCCCCTACTGCAAAAGCTGATAACACAACACAGATTTCATAGACAAAAGAAGGAAGGTGCAACATGTGACAAACTAGAAATAAAAGGTGGCCCAGGTCAGGACCAGAAAACCCCTGGGGGATTATACTCTTGTGTAGACTTCTTTGTCCACTGCTTTCAACAATTCATGTTCCTGAATGAGGAAACCTTTTTCCTTAAGAGGAAGCTAGAGGTACAATGAGCTTGGAAAGAGGAATTAACCAACAACATTACAATCCAAACCAAGGACACAGGCCATTTACAGAGCTCACTGTGCTTTTAACAAGCTGTCCTTTGCACCACACACGGGTAGCCCACTCCACAATATGTCTATTTCCATGCCTGCCTCTTCCTCATCTCTACCCCTGTTCAGTGCTCTTGTTGTTCTGACCTAACACAGATTTTGCCTACAATCACACTTCCTGTTTAAATGTTTCAAAGCCCTTTTCCCAATCTTTATCTTGCCAAAATGCACTTTTAGATGTTTAGAGCTTGGAAGAGTGTACTGCTGCTTGGTTAGGGATTAGTACCATCTTCTCCCCCCCAGCTTCCTCAGTTACTGGGAAGAGATGCTAAAATACTCAATTCAGTTAACAAGGAAACAGATCCCAAGAATAATATTTGTTCTATTTGGTGCATTTGCATGTTCAGAGTTACCACATTAGCAAAATCTTAACAGCTGCAGCATGGATTCTGTCTAACCTTATTCAAAACTCAATGACATCAATGTTCCCATTGTTCCAATGTTCCCATGAACAGGTTGCCTGGGAACTAGACCTTGCACTTTTGAGGGTCAGACCATTGACATTATCATCACCAATTTATATGTATATTAGTCTATTATAAGGTATTCTAATATATTATTAGATTAAAACATGAAAATTAACAGATTCATTGGTTTAAAATTGCATAAAGAAAAATATTCTCATTTAAACTAATCTAACTTGCCACAAAACAAAACCAAGACAACAGTTGTGTATCCTTAGAGAACCAGCCATCCCATTCCTAATTTCATCCTGTCCACTACTACTGATGTGATACCTTAGGGTATGAGCAAACCAGCTGTCTTTGTACAGATAACTGTTCCTAATTTATTATTCCAAATTATGGCCCTGAGGAAAAGGACAGTCCACCTCTCTACCTGTGCAGCATGTTACAGAATTCGTTTGTAGAATGGAAAGGGTATTTTGAGCCTTGTCAATTCAACTCATGTTTCCCTCTCCTTGGAAAGAAGTATAGAAAGGACTTTCCTAGTTATTAGAATATCTCAATCCCTTTGGGAAAGACATTTTGTTAGACATACACAAGCAGCCTCTGATCTTGTAGGAGTAAACTGAAGTAATCCCACAATGGCAATTAAATCAAAATATCATTTTATTGATCTCAGAGTATAGTACTTCTCAACTGCTTAAAAAAAAATTTGAATCATTCATAAGAGCAAATGCTACATTCTTGCAATGAATGCAGCAATGAGAAATGTTCTGTATGAGCCAATTTTCTCCTGAACTGATTCACAGGAATGACATTTGTGCAACAATAAATCTTTTTAAATTTAAAAGAAAAAAGTGCATTTAATTGTAATTTGGTCTGACATGTATTCTTAATATTGGAACTCCATGTTTTATTTATTTTATGAAAATACTTCTCACTTCAATCATTTGTTTATTTTGCAGAGTGCACCTAACTTGGATAAAAATACAACCAAAGCTGAGAGTGCATGGCTGTTCAGAATATGGTATGGCTTTGACCACAAGTATCCTTTTCTGTTATAAACCATGAATGAGAATTGCACTACAATTCACCTTCAAAATATTTAAGAACCAAAAATTATTATACTTTTATCAACCAAAACAAAAGTGTAATCTATTTTAACGTATTACTAAGGAGAAATTCTGTAGTCCAAGGCAGCAGAAGGTCCAGCCATGACTGAGGCTATGGGGAGAGGAAACAAGTTAAGGAGCTCTGAGCTACAGTAGCATATAGACAGTACATTTAAAGTAATTCACCTTCCTAAATTCCTGGATAAAACGAATCCAATCATTATTTAGATAGGGTGTAGATTCTGTGTTTGGGGAACCAGGGGGATGGAGCCAGAAGCAGCCAAATGCCTGCTGCCTGACCATATACTCAGAAAGCAGTAGCTACCTAAGAAAAAAATAAGACAACATTGGTTTACCCACACCGCTAATAAAACAGAGGAAGAGGCATCCATTATGAAAAGCTCCCAGGACTTTCCTGAAGCTCATGTTTCCTAATCCCTGGATTCCTGAGCCTTTATGCTTTTATTCACATTCCCACTGAGGCATGTGTAGTACAGACCTTGAATATGGGTGTCTGATGCTTTATTCCAGGAAGTCTGGTTTCCATGTCTTTTGCATTTCAAGGAAATATTTTAAGTGATAAAAGAACATCCTCTCTAAGCCAAGGCAGGACATTAGTCTGACACTAATGCCTGTGCAAAAATTGTAAACACTACTATTCTAATTTATTGTCATTTTAAACTGACTCTGCACAGCTGCCAGTGAGATCCCACAGTAACAACCCCACTCTAAGCCTTTAGCAGACACACAGTGAATATGGGAGAAACCCACCTGCTGAATTTTGTGCATCCTGGCTCAGGAGCTGAGCAGGCAAAGCTCTGCCAATACTGTCTCCATTATCCACAGCACATCTATTGGTCAGTCACCCTGCACTCCTGAGCAGAAATTTATGTTCAGGCTGCATATGTGTTTTTCCTGATACCAGCTGCAGCAAACTAGAATTAAGTATTTCAGCTGATAAAATGTAACTGTTTGGGAATATAGCTTCCTTAGAGAGTTCAACTGAAGTTATCCTTCAAGGAGACTTTTGATGGAAAAACATCTTTTTGGTTAAAAAGTGATGTTTTTTCCTTAATTCATCTACTCAAGCAGTTTTAAAGGCCAAAAAGCACTTAGCATTAAAATTTCTCCCTTGGATAATTCTTTAAGAATATATAGAAATAGTAGGTAAATGTTATATGAAGTGAGAAAATATGTTTAAATGTTAATGTTGAGTACCAATATGACTGGCTTTAACCACCCCTTTTTCAGAAGAAATAGCCTGTGGTGGTATATCCTAGAAACTATAAGTCAGAAGGAACAGATGAACAGGGTGAGGGGAAGGGGGAATTTTTCCTCTGAAGATAAAAAAATATAAAAGAGCAAGGCAAAAATGTGGAAGGGAGGAGCAGGACAGAAGCATGAATTAAAGACATGAAAGAGAACAAGGGCAGAGATAGAAAACAAGGGACAGAGGCAGCAGAGGGAAAGAGACATGAATGTGAAAAATTCAGACAGCAGTACATACAAAATTAAAAGTCTGTAGAAGGCACCAGAAGCACCACTTCTCAGAGTTTATCTGTATGGTAGAGATCTTGAATATGGGTGCCTGATGCTTTATTCTAGAAATTCTGGTTTCTATGTCCTTTGCATTTCAAGAAAATATTTTAAGTGATTTTTAAAAATTGAATTTTTTAAAGATCACATTTATTCATGTCAGTCTCACTACCAGTCAAGCCACAATCTTTCATTAGAATTCAGATGTTCAGAGATTATAGCTGTGATATTACCCTAAAATATATATTTATTACAAATAATACAACTACATCTCACTAATCCTGAAAGTGTATGCCCATATTCCTGCATGGAATGATAGTTCAACCCACTAATGCTGTGACTCACAGCTCTAAGCTTTTCTTTGGTATGACTATTTCTGAAAGACATTCTTTTCAAGGAAAGAAAAATTATCCACCCAAACTTTCTTTTGCTTTCCCTACCTAATGTTATAAAGCCATGATGCTAGATTTAGAAGAAGAAAATGCCACATAGCATAGTACTTGTCTCCAGTACAAGATTGCAGAGAGGATTATGATAAAGTTTTCAAAGAAAAGATACAGCAAACCCATCTGTGTTGCAGCTGAGACAGCCACGACAGAGCATCATCATACAATTTCAGAAGGCTTTAAGCATTCTCCCATACACAGTAACTCCTTACCACTTCAGAAGGCTTCAGACATCTGCCCCAACAGAGGAACATCAGATCACTTCAGAAGGCTGCAAGCACCTGGCCCTCTTGTTTTTTAGCCCAGCCTTTTATCCCCTCATGTTGATGCATTGCACCTGTGTGCCCTCTATTCCCTTTGGTCAGTGCCCCTGGGCACTCCATGGCTCATTGCTGTCAGTGCTGCTCACTGCTTCTCACAGCTGTGCCCACTGGGGATGAGGCTCCCACAGCCCCACTCCCAGTCACCACAAACTGTGCACCTACAAATCTGTTCATCTACTTTGAAAACTTACAAGACTGTGACATTTCTATAGTTTGACATTTGCTCTTAGGCATTAACACAAATCTACTCACTCTTCTGGCAATAACATCTCTTATGCCTATATTTATTTCACAGGAGGAAAGCAAGAGGGAGGAAATCTCACTAAGGAAATCAAAAACTTGTGCTGTTCCTTGCTGTTGTTATAAATGATTCCCAGTTAGTTCAGTGATCTTAAGCAATAGCAACACACCATGCTAGGGTAGAACTATGCAAAAAATCCCTGCAATTCTGTTT
Organism: Vidua chalybeata; assembly: GCF_026979565.1. NCBI lineage: Eukaryota > Metazoa > Chordata > Aves > Passeriformes > Viduidae > Vidua > Vidua chalybeata. The sequence goes on from NC_071539.1 coordinate 14,615,153, forward strand.
GAGAATCACCTTTTATTTTTATTCTGAAAGAAACATCAGGAGCCTGATCCAGAGCCAAATGGGTTCAGTGAGGATTGTATTCTTTCAGCAAAAGTTTCTTTGAATCAGATATTGACACCTAGAAAAAAATATCATTCTCTAAAATCTAGGTTAAGAAATTATAATATTGAACTTATAAAAATGAAGAACAGATCGTTTTAGTAGGTAGAGTTATCCTCTTGGATTTCCATCTCAATAATTTAAACATTAAAAATACAAAATAAAATAGTTGCATCTGACAGGGGGCAACTTCCAGTGAGTCAAGTTTTATTTTTACAGCCTACAGTGCATTACACCATTTGAAGCCATGATACCCTCCTGAAGACTAGTGGGAAAGCAAGGGAATCAACAAACGTTTTTCAAGAATTTATCAGGGGAAAGAGACACCACAGATTTACAATCCAGCATTATATATATATATATCTTTAAACTGTTGTTTAAATGTGGAAATTTCATCCTGCAAGGGCAAGAGTTTCTGTGTATATGGGCAGAGCTCAGGCAAATTGTGAGCAAAATTTTCCCATTCCACAGCATCCCCAAAAAAGTTCTAACTTTGTTCCCAGCTAACAGCAATTTGTTTTTAACCCTGCTCAGTCTCAGCAGGGTTACTTGCTTACTCTAGGCAAATATCCTCCTTTTGCCTGGCAAAGTCCTGAGACATGTACCTGACTAGAGCTGGAATTCCTCCTCTACATAGGCCTGGAATTCCAGTTACAATTCCAAAAATGAAGGGAAATTTTGCATCTTGCAAGCAACCTTCACCTGGTTTTCCAGCTACTCTAGACTAAACTCTGCAATCATTTCTGGCTTCATATAATTTTATATAAGGCTCTTCCTCCACTAAGGATTCATTCTCTCCCAGAATCCATCTAATTCTTGCTTCCTCATGTGGGGGCATTCTTGCTCTTGTTATCTTCCTGATGGAAGATAACTACAATTTTCACCCAAGTTCTTATGCTCTATAGTGAGAAGAGAAGAAAGGACTTGGAACTGCTACACAAAAACGCAAAAATAATGCAAAATTAATGGAAATTGAAGATAAGAAAAGGGGAGTGCAATGCAAGCACTAAGATATTTCTGGATAGAAATGTTCACCATCTCGATAAGAAGCAGCCCACATTGTGTTGTGGGACAGGTACTTTGATAGTACCTGGAGCTTGCATTGAGAACAAAATAGTTACTGTGTAACAGGAAAACATGTGCAAGATTAAAGAGAAGAAAGCAAGAAGGGAAGGAAGAGGGACAAAGACATCAAATGCACGGTAAGTTTCTTTAAATACTTTGTGTTGAATTGCAAGACAGGTTTTGGACCCACGGGCAGCAAAGTGTAATCCTGTTTTTGTGGCAAAGGGATGAGGATGGCACTGCACATGGTGTGGCCTTCCCAAGACTAACACCACCAGGGCACCAAGGCTGCCTGTCTGGCATAAGTGAGGGGCCGCAGGGAGGCAGGAGAGGGACTGTGATTGCTGTCAGCTGGCTGGGATGGCTTCCAGGAGCATTGCAATGACAGCCTACTGCCCCCCTGCTGCTGCTCCAAGCTACCCAAGAACAACTCGGCTGTCTAACTTTGCACAAAACTCTGCTTTTTTCACACACACTGATACCTGGAAAGCAGAGGGAGGAGAGCTTTCTCCTTCTATACAGATTTATTTTCAATCTGAGGAACTGACACTGTTACACTGAATAGAAGCAGGTGTCTGAGAGTGAGACAATTCTCCATAAAGTAACTCCTTAAAGTGTTTCTGCTTAAACTGCAGTTGTCCATCATTGAAATTCATGCCTTTCAGGTTGGTTAAAAAAAAAAAAAAAAAAAAAAAAAAAAAGCTGTTTACGTCCTTTGCACTTGTCTGAAATCCATCAGCCAAAAGGAATTGCATTATTCGTAGACTTCAAAAGTTTATCCTCCTTATCGGGGCACCTATCATTTTATTTCTCCTGTGCTTTGTACGTGGATAAAACAGACATAATGGCTGACTATTGAGCAAGATAAGTACTATTCTGTGCCTGGGAGAAAATGGAAAACCTACTAAAAGCAAAAGTGCATTCTAGGGTGAACTGACAATCGAAGACAAACTCAGCATTTTGTGGTCTTTTCAGCTGAATTTTCCTTCTGGGCTGGCTTGTCACTCTCATATCAGAGACAGACATCTTTGGAAGGAAAAGGCAAGGAAGAGCCTGAAAGCATGCACATGTATGCTCTTTTCTTTTACCTGCTGGAGAACTAAAAGTTTCTTATTTACCAATATTCTGATTTGTTCTTCTTTTAGCACTTCAGTGAAAACAGCAAAATAGCAAATAGGGTCCTAGTTTTGGCCCAGAAACTCATTTTGCTACACAGTTTTCAAACAGAAAAGAATCTTATCTGAGAGACAATTCAGTCCAATCATGAACCAAAGCAGCATTAGATAACATAGCTCCAGCCAAGCCAGGTACCACAGCAGAATGGGCTGGCTGGAAAGGCAGCCAGCATAGCACAGAAATACCAAGAGAGCCCAAGAATCAGCTTTGCAGCTGTTAAAAACAGATCATAAAAGCTGAGAGGAAAGCACAAACCACAGTAATTGAGTTATAGTGGACCTCATAATATGAGCACAACAAAAGCAGCTGACTGTATCATAAGGCTTCCTCAAAGAGTGCAAACTTAAACAGCGCTGGGAGGGGCCCCAGAAGGGATTTTATCATTAGAAACAATTGCCTGGACTTGGTTCAAAGCTCATTCCCAAAATACATTTTCAAGAACATGATCTAGAAAAGCTCATTGTTCTTTCTGCAGCACAGATAATCAGTATAGCTGATTTGGTGCTATTTCCTGACCCTTTCAAGGACACAGGATTGTTGAAACTCTGCGAATTAGCCTAATAAATAAACATGGCTAATAATTAACCAGAATAATAAGTGACCTCAGTTTGTCCTCCATTCACAGAAAGAAACCTAGATAAATAATTCTGAAACAATTCCACACTGAATAAGCAAGTAAAATAATTTTCATTTGTAAAGTTTCACTCATGTCAATTCTTTGAAAGTCTCATTCATATCCAGGTATTTTTTTTAAAATAAACAATTACTAAGCATGACTTAAATAACAAGTATGAATGCAAAATTAAATACAAAGTATTAAATTAAAAATCTTTGGTCTTCTTACAATATTTGACATATGATCCTTTTCACAGTTACATTGCATGGAGACACACAAAGATTCTTCATGATCATTTCTTGATATTTTTATCAAAAATGCAAATCTTTAAGCCCACTCCTTCCTCACCACAATCCTGGAATAAGGGAGCTTCAGGTATTTTGTTTCCACAAAATATAATCAAAAGGAAATAAAGCTTGAATTTTTACTATTTAGATCTTTCATCCTGACATTCAGTACATTGCAGAAAGACATGTTTACATGTTTAAACCAAAAAATTAAATTAGGGAGAAAAGGAACAGACAAGGGGAAATGATAGAAAATAAGATCCTTTTTTCACAGTGTAATCTTAACTCTTAAAGTTACATAAAATAATACAAACACTAAGTAATTCTGGAATAGGACTTTTTCTTGCCAAAGGTGTTACTACACTGGTAACAAAGCCATTATATCAAACTTCTTGATTTCTTTAAAGCCTTCAAAATATTATGCATTGCTTTTGCCTTTAAAGGAAGAAATAGTCACATGGGAGTAACTTTATGGGATTTTTTTTAATCAATGTTCAAAATAATGGTTAAAAAATGTGGGGATGGGACAAGTGGAGGAGAACACGTCATTATTGTTGCAGTCTGAGGAGCAGGGAATGCTTTTCTGGAAGCTGTTACCAAATCCTTGTTGTCATCTATCAGAGATGCTGCACCAGGTTTTCTGTTCTTTGCCTCAAATGCTCATTGATTTTTATAAAAGTTTTGCATGGCATCAAAGGCAGAACCTGGCCTAGAGCTTATTGTGGACAATTGCTTAGAATTACCAGCTTTTCTGTTTAACATCCTGGCTCACATGATATATTATACCCTTTGTGTGTGCTGTGTTCTCTGAATTTCTGACAAGAAGGACCTCAGCTGAATACAGAGATTTCTCACAGATTCTAGGTGGCCCAATATAAGTACTTGGCTCTTTATGCAACTATATAACTTTCTTTCATGTAATATATTATAATTAGAACCTACTAGAGATAGAAATCACAAACATCATCCCATATGGGGTTTTATAATTTAAAAATAAAATTGTTCATAGAGGAAATGCACTTTAGTCTTTCCAGTACAAAGTACAAAACCACTTCAAAAAACCCAAACAAACAAAACCAAAAAACCCAAACAAAAACACCTTCCAGTTCTTCTTCTTCCAGCATACTTCTACCTGCATAGCTGCCTGTTACAGTACCTGTCAAAACTTGGAGTTAATCTAAAGCTTAGTGAAGTAAATGGACTCACAGTTTATTGACCCAACCAAATTATAGCTTACACCATCATAGTATCTGATTTTACTGATAAGTATTATTATTCTGTGTGACAATTCTTTATTTCCCTCCCCTTCTCACTTTATTATTACAGCAAACCAAAGGCTGACTGTACAAAGAAGCAGAAGCCTAGGCTTGTATTAGTCCACTCAAGCATGAAATTATAGTTTGTTGACTGACAATACTTAATAGCACACAAGAGACCCAAGTATGATATCAGAGTACCGGAAGCTTATGGCACAGATTTAATCAAGCAAAACTTAGAATTCTCTTTCAAGTCTCTTATTATTTCATTTACACCTCTGTATATGCAAAAAGTTACTTTGCAGTACATCTAAAGTGTTTTAAAGTGTTCTTCTGCATGTGTGTCTTCCACTGTTGTGTTTCCAGACATTTAATGTACATTGGAATGCCTGGATGTGCATGCAGTACATGCTGCATCTGTAATACCATCTATAAATGGCACTTCTTTCACAGCAGCAATTGTCACAGCAAGACAGTGCTAATTATAACATCACCTAGGCAAGAAATTGGTAATACTTCCTAGTAAGGGGCTGTTATTAATGTTAAATTACAGTGGTATTCCGGTAAAAGCTGGGAGACTGAAGGAATCAGGATGATTAATTTTATCAAGCAGGAATGGCAAAGAGCACATTAATGATCTTCTATCAGAAAATATTGTTGAATTTAACTCTTTTACAGAAAATTAATATCTGGATGCAAACTCCTTATAAAGTCAATGATGTTCCAGTGCCTTCGAGTAGGTGTGAACAAGACCCTCCACACAGTTCTTATTTGGAAGACTGGTCTGTATTATTGGCATGCTCCCCATTTTAGGTGGTTGCTCTAGAAAAAGCACCATTGGTCCTCTTAGTTTGTGTTGGCTATGATAGTTTCAAATTTAGTTAAACTACTTTAGCACCCTAACACAGCATCACCAACAAGACTGAGGCAAATGAGCAAATGTGAGAGGAAAAAAAAATTTTGCCTCTATTTTTAAGGACACTCTGGCAATCAGCAATTCAAAATGAAGCAATTTCTGGCAGCAGAGAAACTCAAGAGCCATTTTCTATTTCTGATATTGAAATAGGCACATGATTCACTGGAACATGAACATCATCCTGCATTCAGACAGACTGTGAATCAACCAATCTTAGTACCAGTTCTTAATTCAGCTCTTCTCAAGGGGATGCCAAGGAAAAGTGGAAAGGACAGATGAGAGGAATGAATACACTGATACAGGGCTGACTACAAGTTTGCATGAGGTATTACAGCAGATCTTCACATCTGACTAGCTCACTTTAACTACTGCCAGAGGATGCAAAAGTCCCAAGGCAAAAGCTGTCTTTCATCTTACACTATAATACAAGCTTCTTGAAATGCATGCTTAAATGCATGAAGGAATGGAATAAGTATTTTGATCTGATTATTTTCTTCAAATTTTTTTAACTTGTGTTAATTTTCCCAAAGCAAAAAGTTTTAATCTCTTAAATACTTGTTTTAAAATATTGCAAAGGATGTCTTATTTAGGCAGGCAATTCTACAGAATTTTTTATTTTGTTCTTCCATATAATTATGTACTGAACACTGTTGTGCTATGAATAGTAAAATGTCATTCAAATTTTTAAAAATTCCTAGTGCTGATGGACTTGGAGTGCTTTGCTATTTGTTCATTAGGAGTTTATAAGGAATGTTTTATTCAATTTGCTTAAAGCAAGCTGTTGCTTTTCTGAACTGATTCAGTAAATTGTTATTTATTATATCCTTAGCAGGCAAATTTCTGCTCAGTGCTATCTATTTTAAACAGTAGAAGCCCCAGCTTTGCAACATCTCTCAAATAGTTCAAGAGGAAGCTCCCCTCTTGTTTAGTTTTGCTGCTTGTTCCACTAAGGACCTGTGGTCTGAACTCAGCTCCTGTCCCACCACCAGAACATCAGTGTCACAGCCCTGCAGCCTGGGCTCACACAGTGCAGGAGAGCTGGCAGTGCACACTGCAGCCCTTTCACTGCACATCTTTGCCTTCAATCCCTTCAGTCTTAGATACTCCAGGTAAAAAAAAGGCATTCCTACACATCTGCTGTTTCCCCACACTGTGAGGAATTCCCTTCATTCTACCTCGGTTTAAGTTGGGTTCCTTGAGGTGAAGTGTGAGCAAAGTGGATTTGTCCTCAGCTATTGCCCTGTCCTGCACAGCCTTGACCCCTTCTCTGGTGATCAGCTGTCAGGTGGGAAGTGGGGCACAGCCCTCAAGTGCAGAAACCTGATTTACACTTCTACTACTGATCTAAAACCAGTTTGAGGAATTTTGAGCACTAACAGTAACGCCTGATATTTCTGATATCATTAAGATAAGAAGTGATAGACTACTCTTTAACAGGAAGGCACAGAAATGGTTTTTACTCATAAAAAGATCAGAATAATTTGTTCAAAGGTTGAGTCCTCATTAAAGATACAGAATAATGCATGTCACAAATGGTTAAGGCTTTGAAATTCTTTGTGGATTATTCACAAAAATTTGCATTGCTCCACAGCATGAACTATTTTTGGATTCTGCATAAATAGAATATCTAATACAGAGTTACATTATAATGAAATATGCAATAATGCAAGTACCCATAGAGTGCTTTTCATGTACTGCAGGCATCCAAAAGTTTCAAATGCATAAAAGATGGTTACACTTGCTGCACAAATGACTGCATATGAGGTTTATTCCCATTTAGTTAAAACTCAGTAGTAAAAAATACATATGTAGAGGCTGCTATGACACAGTTAAATTGCTATTGATATTTTGTATCATGGCAAGTATCAGTGGGACCAGTGAATTAAGATTGTGATTGGTCGCTAGGGCTTGATCCTCCCAGCTAAACTGGAGATTTACACTTTGCGTGATGCAGGAAATGCTGTGTATTAATGATCCATGAAAATGCAGATAAAACAGCTCTGAACCAGATTGTTCCTTAAGTTACCACACAAATGTAAAGAGGCAACATAAAAACAGTATTATGTTTAGTTATCTTTGATTGTCAATTCAATAATACCTTAGATTTTAAAATATAAGGAAAGAATAACATTAAAATATTACACATTTGCATCCATATGCAGTCCACATTGAATATAATATTTTTCTACTGTCATTTCCCCAACTTTCATTCTCACTTACACAACAGTACAACCTCAACAGCAGGACTGAAGAGAGAAAGCATAGCCTCAACACAGGCTGATCTCCATCATGCCTGCTAGGGTATTTTTAGGAAATAGAAACAGTGGTTTCAAACCCTCTTGGGCTAAGAGGAAGCAAAAAACCTGATCTTTCCCTTCACAGATCACTGCTTTAACACCTAGGCTATTATGTAAAAAAAAATGGCCAGTAACTCACCTGGCAGCATGAGGGGTTTTTTGGTTGAATTCACTGCTGTCTCAATGAGTTAGGGATGGTACAAGGACAACTAACTTAGCATGTCACTTTAGGAAATAAGGCAGAAATGAAATGTCTTCACAACCCTTTCCAAATTACAGGGACACAAAGGCATCCACCACTTTGATACGTCTCTTCCCAGCCCAGGAATATGATTAGGAACCTAAGGAGATTAGTGGCTAATAATGCAGGTGACTTGTGGTTTATTCTTAACAGGGTAAAATGCCAACTGTGCTCCTTTTATGCACGCTCACCAATTTTTCCAAGCACACAAAGTACAGCTGAAAATTACATTTTTACTTTAACTTCTTACATAGCAATAAATACACCTACTTCTGTGTTTTTGCTTTAGGCTCTGTTGCTACAGATTTAACAAAACAGCCATGTATTTATGTTGATGGTTTCACTTTTGCACATAGAAGGGCTGGATCCTATTTTTCAAGCATAAGTACATGGATGCCTCCATTATGGTACAACTGCAAAATGAACATTTTGTCTTGGATTGCTTTTTCTCAGTCTTCCTCTGTTAACATATCTATCATCTGTACGGCACAGAATCATGATCTGCCACCTATTTCAGTAATGACACATGTGAAATATTTTCCTAATATTAGACAGGTCTGATGACAACAGACATCTCCTGGGCCAAAGGTCACCGCACTGGGCCTGGGCACACAGCAGTTCTGAGAGTGCTCAGCAGCCCTGCACACAGTGGGGTGTACAGGGACATCCCTACAGAGCTGCTCAGATAAACCTGCCACAAGGCATGACATAAGTTTGGGGTATGATTTCATGCACACAGGGGCAGGCCCACTCCACACAATGAGCCCGAGTGCTCCCGAGCCTGCTCTGCCTCCCTGTGCCAGGGAATTGCCACCTGAAACCCCACTGAGAGCTGAGCCCTGCTGGAGCTGCTGCCTCCTGCATGCACGGTCAGGAACAGATCAGGAGTCTGGCTATGAAATACAGCTGTAAGCAAAAGCTGTGGATGTGATCAGCTGGAAGCTCAAAAGCATCACAAGGGCTTTGTCAGGTGTTCCTCAGAAGGTACATTGGGGACCCTCTCCCATTCTCCTTCCCAAAAGGTGTGCTGCTCTGTGGTGGGGAAGGAGTTCCTGCAGCAGGAGCTTCAGCAAGACCTTGCCTCCCTCTCCATGGCTTGTCATGACAGATGGATATTTTCTACCCAAAATTTCTGCAGAGCAGGTGATCAGCTGCAAAGCAAATAGCTATGACTCAATTTATCACAACAACAGAACGGGAATTAACGTTAACAAGCTAATGCTTCATCTGATTGTGAGGAGCTTTTTTAATCTTGTTTCTAATTAATTTTGACAGATTGAATTAAAATGCTTATTTACTTTGCATTTGGTGCATGAGGACTTTCCTGACTTCCTCTCATAAGATATGCTGTCAGCACCAACCTTTGTGAGCCCTTTTTTTTCTAGGCACTGGACAAGCAGACTAAGTCCTTATTTCCACTTGCTACGAGGCTTCTATTTTTCAGCAAGGTTTTCCTTCTTTTTATTTTGTTTTGAATTTTTCTGATGTAGAAGTTCTATTTTAACTTGGATAATAATGCGTAAGCTCCCATTTTGACTACGGAGCCCCCTCACTATATTCTTTAAAAGCCTTCCTGTGTTAGTTCCAGCTGAAGTATCAGAGGAATAGATCTCTTATCCTTCTCTGTACTTTCTGTCAAAACACTTGGAAGAAACCTTTTTGAGCCATTTCAGCTGGAATTAACAAGAGAAGACTGATTTCCTAAGGTATGCATTCCTTCTCCTGACAGTCAAGGAGAAAGGCTGCTTCGGGAGAGAAATGACTTTTCTTGCATTCTTTCCCCCTTCTGATGCATGAACAATTCTCATTACCATTCATTTGAATTCTTGTTGCTTGCAGGGGTGGGTGTAAATTCCTCAGCAATGAGCATTTTTTAGAGCTACTGTGTGCAAAACTGTAACTATCAAACAATGCTCAAGACTAATTCTCACGAGCTACAATCTATCACAGTCAGGAGATTATTGGATTCCTGTGATTCTGTACCCTGTGCCTTAATACCTGCAGTTTTGATGACTGCTGCTAGAGTGCACAAATTTCAGGGAAGGGGAAACAGAAGAGGTGAGTAAAGTCTTCTAGCACAAAAAAAAAAAAAAAAAAAAAAAAAAAAAAAAAAAAAAAATCACAGGAAATGATAAAGAACTTGAAAGGTTAGGATGTATAACGATTCCACAAAGAATTTTAGACTATACATCAACCACACTTGTAAAAGGCATGGCACTAGAGCACACAGGTGACTTTTTTATCTGTTTTTAAAAAAAACTACAGTTACATAAATTGTTGTAAAAACAGCATACAGGAAAAGTATATAGCTGAATTTCATGCAAAAATAGCACACCATTCACTGCCATCTTTTATTAGCATCAATAAAATAACAAACGGCCCAACAAAAAAGTAAATCCAAAATATGCCCTTTGGAATGAATGGAATTGATATGACTCCTGACATGACTTAGCTCTTGCTCCAAGTGCTAAACCCAGCACAGATGGAGTTGGTTACTCTGCCTTAGAATTGCTGTAACTGAGGGTAGAATTCTCCTTGGTGACTCCTTCCAGTTGTTTCATTGGAGTGGTAAGAGTGATGTAAAATCTTCACCAAAACAAAAAAAATCAGTGAGATCCTGTCCTTTTGATCATCCCACATGGTTTTATTGGACTGATCTAAACTATGGCATGTCATCCATTATTTAATAACACCATCTGCATAGAAGAAACAAGACTTTGATCAGCCCCAATCTGTAAGCTAAAAGATCTCCATAAATCAACAAGTATTCTTTTCACAGACTCATTACCTTTATAGGAAGCATCCATATTCTCAGTATTATCACAGCATTTGCAGATTTTAATGTTGCTTTGTGACTGGTTTGAAGAGCTACATACAGATTTTATTGTACATATGCATGTAGTACATTTTTTAAGTTTCATATATGTTAAATGCCATGAATTAGATATATGTGAAAACTAAGAACAACCCTTTCCATAAATATTAGTTAAGCCCCATACAATATAATACAATTACAAACTGAGCTATTCAAAAGACCTCTCTATTTACTGTGGAAGGCAACTTTCATAATTACACACAAAGCCTCCCACCAGTGTAATTATCTCCACTCCTCCTCACCAGGACAAATCTCAGTACTTTGAACTGATCTATAAGAGGAGAAATACAGGATCACATATTTAAACATAGCTCTCCTCCTCCAGCCTGAAAATTACAAGCCAGCAAACTTGCAATTCAGAAAATCTCGCTGAGGTATTTTTTCTAGTACCTGGAGAAATCTCCAAGGCAGAGAATTCTCTGCAAAGGATGCAGAAAGAAAAGGTTCTGCCCACTACTCCATTAACAAAATTGTGTCTTGGTAATCTGTGAAACTCTGAAGTAGCTGAATTTCTTCCCTACCCCAATCCCCAGGAGCACTGAGTTGTCCTCCATTTGAAAATCAGCACTTGGTTCCTGCAACACATTTCAGCTTATATTTCATTTAGAGGCTTTTTTGAAATGTTGTTCCTTACAATTCAAGTGCCCATCTCTCGAGGGTTCTCATTCTTCAGTTAAATATACCCCAGCACGTCCACTGCTTAGCAAATTGTAAGCTCTAACACCAACAGGCTGTGACTAACAGCCAGTGGAGAAGGCAAATTGTCAATGAATGGAAGCTTATTTTATGATGTTCACAAGCATGCCCCGTTAATGAAACTTCAGCTGCTCCTTATTCCTGACAGACGAGAGCACGTTCTGTATCTCACTGGATTTAGAGGCTCTGACAAGCCTGCCCGTGCCCCGAGCAGCGCGGTGCCTGTCCCGGCAGCTGAGCCAATTCCCGCGGGCCGATCCCGCAGCTCCCGGGGCCGAGCGCGGCTCGGAGCAGCAGCGGGAGCGGCCCGGGCTGCAGCGGCACCTCTGACAGCAGCACCGAGCGCATCGCTGCAGCCAGAGGATAGGCGACAAACCAGAAAATGAGCTTTGGCATAACATAAACCGAACAATGTCCTGCCTCACGGAGCTGACAGGTCCTCAGACACTGAGGTGAGCTTTGCCTCCAGTCCTGGGAGACAAGGATGGGCAAAAGACTACGTGATTTTTTTTTTTTTTTTTTTTTAATAAGATGCACAGCAATATCTTCAGTGCTGAGGGCACAGGAGAACATCTGGGGAAGAGCAGAGCTCTGACGCACCCAGTCCCTTTTCCACTCTCTCTCAGCACAGCACAGCCAGCCACTGCAGCCCAGTGGCCTTGGCCAGGGCCATCTGTCCCCAGAGGCAGCACCGCCCCTCTCCCCAGACAGGGCTTTAGGGCTCCCGGCTACTCCAGCAGCCATGGAACAGCTGGGCACTCACACCCCTCCCACGGTGACTGACTCTGGTGATTCCTCAACATCACTGCGTGAGCCTAGAGTGGGCAAGTGGCATCATTTTTCCTTTTTAAGAAAATTAAAATATAGATATGTAGACTTTTTTTTTCTTTCAGCAATTTCTTGTTCTTTACACCAATGTTCCCCTAAAAAACAACTCTCCCTTTTCTGTGCTTTTTATTTCTATGGAAGTCCTATTTCAAATGCTGAAATCTCTCCCAAATACTTCAAGTATTGGTCATGACTGGTTCCCACAGCATTGATTCTATGCCATGTGGCACCAGTAGATATCATCCACCCCTGAGCATGAATCACTTTCTGTAATGATTGGCATTTTCACCAATTAGCAATCCTTCCATGAGATGCACATGTCAAAACAGTATGCAAGTTTGTTTTCATGCTGCTGCTATATGTCTCAATTTGTTAATACTGCTTGGACATAAAAAGCAAGAATATTGCCCAACTTCTGATTTTTTTTTCTCCCCTTTAAAAATGTCTCTAATTTTAGGAGTCAAATTTCACAAAATACACTAAATAGTCAATAACTGCTGAATTAGAAATACCCTGAACTTTTCAGAAGAAACTTAAGGAAATTTCTACTTACTACAAATTTTAGCATATGACAGAGGTTTGTAAAGTAAAGGACCTTTGACTTCTATGCCCAGAATCTCAGCAGTTTCACTGTGTAACTTGCCAAAGTTGTATGGGCCATGATCAGCACCAGTGAAATCAAGGGAAGCTGTTTATCTCAATACACACAGATTTGGGCCTCTTTGGGCCCAATTTTCAAACGAAAGGCCTTTAATGCATGTGTAAGAAAAGTCTGTCAGCACAGGTCTCAAATCACTCTACAATATTTATTCTTTCAAAAGCCTGTATGATATAAATATTCTGTTCCCATTTTGCAGCTGAATAAACCACAGTACAGAGCCTTTAAGTACCAGATATTCATTTTTACAGATGCAGTAACAGTAAACTTGCAACTTTGCTTTCAAAGGTGATTCACACTCTTTATAAGGATTTTTTCCTCTCCACAAGTAGTGGATATAAAAGTATTTGCCAATAGAAAGGAAAAGCCTTCATGGTATGGAAGATAGTTTGGAGAAAAAGAATACCTAGAATGTTTTAAACTGCTGGAAAAAAAAGAAAACATTAAGTTCATAGATCTCTATTTTGCTATTGTTCCAGATTTTATCAAAACTTTCTCATCAGATCTGCTGTCATGACAAAACTGGCCAGTGTGAATTTCTTATGCTATCAAGTGTGCTGCCTGCAGGCACGGTCACTCTTCTTGCTAAAAAAAAAAAAAAAAAAAAAAAAAAAAAAAAAAAAAAAAAAGCTGATATTTAGAAGAAATTACAGATTGAGAAGCAAGTTTGTGGATTCTGTTTTTGTGCACATGTTAAACAATTGAAGAGAAGCAAAAGTAATACCATTACTTTCATAAAGATGGGAGTGATAAAAAATTCCAGTTACACAATGTAACTGCCACTGCCTAAACGCAGAACAATGCTTCTATATGTACAAACACATATGCTGCTCCATTAAATAAATGGGGGGTTTTTTGTAATCCAGAGGGGAAAAAAACAGAAGGGAAAAAATTTAAGGAAAGCAATTGACATAATAAAGTAGGTGGAAGAAAATATTAGTGGTATCAGAATAGATGGAAACATTTCCACTGACATCACTGAAGTCAGGATTTCCACCTCTATACTGGATTGAAAGCTTTTTTCTTTGAATACTGACTCATTGTGACAGTGAAGTATATTTTTAGTGACAACAAAAGGCAATTTTCTAGCAGAAGAGATTCTAAATAAAGGTCAAGTAAAACTGTACATAAGCTCGAGGTCAGGTTTAGCATGGCCTTTTGGACATAAAAATGAGGAATACTTTCCTGTTTGCAGCTAAAAAGTAAAAATTTTGGAAGAAGTCTTTCTTGACCTACTTATATGTGGAAGCCTGATGACTTCAGAGTACTTCCTACTGGGAAAAAAAAATTTATAGCAGCTGTCCTTTCCAAAGTGCACACACTTGCCAACATTAAAAGATGTGTATTCTTATTCTCCTCCTCACCACAAACACAAAGCACATTTTAGTATTCTACAAACACCTTACACTAACGAAAAATATATAATTTCCCAAAAATTAATATGATTTCATTAGCTATTTGAAAATCCATATTAGACTTTTCCCATTTCCATGGATTTCTGTACATTTTCCTTCTCTCTTCTTTCTCTGTAAGGGAAGAAAAATGATGTATGTGTTTTCTAAGGGAACGATTCACTGGTTTCTGCAGTTGGAATGTCAGCCTTGGTCAGTCTTGGCAAAGCCAGATGAGCACTTGTTGTTACTTGAGAGGTGCCATGCATTTTTTCACTTCAGCTCTTACCAGGTTATTATTTTCTTTGCAGTAATCTAATTTGGGGAAAATCCTTTAAAGTACCACAGGTAGTAAGAAAGGGAGTAAAATGCACCTTCTTTCCCTATTCAGATAAATAAAATATTAACTACTAATTGGCAACTTTTTGAACAAAGTGAAGCTTATGTAAAATGCTGGTCTTTGAGAATCTGATTTATCTCACCACAGAGTCTTGATAGATTACTAAATAGATCCAAGCCCTGATTCTTAACTAGCATCCCTAGATTTAGAAGATATTTTTAAAAGTTTGGCACAGCCTTATATTCTGCTTCTATTAATCTACATTTTATGACATTTTCTCTGTTTTGCTATCTTTGAATCTCATCTCAAAAGCTCTATGTTTACAGTAGGCTGACATACTTATGTGACCTTCAGGTATCTTTATTGCATTCTAGATTTATTTCCTTTATCTTGAAGTTCATGGTGGAGCTCTGAATTTTATCTAATACCATGATGAGAATCCTAGAGCAATGTCTTCCCCATGTGCCCTTTCATTTGTCATATTTCTGTGAAGAAGCCAATACTGTCTGCCAACCTAAAACAAACCAGCCATATGTAGCCATATGAGGAGCAGCTGAGGTCACTTTTTTGTTCAGCCTGGAGAAGAGGAGACTCAGGGGACACCTCACTGCAGTTCAAATTCCTCATGAGGGGAAGAGGAAGGGCAGGCTCTGATCTCTTCTCTGTGCTGACCAGTGACAGGATTGAGGGAATGGCCTGAAGCTGCATCAGGGGAGTTTTAGGCTGGGCATTAGAAAAAGGTTCTTCACCCCGAGGGTGGTTGGGCACTGGAACAGGCTCTCCATGGAACTGGTCACAGCATCAGCCTGGCAGAGCACAGAAGTGTCTGGATAAGGTTCTCAAGCACAGGGTGTGATTCCTGGGGTGTCCTGTGCAGGGCCAGGAGCTGGACTCAGTGATCCTGATGGGTCCCTTCCCACACAGAATATTCTGTGATTTCTGTTATACTGCCGTCATCAGTGTTGATCTAGTAACATTTATCTACCAGATCAAGAAGACTTTCTTGAAGACAGACTTTTTCTTCTTTTAAATTTCTCAAGGACACTGTGCCCTTGCACCACAGCACAATGGTGTGTCTGTACCTGCAGTGGTATCTGCCATATGAAGAAGAATTAGGTCCTGTTGCTTTGACAGGTGTGAAAGACATCTCATGAACTTCAGAACAGAGGACAGATAAGTAATATCTTCACATATGAGGTATCAAGCAATTATTTTCCATTTTAAGCACTTTTTAAAATTAAGATGTAAAACCACTACTAATTTAATTTCTGTCCTGAGTAGAAGTATCCGAGGGTTCCTCATAGGAGAGACAGAATGTGTCTCAAATATCATTGAATTATATGATAAATGCAGAATGCTAGATAAAATTTTTATGCTGCCTAGCACACAAGCTGTTAAGTCCCTACTATTAAATCTGATGCCTGGTAGTAAATCCAAGCTAGAATGAAAAATAAAATAGATCTTTGTGTTTATTCATACTTTAGTAACTGTCAAACAACACTAAGGATTTTTTTTTTCTCAATGAAGAATATGCTTTCAGCAAAGCAGGAGATTAGTAAACATATTTCAGGTTACAACTAAAAATATGCTTTGATTCAAGAGTAGAAACTTGAATGTTTCCTGGTGTTCTTTGGCCAGATATCAAGCAGGGGCATCCGTTCTTGTGTTTCTAAAAGCTAGAGTAAGTTATAACTAATCCACAAAGCCAACATGTATTCAAAACCATACAAGACATTTGAAATACAACACACAAACCTCACACAAACCTAACTCAATCATAACAATGTTCAGTTGACAGAGAAAAGCAAGATGTAAAAACATCCAAAACAAATTTCAGGTTTAGTAATCACAAAGGTCAAACATATTTTTAAAGTATTTGTGGGTTTAGATACAAAGAAAAAAAAAACAGTAAAACACATTACTCCTGAGTTACAATGTAGTATATTAAATGTAGAAATTTTGAATGTAATTCTGAATGTCAAAAAAAAAAAAAAAGAAGAAAAAAAATTTATGAGCTATTACCCATTCATTTAAAAAGTGAGTTATGGGGAAAGAGAAAAGTGCCTGGAACAGAAGCCAGGAAAAGGGAAAAAACTAGCAGGGAAAAGCTACGCACAGGATGTTTGTTTTATCTGTGACTGACTAAAATGCTGACCTGAGCAGAGGGAGCAGGGAAGGAAACTAGCCAGTCCTCCCCCTTTCTCTGTGTGCTGCCACTGAAAGTCTCCAGTGCTGCCAGCTGTCTCTGCTTTCCTGCTTCTCTCAATAGCTTGATCCATTTAGGATTATTGCCTTTCCACAGTCCTGGCTGCTGGGGAGCAGGCTCTGGACAGAGCAGGCAGACCTTCAGTTGGTAAAGGAATGCTCCAAGACAACTTGTAACGACAAAACATGCTGACAAGACAAGTCCTACTATTTCTGATTAATTAGCAGAGCACTACTCAACTTGCCTAATGTTTAAAATGATACTAAGATGACTAAAAAATATTCCTACAGCAGAACTACCTTGTGTGGGCAAAATTGAGTTCTTAGGCTACTTTGTTTCCCCCAAAATACTCATTTAGCTATGGGTTTGTTCCTGTATGTATTTGCTTGAACACCTTTCTTACTGACTCCAACAGCCTCTTTTCTTTGTATCCAGCTTCAAACACACAAAGGATATGTGTATCTCGATACTAAAAAGAAAAAAAGCAGTTAAGACCTTGGGAAAGGGCCCACTTTATTACAAAATACCATGCCCCACACACCTGGCTTTCTCAGTACAGGAAATCCTTAGCATGACTCGACAATAATCTTCTGGATAAGCATCTAAGCCTGCAGAAATCAGTGCACTCAGCACTGGACCATGCTGAATTTGAAAGCAGAGAAGACCAAACCAAAGTTAAAGAATAACTGCCATTTTTGCACAGTACATAGTCTTCTTGGCTAACTAATGTAAATAAAATTCCATAAAATATTCTTCAGTTTTGCAGGCAGATATCCTAAACAGATTTCCTAATTCTAATAATACTTAGATTTATTATGCTATTTCTCACTTTTCTAGTTCCTCTTTAGTCTGTCACCCAAGGGCATCAATTACTTCTTGTTTTTTAGTATATACTGACTTGATTTGCATAGACATCTCGCATGACATATTTCTTATATTATTGTGCTTCTCTGTGTAAATAATTCTCTAAAATGGTTGCAGTGCTGAGCTAAAATAATATTTATATACATTATAATCCTTATATATTTAGGGCTGTAAGCTTGTTTCATAGAGCTATAGCATGATTCATAGGATAAACCCAAAGGAACAAGACTTGGATTCAAGAACACACTTTCAGTGTACCCAAGTAAAATTATACAAGGGCGTGAGAGGCAGCATACCAGAGTTCTATAATTTCCAGAAAACATGTCCAAAACAAGTTAGAAGCTTCCCAGCCTTTTCATATGGTGATAGTTATCAATCTAAATGGCCAGACATGATACTGGTTATTTGTGAACAGTTTCCAGAAGCACCTGAATTCTGTGGTGGTGAATTCCTGGCCCAGATGTCTGTATTGCCACCAGCAGGCAAAGCCATCAGCCCAGCTCTAAGTGCTGCCATCCTGGAGCTGCCTGAAGCCTGGCATCCCATGCCTATGTTGTCACTCTGCTCCTGTTCTGTAGGTGTGCTCACAAGCAGACAAGACCCTTTGAGGGTAGCTTGCTCCCCATCCCAGCAGAGCTCACTGGCTATTTGAGGTATAAAGAGCCACGTGTTCGCATCAGAGAATGAACCTCAATTTTTAGAAAACCCCTTCAGGTACAGAGTTCTCTTGGTTTCTCACAATAGAACAACTTTATCTTGTCTAAATTATTAAATAGTCCCTGAGGCAGAGAGATGAATGCACTGAAGCCTGTCTTTGCCTCATATGAGGAAAACTGAGGCTTACATCTAAATAGGTAAATAGTACTACCACTGCTATCACAGATGGGACCCACAGACACTATCACAGAATGCCATGTAGCCCTCACTGTGGTTCACCTTGCAACTCTGGATGAGGCAAAGTAAATGTGAAACAAGGCTTTGGAATGTGCTCCATACCCCTGGGCCATGAGGTGTCTGGAGTTATGGGAGGCAGCAGTGCTTTCCACAGGGAATATCTAACACGAGACTCTAGTACAAGACCCCGAGGCAGATCCACTGATGCGAGTGCCCCCCAGAGCAGAGAGCTAAACAGGGAGAGGAACTTTTGCTTCCCACCCTCTCTCAGCATCTCATTTCAATGTAGCTTCAGTGAATTTTCACTCATCAAGACTCTAAATTCTCTTTATGACTAAGCCTTGTTATTAGAGAACTCAAAGCTCACAAGTCCCACAGGCACTTTGGGATCTGGCAGTTAGGTGATGACTGCTGCAACACCCAAATATCCCAAAGAATCAGTTTCACAAACATATTTCATAAGGACTTTATAGAAGCTCAGCAGATGGAGCTCCATAACTCCTGTGCACACTACATAGTACCTACACCAATGAGAAGGTCAGGGGCTTGCTGAGAAAATGGTTTATCAACAAGGACTATAGAACTGCACCCCCTGGCCTATTATAAGAAAATAATATCATAACTACATGTAAGTGTTAATTACCTTTTCTACATTATTATGCAACTACCACCACACTTGGTTCACTGCTGATTGCAAAAATTAGTTACTTCCTTCTCTGTTTTTAAAAGAGGTGTTTGCAGCCCAGGCACAGGGTATTCCTGTTTCAGAACAAAGTCCTGCCCAGTCACACTGGCTAGACAGGATAAGGGGAAAGGGAAGCAATCCATCTTTGCAGGACTGTGTTGCATGGGCTTGCTATTTTCATCTGGCAGTTTGGTTTATGTGACTGCTGGTCTGCAATGCTACTTGTGAAATGTCTCTCTTCCCCTGTTCTCAGCATTACCCCATTAAGCAGGTGGAGAACTTCCACCCAATCTTTATTCAAAGTCACGCTGGCTCCACAGAGATATTTTAAAACTGACTTTAAGTCAGGCAAAACCTTGAGTGGACACCTTTAGTGCACTAGACACGAAATGTACCTAATTTATGATTGAATTACCTGATTTAAGTTTCAGTGGTAC
Organism: Vidua chalybeata; assembly: GCF_026979565.1. NCBI lineage: Eukaryota > Metazoa > Chordata > Aves > Passeriformes > Viduidae > Vidua > Vidua chalybeata. The sequence continues at coordinate 14,634,980 of NC_071539.1, forward strand.
AGCCCTGCATATAAATGTGCCCAAAGCTAACAAATTAAATAGCAAAACACAGCAAAAAGTCTGAGCATTCTAGCAGTTCTTTGGAGAGATGCCAAAGTTTAATAGCACAAACAGAATAAATAAACTCTATGAACAAATCAATTTTTCAAAGGTAACATCTGTTCTGCACTGGCTCCTGGTGTGAATAGATTCATCTGTGCACACATACAAGTGGGCTAATGGGATTCAGTGTGCTCCAATACCCATCAGCACGCTTTGTCTTCATCAAAAACTCTAATGTGCATGAGACTTCAAGAGTTTTTCTGAAACAAGCCAAACAACTTATACCTATTTTGCAAACTGTTTCAAATGAATCGTTACATTAATCCCATAGAATCAAAACCTGAGGATATTTACTCAGAGATGTAAGCAGATAAAGGAGTCTGAAAATCTGTCTGAGAGAAACTGTTTCCCCCTGGTTCCAATTTTTAAATCTTGTGCATTTGATAGATTCCCAAGACTTCGTAAACACCAAAACTGTGCTGTGCTAGAAGTCATGTGACTGCTTTGGCTTATGCTATGCTTCCCCAATTTAAACCAAATTTTCTATAGGGTATGTGACACAACCTAGTTATATCAAATATAAAGAGAAGGTACATGAAACAAGTTGCAAAAAGGATCTTTTATCTTTGTTTTATGAATTCTCTGAAGGAGCAGAAGTCAATGTTTTAGCTGGGTAGAAATTAGACTTAATATTATGCTATGCATAAACACTATTTAAAACTTAAAACTATTAATCATGCCTTTACACAACTCCATCATAAAGATTATAAGGAAAATGGTGGGTTTAGAGTGTTGAGTTCTTCCTCAATACTTCAAAATTGCATGTCGGTTTCATTTCTTTTCTATAACTTTATTTCCCACTATGACTTTATAAACACCCTTTGATACTTTCTTTTGTTTTTTGACCCCAACATAATTTTCATCAAATTTTGCTCACAATGTAAAGTTATAGTGTCCTTGTAAACACAAGCTTTGCTAGCAAATTAATTATTAATATGAGTTGTTCGTTTAAGGACATATCTGGACATGATGTTATTCTAACATCTCCTGGGAGCTGTGCAGTAGAGGGGAAGGAAGCAGGATCCTGCAAAACCTAGAAAAAGAGGCTGGGTAGACTGGATCAGAATCTTGCTTCATGTGTCATAGGGCAGCTTCACCTTCCAGAGCTGCTGCTCCAACAGCGTTGCTGCAGTGCACAAGGAAAGCTGAAGAACTTGGCTGGTTCCTACTCTCAGCTAACGCCTCCTTCCTGCCACTGCATCCCTCACATTTCACAGGTGAAACGCACAGCTTCGACCCAAGGCTCGGCAGAGGCTGTTCCCACTGCAGCTGGTGACAGAATGGGGCATGCAGAGGGCAAGGAGGGAGGGAACAACACCATTTGGCCATGGTGATAAAATACCTAAGCTCTGACACCACACTATTAAGGAATTTTCAATTTCAACCCAAATAAGGCTCTGATAAGCAGCTGTGATTGACAGCAACATTAATTCAACTGTAGCCAGCTTCAGGATCAGATAATATTCAGCAGCAGAAAGAAAATTGGCACATTAATGCCCAAAAGTCAAAGAGAAACTCATTTTGAGGAAATCACTCCTGCACTGGGTAAAAGGGTACTGAAAGAAAACAGAACCAAAACAAACAAACAAAAAAACACCAAACTGTTATTTCTTAGGGTTTGTGTTTTTACTTTTTCTAATTTTAATTTTGATCTTTAACTGTGAGTAGGCACCATTTTAACTGTAGATCTTTTTTTATACTTAACATTTGGGGTGAGGTATGGTGGCAAATGTGTCTATAAACATCATGATAGAAAAATCTTGCACAATATTAATGAAAAATCATCAGCTTCTTTTTTATTATTACTCCTATACTCTTTGTTCTCAGAACAATCAGTAACAAGCTATAGGCTCTGCTGTGCTCAACACTGCACAAAAACCAAAGTTTTCCCACCCCTATAGGATAGCAACCTGAAAGACATAATACCATACAGAGATACAGATAATTTCTTTCTCTACCTCTATCACATAGTATATTTTTAATATAATATTATAATACTTTAAGGAACTTAAACTAGTTAACACTTTTCTGAAGTATTTGTCTAAGAAAACACAGTGAAAGTGAGAGGGACAACACAGAACATGCTGTCTGGAAAATGTAATATGTAGATAACATGTGCTAAGATGATGACAAACAGAGGTAGAAGGACAATTCTTAATCCTGAGTAAGAAAGGAAGGATGGAGTGGGAGTTATCTGTGAAAATTATGTCAAGCAGAAAACCCAAGGAAAAAGGACAAGAAAGAGTGAAAAGGAAGAAGAAACAAAAAGGAAGGACATACTGTGTACATGAACCCCCTGGCATTAAGAATGACAATCATCACCAAGTCTCAAATCTAGGGCATAAGTCAACAACCCCTTAAGCAGGATCTCGTTCTTAATAACAGCAGCACACCTAAAGGCTTTGCTCTTCTTCTAAAGCTGCAGTGTTTCAGCTCCAAAAGGTAGAAAATATCTCTACTATTTTCATTTGGCATGCAATGTACACTATGGTACAAACCAACATTATCCACAAAAGCCTATATTTTCCTTCAAAACTATTTTGCTCAGGTTTGAGTGATCAGTGTACATGCTACTACTTTTTCTAGCCACCTGCCCATTGAGGGCTTTGCTCACCTGCCAACTCTCCATCCAAACATCAGGAGTGAGTACAATATGACAAGTTGATGACCCTCCTCTCCTAACCCCTTCGTCTACCTTGCTTGACAGAAGGTCAGAATCTTCCAGTTGCAAAATTCACCCAGTTAGGCTGTTCCTTGTCCCTTGTTATCAGGGACTCCTCCAAGTTCACATTAATTTTCATGATATAAGCACAAATGCACATATAAAATAATTTATCTTGGCATCTAAAAGACAAAGATCATTAGGGCAGGTTTAGAACTGGAGGAGGGAAGAAAGTGAATCACAAATGTATTTCAAAACAATCATCCCTTGATTACCAAAAAAACATTCAAAATGGAAATGTTTATAGGAGTTCAAATAGCTTTTAGCTATTTGAACTCCTATAAAGTATTACACTGCCAATGAGAAAAATCAAACTAATATTAGTACTGGCATTGTGTATTTGAATTTTCTGCCCTTTGCTAGGCTGCCCCATAATGTTATCACATACACACACACAGGGGGATCAACCATGCCTTAACTGAAAGTCAAACCCTGCAGGTACAGACCATGCACTATTAAGTAAACCAGAATGACTTGATATAGCAGAGGCACAGATACTGCCTGGGAGCTGGGACCTGCCAGTCTCAATTCCTCAAGGAAACTGCAGAGTATTTTCTGTACACTGCTGAAGCGAGGAACAGAGCGTGAAGTGGATGTAGCTCAGCAGGTTACAGCCAAAGATTGAATGAGTTCTCTCAGGTTCCTCGGTGACAGAACTGAGATGCGGGCAAATAAAACCTGACACACAGAATCTCAAAATGATGATAGGTCTGTTCTAAGTTCCATCTCATCTTTACACAAACACAGAAGCCTGATTTAACCATTCAGGCAATGTTACTGCAGCCATAAAAGATAATCTGCTGTCATCTTTTCTCTCAGGATAAAAAGTCTTCTGCTTGCCTCTCAATATGATGTTTTAAGAGTTTCTTTGTCAAAACTCTGAGGTCAAAAGAGTGCTCTGCTATTAAACCTTTCTGCATCTTAAATTCCTTCCACTTCATGTGTCACAGGTTCCTTTCAGTTTGCTCACCTGAGAAGGTTCACAGGACAATGCCTCAGTGCCCCAGAGTGACAGGAGAGGAAACATGCACGTCTCAGGCACTTCTCATATGTCAGAGTGCTTTACTGTGAGTGACAATCAGTGTGATACTGAGAAAAACAACTAGAAATAAGAAAATCAAGGAGGGAATGATACAGAGAGGGCATACCATTTTATAGTAAATGATATTCACAAGCACAGCAAAGGACAGCCATGCAACACCACCAGATTCAAAGCTCTCTGTTGCCAAGACTTGGGCCTGAGGCACACCCCTCATGCTCTCTCTTCCCTTTCTAAATGCCCTTTCTCAGATGACCCAAGCTGGCTAAACTGGAAATTAATTTTTTATCTGTCTTCAAATGCATACTTTTCCCTTTTGTCTCTCTGAAATAATAATGTCCCATGAGGCAGCGCACCTTATGTGCCTTACTTAAAACTACATCTATAGATTTGATTTGCTACTTCAACCTTGCCCAGCCAAACAGTTCTTATCGAAGACAGATACTGGTCTAATCTGACACAATTGGCTTTTGTTAAAAACACATTGCATTTTATCCAATTTTCCACGTAACTCCACGTCCTTGAACTACCCTTTTCCTTCAAAAGTAGTTCAAAGACTTTGTTAGTAGTGAGGTCAGACATACATAGCCATCCTCAATCCAAAGTATTTACAAATCTCTGTCCTTGACTACTATCATAAGTCAGACAAAGCTGTATTAAATGTGATGGTCAAATTTTTTTGAACTGCAAAATCAGCTTTCAACTAAATGAAAAAGCCCTTGGAAAAATTTTGACTTTTCATTGAACTGTCTGGCATCTAAACCCAGAATTATTTCCTACTGAGAAATCAAAGATATTTCTATTATAAAGGATAATTTAATGTCTTGCAGAAATTTAGGTCAAATCCCTCACTGATCAAACAGTTTTCCTGAGAGTGGACCAAGAGCTACTATGAATAAATCTGGGACAACACCCACCATCGTGCACAGATATATAAAATAATAATTTAGGAAGGGCCAAGCTTCCTAAATAATTTGGCATATACACCTCTAGACTGTAGACAAGAGAGCTCTTGTGTACTATCTAGACATGTATAAGCCAGAAATAGCAGAGGGAGCTGCTCCAATGGTGCTGTGGAAAACAATTACTTACAGAGTGAAAAATACATATTTTTAGTAAAGGTTTCAATCTCTTGTCTATGCCATTGATACAAATGAATGCAAGGAAATTGACCCTTTCAGGTTATTTCTGTGGGCTGAGGAAGCATAGCTAAAGAGAGGCAAGCTTATTTAAACCTTTCATGACATGGACACCCACAAATGATCGTTCACACACCAGATATCAGCTTCTGCCACATTATTAAGCCTTGTGGACAAAAAGCTGATGAGATTTCTGGAGACCATACCAGTATCTCTGCTGGAGTTCCCTTAGCTCCCCAGAAGATGAGCACTGCCCCTGGGAGAGAAGCTGTCACAGGCAGAGGCACTGGGACCAGCCTGTCCCAGCGCAGCTCCGTCCCTCACTGCTGCATGCCAGGCTCCAGCCATGCACAGCTGGTCACACACAGCTTCGCTCCGGCCCCTCGGGGAGCACAGAGAGTGGCACCACTGGCCAGGCAGAAAGGAGGGAAAAGCAGTTCCTGGTCAGGAGAAACAGAGACTGTGCAAAGCACCAGGATAGGAACTGGAGGGCACAGGAGAGAAGAAAGGCACAGCATGCAGAGATGGCCCGGCTATCCAGGGCGATCTATGGCCACACACCAAACTGTTTGCTGTAGATACTGCCACTGCCTGGTAATTTCACCAGGGAAACATTCATCATCATCATGTTCACAGAGATTGAGTCTACTTAACTGGGCTTTAAGTCAGCTTCTGTGACAGTACTGAAAGTATCTATTGCCAGGATACCTATTTTGTTCAACACCTGCAGTAGAATAAACATTTGAGCCTCTGAATGCCATTCATCACTAATGTTCTGGCTGAGATAGTGCTTTCCCTTTGCACCTTGCTAACAACAGTTCTGGGGAAACAGAGGAATCTTTGAACTGGTGTCAATTTCCACAAGATCTACAGTGCAATTTGCAGATTTTTTTTTCCAGAATAAGAGAGAATAGTTGATTACTGTAATTGTATTCTTCTATGTTAGAGACAGGAGTTTAACAACAAGAACAAAGAAAAACTACTTCAAATCTCAATAAATTGCACAAAGCATTTTTCTCAATATGCTAAATGAGTTAAGTGTTGCTTTGTTGACAAACTTCAAGCTAATATCTATAACTGAGTACAAAGCCAATGCAGGATTGTAAAACTCATTGAAGAACTACAGGTTCACACACAAAGACAATGAAGTGCTTATTCCACTGCTGGAGAACAAAGAGGATCCAAGATGATGTGCTCCTACAGAATGCTAGCAAGATAAATGAAGCAGAGCTAAGTAACTAGATACGGTTTAGCAAGTGTAGTCACACAGACATAACCCAGGACAACTAGGAACACCAAAATAAAATGTAATAAGAAAACTGAATATTTTCTCAGATACTCAATCAACTAACTTAGCAGAAGGGATTAACTTGAAGTACTTTTATGGCTTTCCTAGCTACAAATACCTTCTAAAGGTGTTAATTAAATTAATAAAGCCTGAATTTTAGGCTGCACATGGTCTTTTACATTATCAAGTCTGAACTCCTGACCATCAGACACTTAATTTTCATCCTGTATTGATTTCAGAAATTCATGCAGGACTTCTCAAAGATGGGAAAGAAAAACCATGATCTCAATAAACGTGTTCCTTAACCAAATCATGTTCATAGAATAGCTATACCTGCTCATGCACAATATTGCTGGCTTTTGTATTATGAGCAGCTCATGACTGATACCCTAACAAGTGACCTCTCCCCCTGTAATAAAACACAGCATGAAAAAAGCCTCATGCTCATTCATGCTGTACTGTACTTTTCCCCACCTCTATCACAATCTGTATTTGTGTCGGGGGCAGCACCAGTGTGTGTGTGCAGTGTGCAGGCAATCAAAACAAGGGACTGATGCCAACCACAGAAGTCACTTGTCACACTTGCAAAAATCTGTCTTGTTCCCACCCACATCCTGCCCCATGTTTCTCCAGCTTTGCCCATCACATTTCACTGTCCCCACTCACAGCTTGCCAGCATTCACAGCTCACAGGAAAGCCTCAGGCCCTCTCAAGACAATTGTCCTGCTCCAGACTAGTGCAGGGACAGGAGCAGGGTGATGAGCCATCCTGGCTGGAGATCTGCCATCTGCTTTTCCTATTTCTGATTTATATTTGCTAAGTTGCTCTGCTGATCAAAAGGTGGTTTAATCTCTTAATATGTATCCTCTGTTCTGTTATTTTAATCTGGCAGTGTTCATAAAGTATTCTGGTTTATCTATTCAGAATTTTAAACTAATATTAGAATAAATGCCTCATATTTCTTTCCACTTTCACTAACCTATTTTATTCTTAGGTATGTGCCACAATTAATTATCCTCATTTGTTCTTTGCACTAGAATTTCCATACCTCTTAGGGAACATTATTTTGTGAGGGCTTTCTAGCGGGTCTCTCTCTGTATTAAAATATCCTTACAACAGCAAAGATCTGGCTTGCCAGAAGGCTGCTTTCTTTGGATCACAGCAGAACCTATTCCTAGGCAATGTGTCTTCACATCTTCAACACTGAGCCCTCCCCTTCTTAATGTGCTTTCTTTACAAACCTATTAGAGAGTTCCAACTTCATCCAACTAGCTAATTGTGTCTGTAACATGGGTTACACATTAGAAAAAGCTGCTGGAGAATCCAAATGCAGTCCTTGGACCAACCTGCTCACAGGAGCACTGATTTTCAGAGGTTGTGTTAAACTAAACAGACTTTCTATTAGCAAGACTTTACAAAGGTTCTTCTGCTCTCAGCAGCTCAGCACAGGGAGATGTAAGGACTGCTTATTTTAAGCCAGTCCCAGCACTTCTTACTCATTACCAATCTGGCCAGAAGTACAACATGCTACTTAGTAAAATACACTCCTGCAAAAATGCCAAACCGTGTCCTGATCTTGCCACACAGCTTTTGAATCTACTTCCATATCTGGAATGAGCATGGTTTCTCACAATCACACAAAAAGCAATGCTATATTTCCATGACTACACTGTATGTTCTGCAGGTGCGGCCAGCTCGCTCAAAGGCTTCACCCAGCACAGCTCATGTTGGGATCCTGCTTTTACATTCCACAGGGACACACACATCCCTGATTACAAGTTCTGTTTGTACACTCATACTGGGCTAAGAGAGTAGCACTCCAGTCTATCCTCACTACTGTACCAGTCTTCAAAAAGCTTTTCCAGAATTTTCATTTTCCTTGGAGCTACTGTTCCCTTCTGACATGACACCAATCTCGTGTTTTATTCTTTATACCAATCTTCTGACAAAGAAAGAGAGATTCTATTATCTTTATACAGATTTTCTTTTCTAAAATATATAGTGAATTATCACTTTTGTTTCTATTTTTTTATAATCCTTACGAAAACAAGCAAGCATCAGAATAAAAAGAGACATTGTTCCTCCAAGACTTCTTCCACTTTTGTTGCTTGTCCTTCTACTAAATTCTGTAAGAAAAGAAGTTCTTTACAGGATTTTTCTCATAAGGGATTGTATTTTCCTTTCAAGTTGTACCTTCAAAACTCTGAGAGCATTCTTTGACTTGTGGCAACGCAGAAGCTGGAGATTTCTCAAAAACCCTCTCCACAGATCTGTGAACTATTTTAACTATTATTATGCTGCTATATCTCATGTATTTGATTAAGTATCTCATCTGACTTCTTGGAAAAATGCCTAATAATTATTTTTCTATTGGAACATAATTTTGGTGCTTTGGCTTTAGCTCTCCATCTGCATCACCAGAGGCCCGTAGCAGGACTATTAATCCAGCTGTTACTCACAAAGTTCTAGCAGCTATTTTCTTGCCTTGCTTTCACTGCAGTATTTTAGTTTGAACAGAATGCTGCCCGTTGGTTTGGAAAATCTTGCTCACATTATTCTCTTGTTACCTTCTACCTCCATCATGTTCCTGGTTCCAAGGTTCTCCTGTTCCAGGATAGAGACACTACAACCACTGCTATCCTCAGGAGCTGTCTTGGTGCAGATTCATTACCTGACATAATTTATTGATGAAAGGTTTCTGAAAGCTTTCACTTCATTTGAATCAGACCTTCTCTGTTCTTCTCTGATATTGAAGTAATTTACTTGATCAAAATCAATTTTTACTTATATGTCACTGCATTTAATGGTTAAGGTTTATTCTCCCTGCACCCTGCAAATGATTAGATTTGTGGTGCCACTGGTATTAAACTATCATTAGCAAGGGGTGTAACTGCTGCCAGTCCACATTCTTCACACATCTGCTTTCTGGCATACTTCTCTGCCAGATGGTGATGCCAAGGATAATCTCATGAAACAATCTTCCACACAGAGTGCAGAAACCCCTGCTAACTTGCCTGTGCTTCTAAATTAGTTCCCTCTGACAGCACCAGGGTTCAAGTGTTTTATACAAAAGCTGCACTTCAAGTGAAGAGCTTCAGAGTGATCTCACCTGAGGCAGCTGGCACCAGAGACTTTCTAAGGCTTTAAGGGTCTGTGCACAGCCAGGTCACAACAGAGCTCATCCTTTCTAATGCAATAATTTATCTTACTCATACCAATGGTATCTCCAGTTCTGTAATCATGTTAAATGTACCATGTACAGAGGTTCCTCCTCTGCAGGAAAAGAAACCCTATTGCCAAACTACAGGCAGAGCAATTTTGGAATGTCCTGAGAAATTTCTATACCTTAAAACATGCCAGGAAATCCTTTTAAGTTTTCTGAGGTCAAATTTCTTTTTATGAATCCCATGTTCACTCAGGTTTTCACTAGCTAAACATTTTTGAAGTTTTTGCTGGGTTTGGTGCCATACTTCTTACACAGAAATTTATATGCTTTTTATCTTTCTTTTTCTTCTAGATGTATTTAACTTAATGTTTTCTAATTATGAAAACAGATGCTTTTTATACTCCTAGTTTCCTTGGTATGGAGGACATTGTGTTTGATTTCTTATATTTTGCCTTAGGAATTCTATATTCTCACCTTCTGAAATGAGATTCATTTCACCAAGTTTTAGATACTTAATTATTAGGCATCTACATCTAAATGAATTGTTTAGACTGTTTTACAGTCAAGAAAGGGAAAGAAGCTCATCCTAACCTCAATTAATTCCAGTTAGTCTTATCCTTCAGTGCTGGACTTAATGGTCTTGGATTTGGCCATTTCTCTTTGCTGATGAAAAAGTAAGACTGGCAGGCTAGATGTCTGCTTGATACCTGCTGAAAGGTGTCTGAAAATAGGGGATACCAATGATGTCAGCCTAAAATCACACACATTTTTCAGAGAAGTCCCATGCATGTCGTGAGCACCAATGTCATTAGTGCAGCAGTCTTGCCTATTCACTGTGTGTAGCTGACTCTTATGCATCTCTGGTGGTGCTGTTTAGTTGTTTGTAAGTTTTTTGGTATTTTTCATCTGATTGGTTTTGATTTTGGTGGTGGAGGTGGTAGTGCTTGTTTTGTTGGGGAGGGTTGGGAGGCTATTTTGAGGGACTGTTGCTGGGTTTTGTCAGATGAAGAGTAATTGTCTTGTTATCATACAACTGATGGCAGGGAAAGTTTTTCTTCTACTCTTTATCAGCCTCATGTAGTCTGCATCTTCCAAACCTTTTTCTAATGGTAATTTGTCTCTTCATATATTCTTTTTTCATCTTATATGAGTATTCTTCCATCCTTTGCATGCTCTATCCTTCCACTTTTAAGAGTAGCTGCATTACCACTCATCAGTTATATAAGCAGGTTTCCATTTAGGTCTCTGATTTTTACTTACATGGAGGCGTTATATTCAGGATATAATAGACTTCAAATAACTTGAGTAAGATATCTCAATTTTCTGCTCTGCCTCAGGGAGCTAACTACAAGACTAAGTAGTGGTCTAAGTAACTAAGACTGTGGTCTGCAAATCCCCCAGACATTTTACTCAGCACACATAAGAGAACAAGCCACTTCTCAGTCTGCAGCTACTTATAAATAAAAAGATGTAACTAAGATTGCTTTCACTAACTTCCTCCATTTTGCCCACATCTCTGCAATGCTTCCAGTTTCAAAGCTGAAAGCACCAAATTTTTAGCCCTATTCTGCAAAAAAAGCAGAGTTAATTCTTAGGGTTTGACATTACATCTGGATCTGGAATTTAAGTCAGACAGACTTTCCCATACATACACATTGAACCAGATCTTATTAATACTGATTTTCATTACTCTCCCTTCTTTCAGACAGGAGAAAGACAAAGACAGAAAGAATGAATCTTTTAAAAAAAAAGAGACCTGATGATTTGACTTTGCAGAGCTACAGTATTATTCCTTTCATCCTCAATTGTTTAGTATTTTAAGTTACAACAGTAGCAGGCTTTTTAATTTTTTTTAAACCACTCCTTGAAAAGATTTTAAAAAGTCACAAAGGACTAGAACAGAATTTGCTAGTAACAGCTATAAGTTAAAATTAAAACATAATTTATACCAGATTTAGTGATTTCTCCACAGTGCAGATTACCTTTATATGTAAAATCACCATAGATCTCACAGGTTTTTCAAACACACATCTGTTATTCTAACAATTACATCTAACATCACCATTACCCAATTTTTCAACCAGTCTATACTGATAGCTCCCCATCCTCTACAAATTCCATGGTACACAAGAGCATGTAGAGCATCCTCTCCTGCAAGAGCCAGGAGGAGAGCTCCCTCTAACACACCTCCCCTCCTTTGGGGCATTTTAATCTGCTCTACGTGCACTCCAGAGCTGGCGATGTCTCCGTGCCTCCCCAGCTCAGTCATGCACACAAGCTGTGCTCTTCAGCACCCCAATAATCTCAGTCAGCTGTTAGCAGGAGTCAGCCACGTGCACAGCTCAGCCAGAGGAAAGTTTCATGGTTTGCCTGCTCCCAATCAAATACAACCAAAATGGGAATGTTTGCTCCTTAGGAACACAACTGATACCAAATAATCCTTTAAAAAAACACACACACACACACACACAGACTGAACTCTAACAAAGAGCAAAATGTGAGGTCCCCTTATTACAAAAAACAGATTGAAAAAATAGAAGTGACATCTTTACTTTCGTACCTTTCTTAATTATATTTCTTCATAAACACAACAAAAAGTAATATTAAAAAACTCATAAGTAATCTACAAATTGAGACTCCAAAATATTCACAAAAAGGACACTAAAACAAAAAGCTGAAGAGCTCAAGAAATCTTAAAAACATTGCACAAAGGATGGATTTGGGGAGTGGTGACATTAGCTTCTTGAGATTCATGCCTGCAGCAGAAATATAGCACCTAGCAGCAGAATAACAAACAACATATGTAACAATTGTGCACTTATAGAAGTATGACATAAGAAAACATCCTCTGAAAAATTCTTCTATGCAATTTTGATTAGTATCAAATTCTATATACTTTGTATCTAGATACAAAAATCTAAAGATACAAATATAGAACATACAAATTCCTATACTTTGGGGCTTTTTAATAGTAAATAAAGTGAGAGCATATTTTCCTTTGAGGAGGATGGGATTGCCTTCAGTTACAGAGCCCCCATTACGTGATGAGGCAAAAGGCAAACCACCTTTGGGCCAAATGCAGGGCTTTACAGAGCTGCCACGTGTATTTCCACCTGGGACCACAGCTGCTGCTTTGTTGAAGGGGGTGGGTGGGGTGCTTGGGTTTGAATTTCTTTGTTGTTTTGGTTGGTTTACTGGGGGGAAGGTGTCCCCCCCAGCAAGTTATTTCTCTCTTACTATAATATTTTTCATAGCAGAGCCACAGTTGGACTAGGACTCTGCTCCTCCAACAAAAGGAAAGTGAACTCTGAAGTCCAAGTCTAAACAGCCACAACATTTCTGCCAGAATATCTTTCTCTATTTGAACATGCTAATGCTATTTCATCAAAAAGATAGTGATTTTTGCTAGCATCCTCAAATTTTGACAGAACTTGTCAATTAAAAGAAGTGTGGTCACAGAAATTTTTAGGTTCTGATTTTTTGTACTAGTATTAAGTCAAAACTTTTTTCTACATCTTCAATTTTTTGTGTGATGGAAAACCTAATCATTCTGCAATATAGCTAATAGCAGCAGCATTTCTCCTCAGATTTATGTGTGACTTCTCACTTAAAAATGTGTTTTCAGGTTACCTGTATCTTTGTGAAGCAGGAGCTACACAGAAGGAAGATTTCAATAATATATATTTGTTTCAGACAATGTTTTAAAAAAAAATCACAATTCCATGGTTTGGTTCCTGATAAATCCTCATGAGATTATTTTTAAATACATTGCACTTAGAGCAAAGAGGACATCAGACCAGTCAAACTCAGAATAGGCAGAAGCTGAACCAGGACTGAGGAAACAGATTTAGGTACTGAGCCTGGTGTCAGTGAGACAGAAAGGGAGAAGAACTATGCCTGGCAAGATTGAAACTGCCTGGGCAAAGGGATGGTAAAACAGCAATGAGGCAAACCAGGGTAAACATTTCTGGGTATGTGAACTGAGAGTGGAAGCCAGGAGATCAATGGGAAAATGGGTATTTGATATAAAAGCAGGGCATGGTAACATTCCTGCATTATACATGCATTAAAATTCTGTGCACATGCCTGTATTGGCATCCTTAATCCAGTTTCACAACTCAGAAGTTGCCACTTCTCCAATATTAATAGCATTCTTTAAGACAGGCAGTTATGTAGTGTGGGTGGGCTGTGCTGCCCAGGGAGGGCTGGAGGGCAAAGCAGCTGCCCTGCTGTCTTCTCCCCATCCCTGAATGGGGCAGGCAGGAACTTGGTCTGACTGTAATTTCCCTGTTGTGCCAAGAGGTTTGCACTTCGTTTCTCCAAATTTTTAAAGCAGCCTTAGTGCAACATCTACCTTTTTCTATTACACTATTTAAATTACATCTCCCTGGAGATGCAACCAGAGCAGCTGGAGTGTGATAAGGCTTCTTGCCAGCCTTAAAATGCTGTAGGACCCACATCTGATATGCTTTTGAAATGCCAGCACTGCACACAGATTTTTCTTCCTCTTTTATGCTGCCCTAAACGATGTGGTTATGTCTGTAATAATATAAAGCAACTGTGTCAACTATAAAGAGGAAACATTTATGGCATAGGTTATTAAAACAATGAAAAATAGGCCAGTGCAATTTAAGTTCTTTGAGTGGGCTGAATAATAACTAGTTAAATAAGGAACAAAGATAAATAATTTATTACAGAATCAACACAACAAGCACAAGAAAATTGCATTCACTTTAAACTGCATCTCAAGAGGCTTCAGAGCAGAAGCACGGACAGCACACAATGAATGTGTCAGAGCAAATGCAAAATGAAGGGGATTTAGAGAACCTGTTGCAAAATGGAGTAATCACTCAACTTTAGAATGTCCACATACATAAATGCCAGCCAGTTAAACACACCAGACAAAAGTTTGTGCTAAAAGTAGTAGTGGCTCAAGGGACTGAAGATTTCAGTGGTGGCTGGGTAGATTGTTTGCTTCAGCACACAGCTCCTCCTACTCTGTGTGGTCAATCTCTGTGCTAGCACAGGCAAAACCAGGACTCATTTTTACAGAGTGGGATAAATGCTCATTAGGAAATTATAAGGCCACTTACAAGTAAGGCCTAGCTCAGACATCATCAGATTAAGAAAGGTAGAGTAATACTCATCTTCAATTACTTATTCTGGAAAAGAATGAAAGAACAGAGCAGACAGAACTCAGTATAATCAAATGCTGCTTCCCTTACAAGCCTGTATGTTTCATGCTCAGTCTGACAACTCAGTTCAAACAATTCAAGTTGTTTGTAATAACAAAGCAAATATTCCCAAAGATTAAAAAACTAGAATGAGGCTTGTATTTCCATTTTTGGCCTTTTAATTAGGTTTTTCTGAAGTGCTGAAAACAGAGCAACTCTAATTAATGGCTTTCATACTTTGCTTTTTAATAATAGGTCTTAATAGCCTGGCAGTTTGGAGGTTTCAGATAAAATGGGAATGGCTCAGAAAAGATTGTTTGGCTTGATTTTATTCTAACAGAAGTGAGACCAATCTAAATTTTTCCTGCCACAATTAGACCTCATGAGATTCTCACCTTGATCATGGTTCAGATAAGAATTTATATTAAGATCCCACCATCTTTTCTGAAGTAGACTTAATTTTTCACACAAACTCAGTATATGACCTTGGGTGAAGAAATCACCCAACCTTCTGACAGATGCAGCTTAACTTTTAAAAATAAATACAAAATGTGCACGTACAAACACCACTATGGAACAATTTCCATGTCTGTAGCATATAGGACACAGCAAATTATTTAGCCTTTCAATTTTTAACTGAGATTGGAAGAATATTTTACATCACTTCAGTATAAAGATTTTGTATTGTGTGTAAAGCAGTGATACCATAAACAGCTAACAATGAAAGAAAAGGAGGCACTGGTGTGGATAGGCCCAAGGCTCAGCGTTCCTTCCTCAGTATTTCTACAATATTGCTGCAGAACCTGATTCACTTCTGTTACATTTGTTCCTTTCATGTTTAAGGAGGCAGAGAGAAAGATTGGGGAAGATGGCACAAGCAAGAATGCAAGAGAAGGAGCAGGGGAGAAAAAGTGGGATGACAAATCAATGAAGTAAATTTTCCCTAGCAGCAAAAATAGCTGACAGATCTGCTTCCCAAAGAACACTGAAAATTACTTTGCGAGTAAAAATGGCAGAGAAGATAAGGCAATTTGAAGGACTCATGGGAGAGCTGCTATTGACAGACACGCAGATGATGTAATTGCTCAAGATGAGCAGGTTTTTCTTTTATCTCAATAAAGCACTTCTGGATAAAAAGATTGGAAAGCCAGGTATGAGACAATAGCATAAAGTCTGTTCCTAACTTACATAATTTTATGTAGAGAAGAGTTGATGTATGAAGTGGAAAAGAAATGCATTGAATGTTGAAGATAAATATTACAGAGAAAAACTTACATGCACTCCCAGTGATAAAGGAATTTAATATTTGAGGAAATACACTTTGTCTGTTAAAGAAATATATTGATTTTACAAAAGGCTAAAGATATGTGTTTAAGAAAACATTTGCACCTGTTCTTATATAAATTAGCTGGTAGAATGGCATCTTAAATTGTTCTTTTTACTCTTCTGTGTCTTGCTCCAAGTGTGATTTCTTATGCAATTTGATCAGGAGACAATCTAGTATACACTTCCTGTATTTCAGCTCCTGCTGCATTATGTATGCCATGACATTCCCTCCAGCCATTCTGATAGCCTTTCAAGACAGGCTTTGAGCATCATGAGTTTGGGTTTTGGGGGAGCTTTCAGGTTGTTTTTTTCCTGTTACTGGAAAACATTCAACAAGACTGATGACAGGTGAATGTATGCAGTAATGGGGGAGGTGGGGGGATAAGGATATAGTATTTTATATTTTTCCATTTAGTTAGATTATTTTCTTGTGCTTTAAAATGAAATTTCTAAGTGTAATAGAGCAGCATGTTGCCACCAGTATCTCTATTGCAAATATCCTTTAACAAACCTCACAGATATCTAAAGCCTCTCCTAACCCACGCTGGGCCACCTCTCACATCAACCTTGCCTGAATGGTGCAACCCTGTGGCCAGGCTTCTGACCAGCCCCAGGGCATATGGGGTGAGTACCCAGCTTGGTTTGTTGTGCTCAAGGTGTTAGCCAAAACCTGCCACTTCAGATTGAACACTTCAGTACAGTCCCCTTTCTAAAACTTTTTACTTTTAATGCTAAGAATTACACAATTTCTTCAGTTGTAAAGAAGACAACGAGGTACATTTTCATGAATGGCCACTAAATACTATGAACTTCAAATGTGAGTGATATATTCTAAATAATTCATCCAGATGCTGAAATATTGGCTACCCATCAGCAATATTTAAGCACTGAAGTTATCTAAAACATCTGAAGGGTAGGTTATGTTCCTCAATGCTGCTTGAGAGCAGAACATGGTAACTAACTATTGGCTTTAATCAGCAAGATGGTAAATGAACACCTGAGAAAATAAGCAAGTAATGAAACAAAATGAAAGTGAAATTGCATCAGAGTTCTTGTTCATTTAAGCTTTAACAAAAATCGCCCTCAAGAGTCTCTCTTCCACAGATCTTTTTCTTTGTTTGAATACAGGACCAGCTGAAGGACGGTGACACTGTTTATATCATCAATAATGATGAATTGACTGAAAACTATGAATCATCTGCTCACATACCAGTGCCAGCACAGGACAGCACAGCCTCCATCCAGGCTACAGGCAAGGAAGATATTCAGGAAGGAGACCTAGGATTAGGAGGATACAAACTCCAGCTTCAACACACTGCAGGTCAACCCCAGAAGAATTCATTGGCATGAGCAGTGTAATGTTAATCACAAGAAAGAAGACAGAAACAATGAAACAAAAGATCCTGTTATGTAAACCGAGGTCAGAAAAAATGTACTAAGCACAAAAATCAAAGAAAATTTCGATTTCAGCAACTAAATGCCTGCTCCTCCCAGGAAAGGAGTTTGCTATCATATCCATATATCTACAACTATATGCAGGTTTTATGACTGTAGCAGTTTTAAGGATAAAGGCATAGGGCAGTACCAGCCTACTGTAAATCCATTACAGTAATGTTTTGTCTCAGCGCTTGGTTGTACTGTGCCCCTCACATGTACACAGGCCTTTGAATATCACTTAGAGTATTCAGTAAGTGGAAATGGAGAGAAATAGCTTCCTAACATTCTTGCTCACATGATGACAGCTCTTTTGTACAACTGGTCTTGACAAGATCCCCACATAACTACTCAGTAGCTATTACATTTATAAGGAAGAAGCAGAAGATTCCTTATCCAAGGAGTGTGTGATCTGAGAATGCTTAAAACATGCATTGCAGCACCTCAGTCTTGATAGATAAAGCCTCATGCCCACAGTACAGACTCTTCCTGACATCCAGCCAAATATTTGTTTTCTAAATGCACCTTATAGCCTGGTCCACAGAGGGTTTCACTAAGCTGCCACAAACTGAACACTGATACTAGGAGACATCGAGGTGTATGAAATCAGCAACAAACACCCTTCATGGCAGCACTGAATAGGCAAAACCACTATTTAAAACCAGTAGTTGCTCCAAAGGCATTTGTCATTACTGCTTGGCAACACACAAAGCTTAAATGGGGGGAAAGGCTTTGTTTTGAAAGATCATTCTGAACATATACTTTTATTTAAGAATTCAAATGTTTCTTTTTTTACTGTTTAAGAAGAATTGTTTCTAATCAAATATTTCTGCTAAACAGTTATATCTTCAGACTGCCTGCTCCAAGGATAAATTTGTCTGTCTCTCTACTTATGCTGGGCACTCAATGTTACGCTAGAAATGAAGACTGTGGTGGTTAGATATGAAAGAAAAAAATCCACACCACACAAGAGAGGTTTCAAAGTGTTCATTGTTCTGCATAAAGACAGTAAATGGATAACCAACTGCTCAGCCATACATACAGCTGGCTGTCAAATACTGTGAAGCATTAGTTCAGATAGCTTTGGCACACAGCAGAGCTAAGCAGTGCAAAACCAGAGCCAGGCTTCTGTTGTTAGAGCTTGTGCCTTTCCTCACAGCAGAGGTTTCAACTAACTATGCATGATGATGCTCCTACTAAGAAAGTCAAAACATCAGGAACTTTTAAGGAAGATCATTCTTAGCATATAAAGATAATGGGCAAGAAGAAATTTGTGATCTAGAAGGATAAAAATCAAACTCTCTCTATTAATATTCCTAAAGATGAATAGGTCTTAATTTCACCAAAAATAAAACTTAGAATACAAATATAATCAATTTTCAGTCATTATTTTCCAGTGTAATTAATTTCTGGTTATATGTGACTCTAGAACAACCATTTTAAGCATAAATTTGAACACAATGGAGTTGTATGTGCTGTTACAAAAGATCAGAAGCTTAAACCAGCATTTTATTTTTTCCTAAATTCTAATCAAGAATCTTCAAAGGGCCTTAATCCCCATGTGGTTTAAAACAAATAATATTCAGGCATAAGTTCTTGGAACTATTGAATTTCCAACTTCCTGCTTTGCTTTGTTTAGCTACATGGGCTGGGAAAAGACATGCAGCAGCTTGCAAGAAGGGATGGAGAATGGGTAAGGAGGGAAGGTTTTGTGGCCAAGTACTGGGAGACAGCAGAGAACAGAGGAAAGAGAAGCAGGCAGACCCGGGAGTGAGGTGAAAATGTGGCAACACAGCAAGAAGCTCTTGGGGTAGGCGCTAACACCATCCTGACTTCAGCAGCCAGTTTCAGGTTTCAGCCTCTGGAAGTACTGAGGGCATGTCACCAGGCTTACTAAATTTCTTGAGAAGCATGGATTCCAGTCCTTAGATTATACTGGAAATCAATAAAGTGCTGTAGCATAACGAAGATGCAAAGCTGTTTTTCACAACTGCAACATGAACTGGAAATTACAAGCTCTTCAATAGTTTTGCTCTTAGATTCTATTCTGAAATGCATCCAGCAGCATACTGTACAGGGGCTTACTGATTGATTTATTCATTGTGCCTATATCCAGGCTTCTCACATTTGTACAATGATAAATGGAGAGCTCTGGGGTCTGAAATTCTGTTTATAAAAAAAGTCTGCAACGAATACTTTTCACACTGTTCTACCCCTATGCCTTAAAGGGCTACTTTACTTGGTAAAGAAAGTCATCCCTTATGACAGACAAGTCATACTTCACATATCACAGGTCAGATCTTTATGCTAAGACTACCAAAGAGGCTGAATCAGTAGTCCCAGCAGGAAGGGTATTTATCATCTGGGATCATGCTTAGCAACCAAAGTATCATTGGCTTTTAGGAAAATTAGCAATATGAGCTGCAAGCAAACCTGAAGCTTCCGCTAAATTGCAATAAGAGTCCCAATTGTCTATTACACTCACCATTTCCCTATTTTAAGATACTCTTTTCATGACACATAGCTCAAGACAGTAACAACATTAGAACAAATGACATATTTGTATTCAAGAAAAAATTACTGACAGCTAGTAATTCTGCATGACTGTTTAAACAGAGTAATGAATGTTAAGAGAGGTCTTCAATGTTAATTTACAGTTTATACACTGGAGATTTAAACTACTCAATATCACAGAATGTGTGTCTGAATGTGCAAGTTATTCATTATAAATATGAGGCCATTCCTTCTATCTGACTTAATCTAATAAAAGTCTGCTTGGAAAATGAAATGTAATATATATTGTCAAAAAATGTGGTGACTACATATTCAAAACAAAGGCCAAAATGTGAGGCAAGGTGGAAATCTGGAATACTACTAAACCTTTCAGGTTTCAAAAGTAATAACTAGCATTTTATACAGAACTATGAAGAGCATTTTGCTAAGTTTGAAAGCAGTGGAACAAATCCTGGCTACACAGCAGAGCCAGTCCAAAAAGAAACTCTACTGAAAATATCAGATCACTATGATAAATTTCACAGAGACGTGCAATATTTGGTAACCTCATTGAAAACAGGGGCCATTGGAAGTGAACACTTATGTTGCTGTGTTAAAAGCTTAAACCTTTCAATCATAACAACATAAAGTCTATCTCCAAGATGATGAACCCTGTGTACAACTTCAGCAGGAAACTAATTGCCTTGAAGCCCTGAGAGCAGTTCACACCTTTTTAACCTAGCAACTTACTCAAGTGCCTTGCTGAGCTGGTCTCTTTCCTTTCTTCCTCTGTGTTTTGCTATCAGCCATCAAGAAATGTGAGCCCTGTAACATCCTGAGTGCTGTGTAGATTTGGGTACAACATAAATGCAACAATATTCAGATCTGTATTTTAGATGCACAGGAGCATTACACGTGTGCTTTTGAAATTCTTTGTTTTCACAGAGATTGAGAATTCCTAGGATACAAATATTAATTATAAACTTCAGAGAACCAAGACAACATCCTAAAAGACACTGCAGAGATTGAAAAATACTACTTCCAATTCTAAAGACAATTGTTTTTCCTCTACTTCCTTCTAGCAAAGTGGAAAATTGACATCTTAAAGCAAACCTGTTCCGAGCATTTTAAATAACTTAATATAAGGAAGCTCATCTCTGGCAATATAATCCCAACAGACATGAGTTCTGCATAGTGAACTGCAAAGGATTCATCAAAATTTTATTTTAGAAACTGTATTTCAGTACTTGAAAATTCTCCAGTTAACCCAAATTTTGTAAGCAAATATTAATTTATCCTACAGCCTTGGTCCCATAACCTATCAGTTTTCAGATCATGAAACCTCATCCTTCCTTGGGCTCAGTAATTAGTTTTTGTGGTAGATATTACTGTTCAGGAGAGTTAGACAAAATATGTTTCCTTGAATACTGGTCTATTGGTGTTTTGGGATTTTTGCTCTTGGCAACCTCTTCATTTTTTATATCATGATCATATAGTGGAGTGCAAGTTTCTGAACAGTACAAAAGAAAGCTTTGCCAATATAGTAATTATCTCTCTCTTTATTCATGCCTTTCAAGTGATTAAAAGAGTAAGACAGCCTAGTGCAGTGATCAGTGCAGTGATAGGCATCAGCCAGGTGACTATCCCCTTCAACAGCCTGGTGGTGCAAGTCATACTTCCAGTCTTAAAACTGCCTACTCAACATCCTGGCACGTCTTGAAAAATGCAGACTAATTCTTAAAAACCAAAACAATGTCAGTCAGCCCCATGGTGCCAAACTATGCCCCAGGTTTGTCTTTCCTCTGTGAAAAAGGGACTTTCCTGCAGTTACCCCAAGGTGTGTCAGGTGTCCATCTCCACCTTTGGCTCTGCATAGGCCCAGCAGTGCTAGAAAAGCCACCAGCCAAGACCATCTCATACTTCCATGGAATGCCACAGGAAAAACCCACAGGCTTTGTGTCTCCACTTAGGAAACTGGAATTCCAATCCTTCCAGCTTTCCCACTGTAAACAAGCACACTGGCTTCCTCCCACAGCAGCCCACCTGGCTCTGGGCAGTGTTCCCTCCACACACCAGGGGAGGCAGCAAGACGTGCAACAGGAATGATTCTGCTTACAAATAAACCTTTTTCTCTCCACCAGTGTCAGAGCAGAAGCTACATTTTCCCCAACTAATTCAGTGTTACTGGTCAACATTATTACCCTACAAAAATCATATCTGAGGTATGCAAGAACAAATATTGTTTCAGGCCTCAGAGGCTCCCAAATCTGAGCACATCAAATTAACATCATCCTTCTGAGAACCCAGCAGAGCTTGAAATTCTGGCACAGGAAGCAGTAAAGAATATCCAGGAGCGTTTTGCTGCTACTGTTCTACATCATTATTTACCACAAAGCTGTCTGCTTCTGGTGTGCTACAGCAAAAGCAGATGGACATAAAAAAAGTATGGGTACTTTATTGAATAAGGACATGAGACTAGATGGAGCCTTACATCCAACAAGCTAAACATGGAAAGAAATCATTTTATGCCATGATATTAGGTATCATGTTAAGTCTAGGACAAGTTATACATAAGTGAATTGAAATAGGATAATATCCCATAAGCATAATGAGATTCCTTATTCCAGAGGTAAAGTAACTTTAGAATGCATGCCTGACTGGAAATGAAAATATAAAAGAGAAAACTACATGAAAAAATGAATGATGAAGGAAGGAAAGGAGGAGCAAGGGTGGAAAGAATCAGTGCCAAGGAGATTCAAATTTAAATAGATCAGAAAGATATTCGTAGCAACTGCAGGCTAAAACCCAAATTACGCAGTGTGAGAAACTAAGGATTATCTCAAAGAACACTCGTAAAAACTTTACTGAGCTATAGATAGCCCTGACACTGCTATATTGCAAACCTTAGGTATTCCACAGACTTAAAGGCAGGAACAGCTACCAGCTGAAAATTGACCAAATTTAAAGAAAATTAAGTAAAAGGAGCAAAGCTGAAAGGCTAATCCTCCAACAGCACTGTTGGAAAGCAATAAAAGCAACACAAGCTTTGTATTTGCAGAAGGGTGGAAAAATGACTGAAGATATAAGTTCTTCAGATATAGATATAAGTTCTTCAGGCCTCTTATTTCATCTCTCCCTCCTTCACCAACTATTCCCTTTCTTCACTCAGTTGTCTCTTACACCTTCTCTGGGTGTAACCTTATCTTGAAGATGAAAACTTTATTTTTCCCATCCCTTGAGCTAACAGTATTATGAAGTCCTATTCTCCCTCTGCATGATATCCACACCCAGCACAATTTTAAATACTTCTTCAAAAAGAAACTGATATGATGCAAGATTGCATGAACTACATAACTTCTACCCCAAGTGGTGATCGTGCTCAAAATCAGGGGCTCAAACACATTGCAACATCCTTTAGGCACTTCTCTATCACTGCAGATGCTAAGAGCAAGAGCTCATGTATTTTTAACTAGAGGAACCAAGAGGAGGAAAAACCATTAAGAAAAGCTGCAGTACCATTCTCAGCGAGGCTGACATGAGATTTCCAGTGCCAGGCAGCAACATCATAAGAGCACTCTGTCTGCATGGTTTTATCTCACAGTGAGGATGGGCCTTCACAAGCTTGGGCACACAGGATTGCACCGCTCCAGGAGGGGCTGGCATACAGGCAAGAGCACCAACACACACCCTAAATCCAAACCCTCTCTTTACCCTTTGCACAAATTCCCACAGCCTGGGGATCTCCAGGAGGGACAACTCCCTCACCCATGGGAGAGCTCACATTTAACTGCAGCAAACCAAGCAGGGGTTTCCAGCTGGCAGAGCAGGCAATGTGGTGCTGCGCTCTTGCTCTTTCGTGGTCCAGGCACGTTTTTCTGCTGATACTCAGAGAGTACTGCTGCCACTGCTGATTAGAGAAGTGACTGGAGCATCTTTTCTGATGAAAGCTAATGTGAAGTGGACACTTGAGACAAGTACTCCAGTTTCTGCTGAATGAACCATCAGGCCCATGCAAAGAAAAATTAAAATGCTGTTCTATTTCTTAACTGTTTTGTTTACAGCAAGAATCTGTCTACAACCACCGAGCCCCTGATATTTGAAGGCCTAAACACCAGTAATGGAGATCTGTTAGGAGCCCTCAAACTCCCTATATTTGGCTCAGAATGAGCATCCTCCCCCTCTGCATGAGCTCCCCCATAGGCCATCATCTGACAGGATTTCACACCAGCCTGGTTCACAGGAAAACTGCAATGGTCTATCTCTGAACTGAAATTTTCAAGCACTGGAAGAGAATTTCAATGAAAAGGTACAAGGATGCAGATTCCCCAATTCTTAGTGTAGTTCAGGTTCTCTGGAAGGATAACTGTAAACCACAGCTGCCAAAAATTAACTTTCACCTAAAAAAACCCACCTACACCTAAGGAGCACTATTGGCACATGTTTGTAACCAAAGGCAGGCATTCCAGCTGAACTTCACAAGAAATACAACTCTTATGGCTATTTTACAGACATCTCCACCATCTGTACATACAACTATAAAAGTAATTTGTAATATTCCTTTCTGTTCATGCAATACCCTCAATGAACAAGTAGTGACACATTTAATGTGTACTAACAAAATTTTTCAAGTGATGAATACTCAAGAACTCACACTGAAACCTAATACAGCCCTAAAGTCACACTGAAATTAGTCCATAGAAGTGCCACAACACACACTGCTCCCAGCAGAGCCTCCAAGACAAAAATACAGCATAAAATACACCTTATTTTGATTGGCACAATAAGCTCCCTATTCCAGGAATGAAACTGATTTTATCACAGGGTGACTCAGCTTCTGTGTAAGGAATAAATTAGCAATTGAAACAGGACTGACCCCCTTCAGGACATTGGTGCTGGATTTGGTTTGAGGTTTTTTTATTTCCTTTTTCTTTTTTGAAGGCTACCTGGGGTGGACCAGACTAAGCCTGAGGAGTGATGACCTCATCTTTTTTTCAGCCTCCCAGCCAAGGTGGTGTGGAACAGTCTGCATGAATTCTCAGTAGAGCCACAATTTGTGTGAAAGCCCAGTGTGTTGCAGCTTATTTTCCCTTGGCTGCTCCAGCATATGCCTTCTGTATGATTTGGCCACGTGCTCAGAACAGCCTCAGTTGATGGGGATTTTTTTCTGAAACTTCTATACAAAAACGTATAACTTCAGGTCACAATAGCGTAAGGCTAGAGAAGCATGAACCAGTGCCTGAAGTTCCTGCATTCTTTGTGGTTTTAGCATCCAGGATTTATGCATGTGCAGAGCCCTGGTTGGGACTCAATTTATTTAGAAGAGCTTTCACCATCTGTTCTTCCAAATCCTGAAAACATGAAGAAAATACACTTCACAAGCAGCTACAAACACAGATGAGCTCTGCAGTTTATACTGGAATATACTGCATACAGGGAAAATAATTCATAACATCTCTGAGGCTTCTCCTTCAGGCATAAATTGAGAAGCTCTAATGCTTTCACTTTTTGCCACAGTGAAAGAATTCCCTAGTTTACATGAATTCACCATCATACATCTTCATACTATGGAAGTAGAGACTCAAACTCTTTGAAACTAAGATGACTTAAAAGACTTTCTAATTAAACTGGCTAACTTCACTAATACATCACCTGTCATCACATGATTCTTAGAGATTTTATTACCTAGAAATTAAAATCTGAATAATTAGCAAGCTAAGTTACAGCTACAACATTTTTTAAATGCCTTCAAACCACAGTCCAATGAAGGAAATCCATGAATACCTGATTTCCTTAAAGTACAGCCTCCAGACCTTATCCCTGACTTTTCAACCTATTTCCACTTACTTGACAAATGATGCCTCAGCAAACTCTGCCCCAACTTCCCAGACTTTATACGTATCAGTTGCCTAACTGCTGGGGATGAGGCACTGAGGTTCCCCAAGCAGACTTCTGTGAAGGACCCTCAAAGGATGCTCCACAAGCTCCCAAGGAAAGAGGAGCCTGCCCTCACCTGCATGCACAGCAGCCATTCTAGGCAGACAAGAAATTCACCCTTCCCACTCTCCTTCTGCAGGGACTCGTATTTCCACACTTTACTCTCAGGTAAACTGGTTTGACAAGAAGCCACCACCCCTGGAGGCTGGAGAAACAAATCCCTCATTCCCAGCACTTATCCTCCGTGGCTGCTGTCACAGTGTTATGCTGGTGCTTCCCTGAAGATGGCAAGCTGTCCTCCTTCACGGGCCTGTCATCTTTAGAAGGGTCAGATCTGCCCCAAGAGCCATGAAAAATGCAGTGTGTGTGCGAAGGGAAGGGTCAGCAAGCAACATCCCTTTGAAGGCAGCCATAAACCCTCCTGCCCTCAGAATCAGTCATGTCCTTTTTTGTCCCCTTCTATAGATTAGAGACAAGAACATTCTTTCTTGTCTCAGCAGTGCAGAAAACTGGCAAAGTCAGTGCAAGAGTTGACAGGACAAAGTCAGAGAACTTTGGCATTCACTGATGGTTCATTTTTATACTTATTCCTTCCTGGACAATCATGCCTTTGCTGTTCCACTGCAGAGCTGTCCATAGGTTATGGAATTCAGGGTGACTCAGGCATAGTTAAATTATCTCTTGTTTTTGCAAGGCACTTACTGTAGAACTGACCAAAAATACCACTCAAATGTTTTGCAACAAAAAAGCACCTTTGCATCAAAATCAAAGACTGTACAGTATTGTGCTGATTTCATTAAAGGTTCCATGGAACAGAAGTCTAACATTAATCATTTTGATTTTTTTTGGTTAAAATTTTGCCCATTTATTATTAATTTTATGCATTAAAAATTAATATAGAGTGATGTTATTTGCCCATATACTATACCCAAATTCACAAGCAAATCTTAAAATAATTCAGTTACGAAACAATAATGGTTAATGTCCTCATAAGAAATTTCAGGCTTTTATTCTAATACGGAAGGGGAGGAAGTATTTCAGATAGAAAAAATTTCTGTCTCCCCTAGGATTAACCACCATAAAAACACCACTATGTCTCTTTGAACCTTAGCTAACAGTGGTTTTAGGCTGCTTCCAGCTAAACTACTACAGCCCACAGCCCCTCTGGGGATGCAGGACATGCACAGGGCCTCCCAGATAAGAAAGGAGAAGTATCTCTCTGCTCCAGCCAGTGACAGGATAGCAAAGAATGTCATTTATCACATGAACTCCAGCACTCTCAAACCAGCTCACTTCCTGTCTTTCCTGGTTCCCCATGGGCTTCACCCAAATAAGTTCCATCCCACAGCAATCATCTTTTTCCATGACAAGCCCTCAAATCCCCCAGAGGTTTAAATGGGAACATGACAACAAAGCCAGGAAACTCACACTAGTTAAAGGAAGGACAGCTGCCTATTAATATGACCATGAGCAAAAGCATCTGTCAAATTCTTTTTTTAACATAATCTTAATTTCATGCTTAACTCCAGTTTATGAATACATAAAAGAGAAATTTCTTGCATAAATTATTCACTATGAATTAAACACCCAGCTGCACATAGCTGACAGATTTCTATTAAAAAATAAAATTATAAGTCATTTATATAAGCTGTCCTTTTGACAAACATTCATTTTATCCTCTTACAGGGAAAAAAGATATTTTCAAGTGTCATATATCTTTATGTCAAAAAGAAACCTATACAATAGGAATCATATATTTGGGAGAACTTGGCACATTCTCTGGGTTTGCAAAGTTTGGGTTTAAGAGTTATTCTGGTGTGGTGTTTTTTTAGGAAAAGTACTGGGGAAAAAAGAATGTATCTAACAAAGTTTAGAAAAAAGGAAAAAAAACTTTTTTTGAGAGACAAAGTATATGAATCCTTTTCCCAGTAAAATCACTTCTGTAAGTGTAAAAATCAGGACTTCTACATTTAGAAGAAAACACTTTAATTTTCTTCAACGTTTTTCTTGGACAAACTAAAAATACCTTTTTCAAACCAAACAACAGAAAAGTACCTTTTTTTCCTCCACAACATCTAATTTGTTATTGCTCAAAAGAAAGCTGCATGCACAAAAGTAACTGAAAAGCATCAGTTTCTTTTTTTTTTTTCCTTGCTTTTTTTACCCCATCTCTTTAAATTATTTAGTGCAATTAGGACACTTTAAAACATGAAGTGTTATTCAGTTTGAAGGAGGGCAGGAGATCACAGTGACAATCCCAACACTCGGAGGAGAGCTGGCACAGGGCTGCCACCAGTGCTGGGGGCTGGACAGAGAACAGCAACACTTCACAGACTGCAGCCCTGGGAAACCCTCCCAGCCACCAGAGCTGGGACCCCCAGGCAGCTCCCACATGCCTCCCACCTGTATTTCCAGTGCTGATGGCACAGATGCTGCTGGCAACCCTCACAACAGCCCTATAATAACCAAGTTGTAACCACCCTGATTCTCAGATGTCAGCAAAACAGGTGTGGTTCACCTTAACAGAGAAGAGAGTAACAGGGACTCAGTGTGATCTTAACTTCAGATCCACCTGCAGAAATCTTAATCTGTGCATTAGCCCAGCTTTGGGTTTGTCATTATGTGTAAAAAAACTGCATCCTGAGGATTTAGTTCCAGTGGGCAGTATTCTTGTGTTAAGAAAGGAGCCTGCCATGCACAGTGACCATTGCCCTGTAAATGTTTCCTTTTCTGTGATGCTGCTTTTTCCTGCCTTGCATCAGTGGCTTGAATTCAAATACCTAAAGTAGGTTTTCCAGCAATCTGAAGAATGGAACAGTGCATACATCTGAACAGTGCAGCCAATTTCTCTAATATACTGTCAATTGGTTTTTCTGAGAGAATATATCCTTCTGACTAGGAACCTGGTTTGCATTTTTATATTTTACTGGGGTTTTTTTGAAGGACGGGGACCAGCTTGACTTCAGAAATTTAAAAACTCAGAAGGCAAACATCAATTTATTTCACT
Source organism: Vidua chalybeata (assembly GCF_026979565.1). NCBI lineage: Eukaryota > Metazoa > Chordata > Aves > Passeriformes > Viduidae > Vidua > Vidua chalybeata. Next base: position 14,663,804 of record NC_071539.1, read on the forward strand.
GATCTTTGAACTCAACTTTGAACTCAACTTTGAACTTGAAGGGGATAACACCAAAAATATCCTGTCTGCCTTTTACCCTAAAGCACCACCTTCCTTTGCACCTGGGGATCAGATGCATAAATGGAGCCTCCTCTTCACCGTATTTTGGGGAATGTAGCTTAGGAAGTTTACCAGGACAGGTGTGCCAGCCACATGTCACTGTGCATGTGTCTGGTCTCCTTTGCCAGGGCTGCCAAGCAACCCAGCCACGGGGAAGCAGTGCCTGCCCTCAGCTGAACTCAGACATGCTGCAGTACAGGGAGGCAAAGCTGCGAGAGCCTTTGGAATCATCTTTTCTGCTGAAGCAGAAGATGAACTCAAGGTCAGTGCTCCAAGGAGTAGGAGGACAGGGGACTTGGGCACTGCTCTTACACAGCTGGGATGTTAGTAAGAGCAGTTAAAGGAGACCATTTCTGAGAGTGGGTTTATTCACTGATGTTTTCTTGCTGGCTGAACCATTCTTAAAGAGGACATGCCATATAATACATTCCTGTTCTGTTTCCTGGCCTTCAGAGGGGGGAGGGGTTTTTGTGGGGCTTTAACTTCCTCCTATCCCCATCCCTCTCAAAATATTGATGAGGAAATTAACAGCTTTAATTCACCTATCCTTAATCAACAAAGCAACAAATTGTGTTTGCTGGAAGCAATTCTGTGCAAATCAGCAACCATTAGATAACAGAGGGGTCTCATTTACTCCAACAAAAATCTGTTGCTTTGCCCCTGTTGTATGACAAGCTGCAGAAGGGCTGGGGGATGTGTGTTCAGATGGATAGAATTACGGTGGGTTTACATCCAGAGCAGCAGAGAGCTGAGGCCGAACACAAAAACTGACCCATCTGGTGGGAGCAGATTGCATCAGAGGCTGCTTCTTGTTTCTCTTACAAAAACTCTACACATTAGGCCACAGTCACACTTTGGGAGGAATGAGCTTTGTGCTACCAGTTCTGGGAGTGGACAGACCCTAGCCAGAAGCCAAGGCCTAAAGGATCTTTACCTCAAGTTTGAAAAGGTTGGGAATTACGGTCTGAGTCTCCTATTGCAATTCTGGTTTTGACTCTTTCCTTCATCTGTCACCTTGTTTCTGCCACAAGCCTGTGCACATGGTCACCAGTGCCAGTTTCCTGATCTCCTCTAGCTACTCCAGTTTTCCAGTGACAAAGGGGAACATAAAATATTTAATACATACTTATATATTTAATATATACTAAATTGAAAATAAATTATTTCACAATTAGCTTTCCAGGGTGTTTCTTAGATCTGAAGTCGTGGTGCCTACGCATGCCCAACGCTTGGAAAGCACTGCATCCCTCCTGCTGAGGAGCACAGCAGTGACCCAAATCTCTGCCACATATGCCAGCACTCAGCACGAGGCACAAATAAAATTATAACCTCAGTCTCACTGAACACGCTGGTCTCAGACCATCACACCATCACCAGCTACTGCCAGGACCAGGGGATCAGTGTTTCAGCTTCCCCACTTTTAAAAGAGCCAGTTGCTGGCATGGTGTGCCTCTTCCTCAGAATGCACCAGTGGCACATAGACTCCATTGAAAGACAATATTTCATTATATAAACTTTTCTTCCCTTAATTTCAATCCCTAAATTTTTCTTCCCTTAATTTCAATCTGTTGCTCCCAGCATGTTGCTCATCATTATGGAAATGAAGCCTCTTCCTTCTTGTCATTTACACCCTTCAGAAACTTGAAGATTTTAATGTTCTCCCAGAAAATGAGTTTACTTTTTCTGCTTTTTTAAACAGCCCAAGCCAAGTTCACCTCAGCTGGGAAAGAGACTGGAGCATGAGCCAAGGAAAGCCTTTCACTTCCACTTTTTAGAGTGAAAATTTAAGCAGAGAAGTGGTACTTTCAGCCCTTACACCTTAACAGGCATGTGTAAAGCAATGGACAAAAATTTCATTTAGAATAACCTAATTTTCCTTTCTGAAGCAGCTGATTCTCCACATGAATACATCTCTTACATTTTCTCAGAAAGATGAACAGGCACCTTCTCTGTCAGAAGTTACCAAGAGCTCATTATTAGTGTTGAGATAAATGACAGATACCAGTATCCCCTGGCCTCCTAGTGCTATAGGACTGAGTCAAGAAAAAAACATTACCACTCACTGAATCAACAGAATCATTTTAGAGTCATTTTTTGGAAGGCTGTTTGTCTGGGGATGTCCAGCACTGCTTTTCTTTAGCTGTGGACAAAGAAGCCAGAGTTGAAAGCACTATGAACCATAAATAAAACGGAATAGCACTACCACATGAGCTTTGCACTTGCTCTACAACTGCTTCCTTTTCCTGCCCCAGCAGAGATGTGCATAACCTGGCTGAACATATTCATTTGTTCAGCAAGGCTGCTGGCTGTTTCCACCTCTCCAGACAAAGGGCTGATTATTTCCTCTCATGTTAATGGCTACTCCTATAGGCAGGTAGGCTGCCATCTCTCTCTCTCATCACTACCTTTCCCTTGCACAAAAAGAAAGATCCCTCCCTGTGGCACTGAGGGGAGCACTGAGCCCTTTGTGCTGGCTGCAGTACTTGCCTGGCAAAAAAAGGCCAGGGCTTTTACTGCTCTGAATAACCCCTCCTGAGACCCACTGTATTGGCAATTCTTTTAACCAGCCTCAATAACATCCCCTTTGTGAGGACCTAAAAGACAAATCCATCCTTGGTGTAACACTACTGCCCTCAGTAGAGTATAATAGAGTTGAATTTGGACCAAGCTTCACTTTGATTTGCTTTAAAAGCTTCTTTGCCCATGCATATAATTATTGCAGGCAGATTTCTTCTTTGCCAATACTAAACCTCATATCTCTACCTGCTATTTCATCTTAACACAGCCATCTGAGTTATAGACATGCCTACATGAAGCAGATCAATAGGTGCTCTCCCATCCCTGCCAGTAATAATTCTTTATCAGATATGTCTTTGCCACTTGCCTTTTTAATGTTTTCGTGTAGGAGGTAAGGGGGCTGGCAAGTATTTTTGTTAGTTTGGTGTCTTTGTTTATGATGGATGGAAAGCTTGCCAACAACACACCAAATGCTCTCTAATTAAAGTCAGTTCAGTGCCTGTGATTAGATGAATTGTGGCTGACTTCTAAACCCTTCACTTCTCAGCCATAAATCCCTCCTGCTCCCCAATCACCTGCAGTGATGACTAATGCCAGGTTCCCCTAGTTACACTGGAAAAGGGGGAGGTGCTTGGGGATTAGACAAAGTCTGCTGCCTCCAGCTTATTTTCAGGCTTTCAGGCCCATGAAAAAAATTAAATATGATGAAAGAAGCCATATTAACTATAATGCTCCTGTCCTTTTCATTCCTGGCTGTGTTAAGTGCTGTACACAGCTCATTTTATTTTCAGTTGATATTAACTGCCATTTCCTGACATGCTCTCCTCCATACATTTCCTGATTCATTTGTCATTATCATTCACACATGCAATCTTCCACTGCCGTAGCCAGCATCCTGATTAAAAAAAAAAAAAAAGCCCACAACAACATCTTAGGGGTCCATTCTTCTCTCTTTCACCATAATCATGTCAGCACATCCGTGGATTTTTAGTCCCGATTTACATCAGAAAAAAAACAAACAAAAGGTTCCCTCCTGTCCAGTGCTGGGCATCCCCAGCTCTAGGACATGAAAATCAATAGCTCTCAAACTAGATTTTTATTAGAGATAAAATTAGGTAGGCACAACAGACAGCTTAAACCTTCCCCACATCTTCAAGTGCAGTTTATAAGATGAAGTAACTGCAATATTAATAAGCTTATCTAATGTTATAAACACAAAGCCCAGTTCCATTACAAAGTAAAGGAATAATCATGCATCTTCATGTTATTTCCAGGTCTAGCGGAATTGCCACCTCATCCCCACATTTCCTCTCTAAATGGCTCCATGGCACAGGTAGTTCATTACACGCAGCTACTTTTCCTGAAGCTGGGTGGCTTGAAAGAGCAAGGATACAAAGAGTAAGAAACCTCCCATGGAATTTACACAGCACTTTTTTTAATAGCAGTTTTCTCAGGGAATTCCCATTCCTATTATCCAGCTCTCTGCTCTACTACCAGCACCTACAAAGGTAAAGCAATTGCAGCCGTTCACCACAGCAGAGATAACAGCAAATTGTTTGCCTATGAAATATGTCAATAGTTTTCAGCCTCAGCCAGAGAAATTCTCAGAAGCTAAGAACTCATTAAGCACTGGATATAATTAACTCATTGCACATTCTAAATAGAGCTTGTTAACAGAAAATGTCCCTTAAGAAAGCACAAGGAGCAATCTATTACCTAGAGAGGTTGCACAGAAAGAATTGGGCTAGTGACAGCCTTAAGTGTCTGATCATCACTAATGACAAAAGGCTTATTAGATTTCTCTGTTTTAATTAGATTTACTGTTTTCATTGTGAAAATAGGGTTAAGGACAATTTGCTCCTTACAGTCTTCTTTAAAGTTAAAATGGTCTTAGATACAAGATCGCAGAAGTTGGTTTGTCTTTTTGCATCTGCTCTATGACAAATTAGTCTAATCACAAACTCCTCTTCATAAAGAGAAAGGAAAGACATCTCTGCAGTCTGTATTTCATTTTTGTCCCCAGTACAAGGAATAGTGTCTCCTTTGGACGCTAGAGCCCATATGATCTATTCTGGACATAAGCCTCCATAAACTCCAGCTAATGTGTCACAACGTGTTTCCTCCCAGCCTGCAGTGAGTCCTGGGCACACAGCAGCAGCTGTGCAGAGTGCCTGTCACTGACAGGGCAGTGCTGTGCATTGTCCAGGTGCCCAGGGCAGGCTGCAGCGGGCCCTTCCTGCCCAGCCCCGGCAGTGTGGAGGGGACACCCACCCCAGCTGTGCTGCTGGGGAATTCTGTCATGGCAGGAGTGTCAAACACAGCTGCTGGCAGCGAGCTGCTGCTGCTTTTGTTCCAACCCAAAAGCCAAACCACTGCCCATCCACACTGCATAAAAATTCCCACCAGTTTTGACAACCCCCAAACACAGCAGGACCTCTCTATCCCCTATGGAGAAAGAGATGCTTCATTATGAGGGACATTATGTCAAATCAATATCTAACATCACAATAGAGCATCTTTGTCATAGATAGTTTATCGAGTGTTAGTTTGTGGTGTGGTCCAGTTTTTTAAAAATAAATTCAAAATTCTATCTGCAGACAACAGTCAAATCACACTTTTTTTACAATTTAAAAGCTGTAATGTTAGACAAGAGCCTTATAAAGGATTTTAAATAATAAATAAAGAATAACCATGCACACACCCCAAATGTTGAATTACACTTTTTGATAACAGCTTGTAATATAGATTTGCTGCTCTCTTAGTGAAGGGAAAGGGAGGGAGGGTGTGGATAAGGGGAGAAGAATCCTATCTTCAACACCTGCTGGAGAAAACTATTGGATCCCACTGAGCATTTGATCAAACTGAAATCTGTAGACAGATTGACACTCTGATTATTAATCTTCCTTGAAAATGCAGCAAGTAATCATTTGGGGGAGGGGAAAAGAGCAGGAGGAAGAAGTAAAGCAAACACTGCAACCATTTTAGTTCCTCACCCATCCCTTTAACTGCAAATTGTACCAAATGCCAAATCAATTGTTCTGTGACCTTGCACTAAGTGAAAGGGCAAAACAAGAATCTCTTAAAATGATAAAGGTAGGCTATCACAGTGTGCAAAAATAGTAATCAATAAACCACTTCCCATTTAACAACCCTCCCTCTAACCAGATCGGGATTGAATGCACTCTGCCTACGCTATTCATTTGGAAAAAGAAACAAAAAACAAAAAAAAAATACAACCACACCACAAAATCAGGCACCACATTTGGGCCAGTTAACACATACAGGACACCAAGTAATCCTTTTATGATTCCAAATAATATAATTAACAATATACACCATATTAAGCCACAGAAGTTACAGACTAAGAACTTATGATCACCCTTATTCTCACAGCAGGAGCAGCATAATCCATTCTAATTCTGTGCCCCTTTCTCCTATGGATCACAAGTCTTATTTGGTTTTAATCTTCATCTGCACTGAAAGGTCAGGAAAGACCATTCTCAGTTCTGCCTATATGCCTTTATTTCATGTCTGTAACTAAGAACTAAAACACTGTGAGCTTCATTTATTTTATTTTTGCTATTTCACAGTTATTCTTCACTTCCCACCTATGTCCTCTTTTTTTAGGCTGTAGCATATTGCTGGGACTCTCCTAACAGCTTCCTTAAAGTGGTACATAAATAGACTTAAATTGCATATGAATTATTTTAAAAGCTGTCTGGGCATTTCTGGTGTTTACAGCACTTGGTATAACAAGATTCAGCCCCTGACTGGGGTCTCTGGGCCTTCCCACACACAAATGATGGGCACATACCCACAACATTAGATTGACAATTGTTAGTGTCCCAGTTTAACAAAGGGGAGAAGCTCATGGCACGGAGGAACAGGATCATTTGTAGTAAAAGCAGGTCCCAGAAGTGTACTTTTTGGTCCCAAAAAACATTTTCAGCCTCCAAATCCCTCTTTCCCACTACATTTCAATATTCCAGTTTTCCCATTTCCCTCTCCATGCTCCATTCTTCCCCTTTCAATTTTCATCATAGTGGACATTAGCAGGCTTCCTGACTTTTCTCGCCTTTTTTGCTTGTGGGCACCTTCCCATTACACACATCCCAAGTGCCTGTGACAACTTCAGGTGCAGAACTGACCCTGCTGCCCTGTCTGCACGTACCCCCAGGGCACACAGTTTCTCTCTGCAGCCAGGTGAGCTCCCAGCACAGCCACAGTCCCACTCGGACTCTGATCAAGCCTGAAACCTCTCCGCAGGCTGCTCCATTTTGCTTCCTTAGTTGGTGATCTCCAGCTGCCCTGGTGCTTCAGGCAAGTCTCTCACAGTGCCTTCATCGTGGCAGTGTTACATGCTGAAGTTGTTCAGCCAGACTTATTTGAGTTAGCTCAGAATTTCTAAAATAACATTTTCTGTTACAGCTGTAGGCTTGGCCTTATGCACCACTGCACCCAAAGCTTTGCTCCTTTTCCCCGAGCAGCTGCTATTCCCTCTGGAGTACTGGCAAGCTGCTTTCCTTAGAAAAACCATCAAATCCCTTGCTGCACTTACTTAGTGCCTCTCATCATCAGGAATAGGAAGCAGGACTTAATTCCCAACCAGTTTCCCTCAGTTGCTGCTCTCCTGGAGAGCAGCAGTTTGTGCTCCCTGGGTGTTGGCCAGCTAGGCAAAAAGCCTGAAGAGACAAGCAGAGCAGCACAAACAATTCTCTGTCTGGTGCATTATCCCTGCTTTAATCCAGTATCCTGTTTATTATCCAGAATATTAAACTCATGTCCTGCTTCCTTACAGTCAAGAGAAATTTAGACTGTGAAAGTAGATCATTTTTTGGGAGTAAGCCAAGCCAGGAGTGCCAGGTCACTTGTTCCCCTGCTGTAATTTGTTGACACACATATACAGCTTTGGAGAAGACCAGGCTTGGCAACAGCAATTTGCAGCTCATAACCTGCAGATGCAGAGGTGCTCTGGATAACAGCTCTGTTTGCAGCATCAGCCAGGTTGCTTCCCCAGCTCTGCTGCTTCCAAACACCACGTGCAGCTCCAGGAAGTCCCCAGACCTCACCAACAAGGTCTGTTTTGGCCAAGGCTGAGCCTGTCTTGTAACATGAAATGACAGGACACACAAGTGTGTGCAGTGTCCCCTACAAACACTGGGCACACGGAGGGCACCGCTTGCCTCCCATCAAATAGCAAGTCATGACAGAGCATTTGCTCTCCATTTCCAACCCCAAAGAAATGCAGTTCCAAGGGAACAAAAACATTCACAGCCCCATGTCAAACTCAGCACACATGTTTTTGAAAAGTGTAGATGAGGATTCTTGGAGATGTTTAAATACCTCTTTTTTTTACATTTTCAGATGAGGTTCTCTTGAAAAATACCAAGATATGTTCAAAATGAGTGTTCAACTAGATCAAAATTATATTTCTAAGAATTTTTTCAGAGAACAGGGGTTATGTTGGTGAAATAATCCAAAACCCTACTTTATTACTAGGGGGGGAAAAAATTAAATTGACCACAAAATAAGTACTTACTTTTCCCCCCATTTTATTGAAAAGCACACACACAAAGTTTGAGTGTGAAAACTGAATTGAAAGGCAAATCCAAAACTGTTTAAACAAACATCAGCTTTTGATCAGCTCTTTCTAGCATCAATCTATAAGCTACTCTGCTGTCTTTGAATCCTACAAACTCTGCAATACCCAAAGAACTCCTAGGCAGGCATATATATTCTTGCAAAACCTGAACCCAAAACAGCAGCAGATTAATCCTCTTCATGCTTGAATCATCCCATAAATGTACAGATGCATCTGAAAAGCTAGATTCACTGCTGGAATTGTGGGACAAAGTTGCACAGGACAGCTTGGGAGGCTACATAAAATCTCACCATTTTCTGTGGACAAGCATTACCTCTCCAATCTCTGTTCCATGTAACCCTGTTTGGAGAAGGTGTGATTGTTCCTCTGTCCTCAAATGTATACAGCACTCAGCTGTATTTCTTCCAGACTGTTTGAGGCCATTAGAGCATTTAAAAATGCAGTTCCATTCCCAAGAAAATATTGTATGTTTGAGTTTGGATAATGCTCAGCAAACACAAAGGGAAGCACACATGTTTCCAGAGGAAGAAGCCTTACATCTACACAGCTGGATGCCTGTGGCACATCACTTATAACAGTCAGCCATGCTGCTCCTAGAGCTGCTTTTCACATATACTACAGGGTTAGATATATGGGACTTTTTTGGTTTTTCCACTGTTTTGACAGTCGTTCTGAAGCATTATCTAAGTTTAAAGGGCTGTTTTGCAAGTCAGTCAATTTGAAAGCAGATCCAAGACTAACAAAGCCAAGTCCTTGAAGGCACATTTTTCCAGCTGACACGCAAATACACCTTCTTTCCTCAGTCACCAATTAGAGCCATGTTGAATTCTAAGTCTGGCTCTGCCTTATGCTCACAAACTTCAAAAAGGCAGGTAAAGGCACAAAATTATTCCCTCTGAACCTTTGGCTAAATTGCTATTCCCCCCTCCCCTATGGTTTCTGGGGGTGCACTTAGTTCTTTTTGCTACAGATTACCATATTTTTTGTGACACTTCACATATCACTACTTTCACATACTTGAATAGTTCATTGAAATTAAAATAGAAATTGCAGTCATACCCTCAAAGAGTTAAAGAAGGCCATAATAAAGGAATCCTTTTTAAAAATCTTAGACTCAGTGACAGTTTGGACATATGCTCTCCAATTTTCCCATGTTACCTGAGGGGACAGCAGTTCACCAGATGTTAACCACCATGAGCGTCACACACACTACACTGGTATCACAGGACACACAGAAGGGTAACTCACAGACAGCTTCCTCAACTATTTTTGCTGTGCATCAGCGTGTATCCATCTTTATGATGATGCAAGCTGATGTCAAAACTGTAAGATACCTTACTAAGCGGTTGGAAAACCTTATTTAAGGCAAATAGGCAGAGCTTTTCCCTGGAAATCAGCTTATTGCCATTGGAAGACTTTGCACAGCAAGGATAATGCTGCACACAGTCTTTGTGTTTCTCTGTTTCAGGGTGAATAAATATGTACATACATAAATCAAGTTATATATACAGTTTATCTGCAATGCAGTCAAGAACTGTATCTGCAGTACCTAAGAAAACACTCAAACCAGCTTTGGGCAAGACAGCTCTACCCATATCAGTAAGACTGCAGATCCCTGGGATCCACCAGGGCCTGCACAAGCCCATTCAGGATCCCAAGTTTGCTCTCAATAGCTCAGATCATGCTTCAAAAGCATGGCTGCTTTCAGAGGGGAGCTTTACCACAGCTGTTGTTCTTCAGTCTACACAAGGATCAATTCTAGTCTGGACTGAAGTAAAAGTATGCTCCTACTAATCCCTTAAAATCTGCATCTTGCTTTTCCTCAGAGAAACTGCACACATTATCACAACATGATGCTAACGCCACAGTTGATCACTTGGACTGAAAAAACAGGAAACAGTTTAATAATTGTGCCTGAAAAATACTGGAGGACTTCTACATTCCTGTTCCTTATGAGCATATGGTCTAGCAAGATGATGCACATTCCTGCAGAACTGCTCAAAAAGCTCCCATATGTGCTGGTATTAGGGATAAAGCTACTGAAGAACCTCCCCTGAAAGCACACTGCCTCATATGACTGTCATATTTCATGGCGAGAAATTCTTGAATAGTATGCATAATTGAAAGCCAGGCTTTGCAATTGAAAAGAAAACAGGAGAACTGACTTGTGTCTAACTACTTTTTCTGAGGCAACCTTAAGCAATTTCTGTCCGTGAATTTATCACAAAACACATTTACAAGCAGCCAGAAGAATTCACATACAGAACGATTGTGAGATACATTTTATTCAAAGGAATCAGTGTCACAGATGGAAAATAACTTCTATGCCATATTATACAGGAGGAAGACCATCTGCAGGATGGACAAGATATTTGATGTATGGTCAGCAGCCTTTTCATCAGATAATAATTCCAGGATCCTACACACTGCCTTACTGTCTGAGCCAGCAGCATCACTGCACAGACCAGAGACAAGCATCTGCTGACCAGAGATGACGCTGCTCCTGTTTCCCAGGTCCTGACACCAGGACTAACATTTCAAGTCTAACTGCTTAAACATGATCCCTAAAGCATTCCAGCTTTTCACAGGATGCAGCAATTTACATTCAGCCTTCTGAGACATCATACAGCAAGCTTCATATAGAAAACGTTATGATCTTAAGGAATGCCATCAAAGCAATATACACCTCATATTATTCTTTCCAAGCAAATCTCTCATCTCAATATTAGTTTCTACCAGTGATAGAAGTGTCATGCTCTCAGTCACTCTCACTGTTCACCACTTCTCTTAATTCCATGATTTTGGCCTCCTAATTGCTTCTGATAATTCTCCTATTAAGATCAAAAACTTGAGACAGTCAAGCACATTTTGACACTGCCTTTGAGCTGTGCTGAAGAAAGATTTATTTGCAAAACCAAATCCAAAACTGCTTTTAGGGAAGAATTTTACAGAGTAGCTTCATCATCATCTTTTGTTGTGTTCAAACAGCTATTTCAGTAAAATTTTGTTTCATAAGTGTCTTACAAACATGCTCAGTAAATCATGCTAATTTGAAATTACAGCTAATAGAAGCCTTGAAATCATGGAAGGGGAAATGAGAATTGTGCATGTGACAACTTTAACTGTGCTAAGATCTAGACAGTAACAGAGGTCTTGTCCATCAATGCTCTAATTAAAAATACAACCAACAGGAAAACACTTATAACTCAACATGTTCAGTTTCACCCAATTTGATGATGTCTTCTATGGGATTCAGAATTCATTTCTCTATTTAAACAATATATTTCACAAATAATGCAATTCCAGAGATCCACAAACACAGCCAAGGACCAGTTATGAGAAGTTCAACAACAACTGCAGGTGTTTCTCCTCAGGTTTACTGCTATAAACCATTTCATTATCCTCAGTAACACCAAAAGCTGGAACTTTTAATAAAGGAAGAAAATGAGGCAAACCCAATAGCAATGTTACTGAATTATTCTGGCCTGAGATGGTGGTCAGATTTCCCATGAATAAAAGGATGCAGCTTACAACAGAGCACAATGCCCAGTGTTGAAAAGCAGTATGTGAAGAATAAGTTATCAGAAATTAGGGCCAAACCTACCTTTAGGTGATTTCAAGGCAAGTAGTAATTTAAATTTGAATTAGAATTATTTTAATATCACTGAATACAAAATCAGCCCTAGAAGATAAAAGGGCTTTGTTCAGGGCAACATTAATGCAGAGTATCTCTCTTCCTTCAAGGAATAAGAAAACTTATATAGTTTTTTATAAATTATGTTGTCCGCTTTAGTTCTTGTGGATTTTCACAGCATACATTAGTTTTGATGTTTTTTGGGCTTGTTGTCATTTCCCCCTTAACCATTTTCTCCTCCCTGGTACCTAATTAAGAATTTCCCTCAGATTATGTTGTAAATTAGATTTTTACTTGAGCCATTCTTAGCTATAAAAGAGGAATTAATCTGGGATTTTACCAACAGCTAATTTACATTTTGCCATCTTCAGAAGAGACACAGCCTGGAGGAGGCCACTGCATTGCTCATGATGCTCTTCTCAGAGCTCACCTAAAGGGCCCCGAAAGCTGCGGCCTCCACAAAAGAATTCACAGGGATGCTGTGGTGTGGGTGGAGATAGGAAGAAAACAAATCAGAAGAGCTTCTGATGATAAACTAACAAATGGTAGGTGTGACAGAGCATGGGCTTGTGAACTATTTGTTTTACAGGAGAACTATAATAAGTATATCCAATTCAGTAAAAAGCAGAGGGGACAAAAAGGCAAATTCTGAGAAACAAAGTCAGTTTTCCATGGTATATTTGATGTTTGGCAAGCAAACAATCCCAAGACAGCCTCTAAAAAGCAGAGAATTCCTCCTGCTGCATCTTTACTATAAGAAAAACATTTCTGTGGCCTGTTCTTCCCATAGTCACAAAAGTTATCCATTAGCAGGTCAAATTATTCTTCCAGGGAGAGGACAAGAAACAAAGCCACTTCCTCTGTTATGCATTACTAATTAGCTCCAACCTGGGGGGTTGAGGTTAGCATAGTTTGGCAATGCAGAAACCGTTCTGACAAAATATTCATTGAAGCAAGCTGTGCAAATGCTGCTGCCAGCCCACAGACAATGGCTCCATTGTTCTACAGAGCGTTGATTTGGGAGCAATCTCAGAGGATCCCCCAAGGAATAAAAGGTAACATTTTTGCAAATTCAGCTCACTTTCTCTGCTTTAAGGGTGGCTTTTCTTTTTAGGAAAAGATGTTAAGCTGTGCTTAGTGCCCAGGCTCTGTTATTGTAGGCAATTGCTGCTTTGCCAATTTACTGTATGCTAATTTCAATCCAACTACCTAATTCAATTAGATAAAGCAAAGAAACATGCCCTGGATTGTGTTCAAAAAGACGTGAATGAAGAATGAAGGTGAAAAACACGTGATGCTGAGTTATGGTATTAAGTACTTGGACATGCCTTGTGGAAAGCTCTACCCCCTTCCCCCTACTGCCATAACCCCAGTGCTTTCAACAGAGACCACGAGGCCAGGTCTGCATTGAGGCACACAAGAGTTTCTGCAGCACTGCAGGGGAGGTAGGGGGGCTGATACAGATCCCACACTGGAGAGCAACACCAAGAGTCTATTAGCAACCCAGAACGATGGGAATATTTCACATCCATAGTCTTTATTCTAACAAACCTAAAGAACTATGCCTTTTGGTATCACTAAGAAATAGTATTTGCAACTTTTGCCTTTCAGGCCCCAGCTGGCAGAGAAAAACCCACATTATTTCTTTAGCTGCCTCTCATCAATAATTTATTGGCATAGTAAATAGCACTATCCTTATCTGAACATCTTTATTCTACTGAAAGGGAACACTGTATCATTACAGTCTCAAAAGTAGAAAAGTTAGACCTACAAATTCTTCCAGAATGATGCAAGTTCATCTGCTCAACCCAGCAGCACAATATCTATTTTTATGCCAGACCTTAAAGAGATCCAGAATGAGCCACAAAGCAACCAGTCAAACCTCAGCAAGGCCATGAGCAGCATTCATTGGAGAGAAGGGAGGGAGAGGCGATATGGATGCACTGCAAACTACAACAGCGTACATGCAGTGTGTATTTGTTCACAAGGTTTTATGGTCAATCAACAAATCCCCTTCCAGCAATACTGCAGCCCTCAGCCCCTTCCCTTTGCTTCCAGTTTCATTCCCCTTACTCATCTTTTCTCCACCTGTTCTTCCAGGCTGCCTCTCTTCTTCTTTTACATATTTCCACAAAGTAAAACACACAGATGCTCAACAGTACAAATACAGAGATTCCCCCAGTTCCCACTTCACACTGGGTGAGTAACTTCTCGATAATTTTATGGTTTTGAGTAACTGAGTCTAGATCCCAGACCAGATGTATTGCCTGTCAGGTTCAAGTTCCCTGGAGTTTCCAGTCACAGGGCTGCTGGAACAGGTAATCCTACACAGGATAATCTGCAACATCTGACACAGCTGCCAAAGGGAATTGTATGCATCAGCCTCCTGAAGTTTCTCTGCTGTGATTCCTGATGAGCACAGAACTGCCTTCAGTCAGCTGAGCAATTTACACAGTGTAAAAGAGGGTAGAAAACTACATAAGGACAAAATCAATTCCATGCACACAAATATCCCATATGGTTAGGTTTGGACCAAAGAGTATTCTTCTCAAAGTGTCCCATCTATCACATCTAGCATGAAGCAGTTGTTTGCATTAATAATTATCATTCTAACAGGTATCAGGCTGCTGAGTCTTATTATTGTTTGTTTGTTTTAATCTAGGAACAGTATTCCGAAGTTTGACAATAATGTATAGATGGCACTGTTTAAATACTTGAACATATTTCTTCTCATGCTTTTACATCTATTCACAGAGGAAACAGAACCAGGTACTGTTCTGACTTCAGTATTTGTCTTGCATAAATACATGCACAAAAGTGAGTTTTTTAATTCACTCCTAGCTCTAGTGCTACCAGCCTCCACATTAGACTGCATTTACTTACATCAAACATTTCTCCCTTCAGTGGTGGGGAAATAACTACAAAGGCAAAACCCCCAGTAATGAGTAGGTCCTCCCAGCACATGCTGAAACAAGTGACTTCTATCTCCAAATTCTCCTCTTGTGAGTGGGATTAACAGCTCAGACCCCAAGTCTTACACTCACCATATATCCTATTTTACAAATAAATGCTTCCCCCTTTGGAATCAAGCCCCATGTTCCAACTCCATAGTGCAGTTAATTGGGGAAAAAAATAGAAGAAAGTAACATTGACTATGACTGACAATTTAATGTGGGATTACCACTTGTGGTGCTTATTCTGCTGTTATTCACAGGCTCAGATTTGGCTGAAAAGCAATTTTCCCAGAAGGTCCAAACATAAGAGGTCTCTTGAAGAGTCCTTTGAGCCATGACAAATGAAACACAGACTATTTCAGTCAAACCTACTTTTGGCTAACAAATTATTTTTGTTGAATTGCCCCAAAGTCTTATTCTAGAAGCAGTCTATGGTCCTAAAAAACCAAGCTGGAAATCCTTTTATCTGAAGGGGGTTTTCTAGCAATTACTTCCAAAATACATTCAGCCCTTCAAAACAGTCACATGAATTGTCTTTGAGAAAATAGCACTTTTAGACACCTACAATTGCCTGTACATTTCCTTGAAATTATTCAGCTGATTAATACATGGAGGTTACAGCAAGCACAACAGCTCTTCAGCTAATGTCCTTAGCTTGAAGGCTACACTAATTTTATGAAGCCTAATGTGGAGACCTTGTGCCCAAACAGTTTCCAACTTTCTTCTAGGTGGATCAGATGTTCCAATAAAATACATCATTTCAACCCATAAATTTTGTCTTTTATGCCAAAATAAGTGCAGGATGCCAGACCAATCAGTGTAAGGATTACCCAATTTATATTTTTAAATATGAAAATCAATACACTACAGATGCCAGATCTGCAAGTCAGAAGCATAATCATTTTAAACAGTAAGTGGGGGAAAAAATAGCTTCTAAGATGGTGTTACCAGCCTTTTGACACATTTCTAGCAAAGCAGCAACTTGAAAATATTAACCCTTAAACTATGAGGTACAGTTTGTTAAAAACCTGTGCTCCCTTTCATATCTCAGGTATTTAGTGTGTTTTTTTCCTACCCTGAATCTCCTCTTTTGTTGCTCCCCAGATCTGTTCTTCCAAAAGCAGAAATGCAAATGGGTGCAAGACAGCAGGCACACTGTTTCAAGTGTCAGAAGAGAACTTTGGTGTGAATAATGTTGAGGGCACCTGGGTTATAACAGACTCTCTCTGGTAACATGAGTTAAAGACAGAGGAAAACTAATAGCTGCAAATCTCAAAATAGATCTGAACAGCCAATGCTACAAAAAAACCCAATCCTTGGGATCTGCTTGTCATCATAACTCCCATTATCCTTATCAGTAATTCACCAGTACAGGGACCTTAAAGATAAAAATGCCCCATTAAGCAATATTAAACACACTGCTTATTGTGTGGCATCTGCAATGTCACAAGTTGGTTATACAGCTCCCCTGTGAACTGAGGCAGACTCAAGGCTGAGGCAACAGTTTTACCTACAGGTTACCCTGAAATTACCCCTCCAGCCTTCTGTCCTGCAACCTCTGCTCTACCAGATTAAAGAGGACTAAAAACTTTCACTGGAGACTGCCCTTACCTAAACACGTCTCAAGACACAGGCAGCAGGCACCTCACATGAGGTTGTTAGTACAGTGCAATAAACCCATCATCTTCCCATCCTTCACTGCCATGAGACCTCTCAGTGCTGAGGTAAGAAGGTTCAAATGAACTAACACTGATAGAGCAAGCGGGCCACACAGAAAGAAATGATAATCCCCGATACCTAATAATAGTTTCCAAAAAGTACTCTGCAGCTTTTGGGATGAGAAGGAAGAGAGAGAATAAACTAATGAAAAGCAATTATTTTGTGACTAGAAGAAGATCATTAGAACTCGAGACACTGAATGGGAGAAAACAATTGTTTTGCACTTTACCAGGGTTAAGGTGAGGGTTAGGATTACTGTTAGGGTTAAAGTCAAATACAGTATACCTCCAAGAACATTAGGGCTACAAAAGGCATGCCAAAACAATCTCAGCAGAGCATCAACATTGCTGCTCCTACAGATTTCTGATCTGGACCTGCCATGGTATTGGGTTTGGGCTAGGTTCAGGGTGAAGGTTGAGATTAGGATTAGGGTTTAGAGAGTTCAGTATTCTACAGCTCAGGGAGCACTGAGGCAGGAACCTGGTGCTGCAGGTTGGAACCCACAAGCTCCACAAATAGTTCCTTTGGTAGGCCTCCTGCAAGCTATCAGCACAATCTTTAACAGCACAGCTCGTGGGATGAACTAGAACACAACTTTTGCATTTATGTTATCACTCTATTTTGCTTTCCCAGCACCTTGCCATTTCACAGGAGCTTGTGGGCTTCACCCCTTTGGGGAGAGGGTGTGAACTCCAGCACATAATGTGAAATATTACTATTAAAAAACTGTGGGGCCGTATTCAAAATGGTAAAAACCCACACAAAGAATGACCTTGGGAGAATCACTCTGGTATGCCTATTCCAGCACCAGTGCTCTTGGACTTGTAGGCTCTCTGAATCTTTTAACCCTAACTGTGACACTAACCCTGGCCCAACCCCAACACCACCATCATGGTTGGTAGGATCAGAAAAATCCAGGAGCAGCAATGCTGATGCCCTGCCAGGATCGCCTTGGCATGCCCTTTCCTGCCCCAGTGTCCTTGGAGCTGTAGGATATTTGACTCTCTCAATCCTAACCCTATGCCTGACCACCACTATAACACTAGCCCAAACCCAGACCCATGGCTGGTGCAGATCAGAAAGCTGTAGGAGCAGCAGTGTTGGGGCCCTGCTGGGATCATTCTGGCATGCCTATTCCTGCCCCACCAGGAGTCAATTTGTGCTGCAGGCACTGGGTGCCTTGGAAATGCCACTCCTTGGTGTGTAAGAGGTGTGCATAAATAAAACCTGCTATGCTTTGAAGAGAAGCAGCAGGCAAAGCTGTTACAATACATGCTTAATTCACAGCAGTGATTGCACTACAACAGCACAAACTAAGGGAAGCCAGCAGGAGAAACCCCTACTCACAGACATTTCTAGAAATGTTTTGAAAAATTTGGTTCTATATATTGGTCTGGAAAATGTAGAGATGCTTAATTTTAATTACCATCAGGGCTGTGAGAGCATAGATGGATGCCTGTTAATTAAAGCTACCAGAGTTCTGTGTAAATTCAAAGAATAAAACAAATAAATATTAGCCTCACAAGAACATTCAAAGTAAAAGATGGCAATGAGTTTTGGAAGCACGGAAGGAAATTGTTGTCAGTGGAAAACAGCCAGCAAAGATGATAGAGCTCTACTAGCAGCTGACCATCACTAACAACGTTGTCTTATCAGGAAGCAACTTGTCAGGCAAATCTGCAGAATAGAGAGACTACCAAAAGCCAGGCAGGTATAATACAGGTATAGATCAATTTAGTCAGGTGTTGTCCGAAATCCAGTGGCACCAGAAGTAGTAATACAAATTGCCTCTTCTGAGGCAGGAACAGGAAATTAAAATTTTAAAAAAATCTAGTCAACATGCATGAAACCAGAATAAGCAACTAAAGATTACCTAGAAAGATCACTGCTATGTTTTCAGTAAAAAGGCTAAAATGGGAAAGCAGGGACAATGAAACATGGACAGTTAGATCAGTCCCCACTACCAATAGCCTCTGCTAAATTTTAACAACTGAGAGATCTATATCCTTTTATAGTTAATTTAGGCCTCCAGAAATGAAAGGTTCATAGCCCAGAATACTTAAGTGTGTCAAAAATATGAAACAGGGAATATTAAAGTGGGAAAACTTTTGCAGACACTACTGCATGATTTCTTTTTGACACTGAAAACAAGGACATCAGTTCTAAGGATGGATTCTTGCTAGAGTCAGTATCTGCAGTCATCAGTCTCCTAAAAGAGGTCAGCAAATAACCTGAGCTTGTAGTTACTTTCAATAAACACAAGCCTAAAATGAACCAAAATCATCACAATATCACACCTCCAACTTGGCAACAGACTGAAGATGTCACTCCACAAACTGCTCTGGGATACAATGTGTCAGCAGAGTGCCACAGCAGCCCCTCAGTTCTGTGGTTTTTGGTAGATTTAGCAAGAGATGATCATGCTGTTCACAGTACAACCCCAAGCAAAACCCTCCCTTCAACACTGTCTTTTTCTGAGCACAGGTGTGACAACTGCAACTGAGCTGTGTGAGAGGATCTGCTTCTGAAGAGAAATAAGCCAAAGAAAATATACAGAAATAGATGCATGAATGAAACAAGCTTCCATAAAAAGCCAACAGCAACAGACCAGTCTCGACAGGGACCATTAATCACTTCCTTAAAATACAAAACCTGGGTAGGTGGCAATAGTTTGTATGGTAAAGACAAATGATTTTCCAGGTGAGCAATCCTAGTTACAGGCAGCACAAGAAAAACAAGTAGAGTCACAAATAATATGGGTGATAATATACATAACTTCTAAAAATGACCTGTATGTTTATATTATGCAAAATATATGTTTATATTATTCATAATATAAATAAATGTATAAATAATATTCATTAATTAGTCTACAGATTCTAGCAAACTATTTAACAATAAGGAAGTGCCTCATCCTCCTCTACAGCATTTGTTTGGCTTTCTTCTCTACAAGAAACCAGCTATGGTAGGACTGAGATGTAATATCATGCCAGTGTCCTCAGAAGCATTAAAAAGCCCCAAAATATCAGCTGCAGCATCTTGAAATCTTACCACAGATCAACTATGCAAAACTAAGCTCAAGTATGGTTATTTTAAGTACAGAAACTCTTGAGGTACAGAAACAAGGCTGAGTAATCACATATAGAAAGTACTCTTAAGAAAAAAAAAAAAAGCATTGATACACAATGATGCAGTAATTTATTCCAGTAGCTCAAACATTATAGAGAGACCTTCAAAACCAGCATTGTTCCTACAATTGTCCCACAAACATCCTCTTCTGCTTGTGTTAAAACTTGTCTTCTGGAGAGAGAGGAAGATATCAGTAAAAGAAAGCATGAGACACTACAGATGGTAAAATTAATTTTAAAGAGAAATCACCTCCATCCTGGAAAGAGTATAAACACCTGACTGCAGCCTTCTCTTTAGCTAATGAGCTCTGCCAAGCAGGAGGGCAGGCTTGCAGAGGCAGAGCACAGTGCCACGGCCGTCCTGCTGTCCCTGGACCCCCCTGGCCAGGCACTGCACAGGGTAGGCTCATGCTAAATGCTTCTGCACAGCAGCCATTACTGCTCCTCCACGTCTCTGAACAGAGCTGAACTTTTGCATTTCATCTTAGCATCATATTTTTGAAATCTGAATGTAGAAAAGCAGCCAAATAACTTACAAAAAGTCAAACACCAGGAAGACTCAAAACCTGCTAATTTCTCCAGTATTAAAGCAGAATTTAAGAAATTTCCATACACAGCATTTGTAGATTGTTTTTTCTCAGCAGTTTTCAATAATGTATATACTGCTGTTACACAGTAAAGATTACTGCCTCCACACATTATTTGCCAAATAGTAATTATTCTGTCTTTTAAATTTCTTATAGAAATTATTTATAACTGCTTCATCCCATGACACTGCAGAGCTGTATAAGTCATCAGTTTCAGCTGCATCTTTGTCAAGCTATTTTGATTGTGCTCACAAATCTCAGGACTAAATGCTCCAAATAAAGGATTGGCACCTTATTTGTTCTCACCTTTGACTCAATCTGAAGCCCTGTTGAGGTTGACTTCCAAATTTCAACCATTAACATGGACAAAATATTCTATTATCCTGCCTTGTCATTCTCCCATGACCCGTTAAGCACTAACAAGTGGCAGAGCCCTGACAAACTCAGCTGTTACAGTGGCTGGGACAAGAACACCTCCAGGAGGTGCAACCTGGAAGATGTGGCTGCTTCAGTCCTGGGGGATGATTACATTTTAGTGAGTGCCTAACACAGTCCTTGAAGCAGGAGCTAATGACCACTTCAATGTGAATGCTCTAATTAGGAGGTTATAAAGCCAAGGTGTTCCTTGCCCACCCTTTCCTGAGCCTCATCCCAGCACTAAGAGCTAGATTTGAGATAGGCCATGATTTTACCCCTCCAAAGGCCACTAGCACTGACAGCAAGGGATACCTACAGCCAAGAAAGGAATCATCCTGCATCTCCTCCACAGGTATTCCAACAGCTTGGCCATCTTACCAAGTATGGCCTGGGAACATTGCTCAGCATCCTTGTGATTAGAAATGGCATCTGCACGATGTGCACCCCTGATGTGGCTCCCAGGAAAGGCAGGTATGCAAGGCACAGCCCTGCCCTGCCATTTCCAGATGTCAGCAGTGGCAGCTCCCTGTTCAGTCTGCTGGAGCACCGTGTGCCTTGCCCTCCATGGCCACAGTGGAGCAGTGAGATCCTGTCGCATACAACCTGCATTTCAGGGCCAGCCACCCTCACCTTCAGCTCCACAGCACCTACAGCACACGCCCGATGCCAGGGACACAAACACAGCGCTGTAGCAGCCCACGTTTGAAGGTGTAGCACCCGAACATGCCATTTTACAGCTCACAGTTTCAATGTCAAGCTTGCTTGACAGGCTGCCAGCCCTGCCTGTGTGTCCCAGGCACTCAGCCCCTTCCCCTCCACCCACAGCTCCGAGGTGGCCGCCCCTGCCTGCCGGCCATGTGACCGCTGCTCACAGGACCGGTGACATAACCGAGGTTCAAAGCAGCTTATTTTTAACTCAGCCCCCCACTCACTGATCTCATTTATAGCATAATATTACAACAGTTGTATCAACACAGTTCGTGGGGCAGGGAGCCACAGGCAGGCACAGCAGAGAAGAGTAGCTGGAGTTGCAGGAAACAAGGTTACTGCAGAGGCCAAAAACTGTGGCTTCAAATGGTGGCCAAGTGCCACGTTGTGTTCTTTTTCTCCCCAGGATACAGGACATTTTCTTCTAATTAACCAGCAACTGGAAATTAAATTTACATACATCTGCCTATTTCTACTGAGTTCCTTTGCAAGTCAGCAATTCTCCTGAGTTAAAGTAATCCATTAATTCTAAGCCATGAATCCTCAACTTCCAGAAACGGCTTCTAAGAACTCTAAAGGAAGAAACTAAGAGCATGCATTTTTAGGTTTAATCAAGAACAATAAATTTAGTGGTCACAGGTCCATATCTCCAGTGAAATATGGTTTGGGATCCACAAACAGACAGGGTGTAAACCCACTGTTTTGAAGAAAAAATACCCAAGATCTGTGCTATCAATAAACTGGATTGCAGATTTCCCTTGTCTGCTGACACCTCTAGCTTTCTAATGTCAGTCTCTCTACTGCTTAAATGTTTAAATAGTTTTCCTCTTTTCTGTTCACACTAGAGTTTCATTTTCTTCACACAACTCTTAACCTAACTTTCCTGCTGATTTGTGCTGCAGAGCACAGTGTCCATGCAGCTCACAAACTGAATGGACATAAATACTGGGGATCACATCAGGGCTCCTGGAGTCACTTGTAATTTAGCCATTTGATACATTTGACCAACCAAGCTAAAAGCAATGATTCAGAGAATTTGAGCTCCCCTGCACAACCCTGTCACAGAAGAGCAGTTTGGATTCTGGCCATTCATCGCTCTAAACCAAGCAGGAGCCATGAATCTCCCTGCTAGTTAGAGACATTAATCAGGTTACCCAACAGTTCCACACTTTACAGCATCTTTCTAAACTCCTTAAACACAGTAGCACCACACCAAGGAAGACAGCGGCTTGAACTATGTGACTTAGATCCCAAATGAGCCACAACAAAAGCTGATAGCAAATAGCTAACTGCTCACATCCCAGCTTCATTCTCCTCCATACTTGCAATCCAGATTCATGGCTATACCAAGCACTTGTCCATGCACACATTTTGAGAAGGAAAAAAGACTACAGCTACTTCATATTGCCAGAACAGTGTTTGAGGTCACATCAAGTGAGGCCAAGTTCAGATCAACTTCTTAAATAGCTCATCCCTAACCTATGAGGTAATCCCTCTGCACAGCACATGAGCCAGCAGCACAGGTAGCTCTCAGGCAGCCCCTTACCAAGAACAAGAGAAGCCAGAAGGCAGCACATCTGGCAGAGCTTTCCCATGAAAAGAAATGCTGCTTCAGTAAAAGAAAGGCTCAAAAACTGTAGATAGCAGGCCAGAGAAAGGATAGTACCCCGCCCTAATGTGGATCAACTGAAACCAGGTTCTGCAAGCTAGTACTTAATACTCCAAATTTTAGCCAAAATTTCTAATCTAGTGCTAAGGATTTGAAAAAGCACAGATGCCCATTGCTGTGTACCAGCCTGAGGACACTGTTTGCACAAACAAAAGTTTAATCTCAAAAAATAAATATGGGCAAAGAGAAATATTCCTGTTTACCAATTAAAAGATCATTTACATAACTACCATCTGCAGTCATTCCCCCCCCCCCCCAATTAAAATGAATAAAGAGACTCTTTCCCTCTGTCTCTCTGTGCACAGTGGATGTGCCTTTAATAGCAGTTGCCTTTATCTTGCTTTTAGTCTGACATGAATGATCTTTCCTTAATGCTCTAAATCAGCCCTGAATAGACCCTTGGATAGGACTGTTTTTTCCCAATTATATCCATTACTGTTAGTCATCTGCTTCTTTCACTTATTCTGGATCTTGTCATGTGCTCTTAACATAAATGGAGTTTTGCCATTGATTTCAGCAACAATAAAGTGGGAAAAAGCATTAGTCACAACACAGCATGACAGCACCAAATCATGAGGCCCAACACAAGTGCTCGTTGCATCTAATTATTTCTCATTACAGTGATGGCACCAGAAACTCAGGCCCTTCCTCCTTCCCTCCTTCCAAGTAGTTCTGTGCAATGAGAAACTAAACTCTGCATAAGGTCCATCACAAAAGTGCCAAAGGATTGTTCTGGGAGATATTGTAGATGAGGCATTCCCTATAAGAAAGCACTGAGAACCACCCTTCCAATGCACCAGTGTCAGGCACTGTGAAAGCTTTCTGCTCCTTCGAATGCCTAAAGTCAGAAAGTTCATATTTGCTGACTTCAGACCTCTTTTTTGGAATTGTAGCCAAAGGAGAGACTTGGCAAGGTACACACAAATTAAACAGTACTTAGTAAGTTACTGCTATATAATGCGTAAGTTCATACATTGCACAGTACTTTTGTGGGATTAACTGTTGCAAAAGGCATTGCCAAAAGTCAAGCCAGCTATAAAGTCAGTACTCTAACTTCTAGAGTAGAATTCAGCAGCACAAGTCCTATGCAAATACCTATGTATATATTGTTCTGTTCTAATCAAAACGTAAATGGCTACATGATTTCAATCACTAAAAATACTTAGAACTTCTTGAGATGTGAGTTCAACCCAGAAATTCTTTTCCTTCTGCAGATTTAAGAGTATTTCGGCAAAAAGACTTCACTGCATATTTGCTCTGAACAGAGATCAAGCATTTTGTGTGTCCCATTTGAAAGAAGTCAGATAGAGACAGTAGTTGTCAGAGTACCTAGTCCATTGTAAGTCAAATATCAATGAAACCTTTCCCTGAAGACTAAGTTTCACACTTAGTACATCAGATGTTTATCCAGATATTTGAGTTGAAAAAACAGTTTCCTAGTTAAGGAATTATTGATAAGTTCTGCAAAAATAACTCTGGTGTTACTACCTTGGTAATTTCAGATATTCTTGGAATCAAAGATATTTCAATGATAGTTATTCATATTGCTATTCATCTACAAATATATATAATGAATAAGAGTAACAATATTCACAAAATATGTACAGACTCTTATTCAACAACCCCAAGAGTACAAAGAAGTCTTATTTCATTGGGTTTTAAAAATGAAGTTCAAGTGACTTCACACAAAAGCACTGTGGTAGAAAAAAGCAGCAGAATCAATCTCAAGGCAGATATATAGAAAAAAGATTAAACCTAGGGACAAAAACTTACCATTTGATTACTTGAAATACTGCTATACTAAATACTAGATTTTGAAAAAAAAAAAATACAAAATTTAAAGTGTGATTGGAACTAAAGGTCTCTTAAACCCAAACCATCCTATGATAATATATAATGAACTTAACATTGTTTCTCATGTTTTTCAGTATGCAAAAGAATCGTGATGTTCAGTATGTGTGCTATAAACTATCTAAAAAATACATTCCAATTTGATCTCCAGCCCAGTTCAGAAACACATGTGAGATTTGCTATAGTGCACATTGACTGGGTTACTGATGTGCTTTAATTTGTGTTATCTACAAGTGGGGGAGCTTGACAATAAGTAGAAAAATTACACAAGTTTGTCACACCCTCCCTCTCGCTTACACCAACGAGTGATTACAATGAGAGTTTTATAATCATGGAAGACTTAAAGAGATGGACACACAACTGCACTGCTGGTTCAGCATCCAGACACCCAGCATATGATGAGGGTGCAGGATGTGCAGACAGCTGTTTGCACAGCACTGGCACAAGAGCACACAGGTCTCCCTCTGCCCGTGTCCCTCGCTTGGTCCCTTCTCCGCGCCCGCAGTGCCACACAAACAACGCGCCGGACACCAACAGGAGGCCACCAGTTCCTGGAGCTGGCACTTACTGTGCATTAAAAATCACTCCCTTTCACAGAAATTTGGCCTTGCATTGTTCATTAGGCTGCCATAGATGTTTAGTGCCTCTTGGTTAGCTAGAAACTGCTTCATTCCACAGCTGGGTTCCATAATCTCACTTTTCCTTTCCCTTATTCTCTTCCTAAATAATCCAACCTTATCTATATATAACACTGGACCTGGGGAGTGTAGAGCTAGCACATGGCTACTTTGAATCATGCAGACTCAAATCAATTTGGAAGAAGTACTGCCCTTTTTGGAAAGTATTCATGCCAGACATCCACAAGAATCCATAAGAATCTGGTAATTATTAAGAATCTGAAAATTATCCACAGAATCCATAACTTAGTCCTCCTCTAAGAAAGGATGTGATTAGGCACTATTTCAACTTGATTATCCACAGGAAAATTCTTGATTTAAATATTTGCATGTGAGTAGAATCCAGTTTCATGACTTCAAAAAGGAGAGAAAACCAATTTAGACACATTAATATAGCCTATTGATAGGTACCTATACTCTTAAGCTTTCAGTAGTCTAAGTTGTAACTTAAGAACCTTGTATCAAGAAACTTTGGGATAGTATCTCTGAAATAGATTCCAGAGAGCAGAGCTTTTTGTATGATAATTGGCAAATCCCAAGAGCTTTTTAAATTAGCTATTTAATTCATGTATTTTTAAAATGCACTCCAGTAACACATTTGATCCTCACTTTTGTACTAAAACAAGGTACCACATCTCAGGCTCACAGCCAGCACATTGGGAGTTTTCTAAAAAATAAGGGTAATGCTTTTCAAAGAAAGATTTCCAGCCAGCTAGTCTTGGATTTGGCATGGTTATGAATCTGATGAGCTTCATTCAGAAATATTCATCCTTCACTGAACTGAAAAGGCAATTCATTTTTCAGCCCCATCAAATAACCAGCTGATTTTGTTATATTACCTACTGAACATTTCTGGTTCCCATCAGAAGAGCTAAACTTGCCATTGAAATAGAGGTACTCAGTAAAAATCAGACACATTGTCTAATGAGTCAGTGCATAGCCCATTTCAGCTGATGCCCTGTCTACCATTTCACACACTGATATGCAAGGCATTTTGTGCTGAATATATTTAAGAATATAATACACAATCAAATTTCAATCCTGATTCAGGGCAATAATGAGCGCATCCTTTTTAGTAATTTCATTCAATCAATCTGCATATTAAAGAATCTTTTCAAGATTTTAGCAATCCTGAAGGGTGAAGAGTCATGACCCCTCAGGGTAGCACTTCAGAAAGCATATTCCAATACCAAAGCATATTCCATTGCCAAGCCTCTCTGTTCACATGCCAAAAATCAGGTATGTGCAGGGAAAAAAGGGGTATGGAGGGAACAAGGGCTGGGCTGCATCTGCCCTGTCTGAGGTTGACTTCCTGGTTTTCCTTCAGGGACTCCAGAAGGAGTATTGCCTCTGTTGTACAAACAGATTTTTCTATCACCAGAGCCAGCCTGAGCTGGTACTGAGGTGACTGCCAAGGCCATCACTTAACTGGATAAGGCTGTGATCCATTACTGAAACAAATATTGCAAGTGAACTTGATAGATCAGCTGTTTAGCTTGTTGCTTCCACTTCCCAAGCGGCTGCAGCTCTTCCCAAACTCAGTGTATTGATTTTCTGACAACAGATGTCACTGCAGTGAAATCATGATGAAGCAGCAGATAAGAAAGCAAGAGTGCCAGATCAGCAACACCAATTCCCACAACACCTTAGAAATAATAGGAGCGTTCAGGAAGCCAACTGCTCTTATAAAAATAAATAAATATTTTTGGAAATACAGGGCAAAATCCTGCTTTCCTTTTATGCAAAGGACTGTAGTTTACTAAATTCCTGCTAGAACCAGAAGTGTTCCTGTGACCCTAAAAGCTCCATATTAGGAAATTTGTAAACACTATCCTTGCTGCCAGGGCACAGATTGCTGTAAAACTGTATGTGAGAACAACTGTGAAACAATTGCCTGCCAGAGATGTTGCTGGGATGTGGCACAGTTCCAGCAGGTTCTGGGGCACATACTGCTCTGTACTTGGCTGCAGAGCAAAGCCTGCAACTTACAGGGGCATCCAGGGCAAGATGAAGTGTCAGGGACTAAAGCAAGCCAAACTCCAGGAACAAGGCAAGGCAAGGCTAAAGCAAAATTCAACACACCTGGAAGCAATTATTAGGTATTTCAATTCCATTTTAGGGTGGGGGAGGATACACTTCAAACACTGCTCAGCCTAATAGAAGGGAAGTGTTGTTACAATGCAACATGCTTTATTAAAACAAGATGATACATCTATACAAAAAGTATATTTGCACCTCTTTACCTATCCTCTCCTGTAAATCCATAATTCTGTCATGCCATACCTCAGCTCCCAGTCCTAGTTTTCAGAAATTCATTTTGAGTCTGCTGCCTGGTAAGCTCTTGCCATTAGGTGTAAAAATCAAACTTATCTCCATTCTCATTCTTCAGATACTATGTCTTCAGTGGCCTGCTCATGCACCACTTGTTCCCTAAATGCTTCACATTAGCATAGAAATGCTTCTTCTAAATTACCTTACTTCCTTTTTGTACTTAAGAGGGGTTTATGTGAAAATTAAATGTCTATGAGTTAGGAACATTCTAATCCAAATCTAATAATACTTTTTAGTGAGGATAGGTTTTTTAATTAAGAATATATTACATCAATGAACTAAATTTATCTCTGTATCTAACCATGTCCTGATCCAGCCCTGGATCTGGACAACCAGATCACTGAGCAACCTCTTGTACCACTGGCCCTGCCCCTGAGTGTGTTCATCACACAGACCAAACCTGGATAGTTGCAATGAAAATATATGCACAATTAGCAGCATTGCAGGACCATTTTAAAAACTTTCTGAAAACACATTCTTACATGATTCACTGTATTTTTATGGCTTTTTTTCCTCACAGCCATTGGCTCAAAAATCTTGGTTATTCTCAGGGGATTAGGAGAGAAACCAGGAGCTCTTGGACACAGGCTCCCTATCAGGCACAGAGCCCTGTAGGCTGCTCACGGCTGTTTTAAGTCCTAATTACCCCAATTTGGGGTTGTCAGAAATCCCCAGGAGCAGCATGACCTATTCTACCCATTCTCACCACAACCTCCCTCTGCAGAGAAGCTTCACTTAGAAAGAAATGTCACACACGAGCTCTGGGCTGCCTCTCCCGGCTCACACTGCCAGTAGAAGAGCTCAGATTTTAAGGCTAAGTACATGAACAATGAAGGGAAATAGATCTGCATCTGTGATGTATCCAGTGGCCTGAAAAATAGAGTTCTGTACATACATAATGATGCCAGTGTGCTGTGTTTTTGTCACTACTACAATCCAGTAAATGCCAGAGATACATTGCTTTCACTGAAGTACCAGAAATCCAAGTTAGAAACAATAATAGCTTTGTATAATGAGGTATTTACTATTTGTGTTAGAATAACCATATGTTAAACAAACATTTTAGACAATAATGTGGTCTACTGTGCCAAACATGTTATCATCTCCTCACTGCCACACTTGTTCATCAATCCCCAGAGTACCCAGCACAGCCTTGTACCAAAGGATGCTAGTACACTCTCTAATAGCCAGTGTGGCTACAGGAAGTTTATTCACCATCTGGATATCATGGAATACCCCCTCTTCTCCCTCCAAGGCAACCCATTTAACCTGGAAGCAGAATGCCCATCACCAGCAGCCTGCAAAGTGACCCCTCAACACAAGTCAGAGAAGAAATAAGAGTGGGATCTTGATTTAGCTTCAGTAACCTAATGCAGAAGAACTGCTGGGAACATTTAAAGTAATTGTCTTAATTACCAAAGTACTAGCTAAATAGTTATGAGGGATTTTTTTAAAACACAAACCATTTTAAATGCATCATCTGCCTGTGCATTCAGCTACCCTTTCTCTAAAATTATGTTTTGATTTTTCATTTCTTCCATTTCGCCTTTGTGTGTTTTTAGCATCAACAGGGATAAACTCATCAGCTACCCAAAAAGCTGTATACCTAAGGCAAGACAATCCAAGGCTTCCACATGAGAATAATTTATGTCTGTTGCTCTAACCAGGGGTTACTGCGTATAGGGACGCACATTCATGGTGCTCAGAGCAGCCAGCAGGACTCCAGCTGTAAGCCACACACAAGCACTTTCTTAGCATTGCCTACACATAAGTGTAGGAGATAAGTGAAAATAAGGAGCCATTACGAGTTGTTGTGCCAAGACCTGAAGCCTGCAGCGAGGAAAAGTCCATTGATTTCTTGATATGATTTCAGCAATCTAAGTATAGTTTACAGGCTGCACCACAGTCAAAGCCAGCAATGGTGAAATGTTAAACTTCCAAATAATTCTTTGTTCAAAGAGACATGGCAAAGATAAATGGCTGGCTACTACTCAGAGCAAAGCACCCAAATTATTCATTATGAAAGGACTAATTAAGCAACAGGGAGCATGGTCACCATTCTGAATGAGACAGGGGCAAGACAAAAGCTCACCTGTACAGGAGGGATGAGAGGTCAGGAGAGCCATGTCCATTTCAGAAAGAAGACAAAGAAAAACAGACACATTCTGTGACTCATCTGTGACTGCAGGCGTGGGACAGGACCAGTAGATACACTAAAGGACTCCACATTGAAACCAAACAAGATATGTAAATGGCAAGGAAATGCATAAAATTTTTCTGTCAGTACATGTGTGCAAGAAACCATCAACTCTGAAGCCTCTCCTCGCACGTAGGAAATTTGCCTGAGCATTGCATGTCCCTGAAGAGGTGGACACAGGCAGGTACCCAGAGCACAGCAGGAGATGGTGCCTGTGGGGATACGGCAGTACCACAGCCCACGGTGATGTGCCACGCTCCACGGCAGGGACAGGAGCCAGATGTCCTTACAGCAGCAGAGCACCCCCAGAGCCTGAACCCCACAGCCACCAGCCCAGACAAGCAACAGATTCCCTTACAAAACCTCCCCAGACGCGTTTTCCGCACGCTTCAGCCCCGCTCATTCCCAGCCCACAGCAGCCCTCCCGGAGCCCCGCTGCCACCAGCAACAGGCGGCTGGTGCTCATCTCCAGCGCAGCTCAGCAGCCCGTGCTCCCGGAGCAGCTCCACCCCGGCAGCCGAGCCTGGCTGAAGGGGTGTCCCAGCACCACCCCCAGCCTCGCAGCGCAGCCGCCCCGCCGTGGCTCGCCTCGGCTCCACCGGCCCCAGGCGCCGCCCGGCCGCAGGCCCCGCACGGTGCGCGGCTACCTGCGCCACTCTGGAGCGGTGTTCCTTGCTCCAGTGCGCTCGGGAGCCTCCTTAGTCCCAGCTGGTGCTTTTCCATGTGCTCTATCAACTCTTTATACTGAAACGTGCCTGAGCACAGCAGCCTCACCACCTCTCCCTGTTGGAAAATATACCGATTTTCCGGCAGCTTGGGCAGCATCCCCACAGCCCAGCGCACAGCAAGGCCCCAGCGCTGGAAAGGGCTTTAGCTCGGGCACCTTCCAGCAGGTTCCTAGGGGACCACAGGCACTCAGAGCCTGCAGCAGCCCTTCCCATCAAAGATGCTTCTGGCAAACGCCACCATCCCCAAGAGCAGCTCCCCTCCTGCATTTATCCTCCCTGGAGCCCATGGTCCCCCAGGAAAGCTCCCACCAGCTGCCCCTGTGAGGCTGAGGGCACATGGCAGCCCCCTGGCCCAGCAGAGCACAGCCAGAAATAACAAAGCACAGGGCAGAGCTCGGCTTCCATCTCGTTTTGCCAAGAGTCACCTGTCTGTGAGGGGAAAAGGTTGAGCAGCACGACCCACTAACAAATTTCAGGTGTCCCTTTTCTGTATCAGGTTCATTAACATTCCTCATTAACACCTGTGGGGCACCACCTGCCGAAAGGCAACAGCTGCCTCTCAGGTGTGTGGCATCAGGTACAACATTTTCCTATTTAAAGTAAAATAAAAGGAGAGGGGCTCATGTGTGTCTAAGTCGTGTCCTGGGATGAGGATTCCTGGGTTAAAATAACACAGCAGGTATTCTCTAGGTAGTAGCCACAACACTTTTACTCTGTGTATTTTTACCTCTGCTCAGCATGAAAGAACATGTAATTAGGGACCAGAAATTAAACTCTTACAAAACCAAAGTGTGATGGTCAGTGCAGGCTGCTGTGTGCTCATCCCTGGAGAGGGGCAGAGAAGCACAAAGACCTGTTTTCCACCACTTACTCGTTACCACTGTACCTCTTTGAACGAAGTGTCCTTTACCATTGAGAGCTCTGGCAGTTTGTGGTGGAGCTACGGCCAGTGAAGCAGGTGAAAAGCACGAGCCCAGGGAGGTCAAGCAGACTTCAGCCCCAGACTCTGCTCTGGCAGTCAGACCTTTCTCACTGCTTCCTTCACGAGCTGCAGGAGCCCCAGTGCTTCCAACCACCCCCGTATGGCACTGCCAGGGTCTGATGTCACCATCACATCAGAGAACCATTTCGGTTCTAAAGACCTTTATGATATCAAGTCCAACCATTAACCCAGCTCTAAGCTGTGTCCCTAAGCACCACATCCACATGTCTTTTCAATACCTCCAGAGTTGGGGACTGGACCACTTCCCTAAGCAGCCTGTTCCATTCCTTGGCAAGCCTTTCAAGGTAATGAAATGTTTCCAAATATCCAATCTAAACCTTCATTGATGCAACTTGAGTCCATTTCCTCATTTCCTACTACTTGTTACTTGGGAAAAGAGACGTCAAGCAGGTATAAGGGAGTTCTGAAGAACAAAACACCACCAGCTAAGTCAGTACACCTAACAACACTGGCTGACTGAGTGTGCAAGGTGTCTGATTTTAGTAAATTAACTGAATAATTGAGATCTGAAGGGCTGATGCCACATCAGTACAGCAAACATACATAGGAACCACCAGTAGCAAATAAGCAAGTAATGAAAGCTGCCAAGAGTGATTCTCAAAGTTACATAAACACTAAATATGTCACTTTTCCATTTTATGTCTCCCATGATAAACTGTTATGAGACATGCGCATGGCTTGAAACAGATAATTGTTGATAACCCTGACTGGTGGGAGAAGGAACCATCTGGCAGATGGAAAACAAGAAGGTGCCAAGAATTTAGCAGACTAGGGGGCCTGTGAATTTATGCATAGAGGTCTGCAGAGAGGAATATTTAGACAAAAGTTCAGCAACTCTGTTTCTATCTATACACAAAACAAACTGGAACATCAAAACTATCTGAATAATTATGAAAATTATTCCTGTTTGAAATTCATCTTGAAACTGTGAGGAAAATCAGTGAATCTAAAACTGTGAACTTAGAAGTGAGGAATTCTTTCTGCATATCATGATTAATTACAAATGGTTACAGCACAAGCATCACATTTCATCTTCTGTCCTTCAGGTTTCTATCCTCGCTGCTTTTAACATGCAAATGCTTTTATTCATCCTCTCCTGACCTTGCTTCGTGGTGTCATTTGTTTCTTTCAATTTTCCTTAACAGTATTTCTTTCTTTCTATAGCAGAGAAAGAGCAACTTTTGATAAGCCCTGCTTTGTATTCCTTTCCTTTCTTCTAAGTGAATTTCTTTTGCCTTTGCTCTCCTCTTTATCCCTCTTGTGTGGAACAAGGGATATTGCTGGATGCAGCGTTCTAATTGTGAATCCACATTTTTCCACTGAGATCACTACTTATTAGCCACTTTGCTAATGACCCTTTGCAAAGGCTGAGCTGCAGCCAACATCTCTTGCAGTCAAAGGGAAGTGAGGATATGATCCATGTCAGTAGTCACAGGCAAATATTAATAAATTTATGTAACATGCTTAGTGATTTTGGGGCTGGTTTTGCTGAAGCACCATGGATCACCACAAGGGCCACAGAGCACTGAGGTTGCCCAGGGAGGCAAACCTGCCCTTGCAGGTTTGCAAGACCCACCAAGTTAAACCTGGAGCAACCTAGTTTGATCTCATAAGCTGACCCTGCTTTGAGTAATAGTTTGGACCAGAAATCCCCATAGGCCCCCTCCCAATACAAATTTATGAGGCCATGACTTCCAGAGGCACCCTGAAATACAACTCCTGCTGGCTCCTGCATAATATTCCAACTCCAATGAAAATGGCACATGCAGATATTCTCGAAAACCACACTTAAAGCTTACTAGAATCTGCAGATTTCTTAATATTGTATCTGTAGAGCCCCTTCCAGTTAACAACTTCCACTTCAACTGATGCTGGGACAAAGGTGGCTCAGCAGATCCTTTCTCGCTCAGGCTGCTTTGCTAGTAATAATATTTAATTTGGGGAGTTCCTGCAACCACATTTTCATCTTGTTTTTCAGCATGAAAATCCTATTTCCATTCAAATCCCATCAGAATAATGAAATTATATCCAGACAGAAGTTTGCAGTACCTCATATTAAAAGCCCTGCAGGCTGTGCTGGCTACTCACCAATTTTTCTGAGGAACAAAGAGATGGTAACCCACCACTCGACCTCAAATCCCTTCCCATCACCCTGTTTATAACAAGCACATTCCTGTCTCAGAACTGCAGTGGACACCAGAGAGCTCACCCACATCAGTTGGTGTAAATGTGAGTCTCACATACAGAATTTTCTTCTGTGAGGAAATAAGCCATATATTTTTATACATATATTAAAGCTTTGTATTTTAGTGCAGAAGCAGATGATTCTTTAATCCCAGTTCTCCCATTTTCAAGGCCATTATATTACGATTTTTTTTTCATAGCTTTCATGGTGTTGACCTGTGTGAGGAATTCCAGCTCTTCATGGATCAAGGGAAGATGGGACACCTTACATTTTGCACTGATTCTCACTGAATTTGCATTGACCCAGACTCTGC
Source organism: Vidua chalybeata (assembly GCF_026979565.1). Taxonomy (NCBI): domain Eukaryota; kingdom Metazoa; phylum Chordata; class Aves; order Passeriformes; family Viduidae; genus Vidua; species Vidua chalybeata. The sequence goes on from NC_071539.1 coordinate 14,698,123, forward strand.
ACAGTCAATAATGCAGGCCCATTCTTGTGTTCTTTCATAATCTCATGATGCAAGGAGCCCCAAACTGCAAATTAGAGTAAATAGAAGGAAATTTTCCAACTTGCAAATATAAATCAGTCTGTGTTGTACCAATTCTATGCATTTTCTTTGCAGAATGATAACTTACATGAGGAATCATGTATGTCACAACAGCGAAGAGCTGTTATTTAGACACGTTAACAGAGCTCATTTGTTGCCAGGGAACCCAAATAAACCAGATAAACCTTATTTTTTACTTTAAATGTGCACAATATAATGAGTATTGCTGAAATGTTATCCTATGTATTCTTTAATTATAAAACATGCATATTTTTGTAAGATCTTGCTCAGGACCTCTGATACAAAATACAAACCCTGTGTACTGACTGCCAGGATAACTCAGCAGAAAGCAATGACAGTTGAAGTCAGATCCATCAATGGAAAGCAGTCTCACATTCACTTAGAGCCTCCAAATTAAATCTGCTTACCTTATTCATATGCATAATTCCAGCAGAGTAATATTTATACAACACCCTTAATTGAAATGGCAGTAGAAAAAGAACATTTTTGATCCATCCAATGAAGTAACAAGAGAGACAGCATTTGCCCCATGTTCAGTCTGTTCACATAAAGCAGCCCCACACAACTGGGCACAACTGGCATTCACCTCTCCAAAGGGATCCATGCCTGCATTTATGGGAGGCACAGGAGCAAAGCTGGAACACCAACTCTTAGACCACCTGTGTGGTGTGCAAGGGCTCACGTTAAACACCTTTCATTTTCAACACACCACTAGCAAATAGAAATGAAGGGGAAATAATCTCACTGCTCTCCTCATGGCCTACAGGATGAGAAACACTTGTTTCAGGATTGCCTATAACCATCAGTATTTCACCTCTGAAGACCCAAGCTCTTATCATAATGGAAATACAAGGTTTGTGGGTTTAAATTATGTTCCTCTTCCCATTCACGGCATGATGCTTAATGTCTGTCAAATTACAAAGTGATTGGAAAAATAAAGGACTTCCTCCTTTTGTTAAGAAAGAATGAAAGATACTTGATCTAACATTTTTTTCATTGTCAGCTCCAAAGTTAGCAGCAGCAACTTGCACACTTCTACACATCTTGTGGTTTAGTTGATTCAGTGGAAGACAGAGGGTTTTCCTGTTTTCATGCACTGAATGATCATTGCAATTTACCACAGCAGTTTGGTGTTCTGGCTTTGTTCACAGCAGGAAGCAACACGTACTTGCCCATTGGCCTTTCTCTTCCACCAAACCAACGTGTCAAGTCTTCAGAAGCATCTCCCACCCATGCACCTGAGTGCACCCTGCGCCCTGTTTATGCTATTGATTCTTCACCAATACAAGCATTAGCTTCAGCTGAAGAAGCACACTGTAATTATTAAATCAGACAGAAAACAAACTCAGGACTACTCTCAAGCTTAAAAGTCAAGTTTATTCTGACCACAGCTAGCTGTCCATCTTCACAAAAGGAAAACTTCTTTTGTAACCATGCCCTTCATCTTTCTGGTACCCTATTTTTAAAATTTTTTTCAACTCTGGCTTGTTAAAGTTCCTCTAATTCTATTTCCTGAATAGAAAAAAAGGGCTAAAAATCATATTTTAATTGCCAGTTGTTCACATACATATTTAATAGAGCAGCATTAAACATAGGGCTTAGCCCACCAGCATTTTACACAAGCAGGATCTGGAACCATTCCATTTTCCTGAAGCTTTACCTGAAAAACTTGCAGTCCTTTATTTTCACAAAATGAACATTGCATTGTTTCTTTCTGTTCACCAAAGCACACCAGGGTACAGTTGTACAGTATGTTGGGTGATTCCTTGCTGCAATGTAGTAGGTGGAGCCCAAATTAGGGACCAGATTCAGACGCTGTAACTCTACTGGCAGTGTTTGTATCGGGAAAGTGAAGCAGATGCTTGCAATGCACCACTATTAGAAGAGCAGCAAGTGCTCTCTCAGAATGACAGGACGAGATTTTTAACATAATTAGGAGCCAAAGGACATTTTTGGAAGCTAAGTCAATTGGGCTCATCTGTTTCACACTCCCGGAGGGCAATCAATTCCTGTTCATTTTACTCATCCTGAAAACTTTCCCAAAAAAAGACCAAGGAATTCTGCACACAGAAATGACCATGCTTCAGCTCCCAAAATCAAAAGAGCTTTTGCTGTAACATGCTGCCATGGAAAGCCCCCATCTAGAGACCCAAGGCAAGTTCCCCGCTGACGGCAGCGGGAGCCGGGGCAGTGGCAGTGTCCCGGAGCGGGGCTGGCGTTCCACGGGCAGCTCCGAGGGGCTCCCGGCTCCAGCCGCCTGCCCTGCCCGCAGCAGCGCTGCTGGAGCACAGACAGGGCAGGGCAGGGGAGCAGGCAGCCTCAGACAGCAGGCATGGAGAAAAAGCAAGCACCGTGCTCTACAAGCAGGTCAGATTTTCAAGCACTGCCCCCGGACACAACAACCAAAGAAAATAAAAAACCCCGCTGGGTACAGCCCAAAGCCAAACACCCAAAATCCTCTCATCACTGCACTGAACATGCACAGTGGTAACACAAAACACATCATTCCACAACAACACAAGTACCTTAATCTGTATTTTAAATACCAAATTAACTATCCCTCCCATTTCTAGCACTGATGTCTGGAATCTGGGAATACATCCTAACAGGTCAATTAAAAGATCTCCCATTGCTAGATTTTATGTTATTTCACTGATGGTGAAAATGAGCTGAGGGAACCAACATGTAATGCAGTCATTCAGCAAGTGTATAGGCAACCTTATGAAATAATCTTTTAACTAGTTTATTAAATGTTTTTCCTTTTCAGAATAAATTCAACATCTAATGCCAAAATTTCATCAAGAACTCAAAAATCTTAGTAGTCAGTTATCAGCTGTTTGAGTTACAAGAAATAGACATATTACACATCACTAAAATTTTCACACATACACCCACGCATACACACACACGTATCAGTATCCGGTTTATATTAATTTATTTTCACAAATCAGTCTCCTTTTTCCTACTCATACTCTTCACATTTTCTGAAGGCACAACACCCAAATAGGCAATGTAAAATGTACTTCCTGTAGAAAAGTCTGTAGTCTCCTAAGAGAACAGTTTGGCAAAACTACGTTTGTTTAAAAACTCAAGTTCCAAAATGAGCCTTCAAAGAGCAGCAGAGAACACCAAGATTAAAAACTACTTAGGGTGTCTGCACTTTTCACATGCAACACACCACTTAACCTTTAGTAAATCAGGACTTTTTTCCTAGAAATTACAAAAGCAGAAGTAGCAAAATCTCCTTTTTTCTTTTTTTTTTTTTTTTTTTTTAATCATCAAGTTTTAACGATGGGACAGACTCTAGGCAGAGCTCCCAGAAAGAGCCAGACCACCATCTGGCTCCATCACAGAGCAATGACAATTCACAGGCAATGAGTCTCCAACCAGTGCTCTGAAATCAAACGCTGGGCTGGCTCCATAAAGGCTCTATTACAGCCACAAACACACAGCTGTACATTTCCTCCCTCTTGGTACATAAATATACCCTCGGACACAGACAAAGGGAAAAAATAAATCATTTTATGCATTTTTCTATGCTCCCCTGCTCTGCCTGTTACCAATCAATGTCAAGAAATATCTTACATCTTATGTTTTGTTAGCACTATAGAATATATATAATATATATAATTTTATTTTTGTTGTCACACATGCTAATGTTTCCAGTATGATAAATGTCTTTTTAAATCCTGCATTTCTTGTCACACTGTAGATCCACTTCTACTTAACAGTGACTCCTGGACATACATGTCAAGACAAAAATAAATACTGCTGCGATGGCAAACATTTTAAAACTCTTAGGACACTAATACAGTGGCACTTGAAAGACTTTTTAAATACAACAGAAAAGACAATAGTTAAATAGAAACCTGCTTTGACACAGCCATATAACCTGTACTACACTTGCAAGATCTGTATTTGTTTCTGCAAGAGCAGCTCCTGATCTTTGAACACATCAAATGTTGCACTCCAGCCCTCTGCCCATACCCTTTAAGAAGTCCACGTTGTTATTTTAAGCAAGCATCCCCTCCAGCTGTACATAAGCAACACTGTATTTCCCAAACAATTGAGGTAATTATAAAAATGAATATCATTTATTATTTTCTTTTATTACTATCATGTCTGAACATTTGTTTTCATACAAAAGTCTGATTTTCAGCATTATGTTTTCCAAGGGCATCCCCTCCACACCAAGGGAGATAAAGATGTGTTAGGAATTGTGCAAGAGTTTTTTGTTACCATCTTCAAACCCACAAGAACTTCATGAACACGATACTGGTACAGAATAACTGCCTGGCGTTGTAGAGAGGAGGAAGGGGCTTTACACATATTTTCAGTTCCACTTGATTTTGGTTTTTAAATCGCATCTAACATAATGCAAAGGGGGCGGGTAAAAAAAAAAAACAAAACAACAACAAAAAAAAAACCACAAAAAAAAACCAAACCAAACCAAACCAAAAAAAAAAAAAAAAAAAAAAAATCATCACATTACTGTATGTTACCCTTCAGCAGTCTTTGGAGGAAATCGGAGACCAGGGTGCTTTTCCCGGCTCCCTCCCTCACTCAAGGCAGCCGGAGCAGCTCCTCTGCCCGCGCTCCGCCACCCCCGGGCGCCCGGCGGGCGCCGCTGCCCCGTCACAGCCGCGGCTTCCTGAGCAACGTTCTGCTGAGGTCCTTCACCTCCTCGGGGCTGCCGACCCGCTCGTAGCCCAGCAGGGCCATGGGCTGGTGGCAGTACTCCTCGACCTGCTTGATCTGCTGGTAGCTGAGCGCAGTCCTCCAGGCACTCAGCGCCTGGGTTGCGTTCCTGGCCGACACCACGAACGGCTTGGAGGAGTAGCCGGGGCCACTGGTCATGTTGAGGGCGAACTTCTCCATCTCCGGGCTGACTGCCAGGTTCACAAAGCCGTACACCTGCCGCAGGGTCTTGATGGGCTCCACCACCAGGTCCTCGTAGCGCACGGCCATGTAATTGCCCTGGAGCCAGTCAGGGGGGTGCAGGGCAGTCTGCAGGGTCTTGGCCATGCTGCTGCAGATGACCTCCATGGCACCCAGGGCATGGTAGTCCGAGCCGCCCGCCCCCTCCTTCTTCCCGCCCAGCTTGTGGCCAGCATCAAGGAAGGGCATGCGGTGGATGTGGGGGTCCCGGCTCCTCACCACCTGCAGGCTCTCCCGGATGAGGCCGTGCCGGGACTTGATGCGGGAGCTGGCGACGGCCCGGGGGTCCCGCACCAGATGGATGACTTTGAGGTCCAGGGTCGGGTCCCGCATGAGCGGGGCCAGGACCGCCAGGTCAAAGACACGTACGCCCTTGATGACCAGCGTGTGGTACTTGTGGCATTCCTCCTGGAAGCGGCTGAGGCGCTGCGGGGGACACTTTTTGCACACCCGGTCGTCCACCATCCCCACCACCTCCTTGCGATAGGCCGGGCAAAGGGGCGAGGAGCAGATGACCTTGTTGGTGGCCGCCCCGAAGATGCCGAGCGTGGTGAGGTTCTTGCCGGCGCCCGCCGTGCTGTAGAGCTGGAAGACGGAGAGGTCGCATCGGTACAGGGAGCTCAGCATGTCGCGGGCCGCCCCTTGCAGCGAGACGGCGTCACCGGGGTACAGCTTCTGCCAGACGTGCCACACCGGCTCGTAGAGGAAAAAGACCTCGGGGTTCTGGTTGAAGAGCTCCCCGAAGAAGGACGAGCCCGAGCGCCAGGTGGTGAAGACATAGACCAGCTGCCGCCGGGCGCCCGCCGGGCCGCGGCTCCCGGCCGGTGGCGGCGGCGGCGGGGGGTGGTGGCGGGGGGCTGCCGGGGGCTCCCCGCAGCGCCGCGGCTCCCGCCGCCACTTGTACTCCAGCAGGTTGAGCGCGGCGAGCAGCAGCAGCAGCGCGTAGCCCAGGCACAGCGCCAGCGCCTTCCGCCGGCACACTTTCATGCTGGGCGGCGGCGGGGCCAACTGTTGCTCAGCGCCCCGGCGCCCCGGGGCCCGCGGCGGGCAGCAGGGCGCGCCGCCCCCGGCGCCGTGTCCCGGCCGGCCCCCCGCGCCCGGCCCGCATAGCGCAGCCGCCGCGACGGCCCCGCCGCCGCCGCCCCCGCCCCTGCCCTACTTAGCAGCGGCACGGCCGCCCGCCCGCCCCGCGCTTCTCCCGCGCCGCCATCGCCGAGCGGCCGCGGGCGCCGCCGCAGCGCAGCTCACGGCGGCCGCCGAGGCGAGGCGGAACCGCGCTCCGCTCCGCCCCACAGCGCGGGGCGGCAGCGAGGGGCGGGCGGGGGCTGCGCCGCCCCGACAGAGCGCATCGCTCCCCGCCCCGCCCCCGTCGCGCCGGGAGAGCTCCGGTGCCGCCGCCGCCACCGAGGGGCGGCCCCGATTGGCGGCCCCGCCGCCCGGCCTCGGCTGCGGCGCTCCGCCCGCTCCGCCCGGCCGCCTCCTGGGAGAGCCCGGACTGATCGGCACCGACCCCGACCCCGGCCGGGCCCCCACCGCCGGAGGGCGGCGGGCGATTCTTGGAGCCCCTCTCGGCTTTGCCGGGGCGCTTCCGTCAGCCCAGCCCGGCGGGAGGTTCCTCACCGGGTACCCCTCGCACAGCGGAGCTGCGCCGGTAACGGGAAAAACAGAAGAGGGGGGAAAAGATCCCTGCAAGGCCTGAGAGGTTCCGGGGCTTGTATTTGTTTGTACAGAAACTCGGAGTTCTCAAAGGTTCTCCAAAACGTTAAAAAAATCTTCGCACTGGATGGATCTTCCTGGCAGAGCTCAGCACAAATCCATCTGCCCGCAGTTCTTCACAGTGCTTTTATAGCCGGTGCCCGGTCACCGGGCGGCCCCCTTCGGTCGCGGTGCTGCCCCAGGGCAGCCCCGCTCCGGCCCCGGCCCCGCTCCGGCCGCGGCCCCGCTAGCACCGAGCCGGCAGCTGGCCGGCGATGGGCCCCGAGACTCCCTGCCCCAGGTGGGAACGACAACGGGCAGCGCTTTCTCCTGTGTCCTGGAGACACAGCGCTGTGGGAAGGGCAGCGTAAGCAGTGGTGCAGCTCCAGGCAGCACTGGTGCTTTAAAGACGACCCAAAACGCGCCTGAAAAGGGTGCGAAGTGGCGGGTCCCGCGGGGACAGCGCACTCGTGGGGCACAGGCTTCCCGATGGGCTTGCGGCAAAGCCCAGTGACTCTTACGGAATTTTCTCACTGGCTTCCTCTGCGCCCGACCAAGCTCGGAGCACTCCGGGGCTGCTCACGAGTTACAGAAGCATTTGGCGGCTCTCTCCTGTCCTTTGCTTTCTCTACCCAGCAGCTCTCGCACTGCTGCAGCCTTTCTCACCATGCACAGATATACACGGCCCGTCTCCCCGGGCAGCTGGGAGCCTGGAGCTGCTGGGCGGCTGCCCCTGGCTCAGACCAATCCCTCCACAAACAAACGACACTGGGGAGATTTTGCCGGAACATTTATTAACAGCACGGATCTGACACTACAGCAAAAGCTTTTACACTCAGAAAACAAATAAAGCACAAATTCACCCAGTGTGTGTCTTGCCTGGTAGCACACTATTCAATAAATGCACGAAAACAGTACAAGAGGGTGAAGGAGCTAAATATGTAAGCAATCTTCGTATCCCTTTTCAAAACATTTCAATACTCCTCCCACGTTTTCTGCAGGGATATTAACAGCCAAGCTCCCTTTCTGGAAAAACTTCTAAGCCCCTTCCAGGCTCAAAGTGAAGGGTAAGATCTGCAGCAGGAGGACTCCCCTCTCCGAGCCTTGTCAGGGCAGGGTGGCAGCGGGATGGGAGCAGGGAGCTCCCCTGGTGTGCGACACCAGTGCCACCCTCAGCCGCCGTCCCGGCTGCGACACGGCCACCAAAGCACACAGGGCAACTCAGAACTGTCCCACGAGCCGCCAGTGACCCTGGCGGCAGTGTTTAAATGTCACGGTGACTTTTCATACAGAAGTAATTTTTTAATAGCAGACTTCAAATAACCATTAAATATTCAAGAAAAAGTCTCTATCTCATCAAAGTGAGGGGGAAGGGGAAGCCATTTTACCCTACAGTGCTCCAGAGGAAGTCTTTAAAGCCACATTGTGTACAAATTATTTGTATCTAGTTAGCAAAGAAATGTGCAGTTTAAACCTGATTAACTTAAAACGATTGACTTGTAACTCTTGAAACAAAGCATATAATGAAAAATAATTACCTTCTGGAGCATCTTGTAGCATAAAATTCTTGCAGTTACTTTATTCTTTAGTTCTAATCCAAGATTTCCTCACATAAAACAAGACTTTTGCTTTTTTAATATATTTTTATAAAGCTTCACATCAAATATTTATTTGGCTTTCCGTGCTCACTACAGATGAAGTGACCATCACCGAGCTAAAGAAGAAATGTTTCTTTTTCATTCTGGAATGGTCTGTAGTAGCATCAATTAGCCTATATTAGATGATGAATGACAATGGCAGTACTGAGACGCTGGAGTTCATAAAGCAGTATCTCCCACCACTATTGTTCTGCAGCACTAATGCAATAAAGGACAGAGACTACAGGGAGCAAAACCAATTCATAGCAGTAAAAAATCATTACAATACCATGAAGTTCAAATTAATCCCTTCTTTCCATTTCACTTGTTTGAAGAGAGATATGATTTTTTCTCAAAAAACCTACAATGCCAGCTCCAGTTCTCACAGCATTTAAAATTTAGCAAGTAACAAATAAAGATAAGCAAACATGAACTGCAGGTATAATATCTGAAATGGTAAAACTAATCAGTAAACCCAAACATGAAAAGCTGTAATTGGATTCTGCACCTTCCCTGCTGCTACACAGTGTTTACATCTCCCTGAATCAGTGAGTGCAGAAGAACTGAAAGCAACGCTGCCTTCATCAAACTGCTCTAACTCAACGAGGAAAACACAAGGCCAGCAGCTCTTTAATTCGACCTACGTGCTGCTGAACAGAATCTTACTTTTCAAAACTGGAGCAATGTAGGCATTTACGCTGTGCAGGAGGATCCAAGTACCCACGCACAACACAACTGCAATCAATCAGGTTCAGTGCAGCTGCTTTATCTGATCTTCCCAGAAGTTTCAGACCTGATAGTCAAGTTAGCACTTTGAATAATTCAATATCAATGAATATTGAATAAGTTTATATGGAACAGATTTATACAGCCAACTTTCAACTCACAAGATTGGAGCTTTGGTTGGTTAGTTTTTAAAATCATTTGTACATCTGTTGCAAAGCATCAGAAACATATATGGCAAAGAAACACAAAGTATAAAAAATAGTAAGAGGCACAGAAAGTGTGTGAAAGAGGAACATTCTGCAGCTGAACAAATACAGTTCTTCACAAATATATTCAGGTACTTCAGTGTACATTTTCCACCCTCTATTTTACTTCATGTCAATCTATTTTAGGCTCATTAATTTTAGTATACTAGATCACCCATGTCAAATAATAAAAAGTTTCCTTTCTTCAAAAACCAAAATTCATCATTCAAAAAGTAAAATTCAAAGCCCCAACACTTCTTTCTAGGCCAGCTTTACTTTCTGACAATTACATGTAGTTTGCTTTGAGGAGCAGAAGAGAATGCTCCTTTTCCAGTGCAGATTGTTACACACTACAAAACTCAGACAGAAGTAGGGTGGCTGCATTTACCTCAAACTCTGCAGCCAGCAATGTGTAAAGTGAGGGATAAGTACCTGCAATTAAAATGCCCCAATTTAAAATATATGGGGAATTTTTTTTCATTCAGTACTTAGATATTTTATGGTACAGTTTAGTATTTTATATTTAGTAATTATGTTTGTGAATCTTATATGTAATATTTAGGTAACCCAAATCCTGACTAGCTGAGTTTCTTCCTCCCTTAAAGTGATACTGCCCCAGTCAGAATTCTCCAAGATCCCCTCCATGACATCCTTCCATTTAAGCAATGGGACTGAAAAAGGTTTCATCCTTACTGGAACACCTCCCAACATTCTATTTTTTCATGCTTTAAGATTTGCCTTTCTCATGTTCACAAGCATGTAATGGGCACAAGGAGAAGTTTTTCCTTAAGTCAAACTTGAGCAAGGTTTTATCTTTTAAAAGAAATTGAAAGATGGAGATTTATGCTGTTATAAACCTAGTGTGAGGTAAGTTCTGGGTGTTGATTAAATAGTCCTGGATCTAGCCTAATCTGTTCAGGATAAATAGAGATCCTGAATTTAGGATAAAGAGAGATCCTGAATTCCTCAAACATTGCCCAAAAGTAAGATTCTTAACACTAAAGCACAAATTACAGACCACAAAACATGAACAAAATTTATATAAAATTGAGTAGCTCTCAAAACTTGGGAAACCTAGGAATTCGTTTAAGACTGTATTTTAGTCTCATCACTGGTGATAGGTGAGAAGAATCTCTACAGTAGCATATAAAATTGCAGGTGTTTATATTTTGCACCCTTCCTTTTAGTATTGTGCATGATATCTTAACATCATATTCAACATGTCATGCAGCAGTGGCAGCTGATTTCCCTCAAAACCCACTTTTTTCCAATAATGATGAATCCTTCAGCAGCCGTTGCATTAAGTGATAGCTGCTGCAATCTGCCTCCTAAAGTAACCATTTTCTCTTGGATGTTCCTTCTGAACTGTGTGTGCAGAAGCAGCTGGCAGGGGCCAAAATTAAAGCAGCCACTGAAAAACCAGAAGTACAAAGCCAAGTGGACAACCTGTCTATAACAAGCTGTTCCCTGCCACCCCAGTTTCTCTTTCATGTTCATTTCCAGTTGCACAGGTGACATTTTCAATAAGCTACATTTCAATAAATATTTATAAATTTTTGTTTGTGCAGCTGAAGGAATTCCAGAACTTTGCAAATGTCCTGGGGACACTGCAGTGTAGATTAGTCTCTGCTTGACTTTTATTAAGATTAAATTTTTTTTTTTTGGCTGTTGTGTAACTGGTTCAAGTTCTAAAGGAAATGAAGAGACTCTACTTTTATAGCCATGTACCTTTAAAACAACGGGCAATGCACTGTTTCACATCAAATTTTCCCAAACTTTTAGCAGGTTACACCTATGAGCTACCTCAGCCCCACACAATTGGGCATCTCTAAACTCCAAATCCATGACCCAAACACCCTTCACCCCCAGGGCTTGGGGTGCCCAGGAGGCCTTCAGCTGCTCAGGGCAGCCCTGTCCCTGGGTAACATCCCTGTCCCAGGGGCTGGATAGCATCCCTGTCCCAGGGCTCTGCCTGGCACCCCACACCTCCTGCTGCACAGTCCCAGGGGCCTCCCTTACCTCTCCTCGCCCCGAGAGCAGCAGGCAGAAGCCACACAACAATGTTCCCTTGGATCTAAACTCTCAGGTGATAGAGCAAAATAGCCAGTCCTCATTTGACTATGGATTGGACAAATTTAAATCCCGGGGAAGAGAGTTGCCAATCCTTGTCTAAAAATTCAAACACAGAGCTTTGGGCAAGAGTGAGAATTCAGTTTCTCTCATAACATACATTGTGCTATATATGATTTTCTAGGAAGGTTCTTGCATTTCTTCAAAACTCAGAGTAACATAAATAATTACTCTTGAAAATCCCAAGGATTTGAGAAAAAGGGACACTCTACCTGTAGCATTTTCATATTTCTACTCCATACCACAGTGAAGACTTCCTGCAGGCTGGCATGAAAGATGAGTTTTCTCTGGTGAAACTGCCTAGAAATCAGGCTTTATTACAAACTTATCTTCTTTCTTTCTGTTTATTTATTTGTTTAGTATAATTACCCTGTGCAAAAACAGAAGATGAGAATCTCCAGACCTGTAGTTCACACAATGGTCAGAATCCAATTCCAGTCTCATGTCTAAAAGTTTATAGCAAATTTTTTTCCAGAATTTGCCCAAAGCAGAAGTCTCCATTCAGTTAATCAGCAGACTGCTCTTTTCTGATAGGACAGGGAAGATAACCTGAAATGCCTGAAAAAAAAAAAATCACCAGCAATCCAAGAGATGCAGACTTCATGGTGAAAATGCCCAGTATCAGCTGCAGTGCAAACCTCTAACCATAATAACTTCAGAAGATTCACCTCTGCCTTCCTGAGTTTCTATTTGCAACAATGTGGTCAATGTTTGCTCTAGCAGAATCTAGCAGGTGAAAACATTTGGCTAAACTATGCCTGAAACACCAGAGCTGTACCTCTTTAGCATGGCTCAAAAAAGATGAAAACTGGTTTCTACTCCCAGTGATGGCTTTGGTGATGATTCTGATTGCTGGTAATGATCCTGGAGTTCAATCCTGGGCAGAGGCTGCTCCATCTTCCACAAATCCAAACTGTATGCATCAATTCCACCCTCCTCTTCCCACGCCAGCTAAATTTTAAAACAAGAACAATTTGTCATACAAAATTAAGAAATTCTGCCCGGTTAAATCTTTCTGTGAAAGATTTCTGAGAGCTTTGCACAGACCTTATACTTACCGTTTCCCCTTGCTTACCTCTCTACAAGCATAGTTACCATACACAAGCTCTAATTTCAGACCTAGCTCCAGCCTCAGGAGGCCAGGATTCAGGAAACACGTTCCACACTTGCTTGCAGGCAGCCTCTTAACAAGGTCTTGAAGAGTCAAACTGATGGTTTGTATTTAAGGCCAACAGATACAGGAAGTTCCCCAGTCCACACAAGGGTAAAAACAGAGCGAGGTCCAGGGATATCAAAACATCCCGTGTTTAAGAACTCTGAGCTCTAAGCAGAGATCTCAGTAACTGGGATTTGTAATCTATCCCAAAGGAATACTCTGGGCTCTAACATCAAGAGTTCATACCCCAGCCTTTCCCATCTTGTGGGGGCATCTGAGGTCTCTTTCCTCTTTTTCATCCTTCACAGATCTTGCAGAACCTAACTTATCTTGGAGGCATTTGCTCCTCTCAGGTTTGAGTGCTGTGTTCAAGTGTCCCTGGAGCAAAGGGGAGAAGGAGAGAGGCACAGCCTGTAACAGCTCACAGCTGCCAAGGGATGGCCCCGGTTCTGCACATCCTTCCTGCCCTGCACCTCATCCCGTGGGCCTGCCCGTCCTGTGCCCACTCACCCCTTCCACAAGGCAAGCTGTCAAACGAGGCAGCAGGAAGGACAGAAGGAGAGAACGGGAGGCACAGGGAAGGCTGGAATAGGACCTGCCCCCAAAGCAGCACCAAGGTGTGACACTGGCCCTGCCACAGCGCTCAAGGTGCCACTACAGCACCACTCGGCTCCATGCCCTCCCTGCCCTCCTGCAAACCGCTGCCGGTGCTAACGAGCTGCTCATCATCTCCCTGGCCCAGCAGCAGTCCCGAGTGGGAGTTTCCTTTGTTCAAGAGAGATTTATACAGACAACTAGAGCGAGCAGCCCATGCCTCATTAATGAGTTAGAGGAGCACAGAGGTCACTGTTGACAGAGGAAGGCAGCAGCCATTAGGGCTGGACAACACAGGCAGAACAGCATCGAGCAGCAGAAGAGCTGCTGAGGCCAAGGAACTGTTCATGCATAACAGGCACGAACATTGCTCTCTTCCAGGCTAAAAATAAAACCATTTCTGGCAATCAACAAACTGACAATTTTATTGTTGCCATGTCAATTGGAAAATTTTCTGTATAAAATACAAACCCAAAAGCAAGTAAGACAAAAAAGTCCATATGAAACTACCATTTCCTCTTTAAACAACCACAAACAGAAAACTTTCCAGCTTATGACAGTTACACTGTATAACATCCCAGCACAAGACCAGACATCTGAAGTGGCAAATGGCACAGGCTCACCCATGAAAGCCAACACTGTACAGACAGAAGCAGGTGGAGGAAAAAACAGTATGCAATTGTTTAAGACTTCTGTATCCTACAGGGGAAAGAGATTTGGACAAAATTAAATTAGCATTTTAGTTGTTATCCTTACAATAGTGGCTTACAAACTGAGGAGCAGCAGCTCCAGCAGTAGCAAGAACCACCAAAGTAATGGAAGTATTGCAACAGCACATGCAGCAATGAGAAAAAGAAATTTTAAAATACTACTATGAGCTATTTTAATAAAATTACCTCAGCAGCCATATTCAGAAAACAGATACAATTTTCAGACTGACAATATCATGTTTGTAATCTGATAAATCTCAGTTTACTGAGTAGCTTAATTGATACTGAACGGTGCTTGATTTTAAGAGAAGATAATTAAAAGCCTCATCTAGGTTATGCCACTGTTGCTGTTTTCTGCTCTATTCACCTTAAGTATTCAGGGTAGACCAAGAATAGCTGAAAACCTTCCCACCCCAAATTCTTCACACAGCCATACAAACGTGCACCAAGCTACCTATCTAAAAACTACCAAGTTCAGACCTTAGTCCATCTGCAGAAATACAGCAATGCTTTGCATTTTTATTTATTCAAAGCATTAATTCCACCGAAGCACTGTCAATACCTGTGGAGGAAAACCCCACAAGCAAGCTGCCTCAAGTGATTAGTCAGAGCAGATTTGCCATTTGTGGCTGACCTTGCTTTTCTCATCCCAAGATTCTGGTTTTTGAGGTGTTACACGAGCTCTTTGCTCTCATGTCACCGGGACAGATGAACCCACATCAGGGATAGCTGCAATTCTAAATACATGCTTTGGGAAACATTGATTTGTCACCCCTGTTCCTAAGTGGTTGTTGATTCTTACACTTCAAAACCTGCAAAGGGGAGGTGGGGGGAACCAAATGCACATGTACAGTGTCTGAATAATAACCTGACACTGACGTTCAGAAACCAACTCTTCCTCAAACAGTATTACCAAAAATACACGCAGCTGTTGCACAGGGAAGTCAAAGGAAGTCAGAGTTTAAAAAAGGCAGTTCAGAGACAAACACTCCTGTAACAGGCAAGATTTTAGTTGTTGCAAGGAGGCTCTATGTACTATGTAGCTTTCTGCAGCAGCACAGGGCCCGCAGGTCAGCACTGAGCCTGAGCAAGCCTTGTGCAGACACTCCTGGGGCCAGGACTGGCTCAAAGCAGCCACAGCTGTATCCCTTGAAGGCCTTCCCCTAAGAGTGGGGATGTCCAGGAGTGCAGGGCAAGCTCCACCAAGAACAGCAGAACGGCAGCGTCCAGCACAGATCTGGGCACATACCAGGGATATTCCCTTCCCAAGGACACCCCACTCTGTTCCAGGCTGCACGGGGGCTCTCAGCCAGGCTAGAACCAGGCTGTGCAAGCTACACTCGGTTTCTCTGCTTTGGACAAGCTTAAACACTGAAGCATGAACATTTCCATCTGCTTTCCCTAAGGCAGGGCAGGAGACCTGTTACCCACTCGTGTCTCAGAGGATAATGGGTTCCCTCTTCCTCTACAACCACAGAAACCATCGGGAGACACAGGACCATACCTCCTCAGAACAGGACTTTATTTCACAAGGCTTCATCTGAATGCTACTTCCTGAATCCCAGATCAGTTATTTACATTACCCACTCAGCACTTCCCCCCAAAATGCTGCAGAAACACAAGTCACATAGTAATGGCACACGGCAACTGTACCTTGTCACTGCAACATGACCTAAAGAAAAATTAATTTCATAAGCAGCCTGATTTTTAAGTCTTCAATAATACTTTGCATCTTTTACAAAATATCTGTTAGCAGATGCCCCCCTGCCCTTCCCGCTTCTCTTTGTGGAAAAGCCAAGCTATAACCAAAAGTACAAAAGCGTGAGGAAATTAAGCAGGATCAAAAGATACTCTTTTCTACAGGGCAAAAAAGCCCAGGTAATCCAGTAAAGATACAGATTCTTAATTGCTCTTAAGAGACTATTGGGTAAGATCAGCTGTTTTAGAGCCCAGGACATGAAGCAAAGAACAAGAGGTATGGCAATGGTATTTAGAGAACAGATACTGAAAAAGGCATTGCACAATAGAGAGTTACAAAATAAACTCTAATAGGTGTGCTCCTTTAGCTCTCTTGCTACTTGGCTTAAGCCTTCTATAATCACTGATGAGAATTTTGTAAAAGCTGAAATGAAAATTAATTATTGAAAAGTACCTGAAATGCTAAGTGATTTTCTACCCTGATGGTTTTTAGCTATTAAATGAAATATACAATTGATTCTAGAGATAAAATACTCCTGTGGCAAAGCATCTTTAGTCCCACTTGACCCAGAACACTGACATTTATCACTCCTCCATCTATAAACAGCTACAAGATAAAAGTAATGAAGAAGTTAATTGGATCTGAAGTGATCATCTTCCCACTGCACAGTTAGGATTCTCCCTGTCCCCAACTGATTTCAGTACCTACTTTTCTCTCTAGAAAGCCTCATCTGGTCTGTGCCAGGTATAAATACAAAGCATTTAAGAAAATAAATTAATTGGTTTATAATAGTTTAGCAACCAAAATCTCTGCTGAATCCTATCCTGAAACACCTTATGTTACAGGGAGGAAAAAAATACAAAAAATAAACTCTGCATATTTCTAAAACAGATTCTTTAAAATTTATTACAAACAGATAAAAGGTGTACTCTTTCCTCATTACCAATGCATCTATTCAATATTCATTCTAAGAAAGTCTTTACAGTACGCATGCACTCTTAATATTTTCAGTGTTCCAGATCACTGCAGAGTTCTCATTAGCAAAGAGAATTCACCACTAATTCTCACACATGTAACAATTTACAAAATCTTATAACAATGTCTCTCATCAGGAAAAAAGGAGAGAAATTTTTTTTTTTTTTTTTTTGTAAGACCTTTTAGATCCTGCTTCTGGAAGTACAGCCAGTGAGGCTATTAACATGTCCAACAGGTTTTCCCCAACACATTTACAAATTTCTGTGTGAAGCCTGTGGATACACCAATGTACCAGCAGTGTAACAGCAGGCCATTATCCAGCACTCTGTGCCTGCAGCTAAGCACAGCTTTGGCTTTTATAAACAGTCCACAAGAGGCCAGATCCCTTTTGATTTTATATTTTTATTTCCATCTCCCCACACCTCCAAGTATAAACACTGAAACCTCCCCGTTTCTCGTCCCTCCCCCTCTCCCACCCACAGAAAAGTTGCATGGTGAGGTGATGCAATTTAAGCCACATCAATGCCTAACACACAGAACAGGTTTGGAGAAGGGAAAGCCTAACATGAAAAAAAGAAGTTAAACAGCCTCTTGAATCAAAAATATTAATAAATATGTAGTAAAATTTAATTTTTCCCATCTTGAAGAATTTTCACAACAGAGGAATAAATTCAGTAAAATAATGTAAAAGCTGTCCTTTTGCAGGAAAAATCAGTTTTAGAAAACAAGAGTGTACTGAAGGCTGCAATTATTGTATCTATATGTAAGAAATCACAGAGCCTCAGGCCTGCTGTCTTCATGTGTGCCACAGAGGTGGCTTGTTACTGAGACATCACACATATGCTACACACACGCCCCCAGAGGATGTGTCATTGCAGAGGCCCTTTTGTAAAAATGAACAACAACATTACAGTGGTGTTATAAATATTCCCTGTGATGGAAATGCAGACATAGGAAGCAAAGATTTACCTGTAAAGCTTATCAGGGTAGGTACCAGACTGTTTGACTCTTCTGACAGTACAATCTCACAGCAGGAAAGAAACCCCATCCACTGGATTCAGAAGGTGCCTGTATCTGGACAGTCAAAGCAGTGAGAACAGAACAGAGCCACGCTGCACTGAACCATCCAGCACAGCAGTCTGTCTGAAATACACAGTTCTGTCAAACACACTCTGCACTCCCTTTGGGCTCTGCATCACCAGTGGGGCAAGAAAACAACATCTTCATTTTCTGTTCAGATTTTATTTGAAATCTAATTCAAATTGTCAAAGCTACAAAAAGGGGGAACATTTGGGTTATTTCTGCTATGTCACAACATTCTAAAAACAAAATATCACTACTGCCAGCAGATCAGTTACACACATTTCTGATGAAACTTCTAAACACAAAAATGTTTCTTTTGGGAAATAGTCACAATGAAGATATTTTGTACAATATAAAACAATGACAGGTCTACAGATGCCGATACTCATGAGTATACACGTGCATTCACAAAAAAAAAAATAATCAGGAATGCTTTTTTGTTTTTAAACAGACTGTTCAGGCACAAAACAAAACCGCATTTCCAGTAAGTGACAGCATCATAAAAAATATTAACATTGTCAGTGTTTGCTTTTCTTTGACTTCTTGTGAGATCTGTGAGGAGAACGGGACTGAGACCTGGATTTTTTCCCTGACTTTTTAGGGGATCTGGATCGTGATCTTCTTGATCTTTTGGGTGTCCTGGAGCCAGATGGCGACCTTACCAAAAAAAAAAAAAAAGTCAAATATTAATAGAGAAAAGCACCTTTTTCTGAAGTTATTTGTATTCATTTATTGAGCCAAATGAGCTAGATAACATTTTCCCTAATAACAAAAGTAACAGGATTATATCTTGCTGTTGAGAAAAAGGCCATTTTTGCATTATACGGTTTTGAGAGTATGTTGGGCTTAACTTCAGTGCTTAGAACTCAAATGAAAAATAACACACACTCATGTCCTTAAAACCCACATCAGGAATTCACAGCCTTTCACATAAGTCTCAACCAGCTCGGCTCTTGTATGAATTGTAGCCTATGTCCATGCAGAAATTAAAAACTATGTTCAATTGTGTTACAGTGAAATACTTTTGATTCTCATCAAGAATGTTCAGATTGTGATGAAGCCCCACAGAAAAAGAAGGGACACCGAATAAATTTACTGTCATCTAACCCACACCTAATACATTGATTGAAGATAATGAATGAGCATCATATAAATTCTAAAAAAAAAAATCTCAACTACTTTGCCACTTTTATTTGAAATCCTTATTTATATAAGCACAAGAATACTGTAGTTATGTGCTATGATTTTTTCAACACCATCAAAAGAGTATTCCTCAGCCTGACCGAGGAATTTTAGATCAGTAAGATATTCTATACCTCCAAAAGAAGTGGAAGGTGAACTTCCAAGTTGCAGCAGCATTAGAAGAATAATAAAATTTCACTCAAGTTTAACATTAACTAAATACAAATATTTGTGTCAGAGTGCAGTTTAGGAAATACCTAGTTTGGAAACAAAACCCTGTAAACAGTATCTGACTTTTTTTCTCTTAAAAAACAAACTATGGGAGTGAGGAACTTCATGTAAGTTAATCATGGGTGAAAGGCTGCATGATCACTAATTTGAGAGGTACTAGAGAAGGGCTACAGAAACTTTAGGACAACAGAACACTTATCCTTTGAAAATAAAAAGGTAAGAAAGCAGCAAGGTGCTTTAGTTTAAAGCAGCATTTCTTAAAATCACCAGTAAACAGGTAAACAAAACCACAGCAGAGCAGAGTCTGGACCTGATTATCAGGGCAGGAGGCTGTGTGAACTCCCAACCCCAGTGCTCAAGGGTATTGAGGAGGAACACGCACTACAGAGTACTGTCAGAGACCCGAGTCTCAAATGTGCTCTGCTGAAACACCTCCCCTGCCCAAACCCCAGCCAAACACACCCAGCAGCTTCCTGAAACAGAGAAGATACCAGCTCACCTTTTGCCTTTTTTACTGACATCTCTGGGAGAATCTTTGTGTGAGGAGCGGGAGCGGGAGCTCTCTTTGTGGGAGCGCTCGGAGCGCTCGGATTTGGGCGAGGGCGACTTGGCCCGGCGGCTGCCGCTGCTGCGGGACGGGCTGGGGGAAGCGCTGTGCCGCCTTTTCCTGGCACGGGCAGCCACGCACACGGGAGGGAGAACACACAGTCAGAACATCTGCTCCTCTCTGCAGGCATTTGCTTTAGCCAATGCCATGTCAGTTACTTGTAAGTAATTAAGTATTGTAGGCTTTTTATTATTAAAACAAAAAAACAGGTTTAATATGTGCAACAGATTTTCTCTGCTTGAAAAAAATTAAGGCCAGTGAGTCATTTGGTAATAATGATGGTAGAATGGTAAACACATTCTGTCACAGCTCCCTGGAAAGCAAGGAGCTTTTTACCATAGCTACACTTAGAAGCACTGCTGAGTTTGGCTATGCAAGCATCAGAAGACCAGTGTGCAACGAGCTCTCCCAAACCCAGCTGTTCAGGATCTGCACTGAGAGGAGTAACACTGAAACCACAGCGTATCATCTGTGGCCTGTCCTCTGGACAGTACTCTGACTGAGGCACTGCAGGCAATTCTCTGCTACAAGACAGTTAACCCCGTTTGCAACTGGCAATCATTTTACCATGCTTTCCCAGGGCATAAATGAGCCAAAGAGCAACTCTGTTCAAAGGGAAGTGGTACCTCACTTGGGGCAGGGTAAAAACGACAATTCCTTTAACGTTTTGGAGAATGTTTTAATAGACAAAGCATGGGTTTTGGTTTTTTGTTTTGTTGGGTGGTTCTGTGTTTTTCTTTTAAAATCAGATGTGTGATACAGATAATTTTAAGGCTGCCACTGCCTGCAAAGATACTGTAAGGGTTTTCCTCCCATCCACTTTAGTCCAAGGAGAGCCATACCTCTCTTTTCGTGTTGGTGTACATTCCTCTTTTTCCTTCTTATCTTTGGACCTGGTCTCAGACTTTTCCTTGTCCTTTTTGTCTCTATCCCGTTCTCTTTCCATCTCTTTTTCTTTTTCCTAGATTATTAGAAGGAAAATTATTTCAGATAAGGTATGATTAATTATTAGAGGCAATCAAGCTAATGACAAACAGCACAAAAGCAGTGAACACTGATGGAACACAGCACATGATCTGAACTAACAGTCACACCCTCCCAGCTCTTCAGGCCTTTCCTCCTGCTTGGGACACAGCACAAACATTTACTGTAACAGAAAGTAACCAAAACATGAGGGATATCACCCTGTGTGAGAAAACCTGGGTATCTAACTGGAAATTAATAGTCTTCAATGTTACAAATTTCAGGGAAATATTACAGCTGTAATACATTTTCTGAACTAAACAGGAAGAATACCAGGAACCTCCTTCTACTTTAAATATGTGCAATCATCCAGGTTAATCAATCTGAAAATTTATATACTCTCATAGCTGGAAGTTATCTAAAGACAAAACAAAAATACAAACAAGATTCTGCAATAACATCTACTCTGTCAAAACCAAACAACTATAGTCCATTTATAGGTATCAACAGGACCATTTTGAAAAGAAATATATACCCTGAGCACAAAGTCTGTCTGTCAAATAGGAAATTAACTATACAAAAATAAACCTTATCAGCAAGTCTGAACACAGAGATCAGATGCTGTGGTTTTTAGTACTGATCATTCATTTTAAAAAATCAATTCCATGGCAAAAAATAAACAGATATTCCTTGCTTACCCCATAAAGAAGATATAGAAGGGGTGATTTAGCTAAATGGAAGAAAGTAGGGATGATGTGAAAAAAAAGAAAAACAGTAGGAGGAAGCAACCTAAGTGCAGGAAATACCACGACATTTATCCTCATCTAGTCTTACGTTCTTTTTACAAGGAAGGCTTAGCAGTAAAACCTTCAAGTGCCCTTATCCTTACACCTATTCTTACAAAATGCTGTTAGTTATCTCTAAAAAAACTGCCCTCTCAAGATGTGACAGGTTTATTTGAAAGCATAACTACGTATTTCATCTTGATAAATAAGAATAAATACTATTTTGAATAGTTCTAAGTTTCTAGTCTCTAAACAATATACAACGCTGCCGGGAAATTACTCTTGGAAAGCTTATTGTAAGTTTGATAAAAAAGAACAACCAGCCACCAAGTTAATGGGAAATGTAACCAGGATCAGTATTACATTACTGTTAGAAAAACTAACTTCATTTTGGCATTAAAGCAAAAGATTAAGTTATTCTCTTAACAGTTACTATTGTTTTAAAGAATGGTTATAAATATCATTAAATATTTCTTTCTTTCTTGAAGTGAAGGAGACAATTAAAAATCCAAAATATTGTGAGCTGGTTGAACTAATTCAACACAAGACATCTAAAATTTTATCAGGACTGTTATCATCAATTTCTGTTTGTTTAAGCTACTGTCTCACTAAGCATTCTGTGCTTACTGTACAAATAATTTCTTTTATAGAAAACACCAAGAAAGTGTAAAGTTTTACAATACAACTACATTTAGAAAGAAAATTATAAAAGCCTTATAATGTCTGAACTGCAAACATCAACCTCCAGTGTGTTCGTCTCCTTCAGGGATCAGTTTACCTAATTTTTAAAGTCTTTTTCTTCAAGGTACTGTGAATTAGTCAGATATTGAGCACCAAATAATGCAAATAACAAGTGACAGAAAAACCCCTGGTGGAAACTGCTTATTTGTATTTAGCTTCCAAAGAACTGCACGGGTACCTAATTCCATCAATGATCTGTCAGGCTGTAAAACCAGATGAGAAAAGCAACTGTCATTTATCCTCCCTCACTATATGCAATGCCCAAAGAGGTTGTTTCTTCATTATGCTTCAAAGGTTTGAGATCACATCATATTACATATAATATGTTAACTTTTAAAATCACTCTGACTTCATAGTCAGAGAGGTCTTCTAAAAATGGTCATGGTACAGAATTAGTCACATTTGGGTGAATGGATGAGCTGGAATTATTCAGGAAGCTGAATAATTCTCACTGGAGAATCAGAAACAGATTTGCTGCTTTAAACTATTTTCTCCCTTCCTTGGGAAGCTTTTAATGCAACACATCAATTACTAAAAGCAAAATGAGAAGTCTGATGAACCTCTTCAATTGAGAGCTGTCCCTTTCCTCTCCCACACCTAACAGTTTGCTTCATGCAGGAGATGCAGGAGTGGTCTCTAAGGATTCTATACAGGCTGTGATATCCAGCTGTGCAGTGGGAAACACTACAGCGATTAGAAAAGGAGACTGTATGTATTCTGCAGAGAGCACTGGGACTTAGACATGGAGAGTGATATTACAGCAGTATTTTAATAGGAACCATGTGTTGTTATGTTTAAAGCCACCTTACATTCAATAAACTCAATAGAAGGCAAACATAAAGAGCAGTTCTTACCCTCTGGAGCAGCTTGTCTCTATAGTGTTCAACCTGTTCCTGAAAACTCTGGCCTGGCTTCTTGGGTCTTTTCCCAGACTCTAACTCATCCTGAAACTTCATCACCTTAAGCTGTGAAAATAATACTGACCATTAGATTATTTGACTTATTATTCTCCAGTTGGGCAGGTGGCTGAAAATGAAATTTCCATTACATATCATCTGTATTCTTCATTCCTTCTATACAAGCTTGTGCACAGAGATACTAAATTTATTTAAACTGGATCAAAGTAACAAAACCACAAACTCATCTGCAGGCACCTGCAGTTGTTTACAGACATGGTGAGAACTAAAAATAGAAGAAATTTTTTCTGTTATTCTACTAAATTCTGTTCCCATCATTAGTACACTGCACCCTTGTATTTCTTGGGTCATTATCTGGTTTTTTTTTTTTCCTTTCAAAATGAAATAATTTACTGCAGGTGTCAATATATTCTTTCAACTTCTCTTGTCTACTTCAAAGTTTCCTTTGGAAACTGCCTTTTTTTCCATGTAACCCTGAATGTTAAAATCAAATGACTGACATAATTAGGACATAAAACAATGCACCTCCTCTTCAGGGTTGTTTGCACAGAGCGGCTGATTTGAAAGAACTGATTTTTACTAACATAATACTTTTTAATGTGCTAACAAGCTTAGCAACTGAATTCAGTTCCCAAGTGCTGCTAAATGTAACACTACATTTGCTGCAGTATCCCTGACAGAGTGACAAAGTTAAGCAAATGTCAGAATTTCTCCATGTGGGTTTTTTTTTTTGGTGGGTTGTTTTGGTTTGTTTGGTTTTTGTTTGTTTGTTTGTAGGTTTTTTGTTGTTGTTTTGGTGTTTTTTTTGGTTTTTTTTTGTCTAGATGAACTAAAGCCTTCTCCAAATTGATTCACATCATGAAACTTCACTCACATCTCGTATCATTTGTCAGTTCTTTCTTCCTAGTGACAAGTCCTTGTACAAACAGTCATTCAATATTTTTGGAGGAGAAGGTGTCCCTTTTTTGGGGAAGGAGGGAAGAGCTTGGTAATAATTCAGGTTGTATTTGTCAGCCCTCTTCCAAATGTTCATGCTCTGACCCTCCTGCACATCCTATTCCAACACCAACATTCTATATATGAGTAGATTTTTTCTGTGTTCGAGCTTTTATTTTTAGCAAACACACAAAGTTGTTTTCTCTTTAAAAATAATTCATTCTTCCAGACTGAAAACATGCAAAGGAAAAGACTTTGTAACTGTGTCCATTTTGATTAACTGAAAGGATTCTTATCCTCCAGGTCCTCAATTCCCTAATATGAAGTAGTCACAAAATCAAAATCTACAGTTTTTTCTTCCCTCTCAAAAATCCAGCAGACTGGATCTAATCAGCCCTTCCAATTACTGACAGAAAGGAAAGGTATCAAACTGATCATGAGTATGTTAAGAAACATAAAACCCAAGCAATGATAACACTATTTTGAACAAGATCCACTTTCCCTTCAGTTACAGAGCTTATG